>NC_090931.1:799452837-800070878 GCF_040938575.1 Ambystoma mexicanum
GGGTGTGTGTCCCCCTAATCACCCCGCTCACTATACTTCATGCAGCTTTCCGTTTCTAAAAAAAAAAAAAAAAGGAGAAAAGGACCCTGCAGTACCAGTTCCCGATCACAGAAGTCAACGGGAACTGGCGCTGCAGGAACCCAGCATGAAGACAATGTAAGTGTGGTTTGTTTATGTTGGGGGTGTGGGTGGAGGTGTGCTGAGGGTGTGGGTGGGGGGAGTGTTATGGGTGTGTTGTGTGTGTGGGTGTGTGTTTGTATGCGTGTTCGCATGAGAAAGGTGCAAACTTTTGGTAGTTTGCACCTTTCTCATGCGAACGATTTGCCTGCAGTAATTTCAGCCGCGGGCAAATCACTCGGATTCCTCCGAAGTACATAAAGAGCTGGGAAGAGCTCCTCAGTTTAGATGTTCTGTCCAAATAAAACTTTAGAGTTCATCTGATATCCAAATTATGCAATACCCTCTCGGCATCTGAGGCCAGGTCTGGAAAGAAAACGGGTAAGGAAATAGACTGGTTCAGATGAAAATCGGATACCACCTTTGGAAAGAAAGGAATGGTCTGGAGGACACCTTATCCTTGTGAAAGGTGAGGAATGGATGTTCTATAGACAAGGCCTAAAGCTCGCTTACATGCCTTGCCGTAGTCACCGCAGTCAGAAAAGCCATTTTCCACGAAAGAAACATTAAGTCCACCATAGCCATGGGCTCAAAAGGTTTATGGCATAAGGCAGTGGGGACCACATTCAGTTCCCACTTTGGATGAGGGTTGCGCACAGGTGGATAAAGATCCATTAGACCGGCAAAGTGTCTTTTAATGACAGCATTTGTCAATAAAAAAGAGCAAGAGTCCATGGACAGGTAAGCAGCGATAGCCGACAAATAAGTCCTATAAGACAAGACATGTATGCCTGAAGTTGCCAGATGAGAAACGAATGACAGGTCTGTGTTGATGGTAGCTTCTCTGGGGTCCAGCTCCTATACTGAGACCTCTAGCCGCCTGGATAATACGCATATTATCAGCGGACAAGTTGAAACTTTCTAAAGATTTAAACTCTGGCACCAGGCCGCCAAGCTGAATGATTGTAGGGAGGGGTGCCACATCTGCTGAACGCTCTGGTGAAGCAGGTTGGGAACCAACGGAAGCCCGATCGGTGAGCAGACTGACAGATGCTGAAGCTCCGAAAACCAGAATCTGGCTGTTCTATGAACAGGAGAGTGCAATTCGTCGTGTTTCTGAGCTTACATAGCACCTGGTGAATCAGAGGAAGAGGCGGGAAGGCGTAGGCCATCATGTGGTCCCACGGAATCTCGAGAGCATCCCCCAGGGAAGAAGCCCTGAGCCCGTTCATGGAAGCATAAGGAGGAAGCTTCCTGTTTGATGACTTTGCAAAGAGGTCCACTTCTGGAGTGCCCAGTGGTGAAAAAGGTCAGAGAGGATCTCCGTGTTCAGCTGACCACTGCTCGCCGGCTAAGAGTCTGCAGTTACAGAATGTGCACAGCCAAACACCGTGCTGGATGGCCCATTCCCAAATCTGAATGGCTAGATCTACAAGGGGAGGTGGCCTGGTACCCCCCCTGCTTGTTGATGTAATACATGGATACCACATTGTCTGTGTGGATGCGGACCACTTTGTTCACAATCACTGGCTTGAAAGCTTTGAGCGCCAAGAAAATCGCCAGAAGCTCCAGATAATTTATTTGAAATTGTCTGTCCTGTGGCAACCACAGGTTGAAAACCGGAAGATGATCCATCGTCGCGCTGCACCCGATAAGCGAGGAGTCCGTCGTAATGGTCGCTTGAGGGGAGGGCTCCTGAAAAGGAGCACCCACGGACAGATTGCTGGAGGATAACCACCATAGATCTGGCATTATGCAGGGTGTGCCCAGAATCATTTTGGTGTCCGGGTCCACTGCCTGAAACCAGGAACTCCGAAGAGCCATCTGCGTGAGTCGCATTTTGAGATGAGCAAGGGGAAGAGCAAGCACGCACGAAGCCGTGAGGCCTAGAAGCCCCTGGAACCACCAGACCCACATGCTCTCTGACTGAATCAAAACTTGACACATGGTTAATAGATCTGCCATCCTGCCCACAGTCAAGTACACTCTGCAGTCGATCGTGTTCCAACAGAAACCCAGGAATATTAGGTCCTGAGAGATCCGTCATGGAGGATTCCCGCCAGTTCATCGACAGCCGAAGACCGAACAGGAGCCGAAGGAGAGACTGAAGATCGAGGCTTTCACAGGACAATGACTGCGCAGAAGCCAGTCGTCCAAATATGGATACCCATGAATACCCTGTAGCCGTAGAAAAGCCACGATGACCGACATCTTTGTGAAGACAAGCGGTGCCGAGCGGAGACCAAAAGGGAGCACTCGGAATTGGAAGTGTTCCTCCCCCTGGGAGAACCGCAGATATTTCCGATGCAGGCTCCAGATCAGGAAATGCATATACTCGTCCTGAAGGTCCACAATGTTGAGCCAGTCGCCCTTCTGAAGAGAGGACTTTATTTGGCAGAGCGTGATCATCTTGAATTTCTCTTGGGGAAGAGAAAGGTTGAACTGGGAAAGGTCTAGAATGGTGCACAGGCCAGCCTGGTTGGGTTTGGGCACCGTAAATAGACAGTAGAAGCCATCCCCTTGTTACACTAGGGGAACGGGTTTCCCCCGCCTTGAGGTCTAGAAGCTTCTGGACCTCTGCTCTGAGGGAGGGCGTCCCTGACTGCTGAAAGGGAGGATTGAAGGGTGGGGTAGGGGCAAGCGGAAGCCCGCCCGAGCAATGGACAATCCCCCTGGTCTTCGGTGATGGTTTGCCACGCCTCCAGATGAGACAAGATTCGTCCTCCCACCGGAGTCTCATGCGAGCGCAAAGAAAATATAATTTTGCAGACTTTTCGTCAGAGAGACTACTTGTCCCTGAAGTGGAGACTGAAGACCGAGAGAAAAACCGACCTCGTTGCGGTGTCCGATGGGAATTACCTCTCGGTGGATCAGTCCTGCGGTCCTGGAAATCTCCAAAGCCCGAGGAGGACCGAGACTTGGATCCAGATCTCTGAGCATTGACTGGGGGCTTCACTGGGGGCTCCACTAGTACCGAAAGAAACTTGGCAGTTTGCGTGCTACCTTTAGCCTTTGAAAGCTCGTCATCCGTTGAATACTGAAACAGCTCTTTGCAGTCAAAAGGCAAGTCCAGAACTTTTTCTTGGACCGCCTTCGAAAATTTTGTTGCATGAAGCCAAGCTGGACTAGGTGTCCACCCCCAGCATAAGGCCTCGAGCTGAGGGGTCAACATGGTGCGCAGCAGTCTCCAGCATATCCTGCGCCAACACCCTGGTGTCCGATAAACCGCCTTTAAATTCTTCCAGCCTGTTACCAGGAATGAACTCCTGGAAGTCAGCCAAATCCCTCCACAGTTTTCTATTCGCCGCCGCCAAAATGAGCTGTGCGTTAGCCTGATGCAATTGCAGCGCTGAGTTGGCAAAAATCTTCTTGCCCAAGGACACTAGCAACTTGTCTTACTTGGCCAGAACCTGAGCCGGAGGTGCAGAGGCTAGCTTGTATTGCAGAGTGGCGGCCACTACCACTGTCGAGTACGAAACGGGCATGACGCCAAGGCTACTTCCTCGGAGGTGTGAAACCTGTAATGGGCGTCAATTCTTTTATTTATGTGCAGCCCATTGTGGGGATTATCCCAGACCTTGCGAGCCTCGGACAGGACGTCCCTCTGAAGGAACAGGCTAGTGCGTTCCTGTGGAGACAAGGTTATCGCCGCCAAGAGCACCCCTTCCTGCGGAGCGAGTGCCTCAGGTACTGGTATGTCAAAGAGTGACCAGTCCAGTACCCGGTCGTGGAATGCTCGGACAGAGCGGGGCTGGTCCTCACTATCCTGACCTGCCCGAGGGTCGTCCAGTGCATCTGGATCCACCGGCTGCGATGCGACTGGCGTCAAATTGACGTCTCGCTCTGCTGGAGTCTTGTCAACTGGAGACAAGGGAGGCAGAGGCGGAAGAGCTGGAGGTGGGCCGGAAGGCAGAAGCGGTGCCGCTGCCGGGGCGACAGGTGCCGTGACTGGAACTGTCGGGGCAGGATGCAGCACCCGAGGGCAGATTTCCTTAATGAGTCCTTTAAAGTACTCCCTCATGGGATCAGAATTCATAAGACTATTACATTTCCCAAAAAAGGCATCCTCTGCCGAGACCTTAGGCACTGTAGTGGGTAGAGGCTGCTCAGGAGGGGCATAACCCCACGAACGTAGTGAGGAGGGCTGCCAAGAGTGCCCACCACCAACCGGGTCTACATAGACCAGTGGGGCAGAGGTAGGAGGAAGCGAGACCGAATGTGGTAGTTGCATCCGAGCACGGCAATCATAAGAGGGGCGGAACGGATTCACACTGTCACGTAGAAAAAGTTGTCCACCAAAAAGAAGGTTCCCAGCCCCCGCCGCCGATGGCGTGGATGTGAGGGAAGAATCCAAAATGGCCGCCTTAGACCAGGCGGGAAGGCCGGCCATTTTGTGAGAATCTGAGGAGAACAGCATCACATGTGGAGATGAGGCAGGTGACTCCACAGAGAGGTCAGGGGACTTGATTGAAACTTTAGCCTCGGCAGAGCCGGTACTATGGGGTCTGTCCCTTGAATTAGCCTTAAAAAGAGGAACCTCAGCAAAGCCGTTAACATGAGTTATCGTCAGCGACCTCTCCCTGTGCCCCCTCAACAGAACCGGTAACACAGCGAGCGTGGGAAGATTGAGGAATCCACCTCACAGACAAGACCTTAACAGGTCTCTCAGTTCTGTTGGTACACACCTTAGCCTTGATAAGAGGAACCTTGGAACAGAGTCCGGTCTTTATAGCTCGCTCAAGAGGGGCCCCGAACTGGGGTTCGGTATAGAAAGCCTCAACGGAGGCTTCAGGGCGCACACCTGTAATCTCCCTATCTCTGCCCACGCTTGCAACTTAGGAATTCACTTTGACTCCTCTCTCTCTTTTTCCCACCATATCTCTCTTACCTCCCGTGCCTGTCGCTACCACCTCTTTAACATTCGCAAAGTCCGCCCCTCTCTCACCTTCCATGCTACTAAACTTCTAATCTCCTCCCTTATCTTCTCTCACCTCTTCTACTGCTCCTGCTTACTCTTTGGACTACCTAATTCCCATCTCGCCCCCCTCAAATCTATCTACCATTCTGCCGTCCGTACCCTCTGTCTCCTCACCTCCCGTGACTCCATCTCTGCTTCCTTTTACTCCCTTGGCTGGCTCCCCTTTCACTCCCATCTTAAATTTAATTTCCTCTGCTTAGTCTTTAAATCTCTCCATGGTCTTGCTCCCCCTCATCTTTCTTCCCTCCTCTCTTTCTACACTCCCTCCCGCCCCCTTTGTTCTGCAGACCACTTCCTTCTCACCGTTCCTCCATCCCCTTGTGCCCCCTCCCGCTTCTGTTCCTTCCAGCTCCTTGTCCCCCCTGCACTGGAACTCCTTAACGCTCTCTCTATGCGCTCTATTCCTTCCTTCTTCTCTATGCGCTCTATTCCTTCCTTCTCCTCTTTCCGCACATCCCTTAAATCTCTCCTTCTCCATTCACCGCCATGAAACCCCTTCCCCCTCCTTGCTCCCCCTCCTTCCTTCCTCTTTCCCCCTGATCATCTCCTTCCCCTCTCCCTCCTCCCCACTCTCACCCTTTTCCCCTTCCCTCACCCTTCCTCTCAGTTCTACTACTCAGCTCTCCCTCTTCCCTCCAGTATAATTGCTCTTCTCACTGTTTTGTTGGACTGATTCATTATTGTAATTTGCTTCTACTTTTATTTTTTTATGTATCATGTTGTTATAATGTTCAGCGCTTTGGTGTAAGGCGCTATATATACAAAATAAATACAATGCAAATACCTCAGTGTCTGTGTGGGAAACTCCAAACAGGGAGACCTCAGCGTGAACTCCAGTACCCAACGCTTCAGCACAACTATGCTGGCTATTAGCACTGGATTGGTGAACCTCTGATCGTGATCCGATATCGGCAGGCGTCTCGCGGGAACCCTCATAGAAAACCCTGGTAAGCCCATTAGGCCTCCGAGGCACCTCCAGAGAAACCTGGTAGCAGAGCTTTTGAAGCCCCTCGCGGACCTGGAGGACCCCGGGAAGGAGTTCCCGGGCCGGGGTACCCTGAAAAGTAAGGAACTTACTGGACGTCTTTTTTTCTTTCCGTCGATGAAGAGTTGAAAATGCGATGGAGGAACTCTCTGGAAGATCTCCTCCCACCGATGAAGAGGACACTGAAGTGCCCGGACCGAAAGGGAGTCGCAATAGAAACAAGAGTCCCAACGGTAATCCGGTCCCAGACACTCCAAACAGAGAGAATGGGGATCCGCCCTAGCGAAGCGAATGTTCGTAAGAGGAATAAGCGACAAATCCCAAACGATCCAGCACAGACGGAGGACTACACGACCGCAGAATACGGAGCCGGAGAGAAGGACAACAGGGGGGGGGACTTACCGATGATGCAAGTGCGTTAGCCCCCACCGCGCAGACTGAAGGACGATGCGCGGTGCGGAGCTAAGGAGGGCGGGGTTACGGCCATGTGTGGTACCCCACATAAAAAGAGAAGGACACATTTTCAATTTGCCGCTTTTTTACAAAAAGTGCTCCGGTCCTGCCCACAGGACGGAATGTCCCCAAAAGTATGGAGGAAAGGGGACGGGACGTAGGAGTAATCAGCTTTTCATCACATAGTCACTTTCCATTCCTCTCCATTCCCCCACCACCCCATCAGAATCCACCCATGCCTTCATTGTCTCACTGTAAGAGTACTTTTTAAAAAACTTTTTTTTAAATTAAGTTTATAGTGCAATGGGTTAAATACAACTTTATACGCAATGAAAATACATTCAACCAAAGATAATCTACAAATATATATATATATATATATATATATATATATATACATTATTTCATAACATCATATTTCAAACCAAACTTCAATAAAACCAACACATCAATATAAATACATTCCTACTGTACAAGCAAAAGTTAAAAAGAGAAAGAAAAGGACAATGTATTAAAATCACTTCCCATTAAACTTACTTTATCTATCCCCTATTTCATTCACATTTATTATACTGGGTTATACCATCGATTCCCCAAAAAATGTCCCCATCAGCTGGCAAATTTACTTATAATTCTCTTCCATATATAGAATGCTGCTCATATATATACTATAGTGTCAGCCATGTAAAACGCCGACCAAAACTGGTCACTTGTTATCATTCTTGTATCACTTACTAAATCCTTATAACCATTGTAATACCATTCCTAAAGATCTAAACAGGAAGTTATTAAGTGTCTGACTGTCTCCATCTCTCTGCGACAGTACTTACACACTCTTTCTTCTCTAGGTATTCCAGTCCAGGCTTCCACATACTCATTACATGGAAGGATATTGAATCGCAATTGAATGATAAATCTAGTGAATTCCTTGCTCTTAATCTTCCCCAGATAACTGCGAGGGTTAGTGGGTTGAATCCCCTGTAAGCCATATATTGCATATTGTTTCTTTCTTGACAGTTTGGACAGATTTTCACTTACAAACCATTGTATTGCTTTTGTTTTCAAACGCTTATACCATATAATTTCTCCGACTTCCCTCGGTAGGCTCAGATTAATTACATTCAAGAAGGATAGAGCTGTGTTTTTCAAGTTCTTCATGTAGTTATTCACTTTCTCCCTCTTTGTCAGACTTCTACTGATCACACTCACCAAATTCCTCTTCATTACATTCCCATATCATAATTTTAATATATAGCTTGCAGCATCTTATGTTCCAAAGTGTTGTTAATGAAGTCAATACAAGTTTGCATTTTATAGCTTCCACTGGTGAGGAACTAGCTAGCCCCATAACTGTTCTCCAGAGCTTCCACTTATTTTTTCCAGATATTTTGTGTTTGCCCTCCACCGATTCCAATCCATGTAATGCAGGTCTTATATATTGCCAAAAAACCTTCAACCGAATGGCCTCATTTTTTAGTCATGTAGCCTCTCATCACATTCCATGTTAGGGGTAAATATCCACAATCTCAATAGTTCTATATAAGTCTTCCACTTAAAAAGATTCTTTTCCCTTTTATTGCCCCCAAACACCATAATCTTTGTTTTTTCTACATTAATACATAGATTATCATCTTTGGCTTAAAGATGTACCGCGTTCAACATCCTCTGTGGACCTATCAGAGTTTTCGAATATAACTGTCGTCCATGTACATCAACCAACTAATAGTCACTTCCCTGACTTTAGGCGGGTTATTGTTGATCCTTACAAATCTTTCTCACATGTTGGCTACATATAGATTATACAATACCAGTGATTTAACAGTCCTGTTTCGGGCCCATATTAGTTTTGATGGCAGGGGAAATATTCGCACCTATTTCTAGACAAATAGTAATGGTCTCAAAATACACTTCTCTCAAAAAGGGCAATATAATCGGGCATACCTTCCAATCGGCTAGTTTGCTCCAAAGTTTATCTCCATCAACATTATCAAAAGCTTTTGAATAGTCAATATGCATACATATATATTCAGTACCCTTGTTGTCCATCGTATCAGTGATTATATGGTTCAGCATTACCATATTATCTAGGGTATTGTGCTCCTGCCTAAGCCAGTTTGTTGTGGTGATAATAACTTTCTCCTCATTCCATTTGTTAATAGTTTTCAATAATATTGAGCAGAAGATTTTGCAGTTAGTGTCTGACATGGCTAACGGACAATAGTTATTGGGAGAGGTTCTATGGCTTTACGCCAATTATCGGGTATTTTTCCCTTTTACCAAATGGAGGTAAATATTTGCAGGAGGATACAGGCCCATTCATTGGAATTCCGTTTGAGGACCATATTCGCTAGCCCATCTGGCCCAGGGGCGCTAGATGTTTTAATTGTATTTATTATGTTCAGAAGGTCTGCAATGTCAAAAGGAACTATTGTCTTACTACTATCCCAGCCCATACTAGTTACTCTACTTGTCTTATTCTTCACATAGAAAAGCTGTGCAATATATCTAATCTATTCTTCCTGTTTGACAAAATGTACATCTTTATTCTCGTCTTCAATCAAAAATGCTGTTTTTATAGGTACCAACATTTTTTGGAATCATGTGTTTTACATAACATGTAAATCATTCTCCAGTTGGCATGGCTGACATCCTGTTTATGGGCTTTTAGCCAATTTTATACTTCGACCGTATGGCAGTTATTCTCTGCCACTTCTCACCTTCTTTCATCTCCTTATCCATCTTTATGTTATTTCCTCCTTAACGCCCTTTTTCTTGTAGTTAATCTGACCATCATATGTTATACTTTTTCCCCAATGTTTGTGTTACACTATCAGTTTTCTGAATCATACCAAATAGATCCCTTACCACCCTCAGTCCATGGAGGGCAATCTTTTGCCCATCCATGGGGAGTATATTGAACATCTGATCGAATTTCTTCCAAGTTATTTTCCGACCAAAATATCCTATTGCCACCTGTTGAACTGTGTATATATTCATAGTGTCTCCTATTGGCCCTCTATTTTGGTGTGTTTTAATAAACTTGCACTTCAATACCTTATGATATGAAGGGGTGTAGGTATGTGTTAAAAGCACTCTACTTGTTTACATATACCTTTACTGGCAAACATGTAGTCTAGGCGGTAGCTCACTTTTCCATTTGTCCAGTTAGTATAACTTTCCCCCCAAATCCCTACCTCCAAATAAGACAACCCCCAATTCTGAAGCAGATTTGCCCAGGTGATCCCTTGTGTAATTTGCGGACTGTTTTGTTTTTTTCCCAGTATTCACAAATCGGATGGGAGAGTTGTCTCGAATTCCCCACACAGATCATCCAATGTTTCCATTTTTTCCAAAGCTACAACGCAGTAATCATCTCCTACTATCATCATTTCTGATTTAGGGGATTCCATCATACATCCTTCGATTGTGTTAGTTATAACCTTTCCTACAGCTTCTATTTTTATCCCCCCTCCCCAGGCAATAGTAAACATGGTTAAGTAGTGTATTCCCAAAGTTACCCAAATTCCCTATGATGGCCCACAAATGGGGAGCACCCAAATTCCTCATACTCTGACTGTTATGGGGCATTTAGCCCCTATACAGACCCCCCCTTACCGGCCTGTTACCACAAATAGTGGGTTTCATCAAGATATTATAACCATCTAGGCGTATCATACCACTTACCCACGTCTCCTGCAGAGCAAACCTCATAATTTTTCACAAAATTAATTCCATCTTTTTTTTTATTTGGTTGATTGTAAAACAACCTTTCAAATAATTCATGGAAAAGAAAAAGATGCAATCACATAATATATATAATGCATGCATTGTTCACAAAAGAAATATTAACAATTAAAAGCGAAATAAACAAGAATCAAAATACATATTGAATACAAAAGTAAGCAATAGGTAATTTTTGTCAAGGCTCCACTAAAACTAAAAATTCATCAAAATTTATCACACAAAACACAACGTATGTTCTGTATCATACGTGTCATTGTGGTCAGTAGCCTAATTACTGACTAGTTTCAATATTGACCAATGATGATGTTTTCTAAATATTGTATTACAGCAAATCTAATTGGTAGTTTCCTGCTAGTAAAAATTGCAAACCAAACTTCGTCTTCAGTCATTGGAATATATGCAGATAATAGACCTTGAAAGTAAGTTTTTCTTATTGAGGTTAGTTCTGGACAGATGACAACCAGATGCTGCAGTGTTTCCAGATGTTTCTCATTTAGACAAAATCGACAATGACTTGAGTATTTTGGAAGGTGACCCCCTTCTTACCAATACTTCTGCCGTTGGGAATAAATTCAATCTAAATCGCATGTGCTGCAGTCTAATATAAGAGGAAGGAAATTTTAACAAATAATCGGCCATGACTCGGAATTTATTTGAACCAAAATGTTGGCCGTTGAAATCCTTGCAACATTTAATTCTGTTACACATCCAGTCCTGCTGAAACAGTTTCGTTTTCGCATGATTTGGATTTGTGAGCAATATATCAATTGATATGCATGCATCGGACAGTGCGTTTAATACATGGTTTTGCCACTGAACAGGAAAGACATGGTCCGAGTTGATTAAATGATAAGCAAGAGCACACAAGATGTTCTTGGCTCCAAGGCCTAAAAGACATTTATGAAAGAAGTTGCACATTTTCCATAACAGTTGAGCAGATAGGGATTTAAGACCTAGTTAACAGATTAGGGGCAATGGAGTGCATTTTGGCAATTTCAACACAGATTTCCAGAACCTTCCCTCACATACATCCCAAAATTTATGTTTTAAAGGTAATTTGGCTTCAGCTCCATATAGCAAAATCGGTACCACCTTGCTTTGGTAAAACATCATAATATGTTTGCATGAAAATTTCCCAAATTTAGATGTCAGAATGATTGCTTGATACTTCAAGTTGTGCAGTTTTTAATTCAAGGTTGAAATATAAGATACATCTGAGAGTACATTGTACACCATTAAACCCAAGTATTTATATTCAGAAGCATTCATTAATGGCACAGTCTGCAAGTGCCAACTGTAGCTTTTTTCCATCTTTGTTTAAGAATGATCGAAAACCTCTGCTGTTCCAGGATATAATAGTTGACTCTAGTCCTATGTCCTTATTTTAACAATCTTCAAAATAGGTCCTATCCGGGATCCACCTCTCCATTATCTTCCACCCCTCTACAAATGGGTCTTTAACATCTTTTTGATTTGGAACATTATTTCTTTTAGGGACATTATTCATGATGTTATTACATATTATCATTTCAAACTCTTTGTCCCATATTACTTTTGGATGTTCTCTTATCAAATCCACTATCACTGCTGTCCCAAACTGGACAATTGCCCAGTTCTCCCAGCTACCAGATTCTGGTAGTATCACTCTCTCAATATCTGTGGTTTTAATAAATTAAAGTTGAGGGATCCAATGCAGACGTTCTAAAAGCTATGCCTGATTTAGATAGGGGCTTTCCTCTTGGGTGGTTCTCTCAATTATTTTAATGCTGTTACCCAGGTTGACTAGCCTCTCTTCTTTATCCTTTTCCTTTCCTAACATCTTTTTACTTCCACCTCCTATATTTTTACACTTTGCCAGTCTCTCCATTTCTCCCATATATTCATCTTTTTCGCTGACATTAAGATTTTCAATTGCCGTATTGATGGAGATATTCAAATACCTCACCCCCTTACCTCTACTTTCCTCCTGTACACAGATTTACATTTTACATCGGTAATAACACCAGGTCAGATCCAGTTAACCTGGACTTCCACTTTAGCCATTTTTCTATTCCCTTGTCTTGTTTGTTGGAGTATTTATTTCCTTCCTCCATTTCCTTTAGATTTCGGTTTAACTAAAATTTATTTTCTACCTCTCCACATTCAATTTCCTTCTTGGATGTCTTGGCTAGGGCTACCCTATTCTTTTTGGCTATAATTGTCTTTCTTACTTTCCGCAGGTTACCCTTTCTTCTGGCCCCTTTTTTGTTATTACATTTGCGACGTGTATGTCTTTTTGATCCCTGTGAGTTGGTATTATTACCTTTTGAGTTACAATCTATATTCTAAACGCCTTTCATCATTAGTTCCTCATTTAGCGCCGTTATCTTTGTATCCGTAACATTTATCATACCACATTCTTTAACCACAATCATACATAGCTCACTCATACATACCTCTTCCATCATTCCTACTTTTTCTATAGTGTGTTCATTGGATTTTTCACTTATTATAATCTTTTCACCTATTACTTTTATATTCTCAGAAACTGTAACCACCAGATTCGTTAGATTTTGCTGCTCATTCATGAGCTTAGTGCATATACCCAATAACATATCCACAGTTGTTAAGGAGTCTAGTTTTCCTCCCATATTTAATGAGATATGAGTTACACTTTCAGGGTCATTCCATGTATTATCCCACTCATCAATTATAGTGTCTTCTTGGGCAAATTTTCCCAGATCCGGTGTTCCTGATAGGTTTGTACCGATCACATTGTCCATATACTTCAAGTTCTCATTGCTTTTTTCCACCTCTGATAAACCCACTCCCACCAGAGGCCCCATGGAGTGTCGTCTAAAGTCATGACAGATTTAATAATGAGTTGTCTATCATGGAGCTATTTTCTGGTAAAGTTATTTCCTCATTCAATAGTTTGACAGTGTCCTTTTTCATCAAAAAGCTGGATATTTTGGGTTGTACCATATTCAACCTGTCCTTTGTCCAGGGCTCATTACTGCCTAATTTTGCACCTCTATTCCTTTTTTGGGAGTCTTTAGCAGGTGTTATAGGGCTAACATGTGGAACACTGCTATTTTGCTTTGTCTTATTTAATTTATGTGAGCAGAGTTTGGGTCCCATCCTAACACCACTTTATTCTTTTCACACTCTAAAACCCCAATATATATACACAGTAAAACCACTAATTGCTAAACTAAATAATTCACCCACCTGCTTCCAGACACATCAAATGTGTGCCTAGTATCGTTAGATCAGGGCACCAATTCACTTTTAGGTTTAAGAGCAAGCGATGCGGTGACATATTACAATTTTTTAACTTTCAAACAGTATTGCTAAGTAATACAGTACCGCTTTCACAATAAAACAGTACATTCTAAAGTTGACAATTTTCCCACCACCTTCCACACACTTCAATTGAGTACCTGTCGTTATAGCGGGACACAAATGAGCTTTTGCGTTTTAAAAAAGCAATACCGTGACGTACTGCAATATTTTAGCTTTCAAACAATGTTACTGGATAACACAATACCACTCTAACACATGACCATCAGTACATTAGCGCAATTTCACCAGGTTCACCTAATTTTAAAAGTACATGCGTTAACCTGCAGGCCTCTACGCAGCTTGCAACACTATGTTCTCACTTATGGATTACTGAAAGGCTGTTCTTGCGCAACTTGTTTTAACTTCTCAAACCCACCTTACATTGACAGAGAGCAATAAAAACAATTTTCAATATCCACAATAAAAACCAGTACCTCGTACCCGAGGTCCCCGAGCCCCTGAGCAGGTATGCTCTTTCCGTGATGATTTCCCAAAGCATATTAAATCTCCTCAGCGTTCCAATGCAGCAGTACCAGCGAACAGGTACTTTACAAGCACATAAAAGTACATGTTTTTTTGCAATTGTCAACCAAGAGGACTATTTATGCAATAAGCCCCGAGCCAGGGGAGCATTACCGCGTCAGCTAATGCCTCCCCGGCGAGGGGCTTATTACCATTAGTACCCAGGCCCGTTAGACCGGAGTACTAATAGTGTTTTTTTCAGTTGGAGAAGCTTGCCGTTTTGCACCCGAAATTTTTTTTTTAAAAAAAAAAGATGAAAAATTCCTGCCACGGATTGGGAAACTTAGGCCATTCTCCCTTTCTGTGGCAGCCGTAGTAAGCAAAGAAGATGGCCGCCATGGAACGGGAGAAGGCACTCCTTTCTCCATTTCTATGGCAGCCTGATGGGAGAACGAAAAGGAACTGTGTGGGATGTGCAGTGTCCTTCGTCAGCTAAGTTCTTGTCGGCTGGGTAATGCTCCGGCATGGGCCAACCAGCTTGTTTGTTACAAGATCATTGACCCTCGCCGGGCACTAATTTGTGATACTTCACTATTTTCTTCAACTACCAGTAACAATTCTATTCATTTATCATTGTTCATAAAGACCAGAAATAACACAAGAAGAATTTTCCGCGTGTGCATTTAGTCTCGAATCTTTATTAATTATTTCACATGATTTGATACTAAATATATATATTAGTTATGACTTTCAAAAAAAAAATATCATGGTTAGAAAAAAAACAATTGTCTTAATTTTTATCTCCATGTCTAAATAGAAACATGGGGCCTGATTCACAGAAGCATTTCATAATGGTGCACTCCCGTTGAAAAATGTTCTGCGAATCCGGCCAATAATATTTTTCATTTCTACAGTAAAGGTGAAACTGAAAGTTAAGTGGACCTTGGAATTTTCAAGACGGAAAGAAGAGTCTAATTGTAAGGCGTTCCTGAAATGGGTAGTGTAAAGCTATCAAAGAGAACGTTTGTCACCAAGCAGAAAAAAAATAAAAAATAGATAACATGAACTTCAAAGCAACACATTGGCCAAAATCCAAATTTAATTTCTCAATTGCTCTCGCACGAACTGCATTTTACATTGCAAGAAAGGATGGGCAAAAACACCACATTTATTTTATTAGACTACGTTTACAAATCATTTTTAAATAGGTAATAAATCCCAATGCAAGCACAACAAATATCTTTAAAATGTCTGAACTTACATATGGCCATGTTATTGCACGTCGTAGTTTGGGGTTCTGATTAAATGAGGGAACTTGTAGTTTAGTTTGCACATTGTAAGAAATATGCTAATCTTTGCAGCATGTAGTGCAAATAAAAAACACGACTGGCTCAAAGTACACCCCCATGTAACTGGATACATTGTGAGGTATGCAGTAAATGTGAAAAATCTGTAAATAATGGATTTGATATAACCCTTATAGGTTTACTGAAAAGCACAAATCAATTGTTGATGCATTTATAGAATTCCCTTGGATCTGCGGAATCCATAAAAAGTTATGTTTTACTTAAATGCAGGTAAAAGTGTTACTTCTTTTGACAATGGGTACTAAGTTATGTTTTTGTTTTTTTTTACATTTAAATAGTTCGGTCCTAAAAATGCGTCTGCCATGAAACCCAGTTTCTGTTGGATGGATTCTCCAACCAAAACATCACTTCACTAACAGGAATATAATCTCGGCATTCTGGGTTGATCGTAAAGCCGCTGTTGCCCATTTGCTGTGCCCACCAGGACAAACATCCCCACATGTCATCAAGGAAAGCATGCAGCAAGCCATGCTTTATTTCAGACGTGCAATTAATCATTTTTCCTCCCAAACGGAATGTGCTTCATGAGAAAACGGATGTTGGAACTATACTGAATTCCATTTCACTCCACCAAACCTTTCCTTGTACAATTCAAGTACTGAGAGTCAAACAAAGAATTAAATCTGAAAGAGTTCACGTAATGTGACCATCGACCGAAAAAGGATTAATATGGCTTGGAGTAAACAATCTGTTCTTCCATTGATATGTGCAGGTAATGGCTCTGTTCGATGTAGTTAACAGATTTTGTTGTAGTACTAAAACTCCTTACTAAATTCCCGACTATGAGTAATTATTGAAAAGTGTAACCTGTTAGCTTTTTTCTGTGAAAAGCGAGCAAACAATAACTATCTTCCGCGTGTTGCGTTGGGCAACGTGATGGTGTACTTATGTGCCAATGTCTGACATAGTAGATCTATTTGGCATGGCGGTGTCAGCTTGAGTGGCGTGTGTTATGATTTACTGCTGCTAGGGAACTTGAACATAAAGAAACTGAAAAACTGATAAGATCACAAGATGGCGGTTTCCTACCCATGCTGTTCGTGTGTCTAATTGCCCGAAAATCAAAAATAAGATGCATTGAAAATCAAAGCTAAAATGTACTGGAGAAATAAAATTAAATTATATTGATATATGCTCAAAAATATATGCTCTAGCCATTGGGCCAATAGCATTCCTGAAAGAGCTTCTCCTTTAAAAAGTAGACCTGAATCTAATAAGTATAGTAGTGTACTATATGTGATGGTGAGCTATCAATCGGGTTGAAATTTGCCTTTCTGCACCACACTACAAATCTTTTCCATTTTTAAAGTAGTAGTGTCTAGTGTTTGGCTTACGTTCTTTTTTTAATATTTCCATGCACATTTCTGGTAAATTAATATGTCCAAACTAGGAGCCAAGCTGCTAAATTGGTTGGAGGAGGATGCAGGATTAACCACCGATTCTGACACAGCAGGTTAGCTTCAAGGGTGAGGAGGTGAGAATACCACGTTTGACGTGCCCACATTGGTGTCCAGTCAATTGGTCGACAGCAAACTGGTCGACAGGACATTTGGTCGACACCATTTGGTCGAATGCCAAATGGTCGAATTTTTTTTTTTTATATATATATGTGTTTTGTGGGTTTTCGTGTGTCGAAAAAAAAAAAATAGAAAAAAAGGGGGTTGGGGGGGGACCCCCCCAAAAAAAAAAAAAAAAAAAGTGTAAAAAAAAAAAAAAAAAAAAAATTCGACCATTTGGCATTCGACCAAATGGTGTCGACCAATTGTCCTGTCGACCAAATTTTTTCGACCAATTGACTGGGAACCGCCCACATTCAGGCTATCAGAATCATTGTCAAGTGCTCTTGGTGTATGTTTTGGATTACTCTGTTCAAGAGTGGGGTTGGAGAAAAAGCATGTGCAAATATCCTTGACCAACTGATCATGGTGCATCCCCATGGATTTCTTTCTGCGAGAACCAGGAGGCATAATGTAGGAATTTTGCATTTTCTTTTGTGGCAAAGAGATGTACATCTGGTTGCCCCCAGCATGTACAAATGTTTAGTATCTCCAAATGTAACTCCCACTCGTGTTCCGAAGGTTGATGGTGTGCTTCTGATTATTGTGTCTGCTAGGCAGTTGTGTTAATGTTGTGCTTGGAGATTTATTCATTTCTGTAGGCGCCATTTCCCGATTTTGTTTGTTGCAGTGCAGTGTGGAAAGACTCCAGGAGTGAGTCCCACTCTGTTTGGTGATGTAAAACATGACTGTAGTGCTGTCTGTTATAATTAGCACATTCTTTCCTCTTAAGTGAAGTTGGAATGCTTGTAGCGCCTGGCAAAAAGCAAGCAATTCCAGAACATGTATGTGTCTCTTGGAAAGTGGTTAAGACCACATTTAATGCGTCGTATGGTGGAGCAATTGGTCTGCCCATCCTGAGAGTGATGAGGCTCTTGCGACTGTGAGGTGTGTTGGCAGGTTGACAAACTGTTTTCCTTGTAACATGCTTTCTTTTGTCCACCGCCTTAGTGCCAACACCACTGCTTGCAAAACCTCCACTAGATAGCCCCAATTGCACTTCGCTTACGCATTGTTTCGCTAACCCCTCTTTCACTGGACGCATATGCAACCTTACATGTGGCACAATGAAGATGAATGATGCCATCATGCCGAGAAGGCACGTTACTTTTCTGTTCTCTAAGTGATTTGCTCTAGTGGGTTTTGGACCATCTCGTTGGAGGGAAAGACAAAGGTGTCTTCTGTATGAATTACTGCTCTCAGGGAAAACAAATTGTGGCTGGGAACTAGATTGGACTTTTTTTGGTTATAGAAAAACCCAGTTGATGCAGAAGATGGATTGTTTTCTGGATATTTTTATTGACATATACAAGGTTTGTCTCCTGTTACTAGCCAGTCGTCCAGATAAGGGTATACTCGAATGCTCGCTCTGCGTAGATGCACTACTACCACCTTTTAGAATACATGAGGGGCTGATGCGATCCCAAAGGGAAGCACCTTTAATTGGTAATGCACAGGACCTATTTTAAACCTTAAATATTTTCGATGTGCTGGTAGCACTGAAATATGAAAGTATGCATCCTTCCTATCCAGTGTGTGTGACCATGAAGTCTCCACTCTTGAGTAGTCGGGTGACTTCTTGCAACAATGTGATTCTGAAATTCTGTGCTTTGACATACGCGTTTGTTAATTTTCGGTCGAGGACTGGCCATTTTGTTTTCTCTTTCCTTGGAACAAGGAAGTACACAGAATAAACACTCTGGTTTACCGCTGGTGCCGGGATAGGTTTTATGGCTTCCTTGTTCAGTCGTGTCTCTACTTTGGCTAGTAGAATCTGTTGATGTTCTAAAGGTATTCTCCTGTGTCTTGGCGGATGATGGTGCTGTTCTAGAAATTCCACGCAAATCTTTGACTGTTCACAACAGCAACTTGTATGAAGCAATCCCCTCCCTTATGTGGGCGATTGAGGTTATGCGACCCCCTTGCTGGGGCAATATGCGAGGGGACCTGAAACAGGGAGTTATTCTTTTTGGGGTGTGGCAAAACATCTAGTGGTCTGGCCTCTACCCCTGCTATACCCCCTTCTGAATTGTCTGTGAAATGAAGACTAACGTTGGCCCCGATTGGAAAACCACATACTGACACCTGCACCTGAAGTATAGCCAGACTGCCCAGATGATCTTGGGTAGCTTTGGACACTAACACTACAGCAGTTGAAAAAGGAACCACTTTGATACGGTTTACTTGTAATTTGTCCCAAAGTTTTGAGTGTTTTATGCTCTTTTTTGCAGTCTGTAGCACATCGTCTACTGCTTTACTGAATAAGACATTGTCTTTTACCAGCATGTTTAACCAGAACTTCTTAGCCACGTAAGTCTTTTTAATCGGAGTGCATTCAGCAACTATTCTACCAGCAGTTTCTGCTGCATCAAGTTTGTTTTTGTTAACAGTATTAGCCGTTTGTTCGCCTTGTACTAGAGTTTTAAGCATTTCTGAACACAGCGGCTCATGAGCGCCATTAACGATATCTGCCATGATCCCATTGTGTTCTATTAAACCACGGTATTAGCAATACACATTTGGTAAAATGCTGATGTTGCCACCTTTTACCCAGGAGGCACTTCTGACGTGGATAACTGTGTACCAGCCCTTTTACGCGTAGTAGTGACAAACAGTGAATCTGGTTTAAGATTACCTCTGATGGAACAGCAGTGGGTCAGTTGGTGCCAGCTTAAACCGCTTTTCAATGTGAGGATTAACAGCCTTAGTTAGGGCTGGAGTGGAAAGGAATGGTGTTAATCTCCTTTTGGCAGATTGTAATATGTGAATATACTGTCCAATTAGCTTTTTCTCGCTGAGGATATCGACAAAATCAGTCTTCTTCAGACTCATAAGTTTACATTTTGAAACATTCTGCTACCTATTTAAGGAGGTTTTTCTATAAGATGTGATCTCCTATGGTTGATGATGATATAGAGTAGTCAATGTCTTGGGATGGGACAGTAAAGTCACATGGCTCAGTGCATGGGTCTTCCTCTGCGATTTCTGCCTCCTCTTCTGAATATATCTCAGTTATGGGCTATTCATAAGTGGGAGTCAGTTCTACCCAAGGCTGGCCGATAGTTTGAGTTTTGGACATATATCGATTTATTTTCAATATCGATCTAGGAGGAGACAATATCGAAAACACAGATATATACATATACTCCAATTTTGTATTTACATTTTGATATTTACACAGCTGGTGTGTATTCTCAAACACGAAGACCAGCCATGTATTTGCATTTTAAATAAAGGTGTTTGTGACATGTCACATGTTTGGCAGCTTAGAACTGATGTATAGTTACAAGGCTCCCACTACCCTCCGTACTGTGTAGGCCAAAGCCTGTAGACATGTAGGCCATCAAGCACCAAATCTCCGGAACCTTCGAGAGCTGCGTGTGATCAGGTATTCTGCAGTCAGCTGACACTGTTGAGCGGTGTTGGTGAGGAAGACGTACGTAATATTAATAGGTCTACTAAAATATGCTCAATCGCAAGCAACAAACTCAATTAAAAAACTCTGCAAAGTGTGACCAGCCTGATGGCGGAAACAAAATAATCTGAGGACCTTGATGCGTGAAGGATCAAGGGTACAGTACACGTCACAGTAGCGATAGTTTTACAGAAATTTCTCTTTTTTAAATTGAAAAGAAATGTCATTACTCAGCACCAACCACTCAATGTAAAGCATATGATTCTAAGCAGATCCACAAGCCTCAGAAATATATATAGCACTGGTTTCCGCATGACTTACTAAACAGAGGTTACCATTCCCTTTCAAGAACATTTAATCCATTTTCAAAAGATGAAAATATTAGCTTTTCCAATATATTCTGGAGAGCACAAAAAGTTGCACTGATTTTGTTCTTACTTTGGAGTCATTGTATGCTATCCTGCTACCTGCTTGGAACCTGCTGCCGGTGGTACAAGGCTGTCCAATTGCTGCCGATTACCAGTTTTAATAAGCCATTCATTAAACTTGAGCTCTACAAGAGCCTGAAATTGTTTTCTTTGGTCCCTGAAACACAAAAACAATGCCATTGGTCAGAAGTGAATTTTCACAAACTACTGTATCATCATACATCATTTCGTTTTCTGGTCCCATTTTGTACATGAAGGTGATAAAACAAAGCATTATAAAATCAGATCCTTAATGCACATTTTCATACTGCATTTGTCCAGCGGGCCTACTCAGAAATCAGAGAAACAGCCCAGTTTCTTGCAATCCTCACGCAGCAGGTATGCTCAAACATCAGATGCACAACACACTCTCTCATAATAATTGCACAGTGCATCTGCTTCAGAAACAGATGCTGCACTAGTTCCCCTGAAATGTGAGCCTAGAGAGCTCACAAAGGCAAAAAAACGCAACATTCCAAAATACTTTCACTTTAGTCATCAGTCAACTCACCCGCAGAGCATGAGCAGTGGTGCTGGCAGACAAAAGGAATGCTCTAGACAGTCTGGCGTAATAACATCCCCAATATTGTGAACGTAAAATCTAAGATGGAGGTTCAGCCTATTAAAGGCTTGGTTGACCCCAAAGTTCAAAGTATACACAGTAAATCACAAGAACAGCAAATCACAGGCCCGCAGTCATTCTCATCCATAGGTGCAGACCATCACAGGACATCATAACATCAGGGAAGGGGTCATTGTGCTATATAATTTAGAGTACCAGTCAGACAGTGTAACTGTTTGGAGTAGGAGCTGGTGGCAGTGGTTTGGAGGGAGAGAGGAGGTTGGAGACAAGAGAGGGAGGTAAGTCATGAAGAGGTTGGGTGAAGACATCGGGAAGAGTTTGAAGAAAATGAAAAACCTTAATGGTAAGTCCACAGGGCTAGCAAGGTCATAGTTAGCAAGAACAGGAACGCACAAGAATGTACAATTGATTTATTTTTAATTAATTGTATTAGTTTTCACAAAGAAAAACCTTTCAAATGAAAAGAAACAATACACACAACACATCTCACTTCCCAAATTTCAACATTATTCCTCCATTCCCTTCATATTCCATTCCACTCTTCTCCGACTCGTATGAGCTGTGAATTTCCACCTACAGTGGTTCCAGCTGCAGCCGATTTTCTATTTCTGCTAACAAAAATGTTAAAGGAATTAACAATTTCATGTCTGTGCCAATGTACATTTTATGCCACCAATCATCAGCACACAAGGAGTGATGATTTGTTGACCAATGTCCCAAATGAATTGTCCTCACAGATCTTAATTCACCACAAAACAGCACCAAATGTTTAAGGGTCTCCCTTTCGCTTTTACACAGTCTACACAAGTCATCCTTGCCTGCATTCTCTGACCATACACAGAGACGCTCTTTAGTTCTAAAGGCATTCAAGCGGAACAGCATAAAAAGTCTCCTCGCATTTAAGTCAGGAAATCGGACAATGTACTGTTGGATGTTATTGAAGCCCCTTGCTTCCGGTGGTACATCTGCCATTATCTTTGAAGAAGCTCGCGGTGTCTAGGTCCGATCCCAATCTGCCCGCCAAATCTTGAGCTTTGCCACATTTGGGTTCCCATGCAACTGATCTAGAGTAATATCCTACTCTGTCAAAAGATTTTTGCAGCGCCTTATCCACTTTCAGGTGATATCAGTGCCGTTTGATGTTGCATTGTGAAAAAGTTCAAATTGAGGGATTTGTTCTCTCAATCTAGTTCTAAATACAGACAGTAGCTTCCAAAAGATTCTGGCATGTATTGATATTAAAGATAGTTCATATCTCATGTACGCCGTTGACGTCCCCTTTGGAAGCGGTAAAACTTTCGACCAGTAGATGTTCTCTAGAGTAGCCCACAAGTCGCGGGGGCATCCAAGTGTGTTTTCTGCACTATAAGTTATAATCAGGATTAATTTCTGTTGGTAAAAAGCTAATGCCGGTTTTAAAGAGAATTTGCCAAAGTTTCTGTTCAACACACACGTTTGGCTTGCAAGTTGTTTACATTTCCTTTTAATCTCAAGAATCCAAGGACCGTCATAGATGCTTGCGCTTATTGCCATTCCCAACTATTTTACACTACTAAGAATGTTCAATGGTTCCTGTGCCAGGTACCAGATTTATTTTTGCAATTGATTGTTTTGGAGGATTTCAAATTTTTAAACAAAAGGATCTCACTTTTTTTGTATTGATCTTTAGGTGATTGCAATTCACATATTCCTGGACAGCATTGATCTTCCTCTGTAGCCCAACTGGCGTTACGTCCAACAGAATCAAATCATACGCGTATAAAAGCCAACTGATATGTGTTTTATGTAACTTGGGTGGAAACGATTTCACAGCGTCTATACTGACTCCAATATCTGATATGAAAAGACTGAAAATTGTCACAGCTAAGGGGCAGCCTTGTTTCACACCCTTGAATGTTTTAATCTCTGCTGACAAAAGACCAGTCTGATCTAACCAAATTCTGATGGAAGTTCCAGTATGCAGCTCTCGAATTGCAGCCATCAAATCCGCCGGACAACCCCAGGCTTCAAGCTTTCCCCACAGCATCTCACAATCGATGGTGTCAAAAACATAAGAAAAGTCAATGAAAGCCAAGCAGACTTGAGTGTGTGTGTTCTCAGAGCCTCCATTTTGTTCAAATTTAGGAGCAACCGATTCAATGAGCATCCGACGTTTTTAACAAAGCCCGAACAGGAAGACACAAGAAGGTACACTTGATTTAAAAATTAGGGGTAAAGGGTCGGGTCCTAATCTGAAGGTGTGAAGCCAGCGGGGGTGAGAATTGAACATTTGGCATTGAGGGAAGCATGACTAGAGTAGAAGAGGTGACAATGAGGGAGGTCAAGACCCTAGGAGAGGGAGAGGACAGACCCCTCTTAAAATCTGCCTGTGTTAACTGGGAAAGGCGAACAAGCTCATAGCGTACCAAAATATCTACAGGAACTACAAGGGAAAAATAAGGTATTCGTATCCCACCCATAAACGAGAAACAAGCAGGAAGAAGCCTGGAGAGATTAAGTGATGGAGAAGTATCCCAGACATCTTGTGAACTTTATAAGGGAATCCTTACCCATTGAAACTGTTGATAAGAGGCTGTCCAGTCACCTTATATTTCGGTTTGTCCCAGACGAGAACCGTCGTAGTTTAAATACATTGTATTTTAACTTAAGCATTGTCTACAGCCTCTTTCTGGCTGCCACTTCGCTATAAGATAGTGCACAAAAACATTAACTTGGTGGCCGACTTGAGTTTCACGCTGCAAGTGCTTAGTCAAGACCAACATGACATTGTGAACTTAATTTTAGTAAGTTGTTATGATGAACTCTAATTGGGGAGTCTTTTTTTAAAATTATAACAAGTAGTGAATATTCAAGTCTTATGTTAAGTACATTATAGATTTTTCATCATAAATGGGTTTCGTACATAGAAATTTATAAAATCTTAATTTCACTTGATTGCAGTCTAGCCAAACTTTAGCAATTACACCATTTAAAGTTAACTAGTTGCCACGTTAGATAACCAGGTTAGGTGTACATTATTGGTGCAATAATTAAAAGAACATTAGAAACTTTACACACAAGTTCCCATCTTATTAATGTAGTTAAGCTTGTTTGATGCCAATTAAAAGTACAGGTTTCTTGAAAGTTTATAGTTTTGGCTTCTGTAAATGAGTTTACCCAGAACAATAAAATAATTTTACCAGCCTGTCAGTTCCTTTTGCAGTTATGGTTTGCAAGGAATTTTAAGTGTTGCTTATCTAGGACTATTCGGTTAAATGAGCACGATACCTTCTGGTGTTTTTCAGCAAATGCCACATCAACACTGTTATATTGCGTCATTATGAGCTGCAAAGATGTTAAGATGCTCTTGAATAGTTCCAATCAACAGGATAAAAATAAGCCATAGATGAACATGGCCAATGAAGTGGCTAATCCATATGCTCTGCAACCAGAATCCATCTTCAGATTCTGGAAATTCAATGGCGTGCATGCAAAAGATTAGCTCCCAGTGTGGGCTGCATAAAACTCTACAAACTAACGCAATGGTTGAGAACGGTGGTGACATGTAAGGAACTTCTTCCCCGGTATTGGGTCGTTCATAATTCACATGCTCTTGAAGATTATAAAATGTAGTAAGAGGCCATAAAGAACAAGGAAGGAGGGAATGAATAAGGTTAACTTTAACTAATAAGACTCTGCAGGTCCACTTGTCTACTTCAGGAAGGTCAAGAAATTATACAAGGGAGGACACGTTTGAGTGAACATGTTTCTTAGTTAGAAGTAGCTCGAGGTTCAGGGGTCTATAGGCGCTAGAGGAATAACTTAAATAAGGACGAGCGCCGTAAACAGCTAGGGGACAACACAAAGTGAGGTGCTCCAGGTGTTGCCAAGATCTTGGGATGTGGATTTCAATAAACATGAACATTTCGAACCTAATCTTTGCTGTCCCTCCAGGGATGCCCTATTCTAGCAATCATAAAAAGTCCTTAAACCACCTGGATAACCCTAGGCCTAGAAAGATTTGCCTAATTCCTGCCCAAAAAGCAAAAAAACATCCAGACTTGATCCATCAAGGTTCGTCACTAGTCTGAAACAAATGTAAAAAGAGGTTTCACTGGGAAATCCCCAAGAAGTTCTTGCAATTCTGGCCTCGCTAGTGCAAGGCATAAATTAGTTTTCAAAAATTGATTAGCAGAGTTTGCGAATAACATTTTTCTTGATTAGCAAACAAACCCATTTGATTAGCAATTTTGTAGTAATAGTTTTAATGCCACCAGAAGATACTTGTACCCAAGATATAAAATGAGCAACAATACAGCAGTTCTGTATACCGCTGAAGACATTAGTGAGATAAGTCAGGCCTTGCAAATTCTTTCTGTAAAATGGTGCATGTCACCACAAACCCGTTTAGTTTGTAACATTGCTGCAAACCATAGGCCAGCCATGCACAGTGAAACTTTTATTTGACATTTACTGCAAACAAAGTAAAGTTTAAATAAAAGTTTCCAACATCCCCTGCAAATGGTACTGGCCCTTCTTAAAACCTACTCGACTATGCGAGTGGGCGAAAATACTCTGCAAACCCTCGATGAGTGTCTGTAAAAAGGTTAGCTGCGTGAACTGACACAAATAAATAGATCTGATATTAAGGCTCTAAAAACAGTTTGGCCAGCTCTCTCTACTGCAGGTGCAAATATAGAATGCAATCATAATCATAGAGCAAAGTGAGCTCTGGAGGCCAACTACAGTGTACAGTTTTGTAGTAGGTCTGTAGATATACAGACTGGATGAAACTATTGATCACTACTTTAAGTACATACCAAAGTTAGCTTTGTGTATTCATTATGTAAAAGACTAAGCAGAGTGGATGTTATAACAGGCAGAGAACTGGGCAAAATAGGCAAAATATTGTAGTTTACGCCCATCTCACTTTTAGGGCAACGGGTATAAACCAACATGGGAAGATAGAATGTCAAGGTGTATGGATCAGCTCATGGGTTGAGCACCAGTTGCAAGCTGTGTGTAGCCAGCAGCCCACAGGACAAGGTTTGCCATCAAAGCATTTGGCTGCATGGTCATGTACATTTTCAAAGGTGTCCACCAGTCAATATGATGCATCTTTCCCAACAAAATGAAATCTAGTTGACACTGAGATTTAGATACACTTTGCTGTAAAGCATGGAGACAATGCAGGGTTTTACAGTAGAAATACTATAATTTTGCATTATGTAACCTATTACATTTTTAGAAAAGAAATTGAAAGCCTTTTAGAAAAAATTAACACATACTGGTTTTTGTCGGACAGGATACAGCTTAATGACTATTATCCCGATTATTTCTGGTTTGCAATTATTTGAAAAATTAAATGTCAATTAACACCTTTGAACTTGCAGTGAACAGAGAAAAGAGGGTTTAGAGAGCTCTGAAGGCAAGAAAGGAATGCAGGATGATCTGTGCTTACATTGAATAGGGTAACTTAAATAGCTAACTTGGCAAACCTACAGAATTGCATAGCAAATTTCTCCCTAACACTGCTTATTTTATGCCTTGCAGTGTCTTACTTTATTAGCAATCTATTTTATTATTGGCTAGCGTACTCGCTCCTTGCCCTGCCATGGGTTTGGGGAGGTGGCTACTGTGGATGGTCAGAAGGAGGAAACAGACCAGGACTTGTCATTTTCAACAATCTCTTTCTTGAAATTGTAAGAAAAATGCCTCACTATCCCCAGTGTATGGGTTTTCCCTGCCTAACAAAACTAACTAGTGTGCTAGTCAGTTTGTGCAGTGTCCAAAACTAAGTTACTCTGACCCTACCACTAACACAACTGTCAAGGAGAATGACTCCCTTCTCCTGGAGTGGCTTTCTCAGCCTTCAAATAGAATCTTCACACAGTTTGTAGATATCGGTTGCCTTAATTCATTCAGTTCACTTAGGGGACTAACAACTCAATGGCTTCCAATTCTCCTGCTTTTCCAAGATCCTTTTTTTATTTTTTGTATTCTTTATTTACATTTTAACAAACAGTACATGAACACACAACAACATACAAAGTAGCAAAGTATATCCAGAGAAAAGAAGAAGACGACAATAAATTGTCAATTACAACATCAAAACAAAGCTAGTACAGATTCAAGAAAGCATCCCAGACCTTCGCATGTAAATTCATTTTCCCCCTTTTTCTGTAAATAATCCTCTCAATGTTCGCCAAGCAATTCATTTCTGCAATCCAATCCTCTAATACTGGCGAAATTTGGGATTTCCATGTTCTCAAAATCATTATTTTGCAAATGGAAGCACCTCTGAACAAAAGAACAAGTTACTTCTTACCTTGTAACGTTCTTTCGATGGGATGTTCCTCCGACGTATTCCTTATCTTAGATATCTCTTTCCAGCTTTGCTGGCCTCGGAAATGTTTTCTCTCTAGAGGGCGCTGCGCGTCGACGTCCACCGAGTCGATGTCCCTCGACAGCCGCCGTATCGACGTCGAGGTCATCCTGCCTATAAAGGCCGCGCGCAGCGTCCGTTGCTCAGTTCCGTTTTGTAGCCCACAATAATTCTTTCTGGACTAGACTAATCACCCTGAAGGAGCGTAAGCTGCAACAACAAGGGAAGTAGTACTGCGGGGATGGATGGGAGGGTCGATAAGGAATACGTCGGAGGAACATCCCATCGAAAGAACGTTACAAGGTAAGAAGTAACTTGTTCTTCGAAGGGATTGTGTCCTCCGACGTATTCCTTATCTTAGATAGGCTCCCATAGCAGTATTCTGTTATTGGAGGTGGGAGTACTGACTTCATGCTTCCTCCTATTGATGAATAGAGTGCAATACTGCCCTTCCAAACCTAGTTTCCTGACTGGAGGAGGAATCCAAGTTGTAAAACCGTGTAAAGGTATGGACGGACGACCATGTGGCAGCCGCACATATGTCTCTAACCGGCACTCCTCTTTTGAGGGCCGATGAAGCTGCGATACCTCTGGTCGAATGAGCCCTAAGATTTTGAGGGGGCTCTTTTCCTGCCAGTTTATAACCTTCCAAAATGGCTAAAATGATCCATCTGGAAATGGTCTGCTTAGTTATCGGTAACCTCAGCTTGTGACCTGTGTAGCCTACAAACAGCTGGTCTGCTCGTCTTATCCTAGCCAGTCTACTAATGTAAAAACTTAAAGCCCTTCTTGGGTCCAGCCTGTGTAACCTCTCTTCCTCTTTCCCCGGATGGGGAGGAGGATAGAAAGATGGAAGGGTAATCTTCTGTGTGATATGAAATTCAGAAACCACCTTTGGGAGGAAATTAGGCTTCACTTGCAGAACAACTTTGTCTTTGTGAAAGATTGTATGAGGGGGTTTACAAGAAAGAGCTTGTAACTCGCTCACCCTTCTAGCAGATGTAAGTGCTACTAATAAAACAGTCTTAAGGGTAAGAAATCTTAACGAACAAGAGTGGAGTGGTTCGAAAGGTGTGCCCATCAGGAAAGTTAGGACTAAATTTAAATCCCATAGGGGAACCTGGAATGGTCTTGGGGGATAAACGTTAGTTAACCCCTTTAGAAACTGTATTACCAAGGGTAACTTGAAATAGGATGGTTCTTCCGCAGTGCGCTTAAAGATGGATAGCGCTGCGAGATAGCTGCCAACTTGAAGGCCTGAATTTGCTAAATAAAGTAGGAAGGACAAAACCATTGGTGTACCACATGAAAAGGGATCGATATTCTTTTCCCTACACCAGCTACAAAATCTGTTCCAACGGCAGCGGTATAAAGATTTTGTTGCTGGCCTTCTTGCCGAATGCAACACCTCCATAACGTCATCAGGGAAGTCCCAATCCTTGTACCTCAGCCTTTCAGAAGCCAAGCGTGAAGGTTGAGGATTTTGATGTCTGGATGGAGAACCTGACCTCCCTTCTGTGAGAGCAGATTCTCTCTGAGTGGAAGTCGAATTGGAGGGCAGATGGACAAGTCTAGAAGGTCCGGGTACCACGTTCTCCTGGCCCAATCCGGGGAAATTAGGACCATGGTTTTCCGGAATCTTCTCAACCGCCTGATCATTTGAGGAATGACAGGGACCGGTGGAAACGCGTACAGGAGCGGAAACTCCCAGTCCACTATGAACGCGTCTCCCAGAGCTCCTCTCGGGGGAAATTCCCTTGAACAGAACAGATCGCACTTCCTGTTGACACTGGTGGCGAACAGATCCACCTGAGGGGTTCCCCAAAGGGCGAAGATCTCTTGAAGGACTTCCTGAGCTAGTTCCCACTCGTGGGAGACTGCTCTGCCTGCTCAGAGCGTCCGCTGTCAAGTTCTTCTCTCCGGCTAGGTGAACTGCCGATAGAGAGATTCCTTCTTGGATTGCCCAAAACCAGAGCTGCATCGCCTCTCTGCACAGAGGTAGTGATCCTACGCCTCCTCTTTTGTTGAGGTAATGCATGGCCACTGTGTTGTCCGTCATTATCAGGACATTCTTTCCTTGTACAGATGGCAGAAAAGCCTTCAGCGCAAGTCTGATGGCCCTCAGCTCTAACAGGTTGATATGTAGTCTGGACTCCGATGGAGACCAACGACCGCTGATGGTCAAGTCGTTGGCATGGGCTCCCCAACCCCTGAGTGAGGCATCCGTGACTACTGTTATATCCAGCCAGGGTTGCCAAAACTGCTCTCCTTTCAGAATGTTCTCCTGACAGGCCCACCACTGAAGGTCTCGAGCCACCCTGTCGGGAACCTGAAGAAGATCTGTCATTCTCCCTGAGAATTGTGACCACTGAGTTCTCAGTGCCCACTGGAGGGATCTCATTCTCAGGCGAGCCTCTGGCACTAGGAAAATGCAGGATGCCATGAGGCCTAGCAACCTCAAAAAATCGAAGGCTGGGAGACGTTGGGCATTTTGAAACTTGGTGACCATCTGTAGAATATCTTGAGCCCTCACCTCTGGTGGCGAGGCTTTTCCCAGGGAAGTGTCCAGGATCGCTCTGATGAACTGGAGTCTCTGTGATGGTATCATTTGTGACTTCTTTAAATTGAGGGAGAAACCCAGTCTGTGAAGGGAGTGGCAAACATGATCTAGCTGGATCTGAGCTTGTTCCGAAGATACAGCTCTGATCAACCAATCGTCCAGGTAGGGGTAGACGTGAATCCCTTCCCTCCTTAGACTTGCAGCCATAACCGACATTAACTTGGTGAAGACCCTCGGGGCGGAGGTCAGCCCAAATGGCAGCACTCGAAATTGATAATGAAAGTTGCCACTTGCGAACCTCAGGTATTTCCTGTGTTTGAGATGGATTGGCACATGGAAATAAGCGTCCTGAAGGTCCAGAGATACCAACCAGTCGTGGAACTGAAGGGCCTGAAGGATCTGAGAAAGAGTTACCATCTTGAATTTGTCTTTCCTGGGGAATTTGTTCAATTCTCGCAAGTCCAAGATGGGTCTCAGTCCTCCGTCTTTCTTTGGAATGAGAAAGTAAGGGGAGTACCAGCCCTTGTTCCTCTCAGCTACAGGTACCGGTTCTATGGCACCTTTCTCTAGCAGGTCTAAAATTTCCTGCAAGAGGAGCGGATCTGGAGCTTTTTGAGAGCTGATCCCCGGTGGATGGCTCTGAGGTATGCGTAGGAGAGGCAGGCAGTAACCTTGTGCAACTGTCTCCAATGCCCAAGCATCTGACGTGATAGCCTGCCATTCCGCCAGATGTTGAGTTAACCTGCCTCCTACAGGTGTCTTGTGAGGGAAGTCCTCAGAGTGGTTTTGGGGCGGCTGATGCAGATGCCGATGGTAAAGAGGCACCTGCTGTTGCTGCGGCTTTTGAATATCTACCCCGTCCACCTCGGGTAGTTCTTCTTTGTCGGTCGTCTTCTACCTCTTCCGAATGCGGAGTAGAAGCTAAAGGACTTACCTCTCGCAGAGGTTCCTGTGGGACGAAAAGGTGTCTGACGGATTGCAGCGCCTAGGGATTTTGCTGCTGCCTTTGATGTTTGCAGTTTTTCTAAACTGTTATCCGCCTTTTTCCCAAACAAAGAAGAGCCATCAAATGGCATATTCAAGAGCCTGGCTTGCACATCTGGGGCAAAACCAGACTTTCTCAACCAAGCAAATCTCCTGGTTGTTGTACTTGCCGCCATTGCTCTGCTGATACTGTCAGCCGAATCAATGCCCGTCTGGAGGGATTCGCACATAGCGTCTTTACCATCCTTTATGATATTTAGGAACGCCTCCCTTTCTTCTCCCTCCGGGATGCAGTCAGGCGCTGTAGAAGCACACTCCCAAAGTGTATGGCTAAATCTAGCAAGGGTGCAAGTAGCATTAATAGATTTTAACGCCATGCTACATGCCGAAAAGACTTTCTTAGCCATAGCATCGTATTTTTTATCGTCCCTGTCCTGTGGGACGGTAGGGTAAGCAGTCTTGATGTCAGTAGAAGATGCTGCCTGTACCACCAGACTTTCTGGGGATGGGTGTTTGGACAAAACCTCCGGGTCTGCAGAAGATACCCTGTATTTAGTAGACAGTTTTTTATTTACTGCCGGGACGACATCTGGGGTTTCCCAGTTCGTCATGATTTTTCTTTGAAGAGCTTTATGAAAAGGTACTACAGGATCCTCCTGTGGACCTTTATCAAGAATATCCGTGAGGTCATCCTGTTGGAAAGCCTGTGAAGGTGTTGACCACCCCATAAATTCTGTGATCCTGGCCATTAAGGCTCTATAAGGGGTTTCAGCATGCTCCCCCGGGTCTGGCCTAGCGAACTCCACCTCTGGTGAAGTGTCTAAACCACTTGCCTCATGTAAGGAGTCATGGAGTTCCTTTAATCTGCGTTCCTCTGAGGATAACTCCTCTTGAACTGGGGTTGCAGATCCCTGCAACTCAAATGTCTCTTCTTGGTCAGATAGTTCTCCCTCTTCCATAATTGAGGACATTGTTCTCAATTGGTCTGAACTCACAAAGGGTGTGAAACCCATCTCCAAGGCAGAGGGTGCCAAACTTGTTGTAATCGGCCTCGAAAACGACGATGTCGTCGACGCCGAAGTCGAAGGCTTCGAACGTGGCGTCGAAAACAAAGGTGGAGGCCTCGAGGTCCTCGATAGAATTGGAATTCTGCTCGAGGATGTCGACAATCTCGACGACATCGTCATCGAAGACCTGGGAATAGCCACTGGGTGCGTCGCAACCGTGACTTTCCTTGGTGTCGAGGATGGCGTCGAGTCGACAGACCCGTGTGTCGAAGGTCCCTTCGACAACGGCGTCGAAGACACCGACCTCGGCGTCGACGGAATCTTCGTCGACGGCACCTTCGAAGAAGGATTCGAGGTCTTTGCTTTACTCGAGGGTTCGTGACGCGCTCGAGAAGCTTCCTTCGCCGGGTACTGCGACTCGCGGCGTTTTAGACCTTCGGGTCTTTCGACCAGAGCATCGCTCTCGGCAGTCTTCGAGGGGGTCGAGGCCGCTTTCTCGAAGACGCTCATCATATTTTTTCGGAATTCCTCCCATTCAGCCCGGGAACTATGTTTCATGGGGCAAGGGATTCTCTTAGGTGAAACAGAGGAAGAGGACGACGAAGAAGGGGATCTTCGGCGTCTCCTTTTCGAGTGCTTCGATCTCGAGGAGTGATGGGACCCGCTTCGAGACCTGGAGCGCGAATGGTGACGAGGAGACGAATGTCTCGACTTCGTCGAGGAAGAAGAAGCTTTAGAAGTCTTACCTTTTTCCAGCTTCCCCCTACGCTCCTTCAGGGCCTTAGCTGTCATGGACATACAGTCCTCGCACTCCGAACAATGGTGTTCAGCTCCCAAACACCACAGACAGACCCTGCGAGGGTCAGTCAGCGACATCTTTTTTCCACAGTCTCAGCATTTTTTAAAGCCAGACCGAGGGGTCGTCGGTTCAGACGAGGAAGCCATCGCGTATGGATCGAATATCTAGAGGAAATTTTAATAATTCTCTACGAAAACTGAGCAACGATATTCCGAGGCACGGAGTGAGCGCGGAAAAACGGAACTGAGCAACGGACGCTGCGCGCGGCCTTTATAGGCAGCGCCCTCTAGAGAGAGAAAAATTCTTAGGCCAGCAAAGCTGGAAAGAGATATCTAAGATAAGGAATACGTCGGAGGACACAATCCCTTCGAAATGTCTTTTCCGATAATGAAAGGTCCTCAGGTAAAGCACTACATCCTAAAATCATTGTTTTGAAATCCAAATTAATACTTTGATGCAAAACCCGGAGACACACATTGCACACCTCATGCCAAAAGCCCCGAACCCGTACACAATCCCACAATAGATGATCCATACTACCTGTCTCACTCCTGCAACTCCAGCAAACATCACAGTCTGACATATCCCTTTTTTTAAGTCTTTCCGGGCTCCAATAAACTCTATTGAGGATTTTAACTTTTTTCGGCATTCCTTGCCTTTTGAGTTTCCTTCACTTCACATTTCTCCAATGTCCTTGAAAGTCTCTTTCTCTAACATCAAACTTTATCTTCTGAGGAATAGATCCAATTTCCTTATTGTTACAGTCAGTGCTCAGGATAAGATTTTGAAGTGGGAGTATTTTACTCCCCACTTTGTAAAGTTCGGATTTAAATGATTTTTGGGGGGAGTCAAAACGTAAGTCCAGTTCACAATGGGAGTATTTTATATGCAAGTAAAAATATGTTTTAACTGGAAAACAAATCTTTTTGAAATAATGATTCCTTTGCACCTACTTATTCATACACATTTAAAAGATACAGGTTTAATTCTTCCAATCAGGTAGTTACAATAGTAGTTTCTTCCTGTGCTACTACATAGACGACTGGTCTAATCATATCCATGGAGCTATGTGGGTGAAAGCAGGGGCACAAGGTCCTACTTGTCGGTTTCCTATTTTCTTGTTGGGAGTATGTTTTACTCCCTGATTTTAGTTTTGAGAGCATTTGCCTATTTTTAGGGAGTAAAAGCGGTCGATAGACCCCTTATCTGTAGGGCCGGTCACAATTCTCATTTTTCCTCTAGTTATTTGGCCTCTCACAGGGATGAGTAGGAAACTCTAAATACAAATTCTCAATCTCTCGTTCACTTGCTAACTCACTGGGACGAGCACAATGAACCCAGTAACAATTCTCACTTTCTTGTGCACTTGCAGTATTACTGGGATGAGTAAGATGTGCCCAGCCCAGTAATGATGCTAACTTTCTTGGTCACTTGTATTGTATTACCGGGATGAGTAGGAGGAGCACAGTAATGATTATCAATCTCTTGGTTACTTGTAGTATTCCTGGGACGAGTATTTATTATATTCAGCTTAGTTACTGATGCAAATATAATAGTGCTACATAACAAGTATCCCCTCTCACTGGGAAAAGGGTGAGTCTTCCAATCGTTATATTTGTTCCTTGTTGGAGTATAACTGAGCCATACATTCTATTTGCCTCGCTCCCAGGGCCTCCAGTTCTCCCAGTTACCTTCCTTATAATGGGTATGCGTCACCAAGTTGGCACCATCCACCTTCTGTGAACATCTCTTCAAGACAACTATGGCTTTCGGTTGTCTTCCTTCTTTCCACACGTCCCTGTGTGTGGTATCAGCTCCTGTTAGGGCTTCTTCTCTCTCCAGCTTGGCCTCCACTTCCTCCTCAGATGAACCTCCTAGGACTCGACTTCACAAGCGTGGCTCTGGTTGGAATTTTCTCTGTCTACTCAACCCAGCCACCACTTCTTCCTTGGGCGTCCCTCCGGGGACTTCGCTCAAGATCACAGACTCTCTCTAGCCAGTCCGTTGCACAAGGTGTCTTGGACGCCTGTTCTCCACTGCTCTTCCCCAGTTTGGGAAACAATATCTTCCTGTGTTCTCCAGTGTCATTCCACATGCTGGTTTGAATCTCTGGGTCGCGCTCTCTCTATCCCCCTCTCCTCCCACTTATGACTCTGCTCGGGGGCTTCCCCAGTATCTTGTGGAAGTCCTTTTGTGCATTAGTCCTACTCATTATTTCTCCCTTGGGTTTGTTCATCCCAGTGCCAACTAGGGACTGGTCTTCACAGAGCATCAGACGTGTAGAGACTCTTCCTGTTTTCTCCCAGTTATTGTTGGGTTGTTGAGTGATTTGGGAAGGGAGTTCCTCTTCGGAACGAGAATCCTTGTACCCGGGGGAGAGGTGGAATCTCTCCTGCTGAGGTCCCGTTTGCCTCTACCCCCAAAGAGGGCATTGTATAGCGGGCTCACCAGTCTAGCCTCACAGGGAAAGGCTTGATAAGTGTCTGCATCCCACAATTCGTCACACTACCTTCCCCTCCACCAAAAAGGTTGCTTTCGGAGGGTCCATAGTACAGAATCCGCCTTGTTGGATCTTAAGGCAAATATGTTGGAAGTTGCAGAAGTAGGAGGCACAGCTCTTTTGCTCATTGCTCTCTCTGCAGTCTCCGATCTAGTGGATCACTCTATACTAGTATCTAGGCTCACACATGGCTCCCATTTCTCCGTAGCGCACTGCTAGAGTTTTCTTTGATAACTAGAAAGCAGATAAGTTTGAGATCGATTGTGGAGTCCCACAGGGTTCAAATGCCTTTCCCTGGCACTTTTTAATCTCTTTACTGCACCGCTGTTTGAACTACTTAGTGAAAGTAGGGTATTATTTACAAATTACGCTGAGGATCCTCAGTGCCTAATCCACTGTCAAGGAAAACATATTGATATTGATTGATATTGATATTTTATTTCTATCGCGCTCGTACACAAGTGTTTCAGAGCGCAACAAGGCAAGGGAGGGGAGAACAAAACAGCGATCTTACTAGGCCCAGTGACATTGAGAATGCGCAAGTGCATGGGAGAGGGGGAGGGGAAAGTGCATGGAAAGGGGGAGAAGTGGAAAGTGTGAAGCAGAGGAGAAACAGATAAATTACAATAAATACATAATAAAGGCAACAAACAGTGGCAGTGCAGCCAGCAATTTGCAAGTGCTAGGTTTAAGGCAGCAGACAGGGTAGGTCTGGTAAGGGCAGGAAGAAAAAGGGGTGGCTGTATCGGTACAGATACAGACCCCAGTGCAAGGGGTGGCCCGGAGGGAGTGCGGGAGGGTGGCAGGGTGAGCAGGTACCTGGGCCCGGAGGACAGAGGGTGGCCAGGTGCACGGTGCCAAGAGAGAATAGATCAGCAGGGGAGAGGTGGGGCGAAGGCAGAAGAAAAGAGGAAGGTCTTGAGGTGCTTCCGGAACCGGAGATGGTTCTCAAGTTTTAGAGTGGCAGGGAGGCTATTCCAGAGGGAGGCCCCAGCCGAAGACAGATCTACCCCCAGCTCGTTTCTTTGAATTGCAGAGGGATAGCTGAAGGTATTTTGGACCCAGGGCCCAGAAAGCCTTGTGGACAATGCAGAGGGTTTTGAATTTAACCCTTGCATCCACTGGGAGCCAATGGAGAGATTTGATCCCAGGGCTTGAGGCCAAGGACAAGCTTCGCAGTCCTGTTCTGGATTAGTTGCAGAGGGCGGAGAGTAGGGGCAGGTAGATTTAGAAAGAGGCTGTTACAATAGTCCAAGCTAGAGAGAACCAGAGCTTTTGGCGGAGGGAGAGGAAAGGCAGAGTACCTTTGAGGAGGTGCAGTAGGAAATTTGACTTTTTAGAGACCTCAGATGTGGGCAGAAAAGGAATGGGTGGAGGCAAAGATGACCCTGAGGTTCTTAGCCTCGCAGGTGGGGGTAGGAGGAGGGTCAAGGGAGGCCAGCCCGAGAGGGAGGGAAAAGGATGGTGAGGGTGTGCCGATGAGGAGGATCTCTGTTTTACTGGCATTCAGACAAAGATCAATGGCGGCACACCAATCTTGAATGGCAGTTAGGCAATCACAGATGAGAGAGGGAGAGGAGGTGGCAGAGGGCAACCTGAAAATGATTTGAGTGTCGTCAGCTTAGCACTGGAAATTTGAGCAGAAAGTGGCAATGCAGTGGCCGAGAGTTGCCAGGTATTGGTTGAAAAGCCAGGGCGAGAGGTCCGACCCCTGGGGAACACCACAGGTAGAGAGGAAGATAGCTGAGAGGAAGGACCCAAGTTGGACCTGGGACGTCGAGCTGAGAGGAAAGAGGTCAGTCAGGCCAGAGCCTGATCAGTGATACCCAGGTTTTCATGGAGACGGTTGAGCAGGATGGTATGGTTGAATGTGTCGAAGGCAAAAGAGAGATCGAGGAGGATGAGGACAGAGGGAATGTTAGGGTCAGGGTTGGAGACCAGATCTTCACTGATGTTCAGGAGAGCAGTTTCCGTGCTTCTGGCAGCTCTGAAGCCAGACTGGTGGTCATGGAGACAGCCAACAGAATTGGAATGAAGGTTAAGCTGAGAGATGGACAACTTTTCCAGGAGTTTGCCCAGAAAGGGTGCAATGGACATTGGGTGATAGTTAGCTGGACAAGAAGGATCAGCTGTGGGTTTCTTGAGAAGAGGATGCACAGAGAAGTGCTTCAGAGTGGAGGGGAAGGATCCCAAGGCAAAGGAGTGGTTGCAAAAATCAGCAAGGGCCAGAGCGAGGGTGTCAATGTGGTTCTTGATGGATTTAGAGGAACAAGGTTGAACCTGTTTTGACGAGGCTTTCATAGATCGGACTTGTCTAGCGACCTCGTCAGGGGAGAAAAGAGGAAAGGACGAGAAGGATGGTGGGGGGTGGCTAAAGGAGGGTCAGCAAGCACAGATAGAGAGGGGAGAGGAGGGGTATGGGTGGAGAGGGTGGACAGGATGTCCTGGGTTTTTTAAATGAAGTGAAAAGCAAGGGCATTGCAAAGAACCTGGGAGGCAACAGGAGGGGTAGAGACTGTAGCAGGGTTGGCCAGCTCCTTGCAGATTTTAAAAGAGTTCGGCCGAGTTGTTAGATGCTGCAGAGACACGAGCTTGAATGTGGACTCTCTTCTTGGTGAGGACAGAGTCGGTATTGCCTTTGTAGCAGGTGACAGGCCAGTTTGTCAGAGGATGAACAGGAAGTCCTCCATTTCCTCTCAGCCGCCCTACACTTACGTTTAAGTGCAGCTAGGTCAGCGTCATACCATGAATTGCACTTGGCTTTGGACTTCAAACGGATCCTCATGACAGGGGCAAGAGCATCAAGCGTATCAGAAATTGAAGAGTAGAGCAGAGACAGGGCTGTGTCAGGATGTGAGACAGCCAAAGGTGCGCGGGGCGGTGGGGAGAGAAAGTGGCGGCAAAAGCCTGAACTGACACATGCTTCATGGGCCGGATGTCCGAGAAGGTAGGTGGCAGTGTTGTGATAGGCTTGGCTTGGGGGGGGGGCGGAGAGAGGGAGATGAGAGGAGAGGAGGGAGTGATCGCTCCAGGAGAGAGGAGTGGTCAGAGGGATGGAGAGGGGGAGGTCAGAGGAGATGAAGACATTGAGGGTGTGCCCTGCAGACTGAGTCGGGCCAGAGGGGAGGATGGACAGGGAGAGGGAGTCACAGAGGTCACGGAAGAGGAGGAGCAAAGAGAGTCTAAATGTACATTGAGGTCACAGAGGAGTTGAGTGGTAGAAGCCAGGAGGGAGGAGGAGAGGTCTGCCCACTCAGAGAGAAATGAGGTGATTTGACCAGGAGGCCGCTAGATGGTAACCACAGTAAGAGAATAGGTAGGCGAGAGAGAAAGCCTACAGACAAGGCATTCAAATAAGTAGGTCTGAGTAGGAATAATAGAGGCAGGAATCCACTCAGGAAAGATCAGGGCTACCCCCCCCCCCCACCGGACCGGGAGGATCTGAGTGCTGAGAGGATCTTGTAGCCATCAGGGAGGAGAGTGTCAAAGCTTGTGACAGAGCTGGCCATGAACCATGTCTCAGTAAGACCAAGGACATCAATGTCTAGTTCTTCAAGGAGGTGGCAGATGTCAGAGGAGTGTTTGGCAGCACAGCGAGAGTTGAGAGTGGCAATATGAAGAAGGTTGCCAGCCTTAAAGACCTTCCGGGGAAGGGTACAGATCAGAGGTATGCCCTGTAGAGGAGACAGAGCCCTAGGAGGGGCAGAGTAGGAGGAGGAGAGAGAGAGAGGGCAAGGTAGCCAAGGGGGGAGAGGAGGGGACAGCAGGAGATGAGTGGAAACTGATGAGGCGAGGGAAGCGCCTATCAAAGAGGCGGAGATTGGCCTGAGGGCCTTGGACCATGACAGTGCCGTTTAGGTAGATATTAATGATGACTTTAGAGGAGTCGAAGGAAGCCATGAGAACTTCCCAACAAGTGCCACCATTAATGGGAGAGGGGAGATCGGGCAGAGCACAGAGACCATATGAAGTGTCCATAGATCTGGCGAAGGAACAACAAAGAGGATGTCGGTGAGGGTCTGTCTGGCAGAAGCATTGGAGTAGGTGTCGGCGATAGGAAGACCAGGGTTAGAGGCCAAGCTATCCTTTTGAACTTCTTCCTACCAGACTTAGTGAGAAGGGAAGCATAGTCAATGAAGAAGCAGTTGGAAAAGATAGGAGAAACAGAAAGCGCCATTGGGGTGGAAGCGAGGAGAGGATGGAGATACTGGGGGGCTAAGGCAGGTAGGTGTGGGGCAAAAGAGTGGCGAGGTCACTGGGCTGGCAAGTTACAGAGAAGAAACCGTATACAAGAAAAATACAGAGAATTTCACAATGGGTAGCAAGATTTGACTTTTTAAAACAAAGCAAAAACAGCAAGATTTGACTTTTCAATCTTGGAATCAGATGTTAGCTAAGGGTTTTAGGAAGCATTGCGCATCAGGATGACAACATGGGAGTAACAAGCAGAAAGAAGAGTGATAGTCAAAGGCGGCAGGAGTGAGTCCATAAGGAGGGAACCAACCCATAATTCTGGAGGAGGGAAAGTCAAGGCAGTCCGGATTTCTTAGAGGAGTGAGGTGGCAGCATCATTGTGGCTAAGGTGCAGGGAGGACCCCAATTAGCATTCCGGAAGCGGACAGGGAGCAGACAGGGGCCTTGGATGTGGGCCTTTGCTGTGAGGGCCGGCTGAAGCCTGCCGGTCCCTGATTGGATGGAAGAAAACACTCAGCAAACAATGGGAGTGCAGCACAGGGAGAGCTGGTTCAGCACAGCCTGCCTACACAACAAAGAAAAACACGGCGGCCATCTTGGAAGGGCCAAAAAACTGTTAAATAAGCAGGCAATAGTGGGAAGAACTTGTGCTTTCAAAATAGCAAGGCAGCTCCAGGTATTAAAAAGCTCAAAAAAAGGCAGTACGATGAACATGCCTAATAAAACAGTCCTTTCCAACAATTATATGCAAGTTTGTTTTCTTTTTCTTCTCTTTTTTTCCAATTTTGATTTTTCAGGTTCAATAATTCCCCTGGAGGTGCAGTCATGCACAGAAAGTGCACCTACCTAATGGAATGGTCAGCAGCCAGGCACAAACTCAGCATGTGCAGGAGAACAACAGATGGCCAGGAGGGTGGAAACAGGACCTCACCCTCAGTGAGAAGCAGATGAAAGAAAAAAAAAACATACCAGGGACTCTGAGGCAATCAACGGGGTGTATGCCATAATGCAAACTTGGATGATGAAAAATGGGCTGGCACAGAATGATGGTTAGATGGAAATCATGACTGTGGGCACAGCTGCACGCCTGAAGAAACTAGGGCCGGAGTTTAGTGAGTTCCACATAGCCGGGTGTGTTATCCCCACCCTACCGAAGGTGAAGACTCTGGGCATGGCGTTCGACCAAGAGCTCAGCATGAAGGCTCATGTAAGCTTTCTGGTGTCCTCTACATCCTACTATTTGAAACTACCTGTACAGTTGAAGCACTTCCTATCGCATGAGAATCGGGCAACAATTCCAAGAGTGATTATTGGAGCTAAACTAGATTATGGCCCCAGCCATACATACATGGAATAGGTAAAGGAGATATGATGCATCACCAAATCATGCAAAATAATGCGGTGAAAGCAGCAGAGGGATTAAAAAGGAATGACCAATGATCTCATTACGGGTCCGGTGGTAACCGGCTGCCGCTGAACCATAATAATTTACCAGGGCCTGACTTCCTGGTGCCACCGTCTCATTAAGGGTCCAACAGCCCAGGATTTCAAGCGCCGGTAAATTGTAAGTCCCGATTCCCATAGAGTTCTGTGGGACTCTATGGGAGTGGTGACACGGAAGCACCAGCACCGTTGCTAACAGGGCTGGTGCTTCTGTGACCGGTCTTCCTACCATGGCTGCTGCTTCTGGCAGGGTCAGACCTGTCAGGCAGAACAGCAATGGCAGGCAGACTCTGAGGTTGCCGATCCGGAAACAAGGGTGCCAGTGAGCTTACTGGCACCCTTCTTTCCAGACCAGCAAAACTGTAATGAGGCCCGATGTCTCTGAAGCCAGGAGAGCACTGCACTGGCTTCCCATGGTTAGTAGGACACCCTTTCGTCTTCTGTGCATTACTCATAAATGCCTGTATGGAGTCAGTCTGGTTTACCTATTTAAACGTATTTCTTGGGTGCCGGCGGATAAAACACTGAGATGCAACAATGTGGGTCTCCTCCAAACTCCTCGGCCAAAACTTGGCATGGTAGTCCAGGGATCCTTTCATTTTGCCGCACCCTGGATCTGGAATGCTCTTCCTCCAGATATGAGACTGTCAATCCATGGAAGGTTTCAAAGCTGGAAAAAAGACTGCTGTTCTGTTGATTTTGTTTCTGACTTATGATTTTATGTGACTACACCTCATTTTCTTTTTGTTTGTTTGTCATTGTTGGCGCTACTACGCTTCAAGGACTGTGACTCGCGCCTTTTAAATAAATAACATTTCTGCTAGAAATGCAAAATCTATTCTCCCATCTTAATCGAGGGCCTTGTCAGACAGTTGATGTTAGGACCCTCCTTCCGTGGTAGGTCTCCTTCTCAGGATTCTTTGTGGGAGTGCAGTTCTTGGACCCGCCAGCTTCCTCCATATTTTAGTAGAACACACATGTGGGCTCCCCCACTTGCACACCAGAGCTACAATTATTGTTATCCAACCCGTAATAGATAATGTAAACTGACAATTATTCTCAACTGCCGTTTCCACAACTTTAAATATGCCCCGGGCCATCAGGGCAATTTGGAAAATCTGTGCACATTGGTGGTTCCACAGCAGCCTGTGTTCGCTGGGTGAACGGACACAGCATCTCCACCTAACACTGCTGTCCACAGGCAGTCTGGAATCCACCTACGATATGTGGAGAATGCAAGAAACTCATGGTGGCAACAGTAAAGACAGACACGTGATCACAGTTCAAGGGTTTTTATTGAAAAATTAATGCAGGGTGGAAAAACGCCTAACCTAAATCTAAGATGCGAGCAAGCGTCGACCATCAAATGTAAATAAGGCAGTCCTAGTGGCGTTGTGGTAAATAAAAGGGCCTATACTAGGAAACCTATTGCCAAACCTTACAACTAATACAAAAAAGGTATGGGATGGTTTTCAAGAAAAGCAAGAAGTGTTCACAAATAATATGTCAGGATGTGGTAGCTTGGATCTCCCTTCCCCACATTTTGAGCACAGGGTAAAATGGGATCTTGGAGCACAGCACACACTCTAGCTTTCCCAGCACGAGTCGATAGTTCCACTTGCAGCTATCAGGAACTTTGATGGCCAAGTCTCGTTTCTCTTGAAAGTCTCTTGCCTTCGAGGGCCGGATGTATTCAATAACAAAATGAAAGTTTGTTTCCTGGTTTTACTTAGGTGATTGCTTCACCTCTGGATCTCCCTAGGCCGGGCTTGGATCCCAAAAGACAAGGGAGGGGTACTTCCCTTCCCCTTATCTTGCAATACTTCATGATTTTCGCACTTGAGGTGAGGATTAGTCACACTTGGGTCCCCCTCTTCCAGGCGCAGATCCCTCTTTAATGCTGGTCTCTGTTCTCAGCCTTCCTCATCTGGGTTCACTATGGGTTTGCACAAAGACTCTACACTAATCTTAATGTCTTTATAAGCAGTTTACCATGGACATGCCTCAGCAGGGTTCACGTTTGACAACACACTGTTTCTTGGGACTTTCGACTTTGCCCCCTTCTCAACGGCATCCATCTTCCGGGTTCACTCTTGCCAACTTCACATTCATATTTACTTTCAATGCTTACAGGATTCACTTCCCTTGCTTTCTTTATAGTTCTTAGGTCAAAGGCTTTCGACTGTACAGGATTTTGCTTGACCTCCTGCATGACCACTTTCACCTATCTTGGCAGCTCTCCTACGGCCTTCTGGTATCTGTAGTTTTACTCAGACGGGATTGACCAGGGTTTCTCGGAGCAGCACCCATGTGATACTTGTCCCCTTTTGCAGCTGGTCTCCCCTTCACAATGTTACAGTTCTTTTAAACGTCTTTCACTTTGTCACTTTGTGGCTTTCATTCACCACAGCCCGGTTCTTATCGGCTCTCCCCTCGACTCACTGGCTGTGATGAACCGCTTGGCTTTGCTCTTTACTAGAGTCTAGGCCGGTACCATGGAAGCAAAAGTCACCCTCGCTTCAGCTTATCGGCATCAATATGCTCAGTGTACCGTTGACATCTGCTGCAGCACACTTGGGCCATTGTCCTCGGTCTTACGTTTCTTTCAGTGGAGGGTTCGCAGGGTTTCGTTGAAAAGGGCAAGGTTGTGTCTCTACTTGTCAGCCTCTTGATATTTGCTGCCTTTCTCCTCCTCTTGAACTGCCGGGTCGGGATAGCTGTCTCGTTGTGCAGTCTGCCTTGCTCATACTGTGCAATTTTGCTCCACCTTTTATCCCTGTGGGGAAAGGAAAGGGCCATTAGGTGTGTGTGACTGAGTAAGCGGCTGACTTTGCGTGACCTTTGTGTCGGGACAGGTCAGGTAAACAGCTCTATGAGACTGTGGTCTTTCGTCGGGTAAAAAAGTGTTGGTGTCGAAGGGGGAGGGGGGTGTAGATCGGCAGATTGTCCTACGGGATAGAATGGGGAAACTGTGCTATATGGAATTACAACCCTTTTATTAGGGGGGTTTTTGGCGATCTTGGAAGGGTGGGTTTTGGAGGGGTTTTGACACGAGTAGGAGGGTTTGTCAGGCACCTTGGAATGAACAGGGGGAATTGTGGGATTGGTAGTGTTTTGTCTGAGCAGACGGGGAGTGCAGGAAATAGTGACTAGAGTTGCATGGAAAAGAATGACCGGGAGTGTGTAGGGAACAGAAAAACAGGGATTCTGGGAGGTCTGGTTTTGAAGGGCAACAGGGATTGGGTTCCTCGGGTAATTACCGGATATGGAGGGGACGTCGGGTTGGGATAGGAAAGATCTAATGTGAGGAAGGGAGGCAGATGGGAGACAGTCAATGAAGGTTTCAAGGATCTTGCCCTCCTCTCCTTCTCCAGTACAATACCACGTCTCCCTTGAGTTATTCCCTTGAGTACAACCCTGGGCATTCCCACCTCAAGTGAGCCTTTCTCGCTCTGTCACCCCTAGAGTTGGGATCTGAGCAGATCAGCCCTCCGCTGGCCACTTGAATATGGGTTTCTCGGGGTTCGCTATGTGAGATACCCTCAGGGATTTCACAATAAGCTGCTTACCAAGAATGATTGCAGCTAAGGATTAATCCTGCTCTGTGATCTTTACTGGGCAGGGAGTGCTAGGACTTAGGGCATTTGCAATTCAGTTCTATGTAATAATGTCCCTGCAAAAATGTTGGCTGGCAAAAAAGTCGCCAAAACATTTCCATTTTATGCACGGACATTAATACATTGAACATGCGAGACACCCCTGCAACCCCAAAACCTTTTTCTTTCCAAGGAGAGCGGGGAACACCCCATTGACCCCCGCTTCCCTTGACCCCATATATACGATCACCATATATAATCTTGCCACAACCTTTTCCCAGCGACATTATGTATGGCGAAAATATTACCAGATACCTGCGATTCGATGTTCTGACATTTACAAAGAGGACAGTATCAAGTGTTTTGCGGGCAGGGGAGTGAAGAGCGATGACAAGCTCAGAACCTACTGCACCATCCAACCTCCGGGAGGAACATCAGGTAGTGTCCGTGTCCACAGTCCCCTGTGGCTAACCCAATCATATCAGAGAATGGAAAGCGTCTCCAACTTACCACACCAACCCTTGTCTGTGCCATGCAGCCACACAGTGCTTGGTGAAAAAGTATGGGTTACATTGCACAACGTTGATATGCATATGCCATGGCCATCACCTTGAAGTGTCTTCTATGTGCTAGATGGAATTACCAGTAAATATCACAGACCAAAGGAAGATAGTAAAATATTGCTTTAATCTCAATAAAAGAAAGCAAGGCTATATAACAGTCATCAAAGTAGATGCTCAATTTTCACTCATAATTTTGCTTGTACAGAGTTGATCTACTTTCACACATGTTATTTATGACTACGTCCTAGGAGTCATTTCATAAAACCCATCGCCGGGAGGGTTTGGATTAGGAGAACATCTACTTATAGAATTGTATATGGGTTAATATCTCATTGGTTGCCCCCTGTCTGTAGGACACGCCCTGAGCTACTTCTACATACAGCACATACTAATTATAGCAGAGAATATGGCAGCAGGCTAATAACTGCAACATTGTGTATGAAAGTGCATGACCCGACTTTTCATTGGTTGGCAACCCTATTCGGCTCCTTAGCAGCACGTGACCAGAACGAAACCTAGGTGTTCAAGCTGCGTCAACTTATTCTCTTGTTTTCCCAATCAGTCCATCGCATTTCATCGACCTGATCCTTAGCCAAGGTCTATCGTTTGTAGTTGACCTCGTAGTCGGCTCACTGTTCTTGGAGATTCGACAGAGTGTGAGCACACCACTAGCTTAACTCAAGCTCTACTGAAATATTTGTTTTGAGATCTTCATCATGTGTTAGGAGACCACGATTTTGTCTATTTCAGCCTGTCAATTACTGCCATTTGATTTTATTAAACAGAGTTTGGTTTCCCCTTTAGAGACTTACTCCCTCCACCTCACATAGGTGTTTGCCTTTGTATTTGTTCAATACTTGGCATCTGTAAACGTCCTTGTGCCTCCAAATCTTAGCAGAATTATCTCTTGAAACACTTGTGTATAGGCGCGTTACAAATGCCATATCATATCATATCTTACGCACACAATCTGTTCATTCGACTCCCTTTGTGCCTTGCACCCATCTCTCGAAATAGCCTCCTTGACTTCAGGCCAACGTACTCCCTTACTTTGCACACAAAAAGAGCTCCTTTGTTAATTCTTCAATTTTTAATCCTAGGCTTGTATTTTGAGGAAGCTGGGTTGATTCATTAACATGGGCTGTCCACTTTCTTTCAATGTCCGTCCTAAACTTTATGTATAGAACTCTTTTTTAGCAAGCTTCTATAATCTTTACCTTGCATAAAAGCGTATTTACAGTTATTGGTCAGCAAGTTACTTCATCTTATTTGCATGATTACTTCATTTTTAGCTACACGTTACTCTTCTTGCTTCAGTTACACCATCAGTCTAAGTATTTTCATATCGTTTCAACATAGGTTTATACATCTTCATGACATCATTCTGGTGTCGTCAGACTTTTACTTAGCATTCATCCATGATTCCCATATCTGTATGCTGACTCTTTGGCAGTGGGCATCCTTCTTGGTGACTTCCTCCCACTGTCTCAACAAGAGGGTATCTTCTGAATGGCTGAGTGCATATCGTCTTTCATACAAGCAACGCAGTAGGGATATGTCGCATTAACCCGTGCATGGGTTCCCAAATATAGCTCTTCGTCTGCTACTCTAATAAGACAGTGGTGAGGGGGCTGGGGCTAAAGAGGCATCCACCTTCTCCTCTACCTTACCCCCTCTGGTCAAAGATCTGACCATACCCTTCTTCTGCAATTCCTGCTTCATCATATCAGATTTTCTTTACTTTGGGACCCATATCTTCGTCACTGCCCTCAGGTGACCCTCATTCTTTACGTGTTCATTCACACTCCAGGTCATATCGACAATCCCCTGCAGGTGAACAGAATATCCATTGTCCCACATCTCTCCGAGCTTGGGGATAGTACAACTTTGTTCCTGGAGGTGCAAGAGAACTCCTCTTGATGTTTTCTCAAGTATCCTGTTCAGTCTGTTTTCTCTCCAGTACCACTTTTAATGTCAACCATTATCTTCACTCCAATAACTTTCTTAGCTGTTTTCTAGCATTGTCCCAAGATGATCCTTAAGAGACAGAATACTAGCAACACTAACACTAGCATTGCGTCTAATAATTTGAAAGCACTCGCCAACCAAGATAGTATCCATGAAAACAGAGCTGAGAACTAATCGTCTCCTGCCGCCTCATTAGCTTCGTCTTCCATTTTTGTATGCAGGATTGTTAACATCGTTCTGGCTTCTGTCAGCATTCCATTCTGTCCATCCCGATATGGTATAAACATATAGCAGGATGACCCGACATTGGCACAGACACCTCCTTCCATTGATGTTATTGGATCCAGCAAATACTTATTCTGGAGGGTCATCATCCTTTCACTCAATGTTTTCAAATTATGCATTTTGTTGCCTAAAGCCCTTGCTATGGGCATCTGTATTTGCACTTGTTGGGGGAGTGAGATGTGTTATCATGGGGCATCCAGTCACCAACTCATTACGTCTTCAGATCTGAGCATGGCTGGTTCTGCAGCGCATATAGTACAAGGGCTAAGGCAATTAAGCCATCCCTTCTTTAAAGTGGCTTTTAGTTTTGCTATCCTTTCTTTCAAAAGGCCATTTAATTTCTCACAAATCCCGTTTGCTTGCAGATGAGCTGAAGCAAACTTGTGTTTAATACCAAACAGCAAAGAACAAGTTACTCTCTTACCTGGTAACGTTCTGTTACGCTTACCTGGCTCCCACAGAGGCGTCGATCTGAACTGGACAGCTGCGGTCTCCACCAATGTGATGCGTAGGGCCGAGATGACGGACTGGACTGGCCCACCTAGCTTCGTTTGCTTGGCCCTTAGGAATGCTCTTCTGCAAATTCCACTCACCCGTGGAAATGAGTGTAATTCCCCCCACCCCCGCTGTTCTCTCCACAGATCACCTTTGATGTCCCCTCTTATAGTCTCACCTGATGGTTTGAAAAGATGAGCTCTCCATCCTGCATTGAGCACAGGGGCGAGTTGATAACCAGTTGCTTCACTGGCTCAAATTAATTGGTGAGTTCCAGAACAATATTGACTCCGAAAAGTATGTAGTTTGTAAGAGTTCACATGTCTGACTTTCACTCTTGTCCGATCCCTTGCAGTTTGCAGCTTCACCCCAGCGAAGAGTTCCTCGTGGTAGCCGACGAAGTTCAGGTAACGATTTGGCTTATCATAAACAGTTCAATAAAATAAGACCAGAATGTAACCTGTTGCTTGCTCCCTTATTCAGGTGTGGAGAGAAAATATGAAGTTCGGGGAATAATGCCTCCGGCGGTAAAATTAGGTAAGTCTATTGCGGCGAGAAGAGTTCCCCTTGTTTGTCCCTTTGTCTCACCTTGTTGTCCTTTTGGTCCCCTTAGGGGCCGGAGTACAGCGAGGATGCAATGGAGACTGCGCCGACCCGTGAAGAGGAATAGTACCCACGGAGGTAATCAGGTAAGTCTATGGGGGTAGTTACTATTGCCTCTGTTTATTCCCTCTTTGCTGTTCTTGTGTTCCCCTTAGGTGCCAGAGTGCAGCGGGAACGTGCAGAAGGATGCGGTGGGTCGCGAGGATGCTGCGAAGGCCGGTCAGTTCAGCGCGGCGCTGCAGAAGGCGAGGCAGCGTGCGTAAAATGCTTCTTTCTTCCAGCTCGAAGGCGCGGTGGATCCGGAATTCAGGAAAGGATCGAAGGTTTTGCTCTTATTCTAACCTTTTCTCCTTCTGTTCCTTTCTTTTTCTAGGAGCTGCAGACTCGAGGCGGGCGTGGCAGAAGACTGGATGCAGGCTTGCAGACACGGTGAGTGTTACGCTGCTGGATGCAGAATAACGCGAAGCGTGTGCTGCTCTTCGGGCGTGGTTTAAATAGCCCCCAAAGTAGTCCCAGGTAAGTATTCCTCCCCAGCCCCACCCGAGTAAAGAATAGTCCCTAGGTAAAATAGTCCCTTTCAAGCCTCATTTGGCTTGGAGCTCTGCAGCATGGTCTGCATCAGGTAAGTTCCACTCTATGAGCCTGGCGCCATAGGCCTCAGTTGTAGTTTTTTCCCAGAACGTGTGGCACCAGTCTTCTGTCAGTCTGACCACACAAAGCCTTGCGGAAACGTAAGCTGCAATCAGATAAGAAATTCTGCAGCGGGGAAGGCAAGGAGGGAGCGATATGGAATACGTCGTCGGACCATCCCATCGAAAGAACGTTACCAGGTAAGAGAGTAACTTGTTCTTCGAGGGGATTGGGTCCTCCGACGTATTCCATATCTATGACAGACTCCCAAAGCAGTACCAATGCAAGGAGGTGGGAAAAGAATTTAGAATACAGAAATTTAGAATGCCCAATCAAATTGCGGAGTAATGGACCGCCTTGCCAAAGGCCAGATCCTGCCCACGGATGGAATCGAGGGAGTAGTGACGTACAAAAGTATGGACCGAAGCCCAGGTGGCTGCATCACAGATGTTACAAATAGGCACACCCCTCTGTAGGGCAGTAGAGGCAGCCATACCCCTGGTAGAATGGGCCCGCAAGCCGACCGGTGGGTCCTTACCCGCCAAGCGGTAACACTCAGAAATAGCCAGAATAATCCAGCGAGACAAAGTCGGCTTAGTCAAAGCTTGTCCCAAACGCTTTCCAGCGTAACCAATGAAGAGTTGATCGTCCACTCTGACCCGGGACATGCATGAAATATAAAAGCTTAAAGCTCTCCTAGGATTGAGCATATGGAGCCTCTCCTCTTCCTTACCAGGATGTGGAGGAGGATAAAACCCCGGAAAAACAACCTTCTGGCCTAAATGAAATTCCGACACACCCTTCGGAAGAAAGGAAGGACCAACTCTAAGGACAACCCTGTCCTTATGAAATACAGTGAAGGTTGGTTTAACTGAAAGTGCCTTAACTCACTCAGCGAGCGGAAGTGACCGCAACCAAAAATACAGTTTTAAGAGTTAACAGTCTCAAAGGGCATGAATGTAAAGGCTCAAACATAGCACCCATCAGAAACTTGAGAACAAGGTTCCAATCCCAACCGTGCACCTGGAAAGGTGACGGAGGGAACACGTTAGTGAGCCCTTTCAGAAATTGAGAAATTAAAGGAATTTTAAAATAGGAACACTCTTCAGACTAGCGCTTAAATATGGACAGCGCCGCCAGGTAACCTTTAACGGTACACACTTGCAAGCCCCTGTGGGCTAAAGAAAGCAAAAAAGACAGAACCATGGGAATGTCACATGCAAAAGGATCAACATTCTTAACCCTGCACCAGTCGCAGAACTTTCGCCAACGGCAACGGTACAGGGACTTTGTTGCGGGCCTTCTGACCAAAAGCAACACCTCCATCACGTCTTCAGGGAGGTCCCAATCCTTATACCTCACCCTTTCAGAAACCAAGCGTGAAGGTTGAGGGATCTGACCTCTGGATGGAGAACCTGACCCTCCTCCCGTGAGAGCAGATCGTCTCGGTAGGGAAGATGACGTGGAGGGCAGATGGACAAGTCGAGAAGGTCCGGGTACCACGTCCTCTGGGCCCATGCCGGAGCAATGAGGATCATCCGGGAACCGAACCTCCGTAACCTCCGCAGTACTTGCGGGATGACGGGGACTGGAGGAAACGCGTACAGCAGTGGGAATGACCACTCCACCACAAACGCGTCTCCTAAGACTCCTCTTGGAGGAAATTCCCGCAAGCAGAACCTTTCGCACTTCCGGTTGACACTGGAGGCGGAGAGATCCACTTGAGGGGTCCCCCAAAGGGTGAAGAGCTCCAGGAGAATCTCCTGAGCCAACTCCCACTCGTGAGAGCTCACGCTCTGCCTGCTCAGAGCGTCCGCCATCTCGTTTTCGTCTCCGGCCAGATGAACTGCCGAGATCGAAACTTCCTGCTGGTGTTACGCTCACCTGGTATCCACGGGGACGCCACCCAGCTCTGGGGACTCTGGTATCCTTCTCAGCGGATTCCAGGTATGATCAGCTGAGAAGTTCTTCCTGGAATATAGATGGGCAATGTTCAAGACTGGGCAAATGGGGTAAGAGCCTCCCAACACCCTGTATGCCCGCAGCCCCCCCCCCTCCCCCCCAAGAGCTTTCCTCACCTTGTTATGGGTTTTGGCGTGCTCTCCGTCCTGCCTTCTTGGCAGGGGCACGTTGTCCTTTGTGGGCGAGTGTGATCTACTTATTTCACTGATGCCGGCCCTTTTGAGTCTTTCAGGTAGGTCTTATTACTGTTATGCTTGTATGCCTTTCTTTGGTTTAAATAATGTCTTTTCTCTTTCCTTAGGTGCGCGGAAGTTCACTGTGGAACGTTGGCCGAGTTGGTAAATGATGGTGCATCGAGAGCGCCTTGATGCGTTAAGTAGACGCTATGCGCAGCGCTATGATGCCTTGCCTTTGCTAACCTGTTGCCTTTTCGTTCCCGTAGATTGCGGTGCTCACCCGGAGCAAGAAGTCCCAAGGCGATGCTGGTCAATGGGCGACTCGTGAGGTAAGCTTCCAGCACGATTGTAAAATGTCTAATGTCCTGTTTCTCCCTTTTTTGCAGATCCGTCGGTCCGGGAGGCTCACTGATCCTTGGATGCTGTTTGCAGGAGCTGAGGGCAGCTAGCGATGGAATTACAGTTAAGCCTGCTGCTATTAACAATGTCCTTTTGTTTTTCAGATGCTGTTCTTCCGAGGTTCGCAGGTACAGCTGAACACGATGAGCGTCACGTTGCAGGATTGCAAAGTAACGCGAAGCGTGTCATTCAAGTCGGGTGTGGTTTAAATAGCTTCAGAAAAGTAATCCAGGAAAAGTAGTTCCTAGGCTACCACACCCAAAAGACTATACCGCATAGCTTGGTTCCTAGAGAACCAAGCTATGTGGGTGCCCCCATGTTGGCTGGCACTGGAAACAAAATAGTCCCAAAAACACAAGTCCTCACGAAGTATGAGCCTGGCGCCAACGACGCCAGGACTGGCCCCAAAAGGGCTTCAGCAATGGATGCCTGAGTTTGTTAGAGACCCGATCCAAGGTGCCTCCTGGCCCATGGGCTGGCCAGGGGGGTTTTAGGATACGGGTCGTGACAGCTCTCCCCCAACCCCCCCCCCCCCCCCAAGGCCCCTCTCAAGGTGTTCCCTGTGTCCGGCCCAGGCTTAGTTGGGAAGTTTCTATGGTATTTTTTGATTAGACGTGGTGCATGAATGTTCCCACAAGGTTCCCAGGACCTATCTTGGGGTCCGAATCCTTTCCAATCAACTAGATAGTAAAGCTTGCACCTTGAGTACTTGGAATCCAAGATGCTTCTGACTTCGAATTCTGGACTCCCGACAATAAGTATGGGTTTTGGTGGTGTCCCAATCCATGTACCAGGCTGCATCGGTTTTAGAAGGGACACGTGGAATACCGGATGGATTTGTAGGTTAGCTGGTAAATCCAGTTTGACGGCCGCCGGATTAATAATTGCTTTGATGGTGCAAGGCCCTAAGTACCTGGGTTGAAAGGTCTGGGTTCCTTTAATGGGTACAAATTCGACAGCCAGCCAGAGCTTGTCTCCTACCTGATAGTCAGGGGCCTTTTTCCGGTGTTGGTCGGCAAATTGCTTTTGTTTTTCTTTGGCGTGAGTAAGATGTTCTTTGGCCTTTCTGAAAGCTTGAGTGATGTTGGTGTGAAGAGTTTTTACTGCTGGCATTTCCAAACTGGATGGGAGATCCAGTTCTGAGGTACGTGGATGTCTACCATAAAGGGTATAAAAGGGTGTAGTACTAGAATGCAAAGAATTATTATATGCGTACTTGGCTATCCAAAGTAAATCTTTCCAGTCTCTTAGTTCCTGGTGCAACATGCACCGTAGGTATTGTTCGAGGGTCTGGTTGGTCCTCTCGGTTTGACCGTCCGTTTGAGGGTGATGGCTACTTGATAGCCGGATGTCAATTTGCGCCATTGCGCAACACTTCCTCCAGAAGTTGGAGACGAACTGGCTACCTCGGTCAGGGATCAGGACTGATGGAAAGCCGTGTAGTTTGACAATACCATCTAGGAGCACTTTGGCTAGCGTAGATGCGTCAAGGAGCCCCTTGAGTGGAATAAAATGTGCAATTTTTGAGAATAAATCCACGACTACGACCACTGGTGTTAAACCCTTGGGTGAGAGGTAGGTCAGTGATCAAGTCGAGGGAAAGACTGTGCCATGGAGTGGGAGGAATGTCCAAAGTTTGCAGAAGACCGGATGGTCTTTGTTTTTGCGACTTATTTTGTGCACAGACTCCGCATGACTGAATATATTGGATGACATCCTTACGCCAGGCAGGCCACCGGAAGTTCTGTTTTACCTTGGCTAGAGTCTTGGTGATTCCAGGGTGCCCTTCGATCAGGGAATCGTGATAACCTGAAACTATTTGTTGTTGTAAGTCCTTGGTGGGTACATACAAACGATCCTCAAAAAAGGGTAAGTGATCCTTAATGGAATATTGTTCTCCTTGCGCTTGCCATGCGAGGAAGGCATCTGGGTTCATGGTTCGTTGAATCTTATCCCTCAGTTCTACTTGGGTTAAGGCCTTAGTGAGGCCCAAGAGTTTGTCTTCCGGTATGATGGGGACTGGGTCTGGGGTCGTGTATACCAAGACATCAGTGCCTGTATGAGAGAGTGCGTCAGCTTTTCCATTCTTGACCCCTGGTCGAAAAGTGATGACAGTCGTATTCTGCGAAGAAAAGGGCCCACCGCAATTGGCGTGAAGACTGGGCTTTAGCTGTTTTAAGGTATTGCAGGTTTCGGTGGTCTGTGATAACTGTAATGGTGTGTCTGGACCCCATCAGGTAATGCCGCCAGGCCTTAAAGGCGGATTTGATCGCCAAGAGTTCTTGGTCTATGATGGCATAATTCATCTCCGGAGGTGAGAATTTTTTCGACCAAAAAGGCTACTGGATGTAGCTGGCCTGTTTCTGGATCTCTTCGCGAGAGGACAACTCCCATCGCTATACTGGAAGCGTCTGTTTCCACGATATAAGCAAGATCTGGGCGAGGATGTCGCAGGAATGGCGCGAAGGTGAACCTTTTCTTGAGTTCCTGAAAAGCTTTTTCTGCTTCTTCGGTCCAGGCACATTTTTTGTTATTTTTTCGTAGCAATACGGTGATCGGGTGTACGACCTGTGAGAAGTCGGATATGAACCGGCGATAGAAGTTCGCAAAGCCCAACATGCTCTGTACCCCTTCTACTGACGTTGGTGATGGCCATTTCAAAACGGCGTCTACTTTATGCAGGTCCATTCTGATGCCTCCTGGAGTAAGAATAAAACCCAGAAACTCAACTTTGGTGACGTGAAAGAAACACTTCTCCAGCTTTGCATATAAACGATGTTCCTGGGGCTTGGAGAGGACTGAACGGACGTGCTTGATATGATCCTGTTTTGAAGTCGAGTACACCAAGATATCATTTATGTACACTAGGGTGCAGACAACAATTAACTCTCTCAAGACGTCATTCATGAAATGCTGAAACGCTGCAGGAGCGTTGCATAACCCAAAGTGCATGACTTGCTATTCGTACAAACCATATTTGGTGCGGAAAGCAGTCTTCCATTCGTCACCGCTTCTGACCCGCACCAGGTGGTATGCTCCTCGAAGGTCCAGTTTGGTGTAAATTTGGGCATCTTTGACCTGGTCCAGAATTTTAGGGATGAGCGGCAAGGGGTAACGGTTCTTCACAGTGATCTGGTTTAATGCGCAGTAGTCAATACAGGTTCTTAAATCCCCTTCTTTTTTCGGTACGAAGAACAAAGGACTAGCTGCAGGGGATTTAGATGGACGGATGAATCCATTTGCGAGGTACTGGTCTAAGTAAGACTTCAGATGAAGTTTCTCGGGTTCCGTGAGAGCATAGATCCTGCCGCAAGGAACTTGAGCACCGGGAACAAGGTCGATCTGGCAGTCATAGGGCCTGTGTGGCGGCAGCGTGTTTGTTTGGTCCTTCTGGAATAAATCCTGGAAATCGTGGTATTCCTCAGGCAAGGTATTAGTCACTCCCAGGGTTGCCACTTCAGGAGTCGTAGAGATACTGAAAGCAGGTTTCTGTTCTTGGTAATAAAAGAATGGGGAGCAGTCACTGGGGAAGGTTAATTTTCTTGCCTGCCAGTCAATCAAAGGGTTGTGAGCGACTAACCATGGCATCCCTAGTATGAGCCAGAATTGAGGTGCCTTGATGAGATCGAACGAAATAAGTTCCCGATGTCCGTCCTGGCACAGCAAGGTTATCTCAGCTGTGCGCTGGGTTACGGGTCCGGAAGCGATTTTTGTCCCATCCACCGTGGTTACCTTGTCTATAGTCGGCTTGAAACACAGGTGAAGCCCCATCTCTGCAGCCAGGTCCTGATCTATATAATTCCCAACTGCTCCGCTCTCGATGTATGCTTCAATGGCATGCATTCTTGACGATCGTTGATTATTAATTAAGATCGCCGGTATTGCAAAGTGTTAGGTCGATGGCTTTTTCCTCTCACTCGACAAACTGACCTCTACGTTTGCCGAGCTGGGTAGTTTCCCGACTGACACTCCTTCTCTTCATCTTTTTCCATTGGCCCCGATGATCTTCCTCGGAGGTTTCACTGGGCAGTCCTTGAGGAAATGCCCTGACTTTCCGCAATACAGACATAGTTGTTGCTGTCTCCTTTTATCTCGCTCTTCTTTTGTTAGTGGGGGTTGTACCCCTCCGATTTGCATGGCCTCCACAGTATTTTCTTGCACTCGAGTTACACTGTCTCTAGGTCGAACGTACACTGGCCGAGGGTCCATTTTAGAATGGTCTGCTTTTCCGTCTTGCAACCGGTGGTCCAGTTGCACAACCAAGTCTATGAATTCTGAACAATCTCTAGGAGGATTAACCACTTGAGCTAGAATGTCTTTTAATTCGCCTCGTAAGCCACGATGAAACAACGTGGTTCTTTTGTCTTCAGGCCACCTAGCTTCAGTAACCAATCAGTTGAAAGTAGTGATGTATGTTAACAAATCCTGATTCCCCTGTCGGAGGGAAAGGAGTTAATTGTCCACAACTTGTTCTCGGGTATGGCGAGCAAAAAGTTTTTCCATTTCCCTCTGAAATCCCCCAAAGTCATGTAATAAAGGATCATCATGGGACACCAATGGTACCGACCAATCCGCGGCGCTGCCACTTAGGTATGATAAAACAAAGGCTACCCGGGCTTGGTCATTTGGGAATGCTCCCGGCCTGCAAAGAAAATGAAGGCGACACAGATTCATGAAAGCAGCGTATTTTCGTGGATCACCAGCAAACCTCTCCGGTGGTGCCAAAGGAACTGTACCTGGTAACACAACTTGTACCGGAGTAGAGACAGTGGATGACAAGGTAGGGTTTTGCATCGGTGGGTTGTTCCCAGGTAGAGGCGTCTGACCCGCTTGTGATTGCAAGACTTGCCTGCTGATATCTTCGGTATGGTCTTTAGTCACCAATAAGTCTCTCCGGAGAGCGTTAGTCTCCTGTCGGGCAGTATGAACCTCGACACGAAGTCCTCCTAACAATTGGCACAGTTGGTCTGATTCTGATGTTTCCATGGCACCCAGGTGGATTGGTTTGGCAGGCTTTGCGTTCTCTTACGCTCACCTCGTATCCACGGGGACGCCACCCAGCTGTGGGGACTCTGGTTTCCTTCTCAGCGGCTCCCAGGTATGATCAGCAGAGAAGTTCCGCCTGGAATACAGGTGGGCAATGTTCAAGACTGGGAAACTCGGGTAAGAGCCTCCCAACACCCCGTATACCCGCAGACCACCCCCCCGGAGCTTTCCTCACCTTGTTATGGGTTTTGGCATGCTCTCTGTCCTGCCTTCTTGGCAAGGGCGCGTTGTCCTTTCTGGGCGAGTGCGATCTAGTTACTTCACTGATGCCGGCCCTTTTGAGTCTTATTACTGTTATGCTTGTATGCCTTTCTTTGGTTTAAATAATGTCTTTTCTCTTTCCTTAGGTGCGCGGAAGTTCACTGTGGAATGTTGGCGGAGTTGGGACTCGCCAGTAAATGATGGTGCATCGAGAGCGCCTTGATGCGGTACGTAGTCGCTATGCGCTGCGCTACGATGCCTTGCCTTTGCTAACCTGTTGCCTTTTCGTTCCCGTAGATTGCGGTGCTCACCCGGAGCAAGAAGTCCCAATGCGATGCTGGTCGATGGGCGACTTGTGAGGTAAGCTTCCGGCACGATTGTAAAATGTCTAATGTACTGTTTCTCCCTTTTTTGCAGATCCGTCGGTCCGGGCGGCTCGCTGATCCTTGGATGCTGTTTGCAGGAGCTGAGGGCAGCTAGCGATGGAATTACAGGTAAGCTGCTTCTATTAACAATGTCCGTTTGTTTTTCAGATGCTGTTCTTCCGAGGTTCGCAGGTACAGCTGAACACGATGAGCGTCACGTTGCAGGATTGCAAAGTAACGCGAAGCGTGTCATTCAAGTCGGGTGTGGTTTAAATAGCTTCAGAAAAGTAGTCCAGGAAAAGTAGTTCCTAGGCTACAACACCCAAAAGACTATACCGCATAGGTTGGTTCCAAGGGAACCAAGCTATGTGGGTGCCTCCATGTTGGCTGGCACTGGAAACAAAGTAGTCCCAAAAACACAAGTCCTCACGAAGTATGAGCCTGGAGCCAACGGCGCCATGACTGGCCCCAACAGGGCTTCAGCAAAGGATGCCTAAGTTTGTTAGAGACCTGATCCAAGGCCCCTCCTGGCCAATGGGCTGGCCAGGGGGGTTTTAGGATACGGGTCGTGACAGCTGGATTGCCCAGAACCAGAGCTGCATCGCCTCCCTGCACAGAGGAAGTGACCCTGCCCCCCCCCTTTTTGTTGAGGTAGTGCATGGCCAATGAATTGTCCATCAGGATCAGGACATTCTTCCCTCGCACAGTCGGCAGAAAAGCCTTCAGGGCTAACCGGACGGCCCTCAGCTCCAACAGACTGATATGGAGTCTGGACTCCGACGGAGACCAACGACCACCGACTGTCAACTCGTTGGCATGAGCTCCCCATCCAGTGAGGGATGCGTCTGTCACGAACATCACCTCCGGCCAGGGTAGCCAAAACGGAGCCCCCTTCATCAGATTGCCTTCAACAGCCCACCACAGAAGGTCCTGGGCGACCGAGGAGGGCACCTGAACAGGGTCCGACATCCTGCCGGAGGACTGAGACCACTGGAGCTTGAGTGCCCATTGCAAAGATCTCATCCGCAACCTGGCCTCTGGCACCAGAAGAATGAGGCCGAGCAATCTCAAGAACTTAAACGCTGGGAGACTCTGGCCAAGCTGAAACTTGTGCACCATCTGCTGAATGTGATGAGCCCTCCCTGTGGAGGAAAACACTGCCCCAGGGACGTGTCGAGCACTGCTCCGATGTACTGGAACCTCTGAGTTGGCGTCAAGTGGGACTTCTTTAAGTTGAGGGAGAAGCCCAGCTTGTGGAGGGAGTGACAGGTGACGGACAGATGATCTAGGACTTGCTCGGGAGAGCGCGCCCTGATCAACCAATCGTCCAGGTAGGGGTAGACGTGAATCCCCTCTTTCCCGAGATGCGCTGCCACCATGACCATGACCTTGGTGAAAACCCTTCGGGCGGAGGTCAATCCGAACGGCAGGACCCGCAACTGAAAGTGCGAGTCGCCAACCGCGAACCTCAGGTATTTCGTGTGCTTCGGATGGATCGGCACATGAAAATAAGCATCCTTGAGGTCGAGAGACACCAACCAGTCCTGAAGTTGAAGGGCATGGAGGACTTGAGAAAGAGTAACCATCTTGAACTTGTCCTTCCTGAGGAGTTTGTTCAAACCGTGCAAGTCCATGGTGGGTCTTAAATCCCTGTCTTTCTTGGAAATCAAAAAATAAGGGGAATACCATCCCTTGTTCCTCTCCGCTACAGGCACCAGTTCTATGGCGCCTTTCTCCAGCAGGGATTGAATTTCCTGCGCAAGGAGGGGATCCGGGCTCTTCAAAGAGAGATTCCCTGGTGGATTGCCGTGAGGCCTCTGCCGGAAAGGAAGACGGTAGCCGTGGGCTATGATCTCCAGAACCCACACATCTGAAGTAATGGCGTGCCACTCTACAAGATGCTGCACCAGCCTTCCCCCAACCGGCGAACCATGACTGAGCTGAAGCGGCTGCGGCGTTGCCTGAGGGAAAAGAGGCAACCGCCCGAGCGGCCTTGGCAGCTCGAGTACCTTGTTTTCCACCTCTGGCACTTCTACGGTAGCCCCTTTGACTGGCAGCTCCTCTCGCTTTACCAAAGGATGAGTAATAACGAAAGGAACCTCCCCTCCATTGCTGTCCCCTAGGACGAAAAGGCGGAGGTTGGCGAACTGCAGTGCCCAACGACTTTGATGCAACTTTGGAGGTCTGCAACCTCTCAAGGCTCTCGTCAGCCTTGCTGCCAAAAAGATGTTTCCGTTAAAGGGCATTTTGAGGAGCCGGGCGTGCACATCAGGAGCAAACCCCGACTTCCGCAACCACGCAAACCTGCGTATTACGGTGCTCGCCGCCATGGACCGGCTGACGCAATCTGCCATGTCCAAACCCAAACCCGACTGAACGGCCTCACACATGGCATCCTTGCCATCCTGGACCATAGCAAGAAAACCATTCCGTTCGTCCCCATCGGAAATATGTTCAGCCGCTAAGGAAACACAGTTCCACAGAGTGTGCGTGAAACGTGACAAGGCACATACGGAGTTGGCTGCCTGAAGCACCATACCCCCTGAAGAAAACACTTTCTTCGCCCAACCATCAAAACGCTTGTCGTCCCTATCAGAGGGATGGTAGGATACGACACCTGCTTTGCCGGGGCCGTAGCCACCAGCACCACCAAACTCTGCGGAGTGGGGTGCTTGGTCAAGTAGCAGGGGTCGCTACTGGCTGGGCGGTATTTTCGCGGCAAAGACTTGTCCACTGCCAGGAGACTCTCCGGAGCAGTCCAAGCCTCCACCACCCTCCTCTGTAGAGCCATATGGAACGGCAGTACCGGGTCAGTTGGTGGACCTTGGACGAGGGCATCCGTAAGGTCATCCTGAAGAAAATCCCCTGGGGGAGCAGACCACCCCAAGTGGCCCTAGACATAAGGCGCCAGTACGAGGAGTCGGCATGAGTGCCAGGCTCAGGCCTACAAAACTCCACCTCCGGAGAGGTGTCCAGACCACTGGCGTCGTGCAGGGACTGACGCAGGTCCTCAATTTGGCTATGGCCCGAGAGAATCTCATCTGGCACCCTATCAGGAACCATGCCACCATCAGAGCCCTCATCCACCTCCGAAATATACTCAAGATGGCGGTAAGAAGGCACAGAATGTGGAACAAAGCCATGCTTGACCTTGGCCAGAGCCTTTCTAGGGGGTTCCTCCGTGCCCCAGGGTACCCCCGTCGAAACAGCCTTCAACAGCGTTGAGTGAATCAGCGTCAACGCTGAACGCGGCGCCGACAGCATCAACAGCGTCGACACAGGCCTCGAGGGCGGAGCCCCGAGCACGTCCCTCGACAGCCAGGGCACCGATGGCGTCGACGACTTCTTCGGAGGCGGAGCCTCGAAAGAGTCCTTCGACGACCTCGGCGCCACAGGTGTCGTCTTCCTTGAAGACACCACAGGTGCACACACACGGTCTCGAGCGCGTCGATGACCGGGACCTGGAACGGGCATGACGAGAACGATTCCCCTTGTCCGAGCGGGACCTTTCCCGCGAATTGTGCCGACCTCCCGAGCCCGAAGGCGTACGAGCGGTGTCTCTCGACCGATCACGACCGACCCCACTCGGAGGTGCGGACGGACCAGTGCCCTGCGATTCGAGAATCGCTAGCATTCTCTTCCAGAAGGAAGCCCATTCCTCCGGCGTCGCATGCTTGGTTGGATAAGCGACCCGCCAACGGGTGGAGTCCTCGGATGAGGACGGGGAAGGCGACCGATGACGGCGCTTCCGGGAGTGCCTCGAAGAGGCAGAGGAATGGCAGGACCTACTCCGGAACCGAGACCCACTGGACTTCCGACGACGATGCGGAAAGTTGCCCCTCGAATCGTCTGTCGAAAGCCCCGCAGACCTCGACTTACGTGGTGTAACGCTCACCTGACTCCCACGGGGGCGCTGGCCTGGTTCGCGCTGCTGTGACCTCGTCTAACGTGATGCGCAGGGTTCGGAAGACGGACTGGACCGGGCCCCAGATCTGGCTTGTCTGACTCGCAGAAGTATCCTTCTGTAGGTGAGAATAGGGGGTTAACTGTCTGCGGGGTAATGCAATCGGCCTCCCACTTACCCCTCTCACCCTCCTGTGCTTCCCCGTAGCGTCTCACCTTAGGGTCTGGAAGGACGAGCTCTCCATCCTGCTTCTGATGCAGGGGCGCGTTGGTATCCAGTTACGTCACTGGATTTTCGGATGGGTGAGAACCAAACTTGCTTGGCTTCCAGGTAAGTTTTTCTATAAGTGGTTCCCCTTGTGTCCATGCATTAATGTTCTAATGCTAGTGTCTTTTTCCCCATAGGGGCCGGGGTACGGAATGCCGGGGAACAGGCACCGACCCGAGGTGAGCGGTGAAATCCTTGTGGAAATCAGGTAAGTCTTTAATGAGCGTTTTGGTAATGTCTTTTCATTCATTCATTAACACTGATGTCTTTTTCCCCTTAGGGGCCGGGGTCCGAAAATGCCTGGATGCGGCGCGGACCCGAAATGAAAAGGGAATGACCCAACAGGTAAGTCTTGACATGGAGTTTTAGCTTCCCTTTTCCCTTCGTTCTATCACCTTTGTTCTTGTCTTTTTCTCCCTAGGCGCAGGGGCGCGACTGCGAATCCGGATGGTCGCTGCTGAACATGGAGGCGCCCTGTAAAGGTGAGTAGAATGCGGCGCTGCAGCGATCGATGCAATGTGCTTTTAAAAATAAATGTCTTCCTTTTCAGGATTGTCGGCGAAATGTCTCTGGGATGCAGATTTAGCAGGTGAGGCCTTTTCCTTCTTCTGTTCTCTTGTTCCCTTCCTTGCAGGTGATTCAGGATGCTGGCAGGTGTGGCAGAAGTCAAGATGCAGGAGCAGACACGGTGAGCGTCCAGCTGCTAGATGCAGAACAACGCGAAGCACGTGTGGCTGATCGGGTGTGGTTTAAATAGCCTTGGAAGAAGTTCCTAGAATGTGTCCTTCCTCCAATCAGGTATGTATCCTTCCCCGACCACGCCCGGGTGGTAAATGAGTCCCACAGGTAAAGTAGTTCCTTTCAGGCCTCAAGGAGGCTGGGGTTCTGCAGCATGGTCTGCATCAGGTAAGTGCACCCAAACACTTTCATAATGAGCTTGGCGCCTATGGCGCCAGGACTGACGTTTTCTATGAGCCTGGAGCCATAGGCGCCAGGACGATGTCCAAAGGGCCCCTATAAGGGGTTGCTGGGACCTTCCCCAGGGACTTGATGTCCGCTTTCGGGGACGCAGGGCCTGAGCCAGCTCCCCGGGAGCGGGCATCGTGACAGCACTCCCCCCCAAGGCCCCTCCCAAGGTTGTTCCCTCCGGGGGTTTTGGTTTGTTTGGGAAGAGTCGGTGGAATTTCCTGACTAATCGAGGTGCATGCACATGGTCACTGGGTTCCCACGACCTCTCGTGAGGTCCGTACCCCTTCCAATCAATTAGGTAGCAAAGCTTTGACCTAAACATTTTTGAATCTAAAATGTTCTTCACTTCGAATTCGGGTTCCCCATCTATTTGAATAGGTTCTGGAGGTTTGAGTAGTCGGGTTCCGGGGACCACTGGTTTCAGAAGTGACACATGAAAAACAGGGTGAATTCGCATGTTAGCTGGTAAATCAAGTTTAACCGCTACTGGGTTAATTATTGCCGTAATAGAATAAGGTCCCAGATATTTTGGGTTAAAAGTTCGAGGCCCTTTGAGCGGTAAATGTCTGGTAGCTAACCACACTTGATCCCCAATCTGATACGGAGGTGCTTCACTCCGATGTAGGTCAGCATTCTCATTGTATTTTCTCTTGTCTTGTTGTAAATGCGTGGTTGCCTCTTTGAAGGCTCGGGTAATGGTAGAATGCATATGTTCTACTGCAGGCACTCCGAGGTTCTGAGGTGAGTCGAGGTTTGAGGTTCGAGGGTGATGTCCAAACAAGGTATAAAAAGGACTATGGCCAGTTCCAGAGTGTACCGAATTATTATATGCGTATTCGGCTATCCAAAGAATGTCTTTCCAGTTGCTTTCAGATTGCAGTAACATACACCGTAAGTACTGCTCAAGGGTCTGATTTGTCCTCTCGGTCTGACCATCGGTCTGAGGGTGGTGACTGGTCGATAATCTTACGTCGATTTGTGCCATTTGACAACATTTGCGCCAGAAGTGGGAAATGAATTGGCTTCTCCGGTCAGAGATTAGTATAGATGGGAATCCATGTAGCCGAACAATATTTTCGAGGAATGCTTTGGCTAGGACAGAAGCTGAAGGTAAACCTTTCAAAGGAATGAAGTGGGCCATTTTGTAAAACAAATCCACAATTACCAGAATGGTATTGTATCCCGAACAAAGAGGCAAGTCCGTAATAAAATCCATTGATAGGGTGTGCCAGGGTGCTGGCGGTATGTCTAGAGGTTGAAGGAGACCGGCTGGTCTTTTCTTTTGACCTTTATTTTGGGCGCAAACACCACAGGACATCACAAAAGATTTAACATCTTTTCGCCAAGAGGGCCACCAGAATTGTCGTTTCACCTTTTCCATTGTCTTGGCAATACCGGGGTGTCCCTCTATTAATGTATCATGATAACCTGAAATAACTAGTTAGTGTAAATCCTTGTGCGGCAGGAATAAGCGTCCTTGGTAATAAGGTAAACCATTATCTATGGTAAAGTCTGATCCCTTTTGTATCCAATCCTGTAGGACTGTAGGGTCCAGGAGTTTTTTCACTCTGACTTGAATGTCTTCAAGCGTCTGTAACAAAGTCATGCCTAGAATTCTCTGTTCGGGAATTATTGGTACTGGTTCTGAGTTTGTATCAGATTCTCCCATTCCAATTCGGGATAAGGCGTCTGCTTTGCCGTTCTTGCAGCCAGGTCGATAGGTAATCACAAAATCAAATTCAGCGAAAAACAAAGCCCATCGGAGCTACCGTGATGACTGAGCCCTGGCGGTTTTTAAATACTGTAAATTCCGGTGATCAGTGATCACCGTGATGGTATGTCGAGCGCCAAGCAGGTAATGCCGCCAGGCTTTAAAAGCGGACTTTATGGCTAGCAGTTCTTTGTCAGTGATTGCGTAATTAATCCCTGGTGCCGAGAATTTTCTGGACCAAAATGCTACGGGATGCAGTTGGTTGGTTTCAGGATCTCTTTGAGACAGAACTGCTCCCATGGCTAGGCTGGATGCGTCAGTTTCGACGACATACGGGAGATCTGGACGTGGGTGTTTCAATATAGGTGCGGAGGTAAACTTAGCTTTTAAATCCTGGAAGGCCTGCTCGGCTTCTTCAGACTATTCAAAACGTTTATTTTTCCTCAAGAGTGCAGTAATGGGTTGTACTATGCGTGAAAATTCCGGGATAAACCTGCGATAGAAATTGGCAAAGCCGAGCATGCTTTGAACCCCTTTTACAGAGCTAGGTGATGGCCATTTGAGGATGGCATCCACTTTTCTTGAGTCCATTCGGACTCCTTTGGGTGTCAGGATGAAACCGAGAAACTCAACTTCTGTGGTATGGAAAACACATTTCTCCAGTTTAGCAAATAGTTTGTGTTGGCACAGTTTTTCCATAACTGCCCTAACGTGTTTTCTGTGATCAGATTCCGAAGAGGAGTACACTAGAATGTCATTGATATAGACGACAACACAAACATCGATGAGTTCCCGAAGGACATCATTCATGAAGAATTGGAAGGCAGCAGGCGCATTGCACAACCCGAAAGGCATTACCTGGTATTCGAATAATCCATATTTTGTATGGAAGGCTGTTTTCCATTCGTCGCCTTCTTTTACTCGCACCAGATGATATGCCCCCCGGAGATCTAACTTGGTGTATATGCAAGCGTCCTTCACCTGGTCATGGAGTTCAGGAATCATAGGCAGTGGAGAACGGTTTTTAACCGTTATCTGGTTCAATGCGCGGTAATCTATACAAGTTCTAAGGTCGCCTTCTTTTTTAGGCACGAAGAACAAAGCCGAGGATGCCGGGGACTTTGACGGGCGAATAAAACCATTGGCGAGGTATTGATCCAAATATTGTCTCAAATGCAGGTTCTCAGGTTCGGTAAGGGCATAAATCCTGCTACAAGGGGGTTGTGCACCGGGCACCAGATCGATTTGGCAATCGTACGATCGGTGAGGAGGTAACGTGTTGGCCTGTTCCTTTTGGAAGACGTCCTGAAAGTCCTGGTATTCCGGAGGTAATTGCATGGAGGCAGAGGTTACAGATGCTAGATTAATCTTCAGGTTTTCTGGGTAGCATGTTTGTGCACAATCCGGGAAGGTTATTCTCTTAGCTCCCCAATCAATTTGAGGATTATGTGTCTCTAACCAAGGAATTCCAAGAATAACCTGAAACTGTGGAGCCTTGATTACATCAAACACAACTGCCTCCCGATGGCCGTCAGGACCAATAAGAGTCACCCCAGTAGTGGAATGTGTTACCGGTCCAGAGGCAATTTCAGTTCCATCGACTGTGGTGATGAGATCTTTGCTGGTTTTAGGACGGAGAGGGAAGTTAATCCTAGAGGCCAATTCACGATCCACATAGTTTCCAATAGCCCCACTATCGATGTATGCCTTTATTGCAGGCAACCGCTTAGGCTTTTCTGGATCTACGAGAACCATTGGCACAATGAAATGCGAGGTCTGCGAGTTAGTTTTCAAGCTCGGCAAGCGGACCCCTACGCTTGTCGGGCTGAGTCGTTTCCCGAAACAGAGTCTTCATGGTTTTTATCAGCGGCTCCTACCGCTTTTCGGGGCGGTTTTGCCAGGCAATCTCGTAGAAAGTGTCCAGAGTTCCCACAATAGAGACTTAATTTTAACTGCCGCCTCCTTTCACGTTCCTTTTGAGTTAAGGGTTCTTTAACCCCTCCAAATTGCATAGGCTCAGAGACATCAACTCCCTTGGGGTTAGCGTGGGTCTTGACCAACACCCGGGTCTCAAACCTGGACCGATCTGTTTTCCTGTTTTGAAGTCTGTGATCAAATTGGACCACTAAGTCTATATATTCTGTGCATTCTTGGGGCGGATTTACAACTTGGGCCAAGACATCTTTAAGTTCTCCGCATAGACCTCGATAAAATAACATGACTCTTTTATCCTCTGGCCATCCCGTTTCCACAATTAGTCTATTAAAGGTTGCAATATAGGATAGGAGGTCCTGATTGCCCTGTCGCAGGGATAGAAGTTCGTCATCCAGAGCCTGCCCCTGAGAGTGTCGAGCAAATAACCTTTCCATGCTTGCTTGAAATCCTTGAAAATCACGGAGAATTGGGTCATCTTGAGTAACCAGTGGAACTGACCAATCGGCAGCGCAGCCGCTGAGATATGACAATACAAAGGCTACTTTGGTCTGATCATTAGGGAAGGCCCCAGGTCTGCATAGGAAGTGCAAACGACACTGATTCATGAATACGGCGAATCGTTTGGGGTCCCCAGCAAAGTGTTCAAGTGGGGCCAGCGGCATGTTTCCAGGTAGATCAATCTGCACAGGGTTACTGGGAACCACAGGAGCGGGGTTCCCTCCGGAACAGGGTAGAGGAGTTTGTCCAGCTTGACCTTGCAAAAGCTGTCTGGCCAGGTCATCAGTTCTTTCCTTTGATATTATTAATTCCCTCTTGAGGGCATTAGTCTCTTGACGAGCGGCATGTACTTCGGCCCGTAATGCCCCCAGTAATTGGGCCAACTGATCAGTCTCAGAAGTTTCCATAGCGCCTGGGTGGGAATTTGTAGGAAGGCTTCGCGTTCTGTAACGCTCACCTGACTCCCACGGGGCGCTGGCCTGGTTTGCGCTGCTGTGACCTCGTCTAAGGTTATGCGCAGGGTTCAGAAGACGGACTGGAGCGGGCCCCAGATCTGGCTTGTCTGACTCGCAGAAGTATCCTTCTGTAGGTGAGAATAGGGGGTTAACTGTCTGTGGGGTAATGCAATCGGCCTCCCACTTACCCCGCTCACCCTCCTGTGCTTCCCCGTAGCGTCTCACCTTAGGGTCTGGAAGGACGAGCTCTCCATCCTGCTTCTGATGCAGGGGCGCGTTGGTATCCAGTTACGTCACTAGATTTTCGGATGGGTGAGAACCAAACTTGCTTGGCTTCCAGGTTAGTTTTTCTATAAGTGGTTCCCCTTGTGTCCATGCATTAATGTTCTAATGCTAGTGTCTTTTTCCCCATGGGGGCCGGGGTACAGAATGCCGGGGAACAGGCACCGACCCGATGTGAGCGGTGAAATCCTTGTGGAAATCAGGTAAGTCTTTAATGAGTGTTTTGGTAATGTCTTTTCATTCACTCATTAACGCTGATGTCTTTTGCCCCTTAGGGGCCGGGGTCCGAAAATGCCTGGATGCGGCGCGGACCCGAAATGAAAAGGGAATGACCCAACAGGTAAGTCTTGACATGGAGTTTTAGCTTCCCTTTTCCCTTCTTTTCTCCCTAGGCGCGGGGGCGCGACTGCGAATCCGGATGGTCGCTGCTGAACATGGAGGCGCCCTGTAAAGGTGAGTAGAATGCGGCGCTGCAGCGATCGAGGCAATGTGCTTTTAAAAATAAATGTCTTCCTTTTCAGGATTGTCAGCGAAATGTCTCTGGGATGCAGATTTAGCAGGTGAGGCCTTTTCCTTCTTCTGTTCTCTTGTTCCCTTCCTTTGCAGGTGATTCAGGATGCTGGCAGGTGTGGCAGAAGTCAAGATGCAGGAGCAGACACGGTGAGCGTCCAGCTGCTAGATGCAGAACAACGCGAAGCACGTGTGGCTGATCGGGTGTGGTTTAAATAGCCTTGGAAGAAGTTCCTAGAATGTGTCCTTCCTCCAATCAGGTATGTATCCTTCCCCAACCACGCCCGGGTGGTAAATGAGTCCCACAGATAAAGTAGTTCCTTTCAGGCCTCAAGGAGGCCGGGGTTCTGCAGCATGGTCTGCATCAGGTAAGTGCACCCAAACACTTTCATAATGAGCCTGGCGCCTATGGCGCCAGGACTGACGTTTTCTATGAGCCTGGCGCCAGGACGCTGTCCAAAGGGCCCCTTATAAGGGGTTGCTGGGACCTTCCCCAGGGACTTGATGTCCGCTTTCGGGGACGCAGGGCCTGAGCCGGCTCCCCGGGAGTGGGCATCGTGACACGTGGCTTGGACACCTTACCTACCGACAGTTTCTTCTTGCGCTCCCGCAAGGCTTTGGACGTAAGCGACTGGCAGTCGACACAATCATCCGTGTCAGGGGCCTACCCGAGGCACCAGAGGCAGGCGTCGTGCGAGTCCGTCACCGACATCTTGGACCTGCAGTCCCCGCACTTCTCGAAGCCCGGACGCGGGGTGGAAGACGAGGTAGACATCACGAAGGATAACTTTACAAATGAACAGGTTTGAAGAACCAATAAAGAACAGAAACTACAAAGAGTCGAGGCACGCCGAGATCTCCGAAGTGAACACGTTTGCGGAAAAAACAGAACTGAGGCTACGGGCGTCGTGCGCCCTACTTATAACATCCAGTGATGTCGGAGGAGGTCCTCGAGGGCGGCGTATCGACGTCATCAACGCAGGACGCAGATGCCCAAAGATTTTCCGAAGCAGCACAGCTGTGGTGATTACTGTCATAGATATGGAATACGTCAGAGGACCCAATCCCCTTGAAACGATATTTTCAAATAGCTCATTTACAAAGTGCAGTCGGATTGCAAAACTTCGCACACACCCCATTTTGGAAATACTTTGTGCACAAGGAACTTGGCGGCACAAGCAGCATCAGGGTGCATGCATGGATCTGCCTTGAACCATCTTGAAAAAGGACATACTACAACTAACATATCTATGACCATTGCAACTCTGCAGCATATCTACATAATCGATGTGTAGATGCTGGAATGGTCCATTTGGTCTGGGAATTACTCCTCTCACTGTTCGCAAAGTGTCCTGCAGAACATTTCTGGAACACAATACGTTTATAATGAACTGTGCCACATGTTCAATAGGTTTGGTACAAACCATTCTTCTGTAATAGTAGCAGCTAACTCTCGAGTCGCATGCGCTGGGCAGTGAAGCTGTTCCAACGCTATCCTCAATAATGCTAGATGCATAACTGGTTTGCCAGTGCTGTCCTGTCTCCAAATTGCCTCAGTAGGGGATACACATCCCTGTTTTTTTTCCATAATTCTTTTACTTCCTGCAATGTTTATCCTTGTATTTCAATTAACTGCACAACGGATGTCATATTAAAATCCTTCCTCAACCAACATGCATCGCCATGTTGCCTGCTTTATATTCTTTACTTCACTCTCAAATGTGGTTGGGTAATAGGCTGCTTTTTCGGCCTCTAAATCTGCAGCTTCGTTTCTGCAAGAGATTGAATCTGCTCTTTTTAAATGGGCTGCGCATTTTACTATCGCTATGGAGGAAACCCCTGCTTTTCCAAAGTGACAAGCCTGCAAGTACAGTTGACGTCACATAAGCGGAGTACACAGTCACTTCCTCATTCTCAAAGCTTCGCAGTGTGTCAATAAGCGCAGCTAATTCTGCAGCCTGTCCTGAATGATCTGGGGACAATCTACTAATCATTACCTCAAATGTACCCTCTCGATTCAGCGTTACCACTGCCGATCCTGAATGTCTCACCCCACTCTTTTGGTGGTCAATTCTCGATGGCCCATCAATGAAGACCCCATCTCCCTCCTTAGAGCATTTTCTCTAACTTGGGAACTATCATCATAACATTCGGTATACGTTATACAATCATGCATATCATCATCTTCTCCAACTGGTTCAGCTATAAACATTGCTGGATTCACTGTGCTACATCTGACCATTTTAATTGCAGGGTTTGAGATGATAACCTCATACCCGGACGCTCTTTGTGTGGTCAATGTGCTTTTGGGTTTTTCCAAAATTGCGAATAATGGTTGTTCTACAAAGAACGTCACTGAATGCCCCATGGTCATGCTTGAGGCTTTTTCGATTGTAAAGGCAGCTGCTACCAAAGATTGCTCACAAGGATAATGTCCTTTCATGACTGGATCCAAGATCCCACTATAATAAGCCACTAGTTTATGACCATGTCCTAATGTTCTTCTCCGTGTGAGAACTGCTGTCATGACATCTACATTTGAAAGAGAGAATATGAAAAAATTCTTCACTGTCATTTGGAATCCCTAACAGGGGCTGTGAGGATTTCCTTTTTGAACTCTAATCCTTCAGTCATCTCTTCTGTCCATGTTAGTTTATTTTTAGTCATCTCTGCCTCCAAGACGTTTTAAAAGGGGTTTAATATATGTACTGTAATGAAAGACCCAGGCTCTGCAATAATTGCATAGGCCTAGAAATTGTTGCATTTGTCTCACGGTTTTTGGCTGTTCAGCCCTCATAATAGCCTCTGCTCTTTCAGGTGTCTTTCCTCCCTTCGTGTGAGATCAACTGCTCTATATACAGTTTTTCTTGGCAAGATTGTCATTTCTCCTTATCCACTTTGTACCCTTTCTCTGCCAGTATAGTCATAAGTTTGACAAGAGACTTCTCTGCAGCTTTCTTCTGTCTCACTGCACACTAAAATACCATCAACATATTGAATGAAGGTACTTTCAAATTTAACATTGTCCAAGTCCATTTTAAGGATGAGTCTTGTGAGTCTACAGTAATATCATGCATATCTCAACAATAACACGTACAACTTGGAACTTACAATGCAGGAAAACACTGATAGAATACCATTTTTGGACTTGGAATTGTACATAGAGAACACCATTTAGACCACCCTTTACGTAAAAACCAACAGCTGGAAACAGTACCCTACACGCAACAAGTAACTATCTGCAACACATCAAATCTAACATCCTGTATAGAGAATTTTTTTAGAATAAAAAGGAATTGTACGCAACCAAATGAATTGGCCAAACACATTTAATAAGCCAAACAAAAATTCCAAGTTGGAGATTATGACAACAAGACTCTAAAGAAAGCATTTAAAAAAACAACATTCGGAATGAGAACTGAACTACTACAAAATAAGATTAGATCCAAATAGTCAATCCCCAAGGAAGTTAGATTCACAACAATTTACAATTCGGAGGCACAATGGCTCAGAAAAATATTAACCAACCACTGGCCAATTTTGGCAGCGGATGAAGAACTAAAAGACCACTTGAGCAACACTCCAAGCATAACTTATGGTAAAGCCAAAAATCTCAAGACCATATTATGTCCATCAAATTTTCAACCCGAGAAACTGCAAAGAGGATTAACAAAATTTTGAAACTCACAGAACTTGAGAGGCAACTACAAATGGTGCACTCGTACAATGTGCCCTTATTTCGCAAATGGAAAAACCAGCTTTAAACTGCCAAACCACAAGGAGTACAAAATCAGAGAATTTATAAATTGCAATTCCAAATACGTAGTCTACGGGATTCTTCAAATTCTACAAAAGGAGCACAATCCGTCATCTCAAAACAAGCATTACAGAACACTTGAGATCAATAAAAAATAAAGACATCAATTACCCACTGGCTTATCATTTCCATCAGGAGCATGGGGATGAAAACATTGAACAGGTCAAATTCTTTGGCATTGAAAAGGTCACAAAGACAGCAAGAGGAGGAAATTGGGGAAAAATCCTAAGACAATGCAAGGCAAAATGGATTTGTCTAGCGGACTGTTGCTTCACAGGCTTAAACACAGACTCAGAAAGGAGTAATTTTCTTATGACTCCAAATTCACTTCATGTGATCATTTTGCATGTTTCTTAGTGCAGTGGTTTATGCATGTTTTCCAAAACCAATTCAACCTCCAATCGGAGGATAAAGATTAATGCAATGTACAAATTATAATGTTTTCAAATGTATATACAATTTATGTGTTGATTTGGTTCATCATAAATAGGTTGTCGCACATGGACCATATTTACAACAATCAATACAAATAATAGTCTAAAAAAAGCAGCATTCTCAGAGAAATAGTCAGCCCGTAATTGCCCAATCCAAAATGGAGGATGACGTTGAAAACAACGCGCATCATCACGCCAACATACATAGGCAGCCATTTTGATTTTACTTTGCTTACAGCCACGGTTATCATGCCGGTGAAATCAACCCATCCATACAAACAAGGAGTAATCAGAAATTCAGGTAAGATTTACCTCAAAACCTTGTGCAATACACTAAACCACTGGACGTTTTGTATTCAATATGTTCAATTTAAATCAAATTAAGCTAACGGGCAATCCGTAACATCCTTCAATAATAATAGGTATAAATCAAGAACTTAGAGACAGAGAACTAGAAAAAAGGCATTACGCAAAGTAAAAATATGGAAAAAAGGAAAAAAATACTATTCAATAGTGACAAAGGAAAAAACACATAAGTTAAAAAAACTCCATCATGTTCAACGAACACTTAAGTAATTTTGCTTTTCCAACCATCCTTTTTGTATGGTAGCCATGTGAGACAGCAATTCATGATATAATTTGGAACACAGGATGTTGGTCTCTTCCTGCTTTGTGAAGTTACGAAATCAGAAAATGACATGAAGTAACCTTACAAAGAAACACATTTTAACATGTTAAAATTATTTTTTGTTTACAGAACCAAATTGCAATGTGTGAATGTTCGATCCACCCTCCTGAGGAACATGATTGTTTGAGAAACACATGTCGAGGGTTTTTTTGAAACATGTATTTTGATGTGAAGCAACATCAAAAAGGTTATTTAAGACAATAAAACACCAACAATTTGAAACAAAGAATGAACCAATGATTATTATTGCAACAATTGAACATTTTTGTGGAAGTTCAGATTAACAATTGGTGATCCTACTTAATTTTGTTTGCGGTCTTCATGAAGGGGAATGGAGAAAAATGCATTTTTTTAAATCTACAACAGTAAAATACTTAGCTTTCGATGGGATAATACAAAATATTGGCACAGGATTGGGAACAGGAAATTCTGCTTCGACTATATTGTTTAGGTGTCTCAAGTCCTGGATGAATCTCGACAGCCCCCCTTTGATTTTTTTTTACAGGGGACACGTCCGTGTTACACAGGGAATCAGATGGGACCGAAAGGCCTGGTTTCATTAAAGCGGATATGGTTTTGGATATACCTTCATCCGCTTCTCTAGACATGGGATACTGTTTTGCACGTGGCAGAATTGCTCATGGTTTGAGCTTTAGCTTTTTACTACTCCCCCTCCTTTCAGTAAAGCCACGTCATATGGACATCCTGAAAAATTGCAGTTTCATTTTTACCAGTGCCATTCTCTGCAGTATTTCCAAACTGTATACTTTAATCCAGTAAATACAATGTATGAAAATTACTACCTTCTTATTTGAATATTCGTCCCCAATAGCTCCTCGTCCATCAAATATGTCAACCTGTATTCTTCGTCGAAGGCTATCACTGTTCACCATCCCCTTTCCTCATTGTCTATCCCATGAAGCATCACCCATTCTGAGCCCTTCCTCGTCATCCATAGGAATCTCTGGCCTGAACAAAAACTTAGCTGGTATCCTCAAAAGCTTGCTGATCAATTTAGGCAACTATGATAATAATAGTTACTCGATACAAAAACACTTCCTTGTCTAGGAGGTACTCAGCATAGAGCTTTCTTTCCTGGGAATTCTGGGATGCGCTCCCTCATTTTTATATAATGTATTCCTGGAGTAGAACACACTATCCCTTTGTCAGTAATACAAATCGTCATGTTAAGTTTCGTCATCAAATCACGCCCTAGTATGTTTACTAAATTCATTGCCCCAGAAATTCTCTGTGCATTCATGACAATGCCGGACATTGGATATTTCGACACAGGAACGAGTTGCTCCAGTGTTCACAAAAAATAAAAACGTCTTGCCTATCGTCACCTTGACCCTTGCTTCCTCTCTGAGGTCCGGTGTTACAGATAGCACTGAACAAATCATGTCCTTCTGTGGGCTGTCCTATTGTGGATATAAATCCATCCCCGGACCTGTGAAAGGATTTCCTCCCACCACAGTCATTCCCCGATTTCGGTGTGGCTGCTTGTGTGGCTCCCATATCCACGGGCCATTGTAATGCACCCACCTATTTCATTGGAATATATTGTGCCAGTGCCTGTTGTGTCTGCATAGGTACATGCTGTTGCTCTTGTGTTGACTGCAGCTGCATTGGGACTTGTTGTATTTGCTGTGCTTGCAGCGCATACGTCTGCGTGTGATCTTGGGCAAAATATCCTTGTGAATCTGTATTATACTGTGGAGCATATCCCATCCCCACTCTTGGAGATTGCCAATTCTGTTGCTGCATGCCTCCCCTGCTCCAAACATTGTCGGCTCTCTCCCCGAGGATGGTTGATAATAGGCCTTTAATGTCGCCTATAGCTAAAGTTGCTCCTGATGTTTCTAGTTCAGAAATCCTTTTTCCCGCACCCGAAGTTAAAATTGGTAGTGTGCACTTTAAATTCTCCTTATCAATTTGTTGCCACAGTATATATTGTGTTGGACCCCCCCCCCTTCTCTAATAGGCGGAATTGTGACAATCCTGATTCATAATTGTAACCCTCCACGCTTCTTGTTTTTCAAACAGTGTTGTTCTCGCCTGTTTGTTTCTGTCCTAGTAATCCACTTAATCTGCTTATATGAAGGTGGGGATGTATCCCACGTACTGCAAGATTGTGCTTGCAGTCATTCAATATATGCGGTTCGCTCTGGTGCTTTTTCTATGGGGTCTTCTAAATCTGACCATTTTACCCTTTCACGCTCGATTCCCTTGAAAATCTGCATGAGCCTTCTCTCTGCGCCCGCTGATTCTCCTCTCTTTCTGCATCTGACATCATTATGCCCCAGCTCGTGTGGCTGTTACCTTCTTCCACTTAGTCAAAATATAGCCTGATCCTAGACATCGTTCTAGGATCATCTGTTAAGACGTCCCTTGATTTACCTTCAGTTCCCTTTGATCGGCAACTTTAAGAATTCTCTCGAGTCTCATATCTTTCTCTGACCCTCATGATCCTATATAGTTTCCAAGGTCTCTGCCCTATGTCTTCTGTATCCTGCCCAACAGCCCATGCTGATTGCGGCATTCCTTGCAGCTCCCTTCAGGGCTGTGTGACCCTCTTCTTCCAATAATTCTTGTTCTTCTAAAGGCACTATGCTTCTGTGGCATAAATATTCTATTTCATGATCTTTTCATCCCCCTACTCCTGTTCATTTCTTCCTTTCTTCTCCTGAAGTCCCTTAACGTCCCATCCTCTCACCTTTGTTGCAACCTACGTACTTTCAATCTTTGAGCTTCTACCAGGGGCGGCTCGTCCATAATGGGTGAGGGAGTCGTCAACCCACTGGGTCATGGCCCCCTCTCACCCATTATGGAGGAGCCAGCCCAGTAAAATACGAGCACCCTGCTCAGCTGTTTCTTTTGTGCCGAGGGAGTGCTCTTAACTGTGAAAGCGAAACTTTGTTTTCAGTTACATTTCCCCAGCCGCGCAAGCTCAATGAGCCATGCAAGGCTGGGGGCATTTGCTTCCACAGCTTTGCATGGCTCATTTGAAATGCTGGCAGGGGAACTGCATATCTGTATGTGCAAGGGGGCGCTCCCACACCTCCTTGCACATACAGAGAGCAGGCTGGAGTGGGGCGTCTCTGGACCCATGCGGAGGCACCGTGCAAGCATTTGCACGAACCAGGAAACGGATTCCTTTTCATGTTTGCAGGGGGCTGGAGCACTGGAACCTCCGGCAACTCTCCCACGGCAGAAGGTACACTTGTTTATGTTCATTTTTTAAATTGAAATTATGTTTATGGATGCGTGCATGCTTGTGTTAGGTGAATGTATGATGGATCCTGGTGTGAATGAGAGAGTGCTTTCTGTGCATAGGATGTCTAAATGTCTGCGTTTGATGTTCATTTATTTAAATATATGAATGGATGCGTTTATGCTTGTGTTTTGAGTGAGTGCATGATGGATGTTCGTGTGAATGAAAGAGAGCTTGCTGTGTGTATGTTGTGTAAATGTGTGTGTTTGTATGCTTATTTATTATTTAAATATGTGTATGGATGCTTGTGTTATGAATGAGTGCATGATGGGTGCACGTGACTGAATGAGACCGAGTGCTTGCTGTGCGTTTGGTGTGTCTGCATGTGCGCTGGTCTGAGATGATTTTGGAAAGTGGGGGTAGGAGGTTTGTACAACAAAGGCATTTTAAAAATGCCTTTGTTGCACAAAGCCCCTCGACATCAGCCAAAATCAGCTCTCCGTCTGAGGTGCTGTGGGGCTCGGGGATGTTATTTTACTGGACATCAATCATAAGATGTCCAGTAAAAAATACCATACCTGACACCCTGGCCCTCCAGCAGGGGGGAGGGGGAAGGGTGTGTGTGTCTGTGTGTGTGTCTCCCCCCCCCCCACCCTCCCCAGGGACAGGTATGGTATTTTTTTTTTTGCGGAACATCTATGTTAGATGTCTAGTAAAAAATACCATCTCCGCCCCAGAGTCCCCCAGTATCTTGCATACACACATAACCACATGGATTGCGTGCATGTGTGAGGAGCTCGGGACCCAGGGGACAGGCGTGTCTTTTTTTTTTTTTACTGCCCATCTGATAGATGGACAGAAAAAAAAATTAAGAAAACAGGCCTTACCCCACTACCCCTCAGCGCCTCGCAATCACACAATCACATTCATCATTATTGTGAGTATCTGACTGCAAGGCGCTGGCATTTTTTTTACTGCAAATGGTTGATGAAGCAAGCATGATAAGTGTTATTACGTAGCTAGAATTGCATTTTAATGCAATCTGTCTAGCCATTTCTTATTGTGGTAGGACATTTTGTATTGGACATCTTTGGTGAAGCAAGCATGATGAGAGTTATTACGAAGCAAGACTGGCATTTTTTATGCTACCAGTCTAGCTATTTCTTACTGAGGCACGACATTTTGTATTGGGCATCTTTGATAAAGAAAGCAGGATCGGTGGTATTATTCTTACTGTGGCATGACATTTTGTATTAGGTACCTTTGGTAAAACAAGCACAAGTGTTACTATGTAGTTAGACTGCCATTTCAATGCAGCCAGTTCAGTCATTTAGTATTGTGGTATGGCATTTTGTATTGGGTATCTTTGATAAAGCAAGCATGATAAGTGCTATTGTGTAGCTTGACTGGCATTTTAGTACAGCCAGTTTGGACATGTTTCATTCTTTGGCAAGCATTTTTTGATGGTAAAGCCAACTGGATTATGTTCTTATGTGGAGATAATGCCATATATTGGCAGAACAAACATGGACATGTTTTCCTATAGTATCATTACTGGTATTATGCACAAAGCAAACATGAGTATGTTCTTATATGGGAATAATAGGGTATAATGTTGCCGTCAGCAAGGAAATGTATGTTGACTTGCATCTATTGGATCTTTTTCATAAGTTACCTTACAAAACTCAATTGCAAACGGTTTGGTTTTTACTCGATTTTCCTTAAACGTGTGCTCTAAAATGCACCATTTTCACTGATTATTTAAAAAAGATTAGTGGGGGGAGAAGCACCCTGAACCGGCCATATCAGGGACAAATATTTACGCCGCTCCAGTAAAAAAAATCACCAGCCACCCACTCGTTTTGCTTCTCCTCTTTCAATCTCTCCTTCCCTTTTCTCATTTTATACCTTTTCCGTTCCTCCCTTTGCTTTGATTCTTTGTCCCTTTCTTCTTTGTATATCCTCTCATTCTCGCTCTTCCCGTGCCTCTTTCCCATACTCCATCAATGCCCTTATCGTCTAGTTTGAGCAATATTTGTCCTCCCATCCATTCATTCTGTACTACTCTCATGCCCTTAGCTACATCCTTTGTTCCCTTCTGTCTTTCTCCTTCATCTGTCTTGTCTTTAGTTTCTCTCATCACGCTGTTTATCTTCATCATGTGTTGATATATTTTAGTGTTCTCTACAACCGCTCTCTTCTGAGGTGTCTTCACTGTTATAAGTAGGGGGCTCATACGTTGGATTAAAGGAATTAAAGGCAACAGTGTGGTATGTTAAAGGATAAAATCCCTTTTCTTCAACTTTTATATCAGGCTTTTCCGGAGGTAAAATAGGGGCTGAAGCTGTTGCATCATCTCCTTTATTCTGATTAAGCATCGACTCCATTTAAGCTGGTTCTTCTTTCTTACTCTGGTACATTTCCAATCTTTTCTTTAAATTCTTTCCTTTATGAGGGGCATTAAAGTATGTCGTCATGTGACCTACTACCAGTTTTGATAATGAACCCTCGAGTCCACGACATAAGTGCTTTATTAGTTGTGCCCTTGATCCATTCGGAATGATATTTCCTAATTTTGGCTGTATATCTCAGCAATGTTCTGCATAGGTGTAAAAGAGGTACGTCTTCCATGGTGACAAGTCAATTCAGACTGTCAATACTAACCCAGTCTGTTCTTTCTAGGTTGATTAAATCTCGTTTTAATCTTTTTGAGCAAGCACCATCACTCGCTGCTCGTAATCCGTGAATCAAAATATTTTGAAAGCCTTTGGCCCCACTGTTCTTATTCATTCGTTTACACTTTCTACTAATTGTTTTTATATTGTTCTTGGTTTTTAAGTTTTTAAGTAACTTAAGGTTCTCCTTTATTTGTATATCAATTTAATTGAATTTTAACCTTTTGATTGACGTCAATCCTTTGGTTTTAAAAAGTGTACTAAAAAGGTATTTTTACTGTTGTTTTATATCTATCAGTTTAAACGTACAGAAAACGTTATGAAGACATATTACACCCCTAAACATGTGCACTTTCAATTTGTTCCCCTACATATGCCTTCCTTTATTTTCCTCAGTAAATGTACCTCATCTCTTATTGTCTTTGTCTCAGAGTTTAATACGCGACCTGCTTATTGACTTCATGCCTCAGGAATCCCTTAACGGTCCTATATAGTTATGACGTGTATTCCTTCTGTCCCTTATGGGCCCGTGAAATCGAGGTAGCCCTTCTCTTTATAATCCCTAAAAATCCAGTTACTCTTTCTATACATATTCAACACACCATAATACAATCCCTCCCCCCTTTATCTTTTACAATATTCAATGGTCTACTCACATCCGCTATTCAGCTCAAGTCCCTCGGCATTGACACTCCCAAAATCAACCAGTTCGCCTTCAGTCTGCGGGGACCTGTCATGATCTCTGCTTCCAAAAGGTCAGGGTTTTCCCAACTCCCTTGGAAGCAGATCCATAACCCAGGTTCCGAGTGCCAACCAGTCCCAATTGGGACCTTTTGGACCCAGTCCTGGCGCCAGTGGCACCAGGCTCATAAATATGCCCAGTCCCAGCGCTGGAAGCGCCGGGCTCATAATGCTTGGGTGGACTTACCTGCAGCAGACCATGCTGCTTACTTGTCTGCCAGTTGAGCCTCTGATCCTCTTCTGTTTGGAACTACTTTTCCTGTTGGGTGGGGCAGGAGCCACTCCCTAGGTTCAGAACACTGGAACTCTTCTGGAAAGCAGGAACTCTTTTCTTAGGCGTGGCTGTCGAAGGAGACACCTAAGCACTACAGGAGGCTATTTAAACCACACCCGATGGATGAATCTTGCTTTGCGTTATTCTGCATCCTCTGCAGCAGAACGCTCATCGTGTCTTCTGCATCTGATCCTGGGCCTAAGGAAAAAGGCTTACCATCCTGAATCCAGTCTTCAGCAACACCTATAAAGACAAGAAAGAACAGGTTAGCATTACGGTCTTCAGTGACAGCGCTTCACTTACCTGGTCCATCGGCTGTCACCAACGCCTCACGCTGCATTCCGGCATCTGAAAGACAAAGGCTTACCTACTCTTCGTGCGCTCCGGAGGTCTTCGCACTGCATTCCGGCATCTGAAAGACAAAAGCTTACCAACTCTTCGGCGCTGCATCCCGCATCTGAAAGACAAAACAAGGTGCGTTTAAAGACATTGGGGAACTTTAATACTCACGTGCCATTACTCCTTTCCACATCTAACCCAGTGGGTATTCCGGCACCCTGCAGCCGCTCCGAACTTGTACCTGCAAAATAAAAAGACAGTTAGAGCGCATCGTGAAGCAGGCAACAAGCGCTTACTTACGTGCTTCCAGGCGCTTCTATTCATCACACGGGCTCCATCTTCAACTCACTTCAGCCCGTCATCCGCCATCGCCGGAACCCTGCAAAACAAGAGACATCATTACTAAAGACTTTTAAAGACATTAGAATTACTCGAAACTTACCGTTCGTGCAGTAAACGACGGACAGCAGTCCTCTGAAGTCAAGAGGCCTGCTCCCCTTATCCAGTGAAGAAACTGGTTACAGCACCCTGCCCCGAGGCAGATGGAGAGCACGGCGTTCACTTACCTAAGGTGAGAGCGTTAACCTTTGGGGTTCTACAGGAGAAGAGAAAGGGAAGAAGAGAGAGACATTCAATAACCCAGTTCATTAATCCCATATTTTCTATCTGCAGACATCTTACCCTTCGAGTCAGACATACAGTGCACAGAGGTCCAGCCCAAAGAGCCAGCCGTGTGTTACACATCACCTTTGAAGATACGGTATACGCCCAGTCAAGACCGGCGCCTCTACGGGAATCAGGTGAGCGTTACAGAACGCAAAGCCTACCGCAAAACTCCCGTCCAGGCGCTATGGAAACCTCGGATACCGACCAGCTAGCCCAGTTACTTGGGGAACTAAGGGCAGAAGTGCATGCAGCCCGTCAGGAAACGAACGCTCTAAGAAGGGAACTGATTATTTCCAAGGAGCGAACAGATGATCTCGCTAGACAATTGCTACAGTCACAAGCCGGACAGACCCCGTTACCCGCATCTGGGGGAAATCTTCCTTCTACATCCTCTATGAATCCAGTGCAGATCAACCTACCTGGGAATGTACCTCTGGCTCCGCCCGAACGATTTTCTGGTGACCCAAAGAGGTTTGCAGTATTTATCAATCAGTGCCGGTTGCATTTCTTATGCCGGCCAGCAGCCTTTCCAACTGATCAAGCTAAAGTAGCTTTCGTGCTTTCGTACCTTAGTGGCAATGTGCAGACTGGTCGATCCCTCTAGTAAATCAAGATGATCCGGTCCTCCATGACTTTCAAGCTTTTCAGCTCAGTATGGAAAAACTGTTCGCAAGACATTCACAGGGGCAGGCCTTGGACAATGAGCTTCTTTCGTTGCGACAAGGTAATCAAGACCTTTTGGCTTATATTGCGTCTTTCAACAGACTGATAGTGGAAACTCAATGGCCTGAGGACAAAAGGATTACGCTGTTTTATAGAGGTCTACGTGGAGAGCTCAAAGATGTGTTAGCCCAAGTAGTGAATCCCCCACAAGATTGTTCGGACTATATAGACTTAGTCGTTCAAATAGATCACAGACTGCAGAACAGGAAGGCCGATCGTTCCAAGTTTGATGCTCGAGTATTTTCCAAACCGCCGACTCCTTCCAAAGGAGTAGACTCCGGGGAACCCATGCAAATAGGGGGCCTGAAAGGTCCTCTAACACAAAAGGAGCGGGAAAGGAGAAAACAGTTGCAATTATGCCTCTATTGCGGAAACTCAGGGCACTTTATTCGAGACTGTCCGGTGAAACCTGCCAAGAAGGCAGTAGGAGCTGCAGTTACCAAAGTTACAAACTCTGAGCAGGGAAACGACCTCGCCCGACAAGAATAGAGGTCCTCTTGCCGAGCGTGAAAACCAGTTCCGTGACCTCGCATTTCGTGATACCTATGGTCCTCATTAGCCCTGATAATCCGGATCGATTACATGCAATTGAAGCTTACGTCGACAGCGGTGCCATCGGCAATTATGTGGATCATGAAATGGTTTTGAGGATGAATCTAACTCTTTGTCCCAAGGCTGTAAAGGACGTCATTACTACGGTGGATGGAACAGAGATAGCCTCCGGACCAGTAACGCATACCACTCAAGAAGTGACGCTAGTAAGTCAAGATGGACACCATGAGAAGATCGTGTTCGATGTGATCAAGGCTCCTCAGTTTCAGATTATTCTAGGAATACCTTGGTTAGAGAAACACAATCCTCTGATCGATTGGCGAGCATGAACGGTCCAGTTTCCAGAATGTGTCTCTACTTGTCACCCTCCACCTGGTGTTGCACTGGCAGCAATTTCTTCAGAGACTCCCCAGTTACCTCCCGAATACCTAGCATACCAAGATGTTTTCCGGAAGGATCAGGCTAACTCTCTACCTCCTCATAGGTCTTATGACTGCCAGATAGACCTGATACCTGGATCTACTCCTCTTTGTAGTAGAATTTATGCCCTCACCGAGCCTGAGAACCTTCACCTTCGACAATACCTGGATCAATACCTGGCAAATGGGTTTATTCGTCCTTCCAAGTCCCCTGCTTCTTCAGCTTTTTTCTTCGTTCCAAAAAAGGAAGGAGACCTTAGAACTTGTATAGATTATCGCTCCCTGAACCAGATCACCGTCAAGAATAGATATCCGTTACCTTTGATCCCTGAACTCCTGGACCAAGTCAGAAAAGCATGCATATATACAAAGCTGGATCTTAGAGGAGCCTACCACTTGGTACGAGTAAAAGAGGGCGATGAATGGAAGACGGCCTTCCGCACCAAATATGGGCTATTTGAATATCAGGTCATGCCCTTCGGACTTTGCAATGCCCCGGCCGCCTTTCAATATTTTATGATTGATGTCCTCAGAGAGCTCATAGATGTGTGTGTTGTTGTTTACATTGACGACATCCTCGTTTATTCTTCATCGGAATCTGAACATCGGAAACACGTGAAAATGGTCCTCGAAAGATTGCGTCAACACAAACTTTTCGCTAAATTGGAAAAATGTGTTTTCAACGTGACTGAAGTTGAATTCTTGGGATTCATATTATCACCTAGCGGAGTGCGTATGGATTCAAAGAAGGTCGATGCAGTTCTCAAATGGCCATCACCATCCTCCATAAAAGGTGTGCAAAGCATGTTAGGCTTCGCTAACTTTTACCGCAGGTTTATCCCCGAATTTTCTCGAATAGTCCAGCCCATCACTGCCTTGTTAAAGAAAAACAAACGTTTTGAATGGTCTACCGAGGCGGAACAAGCTTTCCAGGATTTGAAGACTAAATTCATCTCTGCACCAATCTTAAAACACCCTCGCCCCGAACTCCCCTACATCGTGGAAACTGATGCTTCAAGCCTTGCCATGGGGGCAGTTCTATCACAAAAGGACCCGGTAACCAATCAGTTGCATCCCGTGGCATTTTGGTCCCGCAAATTCTCGCCTCCTGAAATCAATTACACGATTACTGACAAGGAACTTCTGGCTATCAAGTCTGCCTTTAAGGCTTGGCGGCATTATCTGCTGGGGGCCCGACACACCGTTACTGTGATTACGGATCACCGAAACCTGCAATATTTGAAAACCGCAAAAGCCCAATCCTCTAGACAACTCCGTGGGGCATTATTCTTTGCCGAGTTTGACTTCATAATTACCTATCGACCTGGTACAAAAAACGGTAAAGCTGATGCCCTTTCTCGGATGGGAGTGGAAGAACACTTGATCAACCCTAAACCTGTACCAATCATTCCCGAACAAAGAATTCTGGGTGTAATCGCCACACAATCCATAGAGGAAGTTAAGGATAAAGCCAGGCAACTTGTAACTCCAGCAGACATACAGAATTGGCATCTGCAGGGAAAGGACTTTGCAGTAAAGGACAACTTATTGTATTTCCAAGAACGATTATACCTGCGCCCAGCACAGATTTACAGAAAAAGGTCATCTCTTGTTATCACGATTCTTTAATGGAAGGACATCCCGGTATGGCCAAGACCTCAGAAAAGATCAAGCGCTACTTCTGGTGGCCGTCTTGGAAAAAAGATATCAGAGACTTTATAATGTCCTGTGGAGTATGCGCCCAAAACAAGAGTCAAAAGGAAAGACCAGCAGGCCTCTTACGCCCTATTGACATCCCACCTCGCCCTTGGCATACGCTTTCTATGGACTTCATCACCGATCTACCTCCATGCTCCGGATACAATACGATTCTAGTAATCGTGGACTTATTCTCCAAGATGGCGCATTTCATTCCGCTCAAAGGCTTGCCAACAGCAGCAACTCTGGCCTGAGAATTTCTCGAAAACATCGTCCGACTGCACGGTTTTCCTTCGGTTCTAATTTCGGATCGAGGTAGTCAATTTATTTCTCATTTTTGGCGAAGTTGCTGTCGGTCGGCTCAAATTGATGTGAGACTATCGACCAGTCACCACCCTCAGACCGACGGACAAACCGAGAGGACCAATCAAACTCTGGAACAGTATTTACGCTGCATGCTGCAACAAACTGAAAAAACTTGGAAAGACATCCTTTGGATAGCCGAATATGCCTACAATAACTCAGTCCATTCGGGAACTGGGAAAACCCCGTTTTTTCTTTTATACGGCAGTCACCCTCGAACCTCGGAGTTGGATCCCCTCCAAGATCTTGAAACACCAGCAGTAGACTACCTGCATTCTACAATCACCCAAGCCTTTAAGGAAGCTGTTTCTCACCTTCAAAGGGCTAAAGAACAATACAAGAAAGGAGCAGATCAACATCGGAAGGAAGCCCCTCAATATCAAGTAGGGGATCAAGTCTGGTTATCCACCAAATATCTACCTCTAAAAGGGCCACGCACATTCAACCCAAGATACCTTGGTCCCTATTCCATCACTACCATAGTAAACCCAGTAGCGGTCAAGTTGGACTTGCCCCCGCACATGAAGATACATCCGGTCTTCCACGTCTCTCTATTAAAACCCGTGCAACCTCAAACCCGACTAACTAAATCTCCAAAACCCATCCTAGTTGATGGAGAACTCGAGTTTGAAGTCAAAAGCATTCTGGACTCCAAGATCTCCAAATCTAAACTATTTTACCTAATTGACTGGAAAGGCTACGGCCCCCAAGAGAGATCCTGGGAACCTGCTGAATATGTCCACGCTCCTCGCCTAATCAAAAGATTTCACCGAACATTTCCTGACAAGCCAAAACCCCCGGAGAAGCCCGGTTTGGGAGGGGCCTTGAGGGGGGGTACTGTCATGATCTCTGCTTCCAAAAGGTCAGGGTTTTCCCAACTCCCTCGGAAGCAGATCCATAACCCAGGTTCCGAGTGCCAACCAGTCCCAATTGGGACCTTTTGGACCCAGTCCTGGCGCCAGTGGCACCAGGCTCATAAATATGCCCAGTCCCAGCGCTGGAAGCGCCGGGCTCATAATGCTTGGGTGGACTTACCTGCAGCAGACCATGCTGCTTACTTGCCTGCCAGTTGAGCCTCTGATCCTCTTCTGTTTGGAACTACTTTTCCTGTTGGGTGGGGCAGGAGCCACTCCCTAGGTTCAGAACACTGGAACTCTTCTGGAAAGCAGGAACTCTTTTCTTAGGCGTGGCTGTCGAAGGAGACACCTAAGCACTACAGGAGGCTATTTAAACCACACCCGATGGATGAATCTTGCTTTGCGTTATTCTGCATCCTCTGCAGCAGAACGCTCATCGTGTCTTCTGCATCTGATCCTGGGCCTAAGGAAAAAGGCTTACCATCCTGAATCCAGTCTTCAGCAACACCTATAAAGACAAGAAAGAACAGGTTAGCATTACGGTCTTCAGTGACAGCGCTTCACTTACCTGGTCCATCGGCTGTCACCAACGCCTCGCGCTGCATTCCGGCATCTGAAAGACAAAGGCTTACCTACTCTTCGTGCGCTCCGGAGGTCTTCGCACTGCATTCCGGCATCTGAAAGACAAAAGCTTACCAACTCTTCGGCGCTGCATCCCGCATCTGAAAGACAAAACAAGGTGCGTTTAAAGACATTGGGGAACTTTAATACTCACGTGCCATTACTCCTTTCCACATCTAACCCAGTGGGTATTCCGGCACCCTGCAGCCGCTCCGAACTTGTACCTGCAAAATAAAAAGACAGTTAGAGCGCATCGTGAAGCAGGCAACAAGCGCTTACTTACGTGCTTCCAGGCGCTTCTATTCATCACACGGGCTCCATCTTCAACTCACTTCAGCCCGTCATCCGCCATCGCCGGAACCCTGCAAAACAAGAGACATCATTACTAAAGACTTTTAAAGACATTAGAATTACTCGAAACTTACCGTTCGTGCAGTAAACGACGGACAGCAGTCCTCTGAAGTCAAGAGGCCTGCTCCCCTTATCCAGTGAAGAAACTGGTTACAGCACCCTGCCCCGAGGCAGATGGAGAGCACGGCGTTCACTTACCTAAGGTGAGAGCGTTAACCTTTGGGGTTCTACAGGAGAAGAGAAAGGGAAGAAGAGAGAGACATTCAATAACCCAGTTCATTAATCCCATATTTTCTATCTGCAGACATCTTACCCTTCGAGTCAGACATACAGTGCACAGAGGTCCAGCCCAAAGAGCCAGCCGTGTGTTACACATCACCTTTGAAGATACGGTATACGCCCAGTCAAGACCGGCGCCTCTACGGGAAACAGGTGAGCGTTACAGGACCAGACAGGAATTTTATGAAAGGGGGACCTGCCAAACCGGATCTTGAACACATGCTCTATTACGTTCCGCCGGAAGCTACACAATCGTCTGGCTAATGGGAGGAGCCAGTGATTGTCCGGGGTTTGGATCTGGGCCTAGATTTAGGTGGTTTAGACCAGAATCATCAGCAACACAACCAAATGTGCTCTAGCACCTTGAAGCATCATCAATGTGCTAGAGGGAATTACCAGTTAATATCACAGACCAAATAACCAGACAGACCAAAGGAAGACCATAAAATACTGCTTTAATCTCAATGAAAGAAAGCAGGGCGATCTGACAGCCTTCTTACCCCTCTCTGGCTCCTCTGCTGTCTCCTTCGTCTGCCACCTCTTTGGCACCCCCTGATGCTTCTCTGGCAACCCTGTTGCCTCCCTTCTCTGCCACCCTGCTGGCACACTTCTCCCTCTCTGACTACCCTGACTTCTCTTCCTTCCTCTTCTACCCATCCTTGGGTACCTCAAACACTTCTGCAGGGTGTACCTCAGGCCTGTACCCCTCCCCGGCAGTCCTTCAAATGAGGAAACCTGCTCCACATCGCTACTCTCAAGTCTCGTTCAGCTATCAAACACTCCTCTGACATATGCCATCTCCTGGAAGAGCTGGATTTGGATGTGCTCGGTCTATCAGATTTGGTTCACGGTCAGCTCTGTCACAAGTTTGGACACTCTCCTTCCCGACGGCTACAAGATCCTCTCCGAACCCAGAAGCCTTGATTTTCCCAGATTGGACCCCTGCTTCTATCATTCCAGTGCAGCACTACTCCTTTGAATGCCTGGTCTGCAGGCTCTCCCTCTTTCCTGGCCTCTCTCTCACATGCCACCTGGACAGGTCACCCTCTTCCTCTGAGTGGGCTGACCTCTCCTCCTCGATCCTTGCCTCCATCTCCCAACGTCTCCTCCTCTGACACTTTAACATCCACCTGGATGCTACCAGCCCTTCTTCAGGACTCTTTCGCTACCTCTGCGATTCTCTCCCTTTCTATTCTTCCCTCTGGCACGACTCACTCTGCAGGGCACACTCTGGATGTTCTGATTTCCTCAGACCTCCCCTTCTGTAACCCCCTCACCAGCCTTCTCTCTTTGAATTATCACTTTCTCCTTTCTTCCCACCTCTCTTTTCCCTGCAGGTCAAGCAGACTCCAGCACTGCCAACTGTCTTCTCGGTCATCCAACCCATGAAGTGTGTGTCAGTTGAGGCTTTTGCCGCTACTTTCTCTCCTCCTCCTGCACCTTTGGCTGACTCACACCCTGGCGCAGCCCTCTCTACCCTTCATCTCTCCATCTCCAACACTTGCCCCCGTCATGAGGATCTGCTTGAAGCCGAAATCCAAGTGCAACTCTTGGTATGATTCCAACCTTGCCTCTCTTAAACGCAGGTGGAGGACGGCAGAGAAGAAGTGGAGGGGATCGGGCGCATCCCCTAACAAACTGGTCTGCAGCCTGCTCCAAAGGCAGTACAGACTCTCTGTCCTCTCTAAGAAGAGAGCCTACATCCAAGCATGCATCTCTGTGGCATCTAACAACTCAGCCGAACTTTTCAAAATCTGCAAGGAGCTGGCTAATCCTACTGCAGTCTATACCTCTCCTGTTCCCCCCATCTTTTCCTCTATCTCCTCCTCTACCACTCCTTGCCCGTCTGAGGCCGTCTCTCCTCCTTTGCATTGTTCATCCCGGACAATGTTTCTAGACAAGTCCGATCTATGAAAGTCTCATCAAAGTTGGTTTTCCCCTGCTCAGCAGTGCAAACAGATACTAGTACTACCATTACTATCTATTTTAATTTTGTCGTATAATGGCAACAATACAGCCCTATCAGTACGAACCGTAGTATTCAGAGGCGGAATTAGTCGAAAGAGAAAGATGCGGAAACAATGGGGCTTCAGACAACAGTTGGGAGGACGAATCACCCGATCAAGAGCCTGAGCCTAGTCTCATGGAAGACGTTTCCACCTGGTGTACCTGCAATCGGTGCAAGGTCATGCCAACCAAGGAGGCGACCTGCTGCTGCAGAGAAAACTCTGGATGCTTGGCCTATATATCAGAAGACACACCGGCGCAATGTGTTACCGAGCTGCAGGACTTCAGGGTCACCTGCCTCACAAGGTCCGTGTTGAGGATTATGATGGTGCTTATGCACGAACTTTGCGCAACAGTTCACCCTCGTAATCCAAGTAACGATTAAGTGTACTCTGGAAGTGATGTCACTTAGGCCACTAACATTTCACGTTTGTCTCCTATATTGTCATAACTTTGATCCACTTTGATCCATCACTGCCCAAAGAATATAGTCTTGCAATTCTATACAACACTCGCAATGTGGGGAAATCATAGTGGTCATCTTATGTGTCTTTCACGTACAACCGGGAAACACCATTTCTCTGTGCCCCAAACGTTATGGAATGCATAGCGTTCACTTTTCTAATGTGTCTACACTTTAAAGCCCAAGTTGATTGATCCACAAAGGAACATTTGTACTGGCAACTATGCCATAGGATAAAAGATTGCATATTCAAATACGGTTTGTACACTTATATTCATTTAAATACAGTTTGTATGTTTATCTTCAACAGGTGGTACAGGCTGGTGGCCTATTGTGCGTTTACATGGTGGCTTTAAGAGAGGCTTGGATACCGCGTTCCTCGAGTAATACCCGCCTGTGCCGTTGGTGCCATTCGAGTCGAATTCCCCAGTGACATTGGTCATTACAGGGGATTTTCCCACATTGTGCTGCAACCTGAAGTATACAATGTGTAGTATATTTGTGCCATCAACATCAGCAACAAAACAAATTGCAAAAGGGATTTTATGAATAGTGGTTTCAATTATTTAGTGAATCATGATAACGCTCACTTGTCCTGGCAGGGCTGACTGGGTGGGAACGGTCGAGGTACCAAACACCATGTACACTTCAAAGGCATGCTCCCCTGAAGCAGTCTTTGCCCCTGCAATCCACATAAGTGTGTCTCCATTCAGCAGTGTTCCGGCCCTTTTCTGCACGCCCCCTGCCGATCCATCCCTCTCCACTACCAATGGCAGTGCCCTCCCGAGGGGGCTGGCAGGATGGGAACTGCCAAGGTGGCAAACACCATGTACACTTCATGTCAGGTCCTTGGGAAAATAGACTTAGTTAGTGAATGTATGTTTTATTAATTATTATTCCTGTTTAGACTCTTGGATTGCTTTTGGCCTTAACTTTAGTTTGCAGGATGCTGGTGGGAGACCAAGCCAGGATGGAGGGAAGGAACAGGAGTAGTGATTGGGTGAAGGAAAACAAAGGGACGTCTCAAACATTCTAAACTGCCTTTCATTTCTGATTTCAAGTAAGCAAGTCGGGTTTCTGTTAGCTCATGAGATTTGGGCCTTATGTTTTTGAGGCATCATCTTTCACCACAGAAGAGGGATCTTTCAAGTCAAGTTGAAAAGTTTGTGAAGATTACACCTTTGAAGATTTTGAAGATTGCAGTTCTTTCAGTTTGCTCTTTTATTAAGCTAAGTACTTTTCCTGTTAAAAGCTACCAAAGTAAAATTCTAAATCAGTTTTCAGTCATTCAGTCAGAGTTTCATAGGTATTTCTGTGCCTCAAGTAGCTAAGGATTGACTGACTTTGTGCGCGTGTTCGTCAACAAGTGTTTTCGGAAGGATCACGTCCTGAAACTTTCTAACATTGTTTTTGCTTACCCTAGGCAGGTGTGGTTGCCAGTACGGTATCGGTGTCATGTGGAAGCTCTGCGGTGGCATCGCATCAGCTGAAGTCTGGAAGGCATCGGATATCGGGTAGCGTTTCCTGTTTTCCGAGACTACGCGTCCCTTCAGGTGAGTTAGGAACGGCTGTCCGAGTCTCCCTCTTGATGCGAGGTAAGCTTTGCGCCTGTTTTTCCTTCGATTTCTGTAAAGGCGGAGTTTGCATGTTGGACTCAAAATCTAGTTCATTGGTTTGCTTATACCTGCATTACGTAGCGCGGATTGCGCGGTGACAAAGGAATTTTCGTTGTTGGATCTCCCATATGATAGTTCTACAAACTTCCTGAATATTTTTTTTAGGCACAGTGTAAGAAAGCAATTACAAGTTAAAAGGAGAATCGTTCTATTTGAAATAAAATTAAGTGCAGTAGCGTGCTGTAGGGAGAGTGAAGGAAATCCCTATACGCAAGCAGTTTAAGGTTGCCGGATTTAACAAACAGTTTATTATCTGAAAATAAGAAACTGGAGTTGGAAAGGAAATCCAATCGTAATTTTATCTAAGGAAATGCACTATTCTTTTGTAAAGGTTTTCTTTTAAAACCAAAAACAAATAAATAAATAAAAAAAAAAGAAATCCAATCTGCCTAGTTCTTTTGGACACTATTTCTCAGGTGCCAGAAGATAAAAGGATGAACTTAAAAGGGGAACTTGCTCCATTGTTGTACAGAGGTGATCCTAGTCCTCAATGAACACTATATCTTGCACAAGCCAATCTCAACGCCTTACCATACTTATCCTATCAAGGAAGAAACCGATTCAGTAAGATTACTGGAATATTTCCTAGTCCATCTAGGGAAGTGATTTAGAAGGTACACTTCGCTAGTGGAAAACATGCACACTAGGTAGTCATGAATCTTGAAATACCATTGTGTCTTGAGAATTAAGGTCCTCAGATAATCAATGCTCTTAGCTGTTGCAGAGGTCGTCTCAGGTAATAGATGTTATTTATGTTTTGGGACTTGTTAATTGAGGCAAAGTATATTGAGGTTAATAAGCTGTTTTAAATATGTATCCATACAGATGCTCAAAGAAGGCTGGCGTTCCTGTGTCTGAGTTTCTTGTTTTCTGCACTTCCCCTCCCACCCGGGATGTCACAGGCTCAGCTGTGTACCGCGCCCCTGCAATCCACATAAGCGTGTCTCCATTCAGCAGTGTTCCGGCCCTTTTCTGCACGCCTCATGCCCATCCATCTCCCCTCCACTATCAATGGCAGTTCACACCTGTGGCCCTGCCCTCCCGAGGGGGCTGGCAGGATGGGAACGGCCAAGGGTGTACACTTCAAAAGGTATTTTACGTGCAGAGGCCACTGTACACATGGCCTCCCCAGACCCTGCGTCTCCAGAAATGCTGCCCTGAAGCAGACCGTGCCCCTTCAATCCGCATAAGACAACGCAATAAAGATGTCACTCATTTACATACACACCCACTTTTCTAATTCTTTATAAAAACCTTTGATATTTATCCTGTGAACATCTGTAAGCCCCAGAGGTCAACTCGTGATCACGCTACCTGTTCTCCTGCTACTAACTACCCTGCTTGCTGAATCTAATTGTTTCTTAGTCAAGGTAAGGGCAGGTCACCTAATCATCTCTTTTTGATCTCTAATTTTCTATCTATTTCTAATGAATGTACCCAGTAGTGCAATGTTCATTCATCTCATTGCTATTACCATTACCAATGTCTTCTGTTTAATTTAATCTGTTCGATATATAGCAAATGTCATCAGTGTCAATTGGGATAGAACTGCATCCTTCGTGGACCATGTCTATAAGCATGTTTCCTTTGGTGCATGAAAGTACATTCAACGGACGAGCAACATGTTACGATTTGCGTCACATCACTCAATTCTGTAGGAAAGTTCTCCTAGTGTATATTCGTCTACGCTACACAGTTTTTGCTTCTGTGAACAAAACAAACATAGCACAGAAAACTTTCATATAATTACATCTTTCTCACGCATTCATGTCAAACATTTTTGTAACTAAGTTTACTTTTCTTTTTACAGATTTTTGAAGAATGCCTGCTTGTATGGTTTATGGTTGCCATTCTAAGACCCACCACAAACCTAAGGGCACAATAATACATACATTCCTGAGTAATATAGATTTAATAAGAGAATGTGTCAGATATTGTGGATTTCCGGTGGACGAGGTTGAAAGTCGAGCCCTGGATGTGTTGAGAGACTTGAGGGCCAATCGATTCTGCATCTATAGCGTGCACTTTACCTCGGATATGTACGACCAATCGCAGTACACAAAATAGCATCGACTCAGAACGTCTTGTAAATTGCTTCCAAATGCAATTCCAACTCTATTCATGCATATGGTGGACCAGGTGAATCCCGGATAATGAATTAGGTGTAGGCCTTGGGGTACTGAACCGGTAACTACATGAACGGATTGGTGCTTTCGATGTAAATGTTTCTTACTAAACTTTGCATATTTATCAGATTGTATTACTTTATAACTATACAACATTTTGCTAGACATCTGTCCCTGGTTTTATGAGCATCATAGAAAGTAATTATGACCACAGAAAACTATGCCATAGTGCCGTTCGAAAATAAGCAGAATCTTTTCATCATCGGTTGCTTCACATGTCAATTGTTTCAGGAGAGCATACTGATGCAAGCACAGACCCTCGCTAGTGACATCACTGACACGTCCAGTATACCAATGGTGAGCCATACAGACTTGCAGAAGTTCATATTACTGAGAGTTGGATCTTCCCACATATCTAATGCAAAACTAAATGTTCCCTTTTACCACTTCGTGTCACTGCACTGAAAATGAAGGAGCAAGATTCTGCATCCATTTATTTTCCAGAGTCAACAACAACTTTGAGCGTCTATCAGGTAGTTTTATTTTGCTTTTCTATTAAGCAAATGTATTATGCATGGTATTTTAAATGAGGTGAAATAGTTTATGTATCCTGTCATCTGTTTACATAATGTTTCATTTAGGGGTTTCGATTTATATGTAGCATTGTCTGCATTCTATTGTGTCTGTTCAATTTCACGGTTTTCATCCATACTAAAACAAGTAATGTGTTACAGGGGCATCCTGGTACTTCGACTACAATTACATCACCCTTTGGAGCTGGTCCAGAGTTTGAGGTATGCGTACTGACAGTTCCGTTGAATGGAAGGAAGTAAATCCTGCATCGAAAACTATTAGAATGTGACATTCATATAAACGTACAGTGTTTCAAACTCCTATCATTTCAGTTCTAACGTTACAATTTCTACCCTAATGCAGAGTACAATTCAAAATGCTTGAGTGCAACATTACCATCAGTAGGTTGTGCACGGTGATCTCTGATCGAGTAGACTTGCCATCAATCAGGTGAATTTCAAAATGTCTATTTTGACAAAATGATGTTCACTGTTTACGAGGGAATGTAAGTAAGCAATGTGTGCGATGAAAGACTTTCAGTTCAAATAGGATTGACTTTTTTTTAATGAATATTCTATTCAAGGAATGTATACAAGGTCAGGAATTAGAAGAGGAGGCACATGGATCAGAGGTGGTGGACCAGCTTGCTGGTGCGGTCGTTACAGTGAAGGACACGTTTTCACAGAAAATCAGGAAAACAAGGTTAACTTACAAACAAGTGTTTTGGCTTGGTATTGTCTTCATAACATGTTTTTTTTAATCTAATGTGCTATATACTGTATGTTGGATTTACATTGAACATGTTTTACAACCCATCTCCTAGAGGCCCAGAAGGAAAAGAAGTATAAAAACACAGACAACAAATGAAATCAAAGATGCTGCTTGCCAAACAGATTTCACCATGGAGCAACTATTATTTGAGGCGCAGCATGGTCCAGTCTATAAGCAGACTAGAGATGCTTATGCCCAATGGCCAGAAAATGAACTGAATGTGACTGGCGAAGCAAGCAAAGTGTTCTTGGACCATTGCTACAATGTGAGAACTCGACAAGATGAAGAAGAAACTGAATATAAGGAAGATGTTTTAGAATTATTCACGGACCTCTTCACACAATATACATCCACAAATAAAGGGCCATCCAAGAAACAATCGACATTGATGGTTTCTCCAATTTGTGTGCAAATAATGCAAGCGGAACTAACAGAGACCGAAGCTTCTACGCAATTGACCGAGAAACTTGCCAAAGATCTCGACTTCAGTGTGTGCAGTTTGGCCGACTTTGCCACATCAGTTGAGTCACAAACCACATTCATGCAGGACAATAATCCAATAAAGGAGCGCAAATACATTGTATTCGACAGCTGCCTGGTAGAGATTATACTGATGCTGAAATGTGTCCATCCGGTGAGGGGGAAAATATACAGGGAGCCATTGGTGAATGTGGCTCGTGTATTATAAGGCACTAACCTGAAACTCCAAGCCCAGCTCCATGGTACATTTTCATGGTCCGCTCAACCGATGCTGGGCAAAGTGCCAGCTGGAAATCTACTGTGTGCAGAAGCTTTACTTTTCAGTGGCTCTACTTTTAATAAGTTGTCCAGTTTCTGTCAATTTGTTGGACTTCAGTTCCTTTCTAAAACACAATACTACAAATATCAAAGAGCATTTGTATTCCCCACCATTAGCTAAGCCTGGAAAATTGAACAAATGTCTATTGTAAGGACATTCTCTGACAAACGATTCAGGCGAGCTGGCGATCGACAGTGTGACAGCCCCGGATTAGCAGCAAAGTACTGCACATATCACTTTCAGGACATGGAACCTAAAGGAATTGCGAGTTCTGTGGTCGTGCAGGTGTCCCAATGTAAATCCTCAGTGGCCATGGAGAAACATGGCTTTATACAATCCCTGGAAGATCTCCAATCGAGAGGAATGTAAACAGACCACATAGCCACCGACAGACATGTTTCAACAGCCAAGGCCATGCGAGAGCAGCTTCCAAACATTCACCATCAAATTGATGTATGGCACGTTGCCAAATCAATAAACAAATAAATCACAGCTGCTGGTAAAATAAAAGGGTTCTGAAAATATTTTACAGTGGTCCCAGTCTTTCAGCAACCATCTTTGGTGGAGCTCCAAAACTTCTGATGGGTCTGTGGAAATTCTACTTGAAAAATGGCGCTCATTGATGCACCATTGTTCCAATGTTCGCTCATGGACAGAAAACCTACATTTTCACCAATGTGCACATGGACCTTTATCGGAGGAACAGGAACGCAAGAAGTGGTTGGTCCATCTTCACCTCCATACAAAGCTCTTGAGAAGATTATGTTTGATAAAACTCTTAAGAGACCTGAAGGGACTCACAGAATTCTGTCACACCAGAGATTTGGAGGTGTTCCACAATATGTGCCTAAAGTACAGGCCCAAGAGATTGCATTTCAGGACAGACAGGATGCAATATCGAACATTACTAGTGGTATTAGCACATAATGAGAACATGGGGAGACACAATCGAGAACTGCTGGCAACCTTGGTATGCATCGTTACACAATGGCCTTTGCAAAAAGAAGTAAAAAATGGGTGGTCAAGCCAACATACCAGGAAATGGAATTCGATTTTGTGAAAAATCTCACTTTGACTGTGTTGGACATGCATACTCATGGAATCACTCATGATTTTGTTCCTAGGACACATGCATTGCCACAAAACATTGCAAACGTGCCCTATCCCCGAAAGCAGACCTTGTGGAACAGTTCACTTCCCGGTTCAAATGATTAGCGGCTATTTATATGTTCAACCATGTTTATACATTGTACATGACCAATGGAAATCTATTTAACTTGAATTTCAAAGCTATTAAAAGTATAAATTGTCCAAATAAAGCGTCCAAATTGTCTTTTCAAATGTATCCTCTGTCCATTTTTTTTGCAATAAGTGCCCGTTAGAGGATGCTATACAGTGTAACTCTGTGCTTTCACACTTTCCGGTTTCGTCGAGCTCTTGTGGGTCCTTCTGTTATGCTCGACTGGTCTCTGCGGGGACGTTGGGGCACCGTTGGAGCCCTCCTTCGACTTTGCTCCCCTGGATAGACTCTCTCCCCCGGCTGCTGCTGAGCCTGCTGTTCTGGACGCTGGTATTACCCCTGAATGAAGATGAGCGGCAATGAGAATGGCATAGTGGTGTTGTGAATTCCCTCGACCCTCTCGTGCCAAAATGAAGTGCGTAACCGTTTTCCCATGCAAGCTCACCTGTGGTTTTATAACAATGAGCTCTCTGTCCTGCTTTTTGTAGCAGGGGTGCATAGAGTGGACCTAGTTACTTCACTAGTCCGTGGAAGTGGTGATCCAGACCGGCTGTGATCAATCCACTTAGAAGGTGAGTCTTTTGGTTATGATTAATGTTCGTTTTATTATAATGTCTTTTGCCTTGATCATTAATAGTAATTCTTGAAATGTCTTATCTCTTTCCCAATAGGTGTGAATATGGCCAATCAGAGTCGTGGAGCGAGTCCAAGGATTCCCTTGAGGATGATGGAGCTCTCGAATTAGCTGGTAAATTGGCCTTTATAATGGAACTCTAAACTCGTTATTATATGGTTTCTAACCAGTTGTGTTCTTTTTCCCTTGCAGGAGAAGACTAGCGGCGTAGAGCGAAGTCTGGATGCTCGGGAGCAAGTCCACAGCTGCAGGATGATGGTACCGTGAAGATGAAGAAAGGAAGTGGAGCTCTGCGTTGCTGGGCGCCCGGATCAGGTGAGGAAAAGCTCCGACTCCGATAGCGATGGGATGCAGGTAAGATGCGCGCCCAGCGATGGAACAGCTGGAATCAGGTAAGATACGCCTTCAGCGATGGAGTTGCTGGAATCTGGTAAGATGCGTCTTCCGCAATCAAGTAGTGGGATCCAGGTAAGATGGTCTTCAGCCATGGAGTAGCTGGAATCAAGTGGATGCACGACGAGATGAAGAACAGGTAAGGACAGCGGTAAACGTTACGCTTCTGAAAGCAGAATAACGCGAAGCGAAGGCATGTGAGTGGGTTGGTCTTAAATAGGCTGGCCCTGGCCCCTCCCTTTGGCCCCACCGTGTGGCTCCACCTTGCCCCTCCCAGGGACTCTTGCATGTGCCTTCCAATGATGGTCTATGGCCACGCCCGGCCCTGATGAACGTGCCCTAGGCACAGAGTGTGCAAAGCACACTTTTTCATGAGCTTCATGAGGACTGGGTCCATTTGGACACTGGAGGTGAGGAAGGCCGGACCCTTGTCCAATGGCCATGACACCTTCACTGATCGGGGAGGGTTAGATGAATATCAGCATGAAAGCAAATGTGGGGTCTGCAGTTGCCTTAGCAAGCACAAGTTCAAATAGCTGAATAAATATGTGTCCCACTAAGGAATGAGACCTAGGACAAATAACAAACTTGGCATGCTAGATCTACTGACTGTAAGCAAAACAACGCATGAAAGGGGGCTGTTGGTGTGAAATAGGTGCATTCTGACCTATATTTTTATGGAGGCATGTGTTAGGGGTCATTGCTATCGGATGCCTTGTCAGAAGGGCTGATATTTGATTTGCTGCCTTTGGAGTCTTACCATTTCAAACAGTGGGGATAGGTATTTGTGTTACCAAAATATATGACCACACCTGATTAGATATATGCGAGGTGAATTTGAGGTGGTGTGGGAGTAGAGTCTGGGGACCAGATGCATTCAAAGGGAACAGGGGTCATGGGTTCAGGGGACCGCAGCATGGCAGGAAGGGGCTGGATAGGACATGAGTCAGTCAGCAGAGACGGATTGTGCACTAAGGTTGGAGCAGGGCTTGGTCTGACATTCTCGTAAAAGCACATTTTGTCAGGGCTTGAGACTTGCTACTTGCAAAAATGAATAGCTGCATTGCCGTGAGAACAGGAGACGGGCTGAGCCGAAAGGTGGTGGGGGCTTGCTGTGCGCAGCGCTGGGAGAGTGAGCAGTTTGCCAGAGGGACCGCAAAATAAGGCATTTGGAAGTAAACCAAATGAGGTTCAAAGCATACACATTAGCACAGCGTTAATACGCTTATGAAACATGGGTGATGCAAATAGGTAGAGGCGGGGTGGAGGCGTGTCCCGCCTTCGCTCAGGTGTCATTTGACCTGTACGACAATGGTTCACGGGGACGGGATAGATCGTCTCTCCTCCGACAACGTCTCTCCTCCAACAGTTGTAAGTGTGCTTTGTGTGTGTCTCACGTTATCCGCAGAGTACATTCCCCCTCGAAAACAGGGCGCACGCAGATGTGACAATGGGAGGACACTAACTGGTACTGTGTTCATAAAATAAGTAAATCACTATAAATTCCGCGCAGCATTGGTGGATGCCAGCAAACAATTAGTTTGCTTTTCGAAAATATTTCAAATTCCACGTTGGTCTGCAGGGCTAATCACTCCCATGGGAGTGAAGGTCACCGCGTTTGATTTTTGCTTGTGAGCACAGTATGTTTTTGATTTGTGGCTTTCCTTCACCAAAAGCAAGCTTAGCATACGCACTTTTAAGAAGGTTCTATTGTTTTTTGTCCTTGGAAGATGGGGAGGATTCGGAATGGAATGAATCAAGGGAGGTATGTAATACCCTCAAATATGATAAGGTTCACCATTCCAAAACTGGACAAAGGAACATTTTATTTAATTTTATGAACCTTAGTTGATCTGAATGGATACTCTGCGTTACACCGAGAATGGAAATGCTGAATATTATGCACGTTTTATTGTAGACGAGTTTATAGACTATCGAGTCAAGGTTTCATTTTATGACTGGTATTGCTGTCTAACATTGTAATGGGTGGTTGTTTTTGGCATTTTGCAACGACACGTAAAAACAATCTGTGTGTACTTGTCTTTGTCCCGGGCACATGGGCAGTCCAGCACCAAAATGCATATAGTCCACGTCTGGGTTCCACCAATGCCAAATTCTATGCTAATATTCAGTTAAAATGACGTCTATGTGTTCTTCGAATTCATCCGTCAGCTTCCGCATCCCATTGCGAGCTAAACATACTCCATAGCACCAACTTCTCAAGCACATCCTAGACTCCAACTTTCCACAATGTTTTCTCCGTTTCCATTGTTTCACGTTTGTGTTCATCATTAGTTTCCACACGGTGCAGAATGGGTGAATTGATACATTAGAATAAAGAACGGCTACGGAGACACATTTCTGTTATGTTTTCTACACAGCTACATCCTGCCATTTTGCGAATGTCAGTTTCAAGATACCAATAGATGGCTTCTTCAACAGACAGCTGCAGATACTCCTAAATGGCTAGATTTCGATCACGCTGTTGTGGGACGATTCGCCCCAGGCCGATATGCCCTTTACGGTACCAGCGTCAAGGATCAACCTGGCATCATTTACAGTGGTCTAGCAACAAGCTAATGCCAAAGCCTTCCGATTTACGGCACATCCATTGCGCTTCTTATACACAAAAGAACACTGATGATGACAGTGATGACTAGAGAAGAGGCTTCCAGCTGCTCCTCTACAGTAGAACACGGCCATACATTTCCTGAAAGAGTTCTTGCTTTCTTGTGACAAAACCTGATGAATGTTGGAATCCATCTGGCTATGCCAGATTTAGAATCATCTGCCAGTATCATGCCAGAGTTTTAATATCGAGGCAGTTAACAGCATTTCAGACTATGATGGAGGATTATTATACAAGGGTGGCAGAACAATAGGTTGGTTGTGATGGAAAGTCATGAGTGCTTGGGTAAAGTACTGAAGATTGCTACACTGCACTAATTTTTGTAGAACCTGGTGAAGAGTGAATCTCCTCGCAGCAGATGATGGTCGAAAGGAAAGCAGTTTTCCACAATGCAAACTTCAAGCTTGAAAGGGTGATCCACTGAATATGATAAGTGAGTATTGAGTTCCTATGCTGGAGAAATCTTCTCTATTTGCTGAAATGTTCTTAAAAGACCATCATAGATTCCTTAACTATTCTTTCAGAGAAAAGGGAGAACACACTGGGTGCCTGCTTCATCAAGAAAGGACTGCTAAATGCACTTTAATGCATGTGTGCTCTAGATTGCCTTTTGCCAAACCTAGCACACAGTGGTAAAATCTGGTGGGGAGACAGGCGGAAGGCTGTAAAGCTTGCTGAATACAGTGGAACAGAATAGTTTTGATTTTGCGTCATAGGTTTCTTTTATTTATTTATTGGGTATTTATAATGCGTACCTACAGCAAAATGGTGTTTTAAGGTGCATCAAGACAAGGGAGTGGGAGGTAGAGGGATGAAAAAGCCAAACAATAACGTTCCTACTAGGTCTTGAGACAATTCGGAGCGTGCAAGTGCAGAACAGAAATGAGGGGGGAGGAGGAGGGGAAGTGCAGGAACTGGAGGAAGGGGTAATGCTCAGGTGTATGGAGGAGAATGGTACATTAATTGCATGTGAACAGGTTCAAACACAGCACAAGGCTGGAAATGAAGTAACAACTTTGGAGGGGGTGCACAATTTGGGAAAGGCTCACCCTATGGTACAGGGGGCTACGTCACATATGAAGGTACAAATAGGTAAGGTGCAACATTGGACTGCCTCACTTCATGGTGAGGGGGGCTACATCAACTATGCGGGGTAAATGCAAAGCTGGCAAAGCCGCATCTCGTGGTGCGGGGGGCCACATCAAGTATACAGATATTCAAGAGACAAAGTCAAGGTAAATGCAAAACTGCGAAGCCACGCCAAATGGGGATACATCAAGTTGAGAAAACCCTTGCTGAAACACAGAATGTCCCTACAATCCTAAAGTAGTTTTATTTACCTGAATTTCTTTAACTAAGGAGCTACGTTTTCAGTCGGAGAGAAGCAGATCATGATAAACAACATGCCCCCAATGTCTGGACCAGCGGTCATGATGCGGATGAAGAAAAATTGGCTTTTCCCAGAGGTAGATAAAGAAGCTTTCAGAACCAATGCTGTTGAACCAAAATACTGCAGAAAGAACAATGGGATCACTAATCTTATCCAGCAAGCTGCTGCTGCTGCCACACTGGCAAATGAACACTCTGGGTTCTGGAGAAAGGTAACTAGATCAAAAGAATCAAACAAATAGTCATAGGCGCTCCTCTGCGAGAACAAACACGGCTAAATGACCTGTTCTTTGGCTCACTGTACCTTTCACAGAAGGGAAATATCCATTTGCATATCCGTCTTTGTCCTGCCGAAATGAGCAGTCCAGCACCAAAATGCTATGTCAATTCTATTCTGAAGAGTACCAACAGCAACCCTAGACACGTGTTTCAGCCTCATCAGTGAGGTGGCGCTGTGCTTGAAGCACGTGTCTGGGGTTGCCGTTGATTGTTCAGAAGAGAATTGCCATAGCATTTCGGTGCTGTATTGCCCATGGGGGTGGGACAAAGACTGACTTATTTCTCGGAGAGGGGCGCCTATTACTATTTTGAGATCGATCAAAAGAAGCCTAGTAATCCACTTGTTCCTTCTTCAGTTCCACTCATGACAGGCTACTAGAAGATTGCTACTGGGGGTATCTGCAGTCCTATTTTAACTGAGGGAGAAGGCAAGCGGAAGAATATACTTTTGAATGATCATCACTAGAGAGTTTGGGCTACACGTGAAAGGATACCTCACCTGGTTTCTCTTTGCATTCTGATGTTAAACACTGGTTTTATTGTCAGTGAAGACCCTGACCACCAGACCTCGAACTCGTGGATATCAAGATCTCAGGCCACAGCAAACTAGGATTAGCTCTAAGAGATTGACATGGAGCTCCATCCAAGAATCGCCAACATCATATTCCTCATCCCTATATGGAGGCATCTGTCTCCACAGCGCTTGTGAAATTGTGTTTTTGCAACCAGCTCCTACAAGCAGATGTTTGATTTCCCACCATGTGAGGGCCTCTTCTAATTTCACAGACAGTGGCATTTTACCATGTCACAGACAGTGGCATTTTACCATGTCCGTTGCTGGAGACCCGTTTCCATCTGGCATCCAGTTATTCCTGCTATGATTTAATGCACAGTCTAAAATTTTGGATCAGATCAATAAAGGTCAAACGCCTGCCCAGGAGTTAGATTTGAATCAATTGACAAATAATGCATTCCTTACAGGCAAGGGCATGGTTCTTGACACCCGAGTGAAGTGTCAATGGAAGGTTTCATTCTCTATATTTAGTGTCAAATAATGAAGCTAAGAACACCAGGCACTGGTAGGGCCAGATATACAATTTCTTGTAGGTGGTTGAGAATCTGAGTTTTTATGGTCTCCTGCAAGACACAAGCCAATCAACCAAGCATTGATTTAAGTTGTGACCTTGCCTCCACAAGTGAGTTGCCAAAATGGAGAGGCACATTACAAATATTCTGGGGATCCGGCAGAACCACAAACCGAGAGCTGGCTTTACACTTCAGAGCTAAAAGACTTCCTGCTGATGGGGTTGTGGAAGGAGAAGTCCTCCAAATCCAAAGGGCAAAGACCTAGCCTTCTTGCTACAAGAATGTTTCCTATTTGGAAGAGTTTTCAGTGGCACTCATTAACGAAATAGAGATCCAGAATCGGTCTACAACCACCAGATTTCTACAAGACCATAAAACTCTATCTAACACTCTCATTTCTTTGGGACAGTGGTATAGTGATCTAAAACTGCATCACTGAATTACCTCTACATAAACTGCTGTCAGTATCCCTCTCCTAAATATCACAAGACCTGCACCCTCCTTACCTACCTTGCAACTTCTAGTAAAGCGCTCATCTGCCCCTTAGTTTCCAGTCAATTTCAGTACTGTTCGAGACTCCATTCAGGATTCCCTCACTATTTTGCGGCCGTAAAAAATACTAAATGTTGGCACCTGCGCATTTGACAACCTCCCCTGCTACTCACCCACCTCTACCAACCACCTTTATGAAGATTGTTTTTCCATGCACACTGAACCCTCTACACATTTCCTCTGCCTTTGTTGATCCCCTGCCTTCATTGGAGCCCTGGCAGAACAGAGTTTGTGGCTTGTAGGGCTGGTACTGCTGCCCAGTCTAGCAAGATTACGATATTTATGATTTAGAAGTAGGAGTGTGACCAGTCTGAACACCTTTCGCTTGGTCCGCAAAAGGAGTGCACAGGCTTTGTAAGGAACATGTTAACCTTGACTGTCTGGCAGGCCAGATCTATCGACTCTCAGCTGAATGGCACGCCAACTATCCAGGCATAGACACTCAGGATTACGTTTGTGTATCAAAGCTAGTTCTGATGGCCAGGACAGCTCTTGCCATTTACTGAAAAGGAATTCCAGTTACATCTATGGTCAATTAATAGGAATGTCTGGGGCCACTTTGCCTTCCTGCGTAATCGTCAGAGCTTCCACTTCCTCATTTTCCAGGCGCAAGTCCAGCAGTGGTCCAACATATCTCAATCATTATGCATCAGGATGTAAAGATCACTGTCAGCATTTACCTTGGTCATAGCCATGGTGATTATCCTTTTATGAGAGACATCCACCTGCTTACTCTCCTTGTCTGGAAGTGCCATGCAATGTGAATATGGGCTCAAAATGGCCACTTCCTCAGCACTGAAGAAACCAATGACTTGGGTGGGCACACTCTCTGGAGGTTTGTACTCCCTCTCTTTCTAGGGAGATGAAGAAATAAAATAGAGATTTCTGATGGGGGGAAAGCCATCCTTCTGATGTACTCTAAAACTAACAGGGTCAATTGTTTAGCAAGTTGTTTCTACGCCCATCTTTAGAGAAATCGATGATTTCTCAATTGAGTTAAGGGAGCCCATTTTCAATAAATTATCCATCATGGCATTAAAGGGTTGCTATTTCATTCTTGGGTGAGCCCAAGTGGAATATTCTAGGGACTATTTAGCCATCATAATCATCTGACCACTATGAGTGCATTGATGAAGTTTCATCAGGCCACTTCTGTTGGTCTTCCATTTTTTTTGTTTTTAACAACTTTATTTATTTTGGTTTTTCAAAATATGAATACAAGCATTCATGATGTTAAATCCCTCCACCCCCCAACATCGGATACGGTATAGCATATATCAACAATTGAGATTCCTGGGTCGCACATTCTTCCAATTCAGAATATGTGTTTTAAATAACAGAAATGTTGCGCAATAGTTTCGGCTTAAAGTACATTTGTTCTCTATCATTTGTAAATTTGTGTAGTGGCATTCAGGTGTTCAAATATTTCATATAGGAGCTATGGGATAAAGCTGTAGTCTTTTCCATGGCCATTACCCCCCCATAGTCTCACCCACCACATGGCCACTATCGGTCCTTGTTTATTCTTCCACGTATGAGCCAGAGTTATTCTAGCAGCGCTTAGCATGTGGGTAATGAGATGGGCTTTTGGTTCAGATTTGGCATAACATCTCTCTACCGCCTCCCCCAGTAGGAGCACCATCGGGTCGAAAGGTAATTGTGTCCCTGTTATCTCCTTGATGTGATTTAGGATTTCTTTCCAGTACATTTCAGCAAGCGGGCAAGACCACCACATGTGTATCAAATCACCTGGTTGTCCACAGCCTCTCCAGCAGGACATGAGGTAGTCTGGGTTAATGGAGTGCATGGGTACAGGTGTCATGTACCATCTTGCACATTTTGTATGCTGCTTCTTTAATGGAGGTACATCTGGAACTTTTAGCGGCTCTTTGCCAGATTTGGCTCCAAGTTTCGCTAGAGATTGGTTTCCCCATATCTGCCTCCCACCGCTGCATATAGAGGAGTGATTCTTCAGGGTCTACTGCTCCCATTAAGCTACATACTTTCGACACCCCTTTCTTGGGTTGGCCCTCTTATCCTGAGTTCTAGTCCCACCGGTTCCCGGGTTGCCTCTTCTCAGACCTTCCTGTTAGAAATCCAATGCCTTAATTGGACATAATGGAACCTCTCAGTCTCAGGTATATTAAACTTAGCTTTGCATCTCTCGAAGGTCAAGGGTGTACCTTCTTCATAGAGGTCTCCAAGTGTCAATGATTTCTCGTTCCCACCTCACTGTACCCAGAAGTCAGACAGCATTCCTGGGGAGAAGTCCGGGTTATGGGCTACTGGTGTCAAGGGTTCCCCTCCAATCTTCACCCCTCTACTTCGTAACGCCTTGTCCCAATACCATAAGGTGGCTTTGGTGGATTCAAGTAACACAGCATCTTTATTTCTGTGTCGTTCAGGAAGGAAGGGGAGGTTATCCAAGGGGGCTCTAGTTGCTTCCTTTTCAAGGGCCGTCCAACTCGTTTAGTTATTTCTGGTTGACCACTGTAGTATTGGGGCTAACTGTGCTGCCCACAAGTATCTGCGGAATTCGGGAACCCCCAACCCTCCCAGCCATTGGGGTCTGAACAGGACCTTTTTGGGGACTCTTGGTTTTTTCTTTTTCCAAATAAATGCCATTATCTGTTTTTGGATTGCTGGAGTTGGGATGCGTACTGGTAGGGCTCTTACAACATAGAGCAGGGGTCCCCAACCTTTTGTTAGCAATGAGCAACATTTGAGCGTCAGATGAAATGGTGAGTAACTTCAGCACTTTGATGCACTTTATCTGCATTCAGTGGTAAAATGATTGGAACACATCATAACATCATTTGACATTAAACTGGTATAGAAATACAATCTTTAGTAAGTTAAGTGGCAAACAGTGCATTTCTAGGAACTGGGCCAGCAAAATTATTCAAAAACCTTGCAGGATGTATGAAAATATTTGAGTGCTTGGAGTTCTCTCCCAGGAAATGTTCAAGCGATTTAATGGTAAATGTTTTTTAAGCACGTTTTAACAGTAGCATTTACTCCTAAATATAAAGGCTTATTTTGGTGCTGCCCCATCTATCCCTCCAAAGGGATTGTCAGGATCTTTAGGGGCAAATTGGGCATTTTTAGGAGAACAGGATGAGTAAAACTAGACAGAATATGGTAGAATTTAAAGATCATTTCAACCAGGCTTTCTGTGAGGGGAGGGTTATCCACCTAAGAAATCTAGCGGAAAATAGTGCTTTTTAAAGCACTCAAGGTCTGTTACATTGAAGACAAGTGATTAGGAATAAAAAAAAACGATTTCTGATGGATTTGGGTACTCTTTCCCCAAGCAATCCCCTGGGAAATATAGTTGTAAGTGGTGCATTCTTAAGCATGCTAGTGGGCCAGTAACATTGTACACAAACTGGAACTTTTGAAGACCACATTACAGAAGGGGTGGCATTCTTCCTTCATATTGTACACATTATATGTTTATGGTTGTATACCTCACTTGTTAAGTGCACTCCCTTGACATGGGGTCAGCCTGCACTTCGCATGTTCATACCTGTGGCAGGGTCGACTTAGCCATTCATTGCTCGAGGTTGATTAATTCATTACATTACATTCGGTAATATCCGTTCTTAAAGAATTTAGAAGCAGGAAGAATCTAGCAAGAAACACTATACTAAAGTAAAAATAATTTCTATGTCACTAAGAAATAATTTTCAGTAACATAAGTGAATTGCAATTGGTAGCTACACTAATTAAGTGTGCACAATTTGGAGCTCATTCCCCTTAGAAATCCATTAGTCATATGCCAGATAAGCAAAGCATCATACAATGTGAATGTTCCCACCAGGCACTGCAATACAAGTAGTATGTAACATTTGTGCCAATTATGAGGCATGGGGCCCGCAAACACAAACTTCACATGTAAAGAAACTGGCATAAGCAAATTGTTTAAGAAGGAAAGTTTGAGCATGCATGCCACTTATTTGCCCAATATGTGGGCACCAGCTGTATAAAGGCACAGAAGCTGGCAATTGTCACCAGAACACAAACACAGGCATTTGGTTCAATTATTTTTCCCATTAATGCACTTCCGTACTAGAAAAAAGAATCAGAAGATGAAAATGTTTTCACAAAGATTATGCAATTATTGTGGAACATTTTGGACCAAAAAATTACATTTTGGCAACAAACGCAAATCATACATGTACAAAAGAATCTTATTGGAACTTCCTTGACAGTTGGGCATTCAAGTCACTTATTTTCCTACTTCTTTTCGTGCTATTCGACGACTAACCCCTTTGCGGTCTACCTGAGTGCAATGGGGGAAGGCTCAGTTGGCGGCAACATTATCTTCGTAGATTGTAGTCTTGATCCAACCAGCGATGCTCCTCATAGTGTACCAGAGTTTCAAGTGGCATATACATTTTAGAGTGCTAAAACAGAAATTGTCTGAATAAGGGTGGATTCAGTGGGGAGTCCTTTTTACTTCTGATTACAGAGCAGTACCATGGGTATTCACATGGGTGGCCAGGCCAGCTTAGTTTCTGTGCTTCAGGTTCTCTTCAATCACTGTCTCATCTGAAGCCCGAAGAGATTAATTTCTGTAACCACACCCCCTTACTCCCTGCACCCACCTGGCCTGCCCCACCACTCAGACCGCTCTACTGATGCCTCCACAGCTAAAGCGTCAATACCTAACAGTATGTCATGCCTGTCAAATAGAGTAGGCTGATTGGCTAGCCTTCCTGCACAGTTCTGGCTCAGGGTACACTGCCATTGTTGTCTCATATCTGAATGTCCTTCTTCTTAGCCTTCACACAATGACCCAGAGCAACGGGCGAGCAACATTTTAGGGTCAGGAGAGCAACATGTTGCTCGCGAGCTACACGTTGGGGATCACTGACATAGAGGAACCTGGGGAGCAGAGTCATCTTTACCGCTAATATTCTTGCCAGCCATGACAGTTCCTGCACCTCCCAACGCTTTAGATCCTCTGCTAGCTCTTTCAGCAATTCCGGGATGTTAGCTCCGTATAATTTCTCGTATTTGGAGGTCAGTTGTATTCCTAAGTATTTCACTGCTCTTTGTTTCTATTTCAGCGAGTACCTGTCCGCTCATTCTGTCATCTACTCTGCTCTCTCAGTAATATTGAGTGCACAGGATTTGCTATAGTTAATATGGAATCCGGAAACCTTCGCAAATTCCTTTAGTAGGTCTAATGTTTTTGGTAGCGAGTGTGTTGTGTCTTTGAGAAACATGAGGATATCATCTGCGTAAAGAGCTATTTTTTTGAGGACCTCCAGCGCCCGCTTCTACTCCTTGGATCTCTGGGTCGTCACAAGTCTTTTGTGCTAGTGGCTCCATGGCCATGGCGAATATTAAAGGTGATAGCGGGCACCCTTGTCTTGTGCCCTTCTGAATAAGGATATCATCCGTGAGCCGTCCATTGACCATCAATCGTGTGGATGGCTGGGCGAAATTGGCCATTACCATGCGTATGAAGATCGGGCTACACCCGAACTTTTCCAGAGTCATCTGTAGGTACCCCCAATGTAGACTGTCAAATGCTCGGGAAGCGTCTATTGCCAACACTGAAAATCGTTGTCCTGTTCTACGGCCCCATTCGATCGTATTTATGGCTCTGCGGATATTATTGTGTGTTTCACCCCTGTGTGAAGACCTCCTGATTGGGGTGGATTATCCCGGGCAGTACTTCCGCTAGTGTACGGGCCAGGACCATCAAATACATTTTTGCATCTCCGTTTAATAACGAAATGGGGCGGTATCTCGCACATTCATTGGGGTCCCTGTCCGGTTTTAGTAGTAATACTGTGGTAGCCCGGCTCATATCTTCAGAGATCCTACCGGTGTCGCGGATGGAGTTAAACAGTTTTGTTATGGGGCCAATCAGGGTGGTTCTGAACGTTTTATAATATGCGTTACTAAGCCCATCTGGGCCAGGGGTCTTGTTCATATTTAGTGTTTTTATTACTTCTCCCACCTCTTCTTCTGTTATGGGGGCTTCTAACATTTGTCTGTCTGAATCGCTAATTTGTGGCAGAGTCATTTGGTTGAGGAATGCGGTTTGTTTTTCTCTCATCAGGTCCTCCCTTTTTAAGTTTTTGGTGAAGTATGAGTGGATCACTTCCTCTACGGCTTTTTCTCCCCATATTAGGTCACCTTCTACATTTGAGAGTTGGATTATGCGGTTCCGGTTTCTTCGCTGCTTCAATTTAGCTGCAAGGAATCGGTTAGCTTTGTCCCCATTAGTGTAATAAAATTGTTTGGTACGCACTAGGAGAAGTGCAGCTTCATCCACCAGGGGGGTCCCTAAGGCTGCCCTAACCTTTTTCAGTGCCCTCCATGTTCTCCATGAGCCCTTATTTTTGTTCACTGGTTCGGCTTCTGCCACTTGGGTTTCCATGTCCCGCCTCACCCTGTCTTTTCTTTTAATGTAGTTTGTTGTGTGCGCTATGAATTCCCCTCTTACTACGGCTTTGCTTGCGTCCCAAATAGTATCCCAGTGAATCCCATGGGTGACATTTTCTTGGAAATAATTCTTCAGGGTTAGTTCAATGTCTGCTCGGAGGGCCAAGTCTTTCAGGATTATTTCATTTAGGCGCCATGGTTTGCGGTGCCGGTATTGTGGGCTCAGGGGTTCCAGCTTTAAGAGGACTGGGGCGTGATCCGACAGGCACCTCACTCCAATCTCTAATCCCGTAACTTGTGGGATCAGGGAGTCCGAGATCAGCACCATGTCAATCCGGGAGTGGCCTCTGTGTATCGCAGAGTAATGAGTGTAAGCCTTTTCTTGTGGATTAAAGAAGCGCATTGTTTCAATCAGATGTAATTCTCTGAGGAATTTAGCTAAGGCCTGTCGGAACGTGTGATCATTGGAGGAGGCTGGGAGCGTTTTGTCCATTTCAACGTCCATCACCCCGTTAAAATCTCCCCCCATTAGTATCTGTCCCTTCCCCCACTGCAAAATGATCCGGAGCGTCTCCAACAAGAAACTATCTTGGCCCTCGTTAGGAGCATAGATTGATACCAACGTTACTTGATGCCCCATCAATTTCCCTCCCACCAACAGGTAGCGGCCCTCTGGGTCCTTCTTCATAAATTGCTTTTCAAAGATAATCCCTTTGGCTATCAGGATGCCCACCCCTCGTTGTTTTGTTCCACTGGTAGCAAAAAATTGCGTGGGGAACGCTCTGTGCCTCAGTGTGTGCTAATCTTCCTTAAGTAGGTGTGTCTCCTGCATCCAAATCACTGAGGCTTGCATATCTCCCAGTCTAGAAAGCATAGATTTGCGTTAAATAGGGGAGTTCAGCCCCTGGACATTTAGTGTAACAAATGCTAGTTCAGCCATTTCCATGTCCTGCACTCCTGCTTCTCTTAAGATCCAGGGATCTCTTCACTGTTTCGAGTGTTCTTAGTATTTGATGCATCACCGTCATCCTTAAACAAAAACTTTCCCCTTAAACCCCTTAACTCTCGAACTCCAACTTCTTGTACAAACACCTTTGGTGGATTTACCACACAAGTCACCAGGTATAGACTTTCCTGGGAAAACTGGGGTCTGATCTCCCCCCCACCCCCACCCTTTGTTTCGGTTCTTATATGTTTTCGGTCTTTGATATATCTTTCTCGGTTTCCATCTTTATTTTCGTGTCGTATTTACACCCCATTTTGTTGCTGTCTGTCGTAGGTCAGAGCCCTGCCTCTGGAACTTCAGGTGCGACATTTGGGGCTTGAGCTTGAGCGCTCATGTAGGGTCTGTGGCGTTGATATCTTTATTGCGGCCCCTTGGGCGGGGGCGTACTGGCTTCCATCGTTACTTTTCAGGTGAGTCCATTCTCTTTTTAATCTCTGGGTGGGGCGCCATTTGCACCGGCATTTCGACTGTCCTCTTTGTCTCCCATAAGGCTTTCCATTTCTTCCTCTTTGGTGATCGTGTAGCGTTCCCATAGGATATGCTCATCGGTAGCGGACTCCTTTAGCCCGCAACCAGTTTGTCACAACCCTCAGCCGTTTTCTCTTGAGAAGGGTTGCCTGCGCCAGGCCCTGGTATAGTTGAATAGTTGCAGATCTGAAGTGGATGGGTTCTTTCTTCCTTGCGGCGCGCATGAGGTCTTCTTTTAACTGAAATAGGTGTACCTTTGTAAGGACATCCGGAGTTAAGTTTTTGTTAAGCTGGTATGTCGAGTAGACTGTGTGTACGGTCTAGAACTATGTCCTTATCATCTTCAGTACTTAGGATGTGTTGGAATAGGTCTGTTACGCATTGTTGTAGTTCAGGATCTGTCACAGATTTTGGGACCCCTCGGATCGGAATGTTATTCCTTCTAGACCTATTTTCGGCATCCTCCTGCCTATTTTGAACTAGTTCCATCTGCTGTTCAAGTTCTTATACTCTTTTGGTTAGTTCTTCCTGTTCCTGCCCCTGTTCGGCCATCGTGGTTTCCACCTCGTCTATTCTACGTTCAGCTGTTATGACCCTCTTGTTGAGATCGGCAATAGATTTAGCCAAGTCTGAAGCGCTTTCTTTGATGTATTTTTTCAGTTCTTGAAGCAGTGCCAGGAGGTCAGATTTCCAGATTGGCGGGTCTGTTGTGTCAACCAGGTCTTCCGTTGGAGAGGTGTGTACCTGGGCGGTGGCCTGAATCTTTCCCCATTTTTGAGCCTCCGCCACCTGCATAATCACCTTGATGTCCCCCGATGTTCCTCCTTTTGATTTAGTAGATTATTTGGACATACTTGGATGGAGAAAAGGGGAGGACGGGAGCGCGTTGGGCTGGGCCTGCTACTAATATGTTTATAAATGTTGTATTTCCCAGGTAGTTCTTCCTCACTGTGAGGCTTTATATAGACTGCGGCTCTTGCCAATATTCTTGAAACCTCCTTGAGTATAGAGCTCTTTGAGTCTATTCTTCCTACTTTCTTCCGGGCGTTTCAAATCAAGTGAGATTCGCCTACGGGTAGCTCGTTGAGTGAGCTTCGCCAGTGTTGGGTTCACAACTTCTGCTTGGTTGCAGGGTCCTCATCCACATGGCCGCAGGGTAGCTCGCGATAAGGCACAACCTCAGTCATGCGAGCAGGATATGCTGCTACGTAGAAGAGTCGTGGCGTCTTTAATGCGTGCCAGATGTTATGCTGCGTATGAATTCCACCTGTAATATGCTCTAGTGGCGTGCGGTGCCACATTTAACTCCAGGCTTCTCCTTGTCATTTCATGTCTTCCTAAATTTGCCAGACGCTGAGGCAGGTCCCTCCTTCCCCCCCGCACGGCCGGCAAAGCTTATGTTTGGTTGGGGTGTGTTGAAGTCGCAACTCCCGCTACGTTGACTTAATGAGGCGGAGAGGAGGGTTGATATACGCCCGATCGAAGCGCGTTGTTTCGTGCCAGCCCCTCCGCTGCGCTGCTTCCCCGCTGCTGCCCGCAAGAGCCTCTGATCCCCTTCTCACCTTATACATCCAGTGCAGGACACAAGACGGTGCCGGTCGTAGTTCGGGCAGGTCCGTTAGTTACCTCGGGCTCCAGGAACCTCTGTTCCTGCTGTCCTCCGATTGTGTTGCAGTTCCTCCATACGGAGCTCAGAGGTTCTGCTGGCTGTTCTTTGGTCCGCATGCACCGCTCAGGATGTTCTCTTGACAAGCCGCCCAGGTCTCATGTAGGCGGGCATACGCGCCTGTCCGCTGCATTGTGCAACTTGGTTCTCTCTGGGTCCAGGACGGCTCTCTGCGGCACCACGTTGATCATATAGCAGGGCCGCGACTTTACATTCAATCTTCTTTAGTGGGGCTCTGAGTCTTCCATCACGTTTAGGGTTGAGGCTCGATGGGCTCCGCACGCAGGGTTAAATGGGACCATCCCACCTCCGCCAACGGGCACCCCTTGTTTTCAGCCTCAGGCCGCCATCTTTGCGGGAGGATCGGGACGTCTCGTTCAAACGCCTCAGGCTCGCTTGCGGAGGCTCCCCGTCGCTTCTCTTCTTTCCTGGCGGTGCCTCGTGTGTTCCGCCACATCAGCCTGTCTTCACGGCCGAAAACGGTCACATTTATGGGGGGATTAGGGCAGTATTGGGAAAGGGGTTACAGAGCCTACCTCAGAGCCATCTGCACGGGTTCTCGGCTGGCCACGCCCTCTTGGTCTTCCATTTTTAAGCCTAGTGCATCCCACGGAGCAGGCAGGGGTGGGTCGGGTGATGGAGTGCTCCCCGAGTAGGGACCTGCTTCAGAGATTGGATGGAAGCCCAAGGCAACCTGGAGATTGCCTGGGCATTCTCGGATGCTCTTTAGCATGTTCTTTCAGATGCTAAACTGACGGTCACTTAACAGATATAGCTAATATGTGTTGCAGGCTGGACTGCTTTTCAACGTCTGAAGTTAGTGGTTTAGATGTGGGCACCCACACAGCTTGCCGCTTAGCTTTGTCAAAATATCTTTGTGAAAACAGGATCACCATTGTTGAGCAATGCACTCAAGGCTCTATTGGAGGCAAGGTTTGCTGCTTGGGGTGAGCTGCAGACTTTTCACAAATCTCAGAAAATCTGCCTGTTGAGCATTAAAGGTGGAGACAATTTAGTGCTCTAGAATCCCTTCTTGAAGTGCCTACAGATTTTCTAAGAGTATGTTGCTGGAATGGGCCCAGAGTTAGTATGTTCAGAAGAACACGTAGAAACAGTCAAGCATCACATACAGTTGTAACCTGTGGAAGGCTCACTGCCAATGTGGTTGATGTTGCCAACAGTCGGTTCATCGACAGGGAATATGACCAATGTGGCAAGATCAGCAATCTGACTTCGTCACGAGCGGATTGTGACTCAAGCCTTGGGTGGGAGGCCTACCAGGGTCGAAGCCAGAGGCATTCCTAACCCAGAGTGGGAAGGCGACAGTTGGTAGGGCCCCAGTTCCTGGCCCCCTCCCTAGGTGCCTGCATAAGTATTGACAGTACCACTGTGGTTCACCCCATAACCTCTGAAAACATTGCTTGCAAGTTGCTCCCTTAGTTTTTCAGACCAACCCCACATGCAAGATCTTGGCAGACCACCCGTAAGACAACAGCCCACCAGAGTCTTTCAGCCAACAACCCCAGCTCTCCCAGGTTTACTGTGAGCAGGAAACAAGAAAACCATCAGACCAGATGACAAAGCATGTGCAGCTTCCAGGAACACCATGCACGGCTCACCAGCTAGTGTGCACTGCGTTCTAACAGCTGCAACAGAGCCTTCTATGAACAAACACAGACTTTCTGTGGAGTGGTGTCCAAAGGTTAAAAGACTTTTACCTGATAATTTTAGACTTTTCCACAATGCAGCCCCCTAACAGGAACTGGTACATTACTGTGGGCCACCATTGTCTCAGTACAGTTGCCTCCGGGTGGAAGAAAAGGGTGAACTTAACCCACTATTTGTAAACAATGATCACTGCAATAACTCCCAAGTGTGGAGGTTAGGGGGACATTTGACAGGGGAAAGAATCCCAAGGGGGTGGGGGATAGGTGGGATGATGGGAGGATAAGAAGGGTGACAGGAAACAAAGGTGTGGGTTGTTCATATGACGTCAGAGGAGGAGGTCATATTTCGAAGGTAATGTCTAGATTAAGCAATGTACTAACCAATCCACCGCACTCCTCCAACACAACCCACGACCACTGTACACGAGTATGGGCTAACCAAACTACACATCCCAAGCATTCATTAACCTTTGCACTGTAAGGGAGGCATGGTATAAAAGTATGACATTGACACAAGAGCTACAAGTTCCAAAACATTTATTAAATTCTTGGGGTTTGGAAAAACCCCTACTTTGCTCTATAGCTATGGGGGGAGTAGTCTCTACCATCAAATAAAAAAAAAAAACACACTACTAGTCAGTCTATGTCAAATCAAAATGCTCTATACCAACAAAACCTAATGCCTGCCCTATATATTATACAAACAGTGTGTAAAGGGGAACGTTTATGCAAATGAAAGTCAGTGTTATTTTTTTATGTTTATTGACTTTAGTATGAAAAATAAACAATCTTTTTTTGTCACAGTTTCATCATTACATTTCAAATTCTTAATGGGGGAGCAAAAAAAGGTACATTAACGGTGGGCAAGAAAAACAGCAAAACAAGAGCGTGTCCCTCAGATTGCTCCTTTTTGGCTTTCCACCATAGTTTATTTGTTCTTGTCGTCATAATCCCACAACTCAAAAAAAAAATGTCCCGCATTTCTTACTCTATTTTCTTCTTCAGCTCCCCCTACTTAAATTTAGCGCTTCACATCTTGTTCTCGCTCAGCTTTCGTTGCCATGGAAGTATCATATCAACAAAATTGATGAGCGAGCATGTCAAGTTGGTGTTAATCCCTGATATAACATAACTCCACCATTCAGCCATGTTTCCATTCTTTGGCGCAAAGCGTGACAGATGTAGTGAACGCTGGTTGGCAATCTTTGGGCATTCAATCATCAGATGTTTCAATGATTCGATCTCTATCAGACAATAGGGACAGATAGCACTTGTTGTCGCTGGATCGTTCCTTTTCATCAGGATCTCACGAGTGTGGTAAAGATTAAGCCGCAGTCTTAAGAATTGGTTTCTGTGGTATTGTGATGGAAATCTGGTAAGATACTTCGGTGGGTCTCCTACTGTAGTTGAAGACATACCTGGATCAATATTCATCGGCAATTCATCTTTCATGTTGTTATTTATGATCCAGCTCCATTGGTTGAACTTGATTTTTGCCAATTGCGGAGTATTCATTACCATTTCCATTTTTATGTCTGCCGAATCTAAAATGGCCAACAATTTCTCTTCCCATTTGTTTAGCAATTCTGCGGACAGATCTTGACTCTTGTTATTTAAAATCAAATATTGTTTTGCTCCCGGTGTTAATCTCATTTTACGGAGCAAACATATTGACTTCCATAAAACTACTGAATACAAGGAGTTCAGTCCAAGCTCATTGCGGATTTTTACCATTGGAGTACATTGTGGTAGTTTAAGAACTTTGCGCCAGAATTTGCCTTCCACTTGAGACCAAAAGCTTGCATTAATATTCCAACTTGTTTCGCTTCCAAAACATAGTATTGGGACCACTTTTTGGGCATAGAAAGTGATTAATGGTAATAATGAAAATTTCCCATAGGTCGCGTGTAATTTTGTTCCTTGTAGGGCTAAGATTTTCATTCTCGAAGTCACTTTGTTTGTCCAGCTCCACTCTCTTATCGAGATACTGAACACAATTCCCAGATATCTGATTGTTTCTGCCTTGCACAACTCTTCATTATTTAGTTTTCAACGTGAATGTTTTAGCCTTGTTGTTTGTTTTTGGTCCCAGTGCAAGGACTTGCGACTTCTTTACATTTATTGTCATGTGATTTGCTGTTAGAGAAGCTTGCAAGGACGATAACAGTCTTTGGAGTCCTATTTCCGTACTATCTAGTAGTACTATGTCATCAGCATATACTATATGGCTTATCTGATTTCCATTTACTTTTGGTGGAAAACATCTTGTTTGTCTTAGTACAGCTGGGAGATCGGCAATGAACAGTTTAAATAATAGGGCCGCTAGGGGAAGACCTTGTTTCACGCCCTTTGAAGTTGATATTTCATCTGTTAGATCCCCTTCTCTATTTAAACGTACACGAATGCTAGTATTTGCATAAAGAGCCATTAGTGGAGCCAGTAGTTGATTTGGACATCCCCAATTTTTCAGTTTTTTCCAGAGGAGTTGGCAGTTGATATTGTCGAAAGCTTGTTTTAAATCGACGAATGCCATAAAGAGCCTCTTTTTTTGTTTTAGCGCATTCAGTTTGGCTATATTCAATATCACTAGATTCAATTCTACTCCAACGCCTTTGGTGAAACCTGTTTGTCTGTGGTCTGATATTAATGCGTTTTCCGCCCATTGGGTAATTTTCTTTTGAAGGAATGTGGCAAAGACTTTACCCATGGTGTCTAGCAGCGCGATGGGGCGGTAGTTCTCTGGATCACCACGATTTCCTTTTTTAAAAATTGGAACTACCACCGCGCTTGTCCAAGATGCGGGTATCTTTTTTGTCATTGCGATATGCTCAAATAGTATTTTAATAAATTTCGCCCAATTTTCTTTATGTGCTTTGAGCATTGAATTTGAAATGCCATCTGGTCCGTCGGCTCGCGAGGTTGACAATTTTTGAATTGCTAATTCAATATCTTCTACGGTTTCGATGACGTTCCATGTTTCTGCTTCAACCCTTGGATCATTTAACTTCTCACTTCCCTGATCATTAAATACTGTTGTAAAGTGATTTACCCAACTAGTTGCATTCACTCCATTGGCTAATATATCAGACTTCTTCAATTTTCCAGTATTTATAATCTGCCAGATATTACGGCTATCTTTTTGTATTAATAGACAGAGCATCAGTTCGGCTTGTTCTTGAAATCGTATGTGATTAAATGACTTTAGCCAATTTCGATAGCGTTGTCGTCTTTTCTTCATAAGCGATTCTTTTTTTTATCCCTTTTTTTCTTATTTGCTTCAGATCTTTTTGCAGCTGTTTCTTTGCCTCATCTAAGGCAGGGCTGAATTGATGTATATTTGAGATGCATCCTGTTTTTGGATTGTTTGTATGGGAAAACTTTTTTAATAACTATATATATTCCACTTGCTTCTGTACTCTTTGCATTTGGGTATATCCTATTGTTAGTCAATTTGCTTGCTGTTAATTCGAATTCGATTTTGTGCATTATTTATTTCTAGTGGAATTATATATCTTTGCAACTGCTTTTTGTGCGGATCCTCCCATGACAGTATTAGCGGATCGTGGTCACTGTTTCCATTCTTCTTTATCACTAGAGTTGTGATATGCAAGTGAAGATTTTCGGAGGCCCAAATATAATCAAGGGTTTTTGAACTGTCTCCTCGCTGCCACGTATCCGCTGCAGGGATGTCTCCTTCGATTTCACCATTCAACATTGTACATTGACGCAGCATCAACTGGAATTCCCATTTTGTACCGCGATCGTCTGCTTCTGATGTACTTTTTAATAATTTACCTGGTTTACGCATTTTGCTCTTATCAAACCATGTAAAATTTAAGTCTCCACATGCCATCTCAAACGGGTCAGAGAAAGATGCATAGCATTTATCTATTTCCGTTGTAACCGCATCTAGAAAATCTTTTTTGGCAATCATTGCGGGATTCCAGTACAAGTTCAATAGTAATAGTTGTTGATTTTGAAATTTCCCATTCTGGGTTTCAGCTACTGTTTGCAATGTTAAAGCTTGAACAAACAAATTTGGATTGTGAGTGTATAACACTTCCCAACCTGCCGAGTTCTTTACCATGGTTAGAAGGCCAGAGAAGGGTCGTCCAAATATATTTTTTCCTGCTGTATTTAGAAACGTCGTGTATCCATCACTTGAAGGAAGCGCTCGCAGCCACGTTTCTTGCAGACAAATAAAGGTGCTTTTTAGATCTTGTATATTGAAGTCCTTAAATAAATGAGCAAAACCACGGGTGTTCCAGGATGTTAGAAGTTGGGTCGCACCTATTGACCCTACATGATCCTAAACATGGATCTTGTCGTCATGCAATCTAATTACATTAGACCCTTGCTGTTTCATCTGTTTCCATAAGTCATTTCTTTTATTGTTATCTGAGGATCTGTTTTGCTTCTGCTCCTTTGCCTCATCTATTATTGACTATTGGGCGTCACACACCGTCAGATCAAACCCAAAAAACAAAAGATCTTCTTTTGCCTCCAAAAGTGGTTTAGCAAAGTTCTTGGATTTCATATGGAGCATCACCCAATCTGATCTCCTTTCAGATTTGTATTCGACGATGGCAATGTCGTATGATCTTATGTTGCGTAGTGCTGGTACATAATGCAGTAATTTCATTACATTAGCCCTACTTAAATTTAGGTCACTGTTGTCGTCCAAAATGTTTTCCAATTCTGGTTTCCACCAACTGTTTTTTCCATGAGCATATACTGTCGCCTTTTCATTTTGTGTTTTTTGCTTTTGTTTTTGCGCTTGCGCTGTGGTATATTTAGGATTACACTTTAAGGGCGCATTTTGTAATGCTTCTTGCACGTTATTACTTATTTTATCTCGGGCAGCTGAGTTGATTGAGTCTCTCTTGTTACTGTTTTGTGGTCGTTTCTTTGGGTGCAACTGCACAGAACGGCTCTGCCACATAATTTTTCTTTTGAGATCTTTTCCGGTCTCATCTTCAGTCAGTGTTTCCTGGTCTTCATTCGACTTTATCATATTTTCTGCGTCAACTTCTTCCTCAATTGAGTAAGTCTATCAATCACATAAGTCTATTGAATTATTATCCACCTCTTCATCTTCAGATATTGTTTCTTCACGAGAACGTTTTGTTGCCAATTATTGGATTTTCACTGTTTCCTTGGGTAACATTCGGAGAGGATTCGACTCTTTGCCTGGATTCTTGCTTTGCACAGTTGATTTACTGCTTTTAGCACATTCCACTCAAGGGAGAGTTGTCAGATTGCGTAGGAATTTTTTTGCATCATTTGTGCGGGGACGTTTAGAGGCTGGCCCCTTACCTTTTTTGGTACAGTTTTTGCTGTTTAACTTTTTTGCAATTCTGACTTGGTAGCTACTGATTGAATTGATTTTGCGGTCCCCGAAAAGATTCCAAAGGAGGCTATTTGTTCATCTACTAAGTCCGCACTCTTATGACTTAATTGTGGTATAATTACCACTTCAGTAGATGTACTACTCTCTTGCGGTTCAATTATCGTATTCTTGCTTGCTTTTTGTGTGCCTGACGATTTAGAGTTCTCTATTTCTATGACCGCACTTTCATTCGTTTTTAGGATCTCCGCCTTGCGGCCATTCTTTTCTGCTGTTATTGTTAGCCTACTAGGCTCATTGTCTCTCGACTTCTCTTTGGGTGCTGCTACTTCTTTTGGTAAGACGTCCCTTGTGGATTCTGACATTGTGTTACTTGTCTGCGTAAGAATCTCCAAATCGTTAACATGTTGCAGACTGCTACTTCTTGTTTCCTCGCAGCAGCCTATCGACTGTACTGCCACATTGTGTCTGATCCACTTTGTACATTCTACAATGGCTTCTGTTAAATAAAACTTTTCATGGGCTTCACGCTTCGTTATTTCATTAAGTCGCGAATGCCATTGACGCAAAGTCGCTGCTTCTGAGTCTAACCGTGAAATTAAATGCTCATTCAATTTTTCCATTGCCGAGATTTTGTTGTTTAAGGTTCCTAGAACAGAATTCTGATCTCTCAGTGCATCGTTTAAAGATTCATATAGTTTCATAAACGGCATTATCGAGATGGATGTAGCCGCCAAAACGTTATTATGGATTTGGATCCCTGCGGCTATGGAAATGTTCGCCTTGGAGGATGCCGAGTTTTCAAGTTGATGATTAGCTGGTTGCTGAGCATCATTCGAGCAATGTTTTTTTGTTTGACATCCTAACACTTGCTCTTCCTCCTCCTGATCCAAGGTCATAGCACAGTTATTCTCGCTTATTTCTTGGCCCACATCTGTGATATCAAGGTTGATGGGGCATAATGCTATCAACGGGTTTTGCAGTGAGGATTCTTTCCCATTTCTGTATGTAATTTCCTTGGTCAGAGTGCTCACGTTTCGCTTAGCCCAAAGATTCTGCTCTTTTTTCTTAGGAAAGCTATCGTTGAGACGCTCTCTCATTTGGATGAAATCTGCTTTGAGCCGTTCGGTAAGGCGCGCTTCACGAGCCGTCACATCAAAGTTTGTTGTGGTATTTACCACTGTTCTCGGATTGAGCCTTTGTGTCGGAGTATTTGCGGGTCCTGCCTGAACTGGTTTATTATTTTCTTTTTCCCTTGTCGGTTCGTTGCCTCTGCTGGATGCCTTTCCTTCAACCCATTTCTCCTTGGTCTTGGGGTCCGTATTTTCTTCCATATTAATGTGTACATCTTGTCTCACCTGCTTATTTGTAATTACCACTTCTGGGGTGGCAACAGCTTCTGCTATTTTACAAATTTTGTCAAATTCTGTACAATGCTCGTTTTGTTGTTGATTAGAGCTTTCCTTGTGAAATAATATCTGGAGTACTTCCTCTGCTGGTGATCTGATCGCTAAAATATCCGCGTCTGTTATGTCAAACGGGAAGATTGTCTCTGAGGCATCATGATATTCAGTAATTGGTGGAGGAGTATTCATTTCTGAAATTATTACAGGCTTAACTCGCAATGCTACATTCTCGCTTTGAATTATACACTGCTTTAATGAGTCATCATCTTGCCTCAATTCAGTATTCAATGGCAACAGATCAGCACCCGACTTGGAAAGAGCTAATGTTTTTAGATCCTGTGTCTCCCTTGTCTGTGATCTTTATATAGCTGCCTCTTTCACTTCCAACATCTGCAATAGAAATCAACAACACTGCCTCTGAAGTGTCTGTGCCATTTACATTCAAATTGTTAATGTCAGTCAAGGCGATGTTTGCGATAGACAGACTCTTTTGCCACATGGGGCCGATGTATCGCAGCTACCGCCATTACTGCAGCAGGAGTACACTCCGAGCTGCTTCCTGCTTTAGGCGAAGAAACATACGTTTGTCCCGTCTCCTGTAGCTTACAGCTACCCGGGGGGGGGACCCTAGATGGCTCGCACGCCACGTTTACCTTCGTTTTGTTGGATGCATTTGTTTGGAGCCGCCGCAGTTGTAGTAGACGGTTTGGCATATGAAGACCGACTCCTGATGACGCTTCTTGATCGTTGTAGGCATTCGGAACTGAGTCCATGGTGTCCCCTGCTTCGGACAGCGGGGGACTGAGGCTCTGCACCAAACCCCTCCAAATTACTTGTTTATTCGAGGTGGTGAGAACAACCAGGCTCCTGTCTCCGCTCTGGATAAAATTGCTGAGATGTTAGTTGTCCGCAAGCCAATTTCCTTTATATTGCGCTCCTCCAGCTCCAAACAGCCGCACAACAGCCAGTGGGGCTCGTCTCCACCGGGCTTAACGCCACAAGGGTGGTAGCCTCGGACTCTTGAGGGAGTCCAAGATCACGTGACCACTACACGTGGTGGATTGCCCCGCCTCCTCCAGGAAGCGTGCTGGAACGCTGCTGCCGGCAAAATCCTTCACTCGCAATGCCGGGTGAGTAAAAGTGAAGAGCAGCTTGCGCTGTAGAATAAATAAATGTCCTCCTGGGTAAAGCACAGACACACGGCGGGCGGCAGCCTCGGACTCTTGAGGGAGTCCAAGATCACGTGACCACTACACGTGGTGGATTGCCCCGCCTCCTCCAGGAAGCGTGCTGGAACGCTGCTGCCGGCAAAATCCTTCACTCGCAATGCCGGGTGAGTAAAAGTGAAGAGCAGCTTGCGTTTGTAGGATTTGAAGAGTAGTTTTCTTCAGGTTGTTGTCCTTCAGGAGCCTCTTCTTTACTCCAGAAACATCTTCAAAGCTGCGGGGGGGGGGATGTCTGTTTTAATGCTGGCGTTGAAATCAGCGACCTCGCTGAAACAAACCCGGGCAGCCTACAGCGAGGGAACGTGCTTCAGTCAGAGAAAACCCAAAGTCAGTGTTATAACAAAGGATCAAAGTGGCTGAGTCAGCTCTCCTCCCCATGTTGGACAGCACAGAGTAAGGCGGACCCGTAAACGGGATGACACACACAGGCTCAGGTTATCAAACAAAGGCAGTTCAAAACGTGGGTCGAGGCCCGCTTGGCCTGCCACATTAAAGTCACTTATTTTCAATGCACCAAAAGTTATTTCACAGTTCAACAAAAGTTCACGCAGGTCTCCCTTTGCCGGTCTGACCTTGCATCACAGCACTTGCAAGGTTTCCCTTCCACAAGCTTCATTCACATTCGTTAGGGGGTTCCCTTCCCTCAACCTATTTCCTGTTCCCGGTTTCCCTCAGTCAGGCTCGGATCTTTCACGGATGTCGAAGACATTCAAATGTGCGAGGCCTTTTCCATAGACCTCCGCAAGACCACTTCGATTTTCATTTTAGCTCTCCCTTAGGTTGTTTGCCCCAGTGTCTCTTGGTCTTGGTAGTTCCATAACAATCAGACAAGTTCAAAGAAATCTTTCGCTTAAAGCAATCACAGAGATCCACGGGGACTAGCAAGCGAGACACCCTTTGGTTTTTCACAGCACTCAAACGTCAGAGACCCAGGACCTAACCTCAGGCTGAACATACCAGTGCACACAATCCAAAAAACACCAGCCTTAGCACACATAACCACACTCCAACACAACTCACTCAGACATGGTTCTAGGTTAAAGTATCGAAATCAAAAGGTTCGAATGCCTTTTATTCGACAGTCAAAGGGTCGAAAAAAAGGTTGGAATTATTTTTTTTTTTTAATGGGGCGTTCCCCCAACCCCGTTTTCTTTATTAAAAAAAACTTTTTTTTACCAAACCAAACAAAAAAATATAAATAAATAAATAAAACAATTCAAACTTTTTTTCGACCCTTTGACTTTCGAAAAAGGTCATTCGATCCTTTATTTTCGAAACTTTAACTGGACACCCTCAGACATGTAAATAAACACCCAGAACACTGGAGCCCCCAAGCCTCTTATGGATACAACAAAGGAGTCTGCGCAATTATACACCCACCCTAACTGCACGCAACACACACCCCCAACATAAACACTAGTACACAACCAAGGCACTGAGTCGTACCCTTACAACAAGCCGGGCCACTCAACCAACCCACACGCAAGACAACACGCACAGACACCAGTTTATCCTGGTTCTGAACCCATCCTCTCCTCACTAACACAACCTGCTCTCTTTCTTTTTTTTACAGAGCCAGGGTGGTAGCGGTGTGCGTTATAAATCAACAGAACATAACCAATATAGAGAAAAACATCAGAAGGAGGATGTGTTTGGCTAGACGGTGGGGTAGAAAATGGAAGGAGAGTAGTGGGAGGAGGTTAGAACAGCAGTGAAAATAAGGAGGGAACATCAGGGTGAGAGAGGAAGAAGGAAACTAGGGGCTTGAGTGTCCGAAAGGCACCTCCCTACCACCACCCTATAGAACTAACAAAGATAGAAGGAACAAGTTACTTACCTGTAACTGTTGTTCTCCAACATGGGTCTGGCATGGATTCACATGCTCATGAATATTCCCCGTCGTCAGGCTGGGAATCCTCGGTAAAGAAAAAATCAATATCAGTTTCGTTTCTGATCTGTCTTTCGTAGTAGTAACCAATCACTGATCTCTGCGTCATACTGACCACAGCCAATGACTGCCCTCTACATAAGCCTCGCCTCTGGCAGCCATCTTCAGATTTGGTAGCACGTGAAGAGGCAGTATGACCAAGTGAAGAGCCGCAGAGGGGAAGGCGGGAGGGTTCGCATGTGAATCCATGCCAGACCCATGCTGGAGAACAACAGTTACAGGTAAGTAACTTGTTCCTTCTCCAGCATGGGGTCTGGCATGGATTCACATGCTCATGAATATAAGAATAAATAGCAGTACACACATGCACAACCACGGGGGGTGGCAAAAGGCTCAACATTAAGCAATACAAAAAACTCAACATTAAGCATCTCTTACCTCCCGAACAGGTTGCGCAGCACTGCTTGGCCGACCCTGGACTCCTCCCTGGAATCCCGATCGACGCAGTATAATCTCGTGAAGGTGTGCGTCGACCTCCACGTAGCAGCCCTGCAGATGTCCAGCAGGGGCACACCAGATAAGAACGCCGTAGTAGCAGCGATCGCTCTGGTCGAATGGGCTCTTGGACGGCCTGGCAGCGGACGGTTAGCCAACCGGTGGCAGTGCATGATGCAGCCGGAGTGCCATCTGGAAATAGAAGACTTCGAGAGAGCCTTCCCTTGATTCACAGGTCCAAAGTTCACGAACAGCTGTGATGTCCTACGGAAACTCTTTGTGCGGTCCACGTAGAACTTCAGCGCTCTAGCCACATCCAGCGAGTGCAAAGTCCTCTCGGCCGGCGACGAAGGAGACGGGAAGAAAACAGGTAACACCAAGGGCTCGTTAAGATGGAAGTCCGACGGCACCTTGGGCATAAAGGAGGGGTGCGTCCTAAGCACCACCCTCGAGGCATGGAAAGTCAAGTACGGTACTGAGCCTGGTCAGCACCACGTTAAGTTCCCACGCCGGGGCCGGGGCCTTCACCGGCGGGAACGACCGGAACAGTCCTTTCATAAACTCTTTTACCAGTCGATGGGACTACAGGGACGTCCGTCCTGTGGTTCTGGTATATCTGGAGATCGCCGCCAGATGAATCTTAATGGAGGCATGGGCTAGCCCAGCCTTTGCCAGCGATAGCAGGTACGGCAGCACTTGAGGGGCCGTAATCCGTAGGGGGTTGATCTTCTGTGCTCGGCACCAGATAGAGAACCTCTTCCACTTATGACCGTAGCATTTGAGAGTCGAGGACGCCCTGGCCTTTGCAAGAACCTCTCTGCAATCGGCCGGTATATCGTAGCCTCCAAACTCTAGCGCTGCAGGAGCCAAGCCTGCAGGTTCAGCGACGCCGGGTCGTGGTGGAAGATGGCGCCTCCTTCTCTGGAGAGAAGGTCCGCGTCCGCCGACAGCTTGATGGGAGGGGACGTTGACAAGTCCAGAAGGTCCGGGAACCAGATCTGCCTCGGCCACGCCAGTGCGAAGAGGATCATCCTGCACCAGGACCTCTTGAGCTGGCTGATGAGTCGAAGCAGCAACGGCAACGGAGGGAACGCATACAGGTATAGGCCGTCCCAGGGGAACGAGAACGTATCGCCCATGCTTCTCGGCTGGGGAAACCTGCTGGCGAACCTCTTGCACTTCGAGTTCGTCGCTGTTGCGAACAGGTCGATTTGGGGTTTGCCCCATCGTCGGAAGAGTTGATCCACCTGATCCTGGCGCAGTTCCCACTCGTGACACACGCGCAGCTCCCTGCTGAGCGAGACAGCGATGGTGTTGCTTTCTCCTGCCAGGTGGAAGGGAACCAGGAACATCCCCTGGGCGACCGCCCAGTGTCACAGATCCTGTGCCTCCTTGGATAGGGCTGGGGATCTGGTGCCTCCCTGCTTCCGTATGTAAAACATTGTCGTGGTGGTGTCCGTGAAGATCCGCACCACCTTGTCCTTGAGCGACGGGAGGAACGATTTGAGAGCCCAGAACATGGCTCGGAGTTCCAGGACGTTGATGTGCAGGAGCCTCTCCTCCGGGAGCCAGAGGCCTCTTACGTGGAGATCTCCGGTGTGGGCGCCCCAACCTTCCAGGGAGGCATCCGACGTCACCATCTCCTGGTACGCCGGCGTCTGAAAGTCCTTGCCCGCCGTGAGGTGCGCTCGAACGCCCCACCACTGAATCGCCCGCCGGAACACCTCGTTGAGGGGGACCCTGTCTTCGAAGGTGCCCGTCCCCTGCATCCAACGGGCGTCGAGAAATTCTTGAAGAGGGCGCATCCGTAGTCTGCAGAGGCGCACCAGGTAGATGCAAGAGGACATCATCCCCAGGAGGGACTTGATGGACCTCACCCTGGCCACGTCCGTGGCTAGCAGGTGCTGCACTTTGCCTAGAACGGTCTTCGTCCGTTCTTCCGACGGGGCCGCCAGGCGCCTCACTGTATCGAGCTTCGCTCCCAGAAACAGGGCCACCTGCGACGGCACCAGGTGGGACTTTGGGTAGTTTATGGCGAATCCCAGGTCTGTGAGTAGCTGGACGGTCCTCGCAGTGTGTTCGACGGCGAGTTCGCTCGCCCTTGAGCGGATGAGCCAGTCGTCCAGGTAGGGGTAGACGTGAATCCCCTGCAGGCGCAGCCGCACCGCCACTGGTGCTAGGCACTTGGTAAAGACCCTGGGGGCCGACTTCAATCCGAACGGCAGTGCTCTGAATTGGTAGTGGCGTCCCTGGACGACGAACCTAAGGAACTTTCGGTGACTTTTGAGGATGGGAACGTGGAAGTATGCATCCTCCAGGTCCAACGACGATAGAAAGTCGCCTTCCTCCAGCTGTCCCAGTACGTGCTGGAGGGTGACCATCCTGAACTTTTGTGATCTGATGTATTTGTTCAAACGACGAAGGTCCAGGATGGGGCGCCAGCCGCTCGTCTTCTTCCTGACGAGGAAGTACCTTGAGTACACCCCGGAGCCCCGGAGCCTCTTCGGGACAAGCTCGATGGCGCCTTTCCTGAGCATCGCCCGTACTTCCAACAGCAGTTGCGGGACGTGATTTTCCTTCCTGGCCACAGGTGGAACGTGAGGGCACTTCTTCAGGAATTCGATAGACTGTCCTCTTGCCAGGGTATCCAGCACCCAACAGTCGGTGGAGATGGACTTCCACACGCCGACGAAATTTGTCAGCCGGCCTCCCACCGGGGTGCTTCGGTGGGGGCCCCGAGACCACGGCCGGTTCAGTCCTGCTTGGAGGTGGTGGCCTTGCCGCCCTGGCCACCTTGCCGACGGCGGCGAGGCGCTCCCTGCTTGCCGCGACCCCTGTAGGCCTCCTGAGACAAGGAGCGTGCCGCCTGGCGGTAGGACGATGAGCCACCGCTGGATCCCTTGGAGGCACCCTGTCTGCCTCCGGAGCTCCGAAAGGGCCGTCGTTGCTGAAGGGCTCCTAGGGCGCAGGCCGTCTCCGTTTTTATGGCTTGGAGGGATTCGTCCACCGCCTTCCCGAACAAGTTGCTGCCGTCGCACGGCATGTCCAACACCCTGGTCTGGACGTCCTGACGGAAGTCGGTCGCCCGGAGCCAACTCCGTCGTCGTAGGCAAACACCGTTGCCCAGCTGGCGGAACCCGGTATCGGCAATATCGGTTGCCACCGTTATGGCGTGGTCCGACGCCACCTCGCCCTCTTGCAGTATTTCCAGGGCCTCGGACCTCTTGTCGTCCAGCAGGAAGTCCAATATGGGGGCCAGCTTAAATCAGAGCTCCCTGTCGTAACGGGCCACGATCGCCAGGGCGTTGGCCGCTTTGATCGTCGTCGCCGCCGACGAAATGACCCGCCGCCCCATGGCGTCCAACTTCTTTCCCTCGCCGTCCGGCGGGGAATTAGACGTCGAGGCTCCTGACCCCGCCGCTTTCTTCTTCGCCGCCGCCGAGACGACCGAGTCTAGCGTTGGCTGGGCCCTGAGGCACAAGGGAGCGGTTTCGGGGACCTGGTACTTCTTCTCGCACCGGTCCCGTATGGCTAGTGCCATGGAGGGGTTTTTGAGAACCGACAGGCCCTCCTCTCAGATGTCATCGATTAGAGGCACGGCGATGACAGTCTTCCTCTTGGCCTCCCGGCGCTGAAAGAGGAAACCTTCCTTTTTCTGCTCCTCCGGGCAGAGCTGGAACAATTCGGATGCCATGGCGATCATGGCATGGAATGAGCCAATCTCGTTGGGCGGCGAGGCCCATGCGACGGGAGACCCGTTTCCGTCGTCGTTGCCCTCAGAACCCGTCGGCGAGCCCAACGCACCGTCATCTCCCGACTTGTGGGAGGATGAGGAGGGAACTGTAGGCCTTACGGGGGCGAGCGGAGGAGAGGGTTGGGTCCTCCATCGTTTGTTCTGAGGACTTCCCGACGGGCCAGGTTGCTGGTCCTCCGGCCTGGGCCGTGGGAATCTCGTCCTTATCTCAGAGCATAAGGACTGGAGCGCAGACAAAATGGCCGCCGAGCCATCCTGAGGCCTAGGTTCCGGCTGCGCCGGAAGGGAAGGCTGCTCTTCCTCGCCATCGTCGTCTTCCTCGGTTATCTCCCGAGGATCTTCCTTACGGGATCAAACCTTCTCGAATTGGACTTTGAGGTTCCTCACAGCCTCGGTCAGTTCCTCCTCCGAGGCTGACTCTGAGCTCGAGGAGGCTACCGTGCCCCCCCTCGCTTCTTCCATCATGGCGGCCACGACAATGGGCTGAAAAGAGGATTCCCTCCTTGGCGGCAGGGAAACTCTAGTCCCGGAGGCAGTCTCCGCTGGCGGGGTCTCTGCCGGCTTGGCCAGAGTCGCCGCGATCGTCTCGATAGAGGCCTTTGCCTGCTGGCTAGGGGCCTTCACCACCTTAGGTGCGTCCCGGGCCTTCTCCTTCGGGGGAGGGGCGACGCCTCGCTCCCCCTCTTCCGAGATCGGACGGGGCTTCTCCCGATGCTTACCCGGGGTCTCAGACTTCCTCTTCCCCGAACCGAAGCGCTGGCTCGTGGTTGACGGTGCCGGGGAAGGTGCGCCCTGCCTGGCGACCGAAGAGCCCGACCTTTCGGCGCTCCCGGAGCCAGCGGACTCGCGGCGATTGGCCTGGTGTGGGGCCCCCGTCCCAACACTTGAACGTGCGGTAAAAATCTGAAGATGGCTGCCAGAGGCGGGGCTTAGGTAGAGGGCAGTCATTGGCTGTGGTCAGTATGACGCAGAGATCAGTGATTGGTTACTACTACGAAAGACAGATCAGAAACGAAACTGATACTGATTTTTTCTTTACCGAGGATTCCCAGCCTGACGACGGGGAATATTCATGAGCATGTGAATCCATGCCAGACCCCATGCTGGAGAATAGGTCTAGTCTCGGAAGTGACCAAGTCAGAACACAAGACGGTGGGGTGTCAATACAACTAGATACTGACCTGGGGAGCAAGTACACCTGGGTTAGGGTGGAAACTGAATCTTTTAGACAGAGTGAAGGACAGCCCTTAAATACCCTGCCAATATAGCATATATATACTACATAATAAAAGTCCAAATGTATGTTTGCTAAAAGCCTCCTGCCCGCTTCGCCTGTTATTACCGCTAGAGGGAGCTGTTGCCTTACGCATACAACTATAAGACTTAAAGTTAATCTTCCAGACGAACAAAATGTGTATTTCAACAATGATAACATACAATTAGCTGCAGAAAAAGCTCAAGACAAGATACCACTTCAGCAGCATATTTGCATATACTAAGAAAATAAAAGCATTTAAAAATAAAATATGTAAACAAATTAATTTGATTAAGTACTATTTCTCTAACAAAATAAATCACTTTTTAAATGTACTTTATGATGAAAATATGTATTGTAATATTTCTTGGTATGTATTATAATAATTTAGCATTTATATATCGCTACGAACCCTCAGGTATCTGAGTGCTACTTATTATTACCCACGGTGTATGGTGCTCATTTAATCGACCTCGGAAGGTTGAAAGGCTGAGTTTGGCCCTGCCAGGATTCGAACCTGCGTCAGCAGGCTCTGCAACAGATGTCAAAGCAAGCACTCTACTCGCTGTGCTATCGGACCGGAATAATATTCTTCATGTACGGTTTAAACTTTGACTTCAATTTACTTTATGATCTCATGTCTACTTCAAATCAAGCTGCATGTGAATTGCATTACTCTGACATCCCTCAACATTATATATTGGGAGTCCAAAACCCGTAAGTGGAATCCAAGATAATGAGGAACAGATACAACCACTGGCCACATGTACTATGTTGAACTTTCAACGGATTCTGTGAGATTTTGTGGTTACTACTCATCCAAGTAAAAGGAGCAAGAACCTTTACAATTTCTTTTTTTCCTTTTAACAGAATTTACATTAAAAAATACACCACATAATATATTTACAATCTCAAAATGGCTTCCTTTACGCACAGTAGCCCGCGTACACAGACTTTTCCACTATTCATCTATATTTTTAAAAGTGAAAATGTGTGGGTTTGTGGCTTGGCGAAGTGTTGTTCCTTATACAATTCCACACAGTTTCAGCAATCTGCACCAGGTTTTGCATAGTTATCTGTGGGGACCCTGCGGACACATGACATTTGGACAACCCACCCCTTTCCCTGGATTTTAGCACCTTCACACATGAGACGGTTGCCTGAAATCAGCGAAACATCAATGTGGTTGCAGAAGGACTGGTCCTCAAATCTAGAATGCACTGTTTCTGGGACATTCACACCACAACGGACTGCACCACGCCAGGGGGAGGCAACAAGTGGAGAGAGCACAGTAGGTCCCAGTATTTAGCAGCATACCAACTCTCGCCTCCCCCTCCAACGTCTGCTCCAGGCTATGTCAGCCAGCCACACACGGCCATTCTCACTGCAGTTTACTTCAGAGTGCAAATCACATCAGGCAAATTGGAACAGCAACCTACAGGATCATTTATTTTCAACAATTGGAGAGTGTTGTCATGTTTGTCCACAGAACTGATTCCGAGAACAGGTATTTTTTGCTAGTTTTCAATAAAAACCATTGAACGATATTGTGGAGTTGGTGTGTTATTTAGGCCATCTGACACAGTAAGTAGTTGACTGGGCCATGAACAGAATTTCTGATGACGGAGGCTTTAGCACTGGCAACACAATTTTTGCAGAGTGTTTCATCAATGAGATGATTGACCACGCCAGACTACACCTTCATGGTCATCAACAAGGTTTCCAATGTGGTGGCAGGAATTGAAGTTGCCCATCTGTTTATGTACTCCTCAGATTCACTTCTATGAAAACTCTGCCACGTTGGCCTGAGCCTTGCCACCTATAACTGCGTTGTCCAATGCCCTGATGCACATGCACTTAACTGAATGCTATGCAAAATGTAGCCCACTTCTGCTTTGCCTGCTTCTGACGTACGTAGTTCCTGTTTGGCATCAGCAAGCATGTTTTAGATCACGGTCTCAATAGGAGGGCCGGCTTTAGCAGGTAGAATTAGCAACATTACGTGGACAGGCACTGTCTGAGCTATGAGAGAGCTATAGTCATAGTAGAAACTGACCTGTGAAAAATGTAACTGTCAAGGTCTTCAGCATATTACAATGTTTACTCTCTGTTGTATAGCTGAATAGAATGTGGAATGTTGAGGGTGGAGCTTGGGAAGGAATGGAATGGAGAGGGGTTAGTTTTGCTATGAGAATAAAGGAGTTAAGACATGCAGACTGTCTCCTGTCATTTGATGGAGATATAATAAAGTGGTGCCCATGAGGCACACAACAATTGGCAACGAGGTAGTGACTGACCCACTGAAACACTGATGAGCTGTAGAGATGGTCAAGAGAAAGCAGCCTGTGAAACTATTTGAAAAAATACAGTGGAAGTGGCTAATAAGAAGAAATGAAGATAAAGGAAACAGAAGCCAAAGGAAGGAAAGAGTAAGAACAGAGGAGCAACGCTGTGTGGAATTGACTTGTATGACTTGCTAATATGGCATACATGAATACATGAAGGAGAAGATTATCAACAGACTATTGTGCAGGAAAGGCATTTTTCAAAAAAAAGAGGAAAAGGAAAAACTGCAACTGTGATATTGGTCTAAGACTGTTGGAGGTGTGAGAGTCACTGGCTGGGACTCTATGAAGCAAAACTATTGGAAGGCATTGAAAGGAAAGCGATGTGGTGCGAGTGCAACCAAATGAAGGATGGAGCAAAGAATGATGGGGTAAGATGCGCGGCGTAAAGGGGCCAGGAGTCGCAATCATATAACGAGGTGTTAATGCTAGACTGCCATAACGCACGTACAAACAGATATTAGTGGAAGCATTAAAGGGTGGCTAGCATAACTACATGAGTGTAAGGGATATTTATTGGTAACACAGACATTTAGTTCAGGAGAGGTGCGAAAGAAAACAAAGAAGAACGCATCTTTCAAAATCCAGGCAGTAACGAACTTATTTGAGGGTGCAGCGCGAGCGCCAGGCAGAATATGGCTAACATGTGAAGAGTCGTCAAGGACGCTAGAGGAAATGACTTAAGAACGTTAGAAAACGTGCCACCATGTTTGTGTACAGGCTAAGAAAATTGTTAAGGCTCTCATGGCAACATGATACACAATACGTTAGCCAAAACGAAACGTTGTGCTGAAACGGAATGAAAGCAAACATAAATAAAGCTGGGGTAAATTACAAAGGATGTCTGGATAACGTGACACACTAGTAAATGTGAAAGAGTACGGAAGTGAACGAAATAAAACCAGTAAAATAAAACTAGAGTGAAGACCAGAATTATCCACAAATATATTATTCCAGTGGCACAATAAGCATAATTAACAGAGAGCAAATATAAATAAAACACAACCAACTAATGGAAGCAAAATGATATGCTGGAATTTCACAAAGAAATGAATGCAAGATAAATCAGCAACATTATCAAAGAACAATCAGCAAGTTGGTGCAACATGTTGACAGCAACAAAATAAACATTAAGACAGAATACAGCAAGAGCAAGACTTGAAGATATTCATGATATTGCAAAGACATTAAAACAGAGTGTTCATACAACAAGAATGAAAGAAATAAGCGGGCATAGTGTAAAGAAAGAACCAGGAAACCTGAACACAAAACGAAGAGTAGAGGAGCAATACAGTAACAACAAAGGTGAAGAATACCAACAACTTGTGCAGCCTCCAATTAATTTTTCACCACGGATCTTCGCTGTTAGTGCATCCAAAATTATATTCAAGAAGTGCAAGAAATCCTTTTCACACAGTCTCATAAGCACAAATACATGTTAACATGGCTTTCAGCTGCAAGACCAAAGGTCTCTAAGCGAAGTAGTGGAGGGTTAAAAGAAGATTACTGCTAGAAAATTCGTCTCCCGTCCTGGACAGAACGGAGACTGCAACAATGTTTCAACATATTGCACAGACACTGTGAACTGGGTACCTCTGGGTAGACAAAATAAAGACAAGAGCAACAAAATAGAACTGGACAAATGAAAGTTGCACAGATGGAATAATATCGACCAATAAAGAAATAATATTGTGCAGTCAAGCAACAAAGGCAACTACGGTGTGCATGGTTAGGTGGTAGTTGCTGATAAAAGAAAGAGCGAAACAACTGCCAGAAGTGAATAACCACGTTCCTGAATATCACAAGTGGGATTCTGGTGGGCTATCTACATTGCCCTGACCCATTTGTACTTGAGCCACAGGAAGATCAGGGGCAACGATGGCAGGAATGGATGGAAGAGTTTGAGAACTTCTTGAAACCAGCAGGAAACTAGGATGCTTCAAACAAAATGGACATATTTGTGAATTTGGTAGGAAAGGAGGTGAAAAATGTGGTGATGAGCATTCTGGCTCAGGAAAGAACAACATATCAAAAATTGGTCTCTGCAAATGGTGAACATTTGGTAGTCCCTCCCAATCGGGATTATGAACGGTATGCATTCAACCAGTGCACAGAGTCCACATGAAATAATTGACCAATTTGCATTACGACTGAAGAGAAAGGCAGAATATTGCAAATTTGCAAGCTTTAGTGATGATGAGGCAATTAGGCTTAGAATCATTGAAGGCTGTACGCCATCAGAACTTCAAAGACATCTTCTAAGAGTGCCTCTCACATTAAAGGAAGTCTTGAGTTAGCACAAGTGTATGAAATAATTGAAAGGCAGGTGGCCAGGATGGAAAAGAGAAGTGAGTTGAATACCATTATCAGAGCTAATAGACGAAGGCAATCCCGACGTTCAAACCTGTTCACCCAGCAAAGTGCTTGGGATGGTACAGGTAGCAGTCGACTGGAGAAGTGCTACAGATGTGGATTGGATTTCCCGCACAGAGGAAGATGTCCAGCTTTTGGTCGGATGTGTATGAGATGTGGACAAAAATAATTTCTGGATCATGTGCAAAGAAGGGGCCCCAATATTGGCAACATGGAGATCCAGTGAACAATTGCTACCAGGAAGGAAGTGTGGCATGGTGAGATTTCCTGATGCGAGATTGTACTGGGAGAAGGAGAACATAGAGCCTAGTGCTAGTAGCTATGTGAAAATGCGTCACTCCCAGCTGAGAAGCACCAAAGCCGTAAAACTAAATAAAAGAAAAGATCCTGGCTATGAAGCATTTTGAAAATGGGGGGAGGTGGGAGACATGGACATGGTCATGGAAGAAAGAATGCTGAAGGCCAATGTGGATTGGATAACCCGAAAGAGGAAAATGGAAGAAAATCAGAAGCCAGTGAGTGAAAGTGAAGTTGTATTAAGCAGGCAGAAACAACGGAGAATAGTGGGATCCAGCCATGGCCCATAGCGCCTGTTGTGAAAGAGGATGGTGCAGTAACAGGAAAGATAGAGGGCGATTTGTTCTTTCATGCAACGTTCCAGGAGGAGTTGGAAGAAGAAACGGGGAGAAATAAGGTATCTGTTGGGCTTATGTCACAGGATGACTCAAATGAAGAACTGTATGGGGAAAGGAGGAGTGAAGAACCTGTCAATCTCCTGTCACTTAAAGACTCTGGACATTCGCCACCTTGGTTGTTCGGTAGTGGGCGCTCTCAAAGGACTATATGCAAGCCTGTATGCCTCATTGAACAAATGTAGAGGTGAACCTGTCAGACTGATGGGGAGAGTGAACTTCTCTGATAAGCAAGGGGGAGGTGTTGTATAGCTGAATAGAATGTGGAATGTTGAGGGTAGAGCTTGGGGAGGAATGGAATGGAGAGGGGTCAGTTATGATACGAGAATAAAGGAGTTAAGACATGCAGGCTGTCTCCTGTCATTTGATGGGAGATATAATAATTAAAGTGGTGCCCATGAGGCACACAACACTACAGGTATGAAGCTCACAGGAGTGTTTGCGTATTCTATTATGAGAAGAATGGATTGCACATTGAAACATTGTATACAGTTGGCATTGTACGATTAATTACTCACTTCCTTCCACAGGAGAACCTGTGTGCATTACTGTATACAAATCCTGTAAGCCCAGGAAAGGGGGTTACTGCTGCATATATACAGTTCAATAGTTGGTTGTGTCCTGTATTGTAGCTTTTCGGTATGCTGCTTTGCTGACTCATTTATCTGAAGAGTCAGTGGGCTATTTGCACAACACCAATGAGGAGAATTTTGTGTATCGCTTGGTGACCAAGTTCTTTGCGGAACAGAGGGGTCATGGAAACTCAGGCGGTAGATGGATAGGCTGCTTTTACTTCTAGAAAGGCACAAAAGGGTCCCTTCTGGTCTTGGAACCTGGATCATTTCTTAACATGCAGTTTCCTCACGATTCTACTCATCCTGGCAGAAACAGCACTTTTAGTTGACCCTGCTGCAAAATTAGGTGTTTTACCATTGTCCAGCCAAGCCACCAGCATCCTGTGTTTGTCCTGCAGTCATCGCTTAAAGCGCTTGGCAAATATGGAACCGGTCCAGGCAGTAAACACATTTGTGACATTGGTCCTCTGCATAAAAGTTTTTTCAGTCAATATAAAGTGTAGCTCTGAAACAGTGACATTTTTTTCCTCCGTCATGATTAAGCATATTTTAAACAAAGGAAAGAGGAATTTTGGAAGATATAGACGGGAGGCACCCTGAAGACAGCCAATAAGGCCCCCGCACCTACACCAACCGGATAGCAACCTGTGAGCCCAGGATGCCAAAACCCCTTTAAATAGGGATCCTTATCTGCAGATTGGTGTATAAATCTTGAAGCTGACAGAGAGGAACATGTTGTCAAACTCGAGAAATGAAAATCCCAGTTGCACATGAACACCTAATCACAAGGCATACAATGGAACGGAATCTGAAGGGGACATTGTTGGTGGCACTTATCAGCCAACTTTATTGCCCAGAGGGCAAAAGGGCCAAAGTCAATGCAGTGTTGTAAGATATATAGGGTAAAACTGCGTTGTTAAAGGTACTGAGGATTTTCAGCCTGTCAATTGGGAATATTCAAGAGCATGTGACTATATGAAGGATTCAATGCTGGCGAAGTTATCATTCTTAATTCTGGATTTCATGCGATTCACTTTAAATCAATGTTAATTCACTGAATATTTGAAAACCACCATGGTTGATTTCAGCAGGTAAACTAAACATCCAGTTAAATTTGCATGAAATATGGAACAAGATGTCAAATTACACACAATTGCATGTCATTTCAAGCAAAATCAGACATTTTGTGTCCAATAAATCGAACGCTCACCTTGTCAAACCTGCATCTTTGACAGTCTTCTGCCAGGCATGTATCCTCTGCTCTCGTTGAGCCAAAGCCTTCTGATATATTGCTGGCAGTCCACCAGGAATCTCTGTCGTATCTCCTTCCATTTCAAAAGGAATCACGTAAATGTAAAAGTCATGTGGCGATATAACCCTCCAGCTGCTGGTTTCACTGTTCTCTGGATGCATGCACATTGGCTTATCCCAGTAATTTGGCACCGTAGCGAGTCCAGTGTGCGCCATGTGATCCTCCAACATTGGATAATGCGTATGAAAGGGTGACAATATTATACCTTTGTTCGCAGTCAAGATAAGTGGGCGTGTGGCAGTGATAATGTGAAAGGTACAGTTAACTGTGGATGAGATGGACAGACGATGGCAAACTGCAATGGTTTTTACATTGTCGCAGTCCTTTACATGAAGAGTTGTTTGCACGGGCCCCAAGACAAAGGTGCTGTTCCTGCATTTCTCTATGGTGACAGACCTGAAACACACATTATTTTTCATTGGAAAGGCTGAAGGGATTTAGTTTTCTATAAATGAAAACAATGAAATGCAAATGTAAGAAAGACTTTTATAGCATTTGCGTAATAAAACAGTTTCACAATTATGGAACAGGAAACGGGAATATTGCATTTACAAAAAAAGGGTATACGAACTGACGACTGCTCTCCAGCAGGCATAATTTGCACTTGCCACAAGATATTGAATAGTGATAATGGAGACTTGGCAAGTAAAAAGGTGAGCTGTGTGCATTTACGTAAATGAGGTGGCTAGCATCTTTTATATGACCGACATGTAGATTCCAACTTGTATATTTACCCCACACTCTTCAATATTTTATAAGTTTCAGTTAAGGTAATACATTCGCCAAGTACCAGGATACCAAGTGGGGCCATTTTATGAGGCAATACATATGACATAGTTTGCCTTTAACAATAGTCCACATCGTCTTCCCCCGAGAATTAAAACAAAGAAATTTATAAAAAAAGAAGAAAAAAAACACGTTCCTTCCCTACGTTTACATTACATTTAATATACAAATTTGAAAAAAACGAAATCCAAATCAGGAGGACTCTAAATGAAATAAGCACACGGTACCTTCAAATGTTAGAGAACATAGTGATTTTGTGGTCCACGATTGGCACATAAAGGAAATCCATTTCAGTTCATTTTATAGCCCAAACATACAACCCAGGTCCAATCATGTGAGGAGGTAGGAAGGAAACCCCACTAACCAGGGGAAGATAACTACATTGTGGAACTACTTCTGGACATAACATTTCCAGCAAGGGCTCTGCCCCGGATTGAGAAACTTGGAACACATCAAGAAAAGAGATGCATCATATGACAAAGCTTTTGAAAGACACCTACCCAAATTAAGCATGCCTTATATGCAGTCACATTTGAGAAAACGGTATCCAGTAATATGATCGCTGAAGAATTGCCATTTTCACAAATAATCGCGACAAAAAGGCTGTGTTGTGACCCGGTAAAGGTGTTTGTATCATACCACACAAGGGCGCTAGGTTTCCAGGGGTGTCCCCCCGCTTCCTTTGTGCAGTATGATGGGTCAGGGGATTGCGGGGTGTCCCCCGCATCCATTACATAGATTGCGGGGGCCACATCACACCCTTTTTGCTGCATGTTTTTTTTTTTAAACAGCCATTTTCGCGACGATTTTATTACAATGAACCGAGAAAACGTGTGCTTTAAACACCAGGTCGCCTCTGGAACACATTACTTAGAAGAGGATTAATCTAATCATGTGTGGTTGATAGAGGCCACCAGATTTACCACTTTCCATGGTTTCATGTCACACTAATGGCCTCAAATTAGGTGTCCATTACGTTTGTCAGCAGCACATTACATTCTTTATTAAAGCATGTTTTTGTACTAAGGGGAACCTCTTCAAACACACAAGACACCAAACTATTACAAAAGCAAACTGTCAAGGTGAAACCTCTTTGGCCACATGTAAAAGCCCAATATCACCACTGCTTGATGCTATGGGGAAACGTTTGCTTTTAGCAGAAATAGAAACTTTTATAAATAGGATTCTGACTTGTGCCTGTAGAGTTTCCCTCTTAAGCACCATGAAATCACCAGGCTGTTGTCTTTATGATGATTCGCGGGAGATTCAGAGATTCTGGATTGAGATGGAGAACACCATATTAATCCTTGAAATTAAGTGTGACGGGGCATGCAGAGAATTTGGAAGACTGGAAATACTCCGGCCTGATCCAAATGGAATTAAAATGTTGCACAGCAGAATTATCTGCCAGATCAAATGTTATTGATCGAAAACCCATAGCAATCACGAGCTGATCAATGGAAACATTAACCAAAGACTTTCTATCAGAAAGCACATGCCTTTTAGGGGATGAACATTCAAAGCGAATGTATGCATTGTTCGCATCACCTAGATCCCCTAATCCAGTCAAAACAATATTGCAGAAGAAATGCAATAAAGAGTTTTTATAGCCCATGGTGGAGGAACCTCCATAGAGAATGAGGGATATGGGAAACATCTCAAAATGAGCGCCCTCCAACCAAAATCCGGAATTGTATCCCAAAGAGTACTTTTCAAAGAAAGGTCTTCGTGCTGGTCTTGCGTTTTGCCCAATGTTGTAAAGGTCCAGGTTCAACATTACCAAGGGGGGGCGCATATACCAGTTGTGCAAGTAACATGGTGACGTGGTGTGTGACATCGGGTGTGGGGATGACACTGAAAGCAGCACTGCTTGCATTAGGTGACAAAAGCAGGCACAGTGTGAGAAGTCCCATGGTGGAACGCCATGAGGGGTAGGTGCTTTGGGTGTAGTTTGGGGTAGTTGTATAGAGTAGGCACCTGGTGGGGGTGCAGGGTTTTGTAGGGGAGTATATAGTAGGGGAGCCTTTGAATATGTGAATAGAGAAACCATTTTGTTTGTAGGCCCACATTAGGAAAGCATTTCCTGCAGACAGTTCATAAGAAAAGAGCTGCAGGTCTTCATGTGACAAGCAGTAGTGTGCAGAAATGTTGCACAGCTGACGTTTCCCAGGAGAACGTAGCCACAGTGAAGTTACTCTAAGACAGGGATCCCCAACGTGTAGCTCGGGAGCAACATGTTGCTCGTGGCACCCTAAATTGTTGCTCGCCAGTTGCTCTTGGCCATGATGTGGAGGCCTAGAAGGAGGTGCTGAATGGATGAAACCTCAGTAGCACTGTAGTCAGGACAGAGTCCTGGACTGTGAAAGAATGTTGGCCAATGAGCCGCTGTGTTTCCAGCTGGCTTATTTTTATACATGCAAGATTTGTGTTTGGTGCCACCATGCACATCATTTTTCAGTAAATGCCCTTATTTGTTATGGTAGTGACATTGCTAAAACCCTGGCCTCTCCAGTTACTTTGCCCAACTGACAAATGTATTGAGTACAATATTTGAACCATGTTTGTGTCATGGAGAAAATTGGCATATTCTGTTCCTTGGTACAGGTAGTATGAGCAAAATGGACAAGGAGGTGGTATGCATACCCAACTTTCCTTTATTAAATAATGTGCATGCACACTTTCTGTACAAGTGAGGTTTGTGTCTGTTGCCACCATGCATATTTATCGACAATATTCATTTTGGTGCCAACTCTATTTATTATTACATAGTGTCCTAGCAGAAAAATGGTCATCGATTGATACTCTGCCCATCTGGCACATGGTTAATGGGGAGAAACGGTAAATGCATGCCACATTTTTCATAATTAATTAGCCCTATATGCCAATCCAATTAAGTTATTGTTAATAGGTTTAAACTAACAAGCCACTTAATGGAATCAAATACTTTAACACCACCACACCCCTCTATGAAGTGGTCATCAAAAGCTCAAAGGTCTGACCAATGTTTGCCACTAAGTCTTGTGTGAAATCTCTTTTGGGCAGAGAAAATCGGCTCCAAATAATTAAGAAAGTTATTATTTTTATTCCTAATCATTTTCCACCAACGCAACAGCCTTCTGGAGCTTTAAAACACATTTGCCATAACATTCCCATATAATTCTCAGGAGATAACCTCCAAAGGCCCAATGAGGTGATCTTTAAAGCCTACCATGTAATAACCTGAAGTACTAATTAATATTTAATCATATTTCTCCATTACGTCAGCAACATTTAAAAACATGCTTCAAATTTTTCATACAATCCCCACAGAACAAGCCCAAAATAGAAAAGCAACTTTAACATATTCAAACCTGCTATATATAAAAGCCTGATCATTACAAATAATTGTATATAACATAGCTCCGATGTAGTCCACGCTTTTGCAAAACAGAGAAACAACGGCAAAATAACAGAAAATGAACCAAATCTTTGACTCCTATTTTGTAAGCGCACTTTGTGCTTCCTCCTGCACACTTTCTTAATTTATTGAGTGGGTACATTTTAACATACCATTACCACCAGCCTCCTGCATTCTGGGTATCTTATTTCACAGATTTCTCCTTGCCATCTTATAGGTGTATGTAAGTCTGTATATAAGGCTAAAGTGGGCAGCCTATGTATATTTTGGACATCTGACTCTTTTTCCATCAGACAAGCTCTTGCTTTTGGAGCTATTTTGAGGTGACTTAAGGCACCAAATACAGTTATATCCCATCCCTATCCAAATGGTGCCTTACAACCACAGTATTTTTATTCACCAGGGGAGGCTACAATCGCACTTGCACTGAAATTCACTTTATGATTAGCAGAAAATCCCAGATGTGCTTTTAAAAAATAAGGAACATTCTTAACTGGCTTGGCACTTTCAAATTGAACACCCCCAAATCAGCTCACAAGACAATAGCAGGTGTATCTGCGGGGAGACCTGCTATTTGGCACAGGAATTTATTTTGCAACCCCTCCAGGAAATGACAGTTCTAACCACCCTAGTTTTTGCAGCCTTAAAATCATGGATCAGACATTTGTCTTATATACCTCCAGTCACTTCTCCAATCAGAATGCTGCAAACTTGAAATTACAACGTAAAAATCCATTTAATCACTAATGATGCCTTTTCAGCTATCTTCTTTAAATGACTGACGCAAGCACAGCTCTTTCAGAAGAGTAGGCTCAAATAAAAATGAGACTGCCCCCTCATCTCTACATTCATTCAAAAACTAACTACAAGGTTTCATCCTTTGCCTGAATACCATCATTTTAGTTTTTATTATATTTCATTTCAAACTGTAATTCTCAAAATAGTAACTTATGCTTAGCAGGCCCTGTTGGAGACTTGCAGGGGGCAAGTCCAAAATAGCTGTGTCTTCTGCATAAGGAAGCATGCTTCAAAATGAACCCTTCAGGCGGAGGGTGGATTAACTTTCCTAATAGAAGTGCTAGAATCGACATCCAAAAAGAATACATTGGGACCAACTGACATCCCTGCTTGTCACATTTATTGGTGTTGGAAAACAATGTATAATTCGTAATCTTGTATATTGGACTGATGCTGGGATGTCTGCATATCACGTTGGAAAAGACTTTTAAAAAAAACAATAGTGACCTGTAGGAATGTAGGAGTAGGACTCAGACACAGTGGGCTCATGTTGATTGCCATATACTTTTATTGAAAGTAAAATGGTGGGGGACTGGGGAAACGCCTCCATTTCCCTAAAGCTAAGAGGGTTTCCCTTCCTCAACAAAAACTAAGGAAACTGTCAGGATGTCTTGTCTAAAGTAAATAGTCCACTGTCACAAGTCCGAAGCCTATTTCCATCTCTTACACTATTGACTAACTTATAAAAAACCAAAGGTCTTCTTAATTCAGAAGAATAGGTTGTAGTTTAGTTTTAGTTTAGTTTATTTATTTGTACCGCGCACCGAACCCTGGGGTAGCTGGGCGCCGGAGACTTAAAAACAGTTACAGCATGGCAAAAATATACAGTACAGATTGTGATAAAACAACAACGGTGTAGTAGACCGGGTTACAGGTGGTCAACAGAGGCAAGCAGAGAGGAAGTGCATTAAGCGGCGTTTTTGTTGGAAAGCCATGTTTTTGTTTTGGCTCTAAAAGTCCAGAATGAGGGTTCTGCTCTAAGGTGTGGTGGCAAAGCGTTCCATAGTTTGGCAGCTAGGACCGGGAAGCTGGCGCCGCCTGCTTTTTTTAGAGAGAATTTGGGAACGGAGAGGCAGTGTGCGTATGGTGTTCTAGTTGGTCTAGTTGAGGTGTGATTGTGGAACTTGTCTGCCAGGTATTTGGGTGCGTCGTTAGAGCGGCATTTATGGACGATGACGAGGGATCTGAGGGAGATTCTGTCTCGTACTGGGAGCCAGTGAGCATCTTGTCTGAAGCTGGAGATGTGGGCGTTTCGTGGGATACTGCGGGCTGCTCTGATGGCATTATTTTGCAGTACCTGTAGTTTGTTCAGGTTGTGTTCTGATGAGCCAAGAAAGAGGGTGTTGCAGTAGTCAATTTTTGAGAGCACTAACGCTCTGGCTAGTGTAATGCAGCTAGAGGGTGATAGGAAAGGTTTGCAGGCGTTGATGAGCTTATTGGTGTAAGCTGTTGAAGAGGCAGTTGCGTTCACCTGTCTTTTGAGTGAGAGAGTGGAGTCTAGATAAACCCCAAGGGTTTTAATTTCTTTGGCTACTGTGATTAGGTTACCGTCAATGTTGATGGACGCGTAACGGGGGTCTAGTTTGTTTAGCCGCGGTTGGGAGCCGACAATGAGGAGCTCAGTTTTCTCATCGTTGAGGCATAGGCCGTGCTCTGCCATCCAGGCTTGGATCTCTAAATAAAGGTTGTTGATTTTGGTGGAGTCCTCGTCGTAGCACCCTGATAGGGTGATGAGAACCTGGGTATCGTCAGCATAGTTTGTGTAAGTGACACCTAGATTATCTAGGCGGTCAAACAATAGCTTTGTGAAGATATTGTATAGAGTCGGCGAGACGCACGAGCCTTGAGGAACGCCGCAGGTGATGGGGACAGGGAGTGCTGATGCCCCTGGGGAGAAGACCCGGGTGGTTCGGTTGGTTAGGAAGGACTGGATCCAGGCAGTCGCCTGGTTAGAGAAGGCCGCTGAGGTCCTCAGATGTTCTGTGAGGATCTGATGGTCGACGAGATCTAATCAAAGAGTTCCAAGCAACAAAGGTTCCAAACCCAAATGTCTTAAATGTAAAATAAAGTTCCATACAGTTCTTAGATATTTCTCCATTGCACAAACTTCGCAACAACCAGGGACAATGACTCCTTTGCCCTGGTTCCTTCTCCTGTAGGTCCCAGATCTCTGCTTCTCTCTCTTTCCGCTTGGGCCAACTTAGTTCACTTCTCTGCCAAGTATGGTCCTTAGTAAATTACTCTGTGGTTTCCCGTCTTCTCATGGGATTGGCCCCCAGACCCCTCTTTATGTTCGGGAACTGGGAGCCCTCTTCTCCCAAGTACCACCACAAGGAAGAGGACTTGTGGGTTTCTCGTGTAGTGGGTCCCAAACCTCCCTTCTTTGCGTGAGGTTATTGGAGCTCTCTTATCCCATGTACCACCACGAGGAAGATTACTTGTGTGGTTCTCGTGTAGTGGGTCCCAGACACCTCTTTTGTGTTTGGGTGCTTGGAGCCCTTTCTTCACAAGTACCGCCACAAGGAAGAGGACTCATGTTGCTTTCTTTTGGTGGGTACCAGACCCTTAAGTTTCTCTTGTTGGGGGACAGACATGGCTCATATGCATGCCAGGTACTGTGACTATTAAGATGCTGACTACACCGTCTTAGTTTCCCACCAGCCAGTCTGAGTGCTCCCCTTTTGCGCTTCCCTGTCTGCAGGAACATCGGAGCTTCTCTCTTCCAGCTCACCTTCTGGTCCTTCCACTGTGGACTGGCCCTTGTCCTTCCAGCTCCCGTCTTGGCATCCTGGTGTGCTCCCTTGAACCTTCCTGCACCATGCTGGCTCCTGCAGCTCCTTCATGGAGGATTAGACAACTTCTTCCTGAGTCCCTCTTCATTTTGTACTCTGCATTGGCCAATGAGCAGCCAGCAACAACTAGACTGCTCATTATGGTTCTTAGGAAAACTCTTCATGCCTCTGCTCCTCCTTTTCATCCCTCCCACTTATTCCAAGTAGTCCAGAATGCTCATGTTGGTTATGTGGAACACTCTACATTCCTCCATGAATCTTCTTTGTCTCAGTGGTTGTCAATAGCATATCTTTCAACTCTTCCCCATTCTTCCTTGTCTCAGTATTTCTACCCTTGCTCTCCCTTGGGTCGGTTGTGCTCTTCATAGTCCCAGTACTTATCTAGGGAAATGGCAGGGCGACTATAGCTCATGAGCCTATTAGGGAAGGGGTTGTTTTTGGGTTATTGGAAGGGGGGGTCTAGGGTCTGGTGATTGGTGATGATACTGCGTTCTCAGGGTAGTGTTGTTCTTAGTCCCATGAGGGGTTTCCTCTCCCATGTGATCCTCTCCCTGTGCACCACCCTCAGAGGAACTATTGTACCCAGTACGTACCGTCCTAGCCCCATGGGAATGGTCTTCCCCGATAGGGGAAAAGGGACAGCATCCACAGATTTGTCACAGACTCCAATAAAATGTAAATTACGCCACATTATGTTTCTATCAATCAAATACTGATGAAATCCACTGTGGAGTTCTACGGACTCCATAATAGGGGACTAACACCACCAAACCACCACTTGGAATCTAGCAGTGATACCACTGCACCAAGTGGCAGTAACGGTATCATTGAGATGCCACCAAACTCGTAATGAGCCCCAATGTCCAGTAAGGGAATTGGCCTATAAACGTGAGGGGCTGGTGGTCCAAGAAATACTTATCTAAGGGGATGGCATATTGCCAGTCTTAACAACAGCAATAAACATAAAACGATTTGGTGTCCTTCAAAAAAGCTCCCATTGTTTCTCAAATTCTTTTTTTGTCTTAAGCCAATTCTTTTTGCCATTTTGAAACTATAAATCTGACCAGCAGTGTACACACCCCTCATTAAATCGAACCATTGTGCATCCCTTTCTATAAACTGGAACTCCTGAACTTGGGGGCACGGTTTGCCAATAGCTCTGCCCTGGATAGTTTCTCCTAAAGACTCAAACAAACTGACACTTTCCTTTGTGGCCTCTGAACTGGTCAACAGTTTTAAGAGAATATCTTAATTTCTTGTGAATTAGTAATTCTTTCCAATGCCTCCTTTTCAAGCGTAGGCATCGCCAACCAGCCTCTCTGGCTGTCAGATACTTCTTTGTGGTGCCTACCCTGGCCATTTGAAAATGAACTCAAGAGGATTTAGTTTACTCTTTGATCAATAAGAAATGTACCATTTCATAACATTCCTGGAGGAAAAAAAATCCACAACACAGTCATCAATGACTGTGTAACAGTATTGCCGATCTTGCATGCTTAGGAATGCACCATTTGCCATTAAAGACCCCATAAAATCCAAGGCGGAATCTCAGTAGACCTGAAAAATCAGTGGTCCATTTGTGGCCATTTTTACTGTCCATACATTTGCACTAATATTTTGCTCGGGAACCTGAAACCCTTGGTAATGTTTGTTTACTCCTACTCTATTTTTGAACATCTAGGCTGGTCCTATATGTCTAAAAATGTACTACTGACCATTCAATTTCCTCAACATTTCTTGTAGACAACCACTTAACATCAAATGAAGTTAAAGGCCTTGCACATTTCCTTGACTACACTAACATGTGGTCTAGATAAATATTAAGTACTGCAAATGAAATGTTCTATACGCAGTTTTAACTTTGCTACATTTCTAATTAGTGTTGCAATCATTTTTCCGCCAACTGTGCGCCAATATGTTACATCAAAAAATTGATGTTGCTCACCATTTAATTTGATATGCCAATTTTGCTCATTGCGCACAAAAGGTTGGGGACCCCTGCTCTAAGAGATACCTTTGAGGCCAATGAGCTAGGCACCTGGGCACACGAGGAGAATTGGCAGAAGAGAAATTAAATACAGTTAAACTCCAGCCACAGTGTGGTATCGTTTTTTCCAGACTACATGTGGCAGCAAGGCGTGACAAGGAAGCCAGAGTGTTGGGGTAGGGGGGGCATGGGGCACGTGACAGGCAGCCAATCAGCAGAGAGAGGCTTTGGTGTCCCTATGGTGCAACATTGTACAGTGTCCTCCTTGCTGATGTTCGCAAGGCACATAATTGGTCAGACTATGAGAATGTCTTGCCCATTGTCATTTCAAGCCATTTTGCATATTGGACATTGCCAACCAATGACAAACACGTGTTTTTAACTGATCAGCACAATAATGTAATTGAGGGGTGGTTTGGAAAGGTTTGTGACATCACAAGGGTTAATGTAATTGTGGCCAAAGGTGTATTGTCCAATTAGGGTGACAACATATATTTGGATATAGGGGGCTGACATAGTCCCACCAATCAGCTTCTGTGACCTGCCTTAAAAATGTAACAAAAATGTTGTATGGTAATTTGGAAAATTATGTATAAAATGTTCAGCCACAATGGGCAACGTTGACCGTGCATTTCATTCAGTTTGACGGGGCTGTCTGAACTGCACTTCCCAGCTGTTTTGGGTCCAATACATTTGCATTGCTTCTTGCTTGGTGTACGCTCCTTTGTCAGATTATTTTTTGTTCTGTGACAGGACCCCTGATGCACTGTGGAGGCCCAAGTGAGATCCTTAGTTCCCTTGGCGAGCCGAGGCTATTGTTGCTGCACTCCTGGGAGCGCGGGGTAGGCAGGCTGAGACCAGTTCAAAGTGCACTAACGAGAAGGCTCAGCCGATGCAGAGTTTGCAAAGGTCTGCCTGGTCCAGAGAGCCGCCCACGCTCAAGTGGAGGTGCAGGCCATGGGGGAAGACTCAGGCCCCAGAGGACTTGATCTCTAGAGCACGCAAGTGTACCCTTGCATGAACGCACAGCGCCATGCATGTGTGCACGCGGCAGGATTATTTATGGTGTATAGGATGCATCGTACAGGGGGTGGGTGGTAGGACAATTGGCCGTAATAGTCATAGATAATAGTTCCACCCCTCACATAGGGAGTGGGTGTGTGGCGGGCACATCTGTAGGAGAACAGAGAAGTGTATAGACGGTGGCAGACTTCCATTGAATAGGAGTGGTGCGTAGTTCAAGCTGTTGTATAGTTGCGTCATTCTTTTCAGGGATTGTGAGAAGGTAAGTGCTGATTTATTGGTGTGGAACGTGCACAGTAGATTAGAAATATTGTGGTATAATGTGTTGGCCGAGGTGGAAGGGCTGACGCAAGAGTGCTACTGTAAATAGAGCTTAGTGGACTGTTGAAGTAGCTCAGTGGCCGGAGGAGAAGGAAGGGCCAGGTAACTGTATAGTAACAATAGAGTAGCAGCTAGTTAGAATTGTGTGGGCCAGTGTAGAGGCCTATTACGTTTGATAAAGAATGAGTGGGTGAGGCTGTGGAGAGGGCCATTGAATGTTGTTTTCGGGTGATTGATGTGAATGTATGAGGTGAGTGCTGAGTAAGAGTATATGGGGTGTAGCGGGTAGATTTCGTTTAATATTTGAGAATTGTATCAGTAACAAACTGTCATTGAGATATATATATATATCACTGAAAAAACGTTGTTAAAGAGACATTATGGTTTAGTTGCGCTACTAAAAACCTATGAAATTCAAATGGAAAAACGTTACAAGGGCGTTATGGTTACAGGTAAAACCGAAAACCCCCAGAAATCCGCCAGTTATGGTAGGCTAAGCAACCATAACTCGTGCTACCATTGGGCACTACAATGACTAACAGCCATGACATCAAAGATGACATGACTGATGACATCACATGTATGGCTCCCTCTTTTTGTTCAGTGCCGTATGAACACCGGGTGCTTTTCTCACTGGGAGTCGGGAACTAAAAATTGAAAAGGTACTATTTTTGTTGACCTAACACTTCTCATATGGTCTTACACTACTTTCTTTAGGGTTCGGGCACATGATAGGATACATATACATAGGGGAAAAAGTAAGATGGAAAAACAGCAATCATTTCTGTGTATGAAGATAATGAGGTAGGGTATGAACACTTTCTGGTAGTACTGCTACTGTTTTGCTAACTTTCCTTTCCTTGTATATGCACATATTTGTATGCGTTGTCTCTATGCTTTGTGTACATTAGTACCAGTATGTAGTAAGGAACAAGTTACTTACCTGTAACTGCTGTTCTCCAGCATGGGTCTGACATGGATTCACATGCTCATGAATATTCCCCGTCGTCAGGCCGGGAATCCTCGGTATAGAAAAAATCAGTATCAGTTTAGTTTCTGATCTGTCTTTCTTAGTAGTAACCAATCACTGGTCTCTGGGTCATACTGCCCCCAGCCAATGACTGCCCTCTCCCTAAGCCCCGCCTCTGGCAGCCATTCTCAGATTTGGTAGCACTTAAAGTGGCAGTATGACCAAGTGAAGAACCGCAGAGGGGTAGGCGTGAGGGTTTGCATGTGAATCCATGCCAGACCCATGCTGGAGAACAACAGTTACAGGTAAGTAACTTGTTCCTTCTCCAACATGGGGTCTGGCATGGATTCACATGCTCATGAATATAAGAATACATAGCAGTATACACATGCACAACTACGGGAGGTGGCAACAGGCTCAACATTAAGTAATACAAAAAACTCAACATTAAGCATCTCTTACCTCCTCACCAGGCTCACCTTAAGCGAACAGGTCGCGCAGCACTGGTTGGCCGACCCTGGACTCCTCCCTGGAGTCCCGATCGACGCAGTAGAATCTCGTGAATGTGTGCGTCGACCTCCACGTCGCAGCCCTGCAGATGTCGAGCAGGGGCACACCAGATAGGAACGCCGTGGTAGCAGCAATCGCTCTGGTCGAGTGGGCTCTCGGACGGCCGGGCAGCGGTCGGTTTGCCAACCGGTGACAGTGCATGATGCAGCCGGAGAGCCATCTGGAAATGGAAGCCTTCGAGAGAGCCTTCACTTGATTCACAGGTCCAAAGTTTAAAACAGCTCTGATGTCTTCCGAAAACTCTTCGTGCGGTCCACGTAGAACTTCAGCGCTCTAGCTACGTCCAGCGAGTGCAGAGTCCTCTCAGCCGGCGACGGGAAGAAAACTGGCAACACCAAGGGTTCGTTGAGGTGGAAGTCCGATGGCACCTTCGGCATGAAGGAGGGGTGCATCCTCAGTCCTCAGCACCACCCTCGTGTCGTGAAAAGTCAAGTATGGTGGCTTGCAAGATAGGGCCTGGATCTCTCCCACTCGTCGTGCGGAGGTGATGACCAGGAGAAATGCTGCCTTCCACGACAGAAACTTCAACGGTGCCGAATGCATAGGCTCAAATGGGGCCCCCATGAGCCTGGTCAGCACCACATTGAGCTCCCACGTCGGGGCAGGGGCCTTCACCGGCAGGAATGATCGGAACAATCCTTTCATAAATTCCTTCACCAGCCGATGAGACCACAAGGACGCCCGTCCTGTAGTTCTGGTGTATCGTGAGATGGCGGCCAGATGTATCTTGATGGAAACGTGAGCTAGTCCAGCCTTGGCCAACGACAGTAGGTACGGCAATACTTGGGGGGCCGTAATACGCAGAGGGTGAATCTTCTGTGCACGGCACCAGACAGAGAACCTCTTCCATTTATGTCCCTAGCACTTGAGAGTTGAGGACGCCCTGGCCTTTGCAAGAACCTCTCTGCAGTCGGCTGCGATGTCGTACCCTCCAAACTCTAGTGCTGCAGGAGCCAGGCCTGCAAGTTCAGCGACTCTGTGTTGTGATGAAGAATGGCGCCTCCTTCTCTGGAGAGAAGATCCGCGTCTGTCGGCAGCTTGACTGGTGTGGACGCTAACAAGTCCAGAAGGTCCGGGAACCAGATCTGTCTCGGCCACGCCGGTGCGACGAGGATCACCCTGCACCGGGACGCTTGAGCTGTTTGATGAGCCGGAGCAGCAATGGCAACGGAGGGAACGCATAAAGAAATAGGCCGTCCCAGGAGAACGAGAACGCATCGCCCACGCTCCTCGGCTGGGGGAACCTGCTGGCGAACCTCCGGCATTTGGAGTTCGTCGCCGTCGCGAAGAGATCGATCTGGGGTTCGCCCCATTGTCAGAAGAGTCGATCCACTTGATCCTGGCGTAGTTCCCACTCGTGGCACAAGCGCAGCTCTCTGCTGAGTGAGTCGGCGATGGTGTTTTTTATTCCTACCAGATGAAAAGGCACCAGAAACATCCCTTGGGCGACGGCCCAATGCCACAGATCCTGGGCTTCCTTGGATAGGGCAGGGGATCTGGTTCCGCCCTGCTTCCGGATGTAGAACATCGTGGTGGTGTTGTCGGTGAAGATCCTCACCACCTTGCCCTTGAGGGATGGAAGAAAAGACCTGAGGGCCCAGAACACTGCGCGGAGCTCCAAGATGTTGATGTGGAGAGACTTCTCCTCCGGGAGCCAAAGGCCTCTCGCGTGAAGGTCTCCGGAGTGCGCTCCCCAACCTTCCAGGGAGGCATCCGTCGTCACCGTCACCTGGTGAGCTGGGGTCTGAAAGTCCGTGCCTGCCGACAGATGAGAGCGGGTACCCCACCACCGGATCGCCTGACAGAACGTCTCGTTGAGTGGGATCCTGTCCTCGAAGCTGCCCGTCGACTGGACCCAGCGGGCGTCGAGGAACTCTTGTAAGGGGCGCATCCGAAGTCTGCAAAGGCGCACCAGATAAATGCAGGAGGACATCATCCCCGAGGAGGGACTTGATAGATCTTATCCTGGTCCTTTCCTCCAACGGCGAGGCCAGCCGCGCCTCTGTGTAGAGCTTGGCTCCCAGAAACAGGGCAACTTGCGACGGGACTAGTTGGGATTTTGGAAAGTTGATGGAGAACCCCAGGTCCGTGAGCAGCTGGACGGTCTTCGCAGTGTGCTCCACGGCAAGCTCCCTTGTCTTTGCCCGGATGAGCCAGTCGTCCAGGTAGGGGGAGACGTGGATCCCCTGCAGGCGCAGCCGCGCCGCCACCGTTGCGAGGCACTTGGTGAACACCCTGGGTGCCGACTTCAATCCAAACGGGAGGGCCTTGAACTGGTAGTGCCGCCCTTGGACCACGAGCCTGAGGAACTTTCGGTGTCTGTGGAAGTACGCATCCCCCAAGTCCAACAACGATAGGAAATCGCCCTCCTCCAGCTGTCCCAGCACGTGCTGGAGAGTGACCATCCAGAACTTCTGTGCCTTGATGTACTTGTTCAGTCGTCGCAGGTCCAGGATGGTACACCATCCTCCTGTCTTCTTCTTTACAAGGAAGTACCTTGAGTAAACTCCGGAGCCCCGAAGCCTCTTTGGGACGAGCTTGATGGCACCTTTCTTGAGCATCACCCTCACTTCCAACAGTAGTTGAGGGACGTGATTTTCCTTACTGGCCACGGGTGGAACGCGAGGGCACTTCTTCTGGAACTCGAGGGCGTGCCCTTGGGCCAGGGCGTCCAGCACCCAAAGGTCGGTGGAGATGGACTCCCACACGCTGACGAACCTCGTCAGCCGGCCTCCCACTGGGGTGCTTCAGCGGGGGCCAGACCCCACGGTCGGTTCAATCTTGTTTGGAGGCCGCCTTGCCTCCTTGACCTCCCTGTCGTCGGCGACGGGCACCACCTGACTTGCCGCGTCCCCTGTAGGCCTTCTGAGACGAAGATCTTGCCGCTTGGCGGTACGTCGAGGAGCCACTGCCGGATCCCTTGGAGGCTCCTTGTCTGCCTCTGGCGCTCCGAAAGGACGGCCGTCGTTGCTGGAGCACTCCCAGTGCCCGGGCAGTCTCCCGTGTCTGTCTTGATAGCCTGAAGGGACTCATCAACCCCCTTCCCAAACAGGTTGTTCCCGTCGAAGGGCATGTCCAAAACTTTGGTTTGTACGTCCTGGCGGAAATCCGTCGCCTTGAGCCATCCTTATCATCGTCTCAGGCAAACGCTGTTGCCCAACTGACGGAAACCGGTGTCAGCGATGTCTGTTGCCACCGTGATGGCGTGGTCCGAAGCAATCTCACCTTCCTGTAAGATTTCAAGGGCCTCAGCCCTTTTGGCATCCGGAAGGAAGTCCAATAGAGGGGCGATTTTGAACCACAACTCCCTGTCGTAGCGGGCTACGATAGCCAGGGCGTTGGCCGCCTTGATAGTCGTTGCTGCGGATGAGATGACCCGTCGTCCCATCGTGTCCAGCTTCCTGCCCTCGCCGTCCGGCGGGGAAGTTGATGTCGAGGCGGATGCCCCCCAGCTTTCTTCTTTGCCGTCGCCGAGACGACCGAATCCGGGGTAGGTTGCGCCCAAAGGCACAAGGGGGCAGCGTCGGGACCCGGTACTTTTTCTCGTACCGGTCCCTCTTTGCAGGCGCCGTGGCAGGGTTCTTGAGGAGGGAGAGCCCCTCATCCCAGATGTCATCAAGAAGTGGTACGGCGAGGACCGTCTTCCTTTTAGCCTTGCGCCGTTGGTAAAGGAACCCTTCCTTTTTCTTCTCTTCGGGGCAGAGCTGGAAGAGGAAATCATGGCATGGAAGGATCCAATCTCGTCGGGCGGGGACTCCCGAGCAGGGGGTGACGGGGGACACGTCCCGTCGTCATCTGTACCTGTCGTAGCCGTGTCCGTGCCTGTATCATCCCTGTGGGTAGTTGACCGGGGGAAGGCAGAGCGGGCCGCAGAGGTGGGAGAGGTGGCGGAGGATGCGTCGTCCTCTTCTTATGCGGTGGACATTCCGAAGGTCCCGGCTCCGGTTTCCCCGTCGGGTCTGGCTCAGGTACCTCCGTCGGGGGGAGGAGGCAACCTTGTCCTTATCTCCGAGCATAAGGACTGAATCGCTGCCAAAATGGCCGCCGAAGTGTCCTGCGGCACCAGAAACGACGGGCACGAGGGCTCTTGAGGAACCTCGTCGGCGACACTGTTGCTCTCATCGTCGCCCTGGTCGGGATACCTCCCGATGGGCTGGGCCTCCTCCACGACTTCGATGAGCTCTTCTTCAGAGGTCGTGTCCGTATCCACGATGGCCACCTGCCCCTCCCCCTCCTTTTCCAACGGGGACTTTGTGGGGGGTCTTCTCGATGAGCCTGAAAGACGGCTCCCTCCGCGGTGGCAGGGAGACTCTGGATCCTGAGGTCGCCTCCACAGGCTGAGCCAGGGCCGCGGCGACATCCTCAATCGAGGTCTTAGCAGGGTGAATTAAGGCCATCGCCACCTTCTGCACGCTTGGGGCCTTCACCTGGGGGGGAGGGTCCGAGCCTCGCATCCCCTCTGCCGGAATCTTCGAGATCGACCGGGGCCTCTCCAGAAGCTTCACCGGGTTCTCGGACTTCCTCTTACCCGAGCCAGAGCGTTGGCTCGTGGTTGATGGCGCCAGGGAGGATGCTCCCTGCCTGGCAGCCAAGGAGCCTGACTGTTCGGTGCTCCCGGTGCCCACGGACTCGCGGTGCTTGGCCTTTTGTTAGGCCCCCGTCGCCGGGGCACCCTCACAGGACTTAGAACCCACTCCAACATGTTCCCACAAAATCCACAGTCCTTCTCCATGTGCGTCTTGTCCTCATGGAGACAGTAGAGCCATAACGAATGCTCGTCCTCCTTGAACACATTCTGAAGCTGGCATCCAGGGCAGGTCCTGAACAGCTTCCCGGGCGTCGAGCTTCCTTTCTCCTGGGCCATGTCCGGGGTAGGCCTCGGAACTTCTGGAATCCTCCAAAAGCTTAACTCGACGAAATCTTCACCCTTGAGGGGCGTAGAAACTCCGAAACGCGTCCCCGTTGATCAGATGTAGAAACGGTGGAACTTGAGGCGCTATTTAACCGAAAAAATTAGAAAAATCTCCTGAAAAAGCGCGAAAACGCAGCAAAAGCTCGAGAGCTACAGCACGAGGACTCCCAACACTTGAACGTGCAGTAAAAATCTGAGGATGGCAGCCAGAGGCGGGGCTTAGGGAGAGGGCAGTCATTGGCTGGGGGCAGTATGACCCAGAGACCAGTGATTGGTTACTACTAAGAAAGACAGATCAGAAACGAAACTGATACGGATTTTTTCTATACCGAGGATTCCCGGCCTGACGACGGGGAATATTCATGAGCATGTGAATACATGCCAGACCCCATGCTGGAGAAGTGAGGCATTCTTAGATACTTATTACATGTTGCACAGTATGCAAAACTTTGAAACAAAAGCATTCATCATTTTACTATCCAACATGCAAAGAATTTGAATAGTGTACCTGTACGATGTATGCTGCAGATAATGGCTACATTTCTACATGAGCGGATTCATGTACTGGAAAGAACTCTGTAATGCAATGGTGTGTTTGTGTATAGCAATTCATTGGTTAATGAACAAGTTATCTCATTAAAGTTCTTCCAGTGATACCCGATAGGTGTCTACCAACATTACAATGACAATCCCTTGTGGGGGCTTTTCATGAAAACTGTATACACATGTGATGTCATCAGTCATGTCATCAATGACATTTGTGATGTCATCTTTGATGTCATGGGTGTTGGTCCTTGCACTGCACAATGGTAGCCCAAGTTATGGTTGCTTAGCCTTCCATAACAGATGAATTTCTAAGGTTTTTCTGTTTTACCTGTAACCATAACATCCCTTTAACAACGTTTCTTCAGTGAATTTCATTGGTTTTTAGCAGGATACCCTTAATTTGTACAGATGTACCGTGAAACATACTGAAGCTTTTGGCACCATGTTAATGCGCACAGCAGTTGCAGACTATGCGTCTGGTTGCTGACATCGGATGGCATCGAACCTGCTCAGGAAGGCAGAGGCTCTCTTACATACTGGTACCATTCACAAATACAGGGAACGTTTACAAAGAGCACCATGTACATGAATTACAAGGGAAAATAGAGTAGGTCTGCAAATTGTGTACTTATAAAACAAACAGGACAAATGCATAGGGAGCACACCATAACGGAATGCATCAACAAGAGAAGTTACATCTGCCTTCAACAATCTTACTGCACTGCTACTGTACATGGGAACAAAGAACCAACAGCCAGAGTAAGGACGGGAAAGTACTAAGACCAGAACGTAACTACAAAGTAGTAAGCACACTAATGTTTGTCTGATAATTGCACACGTGGTGCAGTATACAATAGTAGGGAAGCATAAGGTTTCTTTTTTTACGCAGCAAAGACAATTTCCCTCATGACGCAATGACTTACGATAGTAACCCTCATTGGTACTCACAGTAGTGTGAAACGTAAATTATGTAATATATTGCTTCATGTACACCTAAGACATTTTCTTTTCTGTAAGAGAACCTAATGGAAAGGAAAGCAAGGCAGCACAAGCGCCACCCCTTCCACAACAGCATACATGCATAGGAAAGGAAAGAGTCTGTGCATAGCAAAATGGACAGCCTGGAAGCCAAAAATGGAAAAATAAATGAACAAATGTGCCGCCATAAAAGATTGCGTACTATGATATATTATGGACAAAATAAAACCTCATTGGCAGACTTGCACATGTACCCCCCATCCCCATGTCACAGCCCGTCATCAACTCAAAATCTGTGTGATGGGAGATGTTAGTGATACCTCAATCTACTCCTCCCCTCACAACCAACTTGTGCAAATCCCCAATTCCCCACAATAAGTATCCACTTCTGCTACACCTTCCCTTTCCTAATGGTGTGTATGAATGTGTACAAGTAAACGTTGATATTTAAAATGTTGCTGAGTGTATATGCGGTATTGTTTTTTTGTTGAAATGCCATTCTGACTCACTGGCACACATTCCTCATTGGAATGACCACAATCAAGGAAAAGGTGGGTGTCCTAGGGACACTGCACCTGCCCGGCCTATCCACAATGACAATGGAGGCATCCGTACGGCGCCAGCACAATCTGCATGTCCGCATGTTGAACACCACCTATAATTACGTGTGGGACTGGACGATTGTTCATTGTGCAAGTACACGCATGTGTATCTGTTCCTGTGTCCTGATAAAACCGCCACTGTGCAGCATATGCAAACAAACTTTAATTAGGTCGAGGCGCCCACCCACATCCTACAGGTAGCTATATAGATAAACATCCCACCTGCTATACCCTATAAACAGCCAGCGTCTCCCAAAATGGTTGGCGCACGTGTGGTGCACTATTGTTCAGTAGAGAAGGGGCAACAGTGTGCATAGGACACCTATGCACATGCACACAACGTATTCCACCCAAAACACGTCCCCGGACAGCTGCCCCAAAGGAGAACAGAGGCATGCGACCACACCCATGCTGCGTGTGGTCCCTTATTTCGGGGACACGATCCGGACCCTTGGACAGCGGAAAAGTACAGTGTTGTGCAATGTACGGAGTGTTTTTCGGAAGTAGACGCTTACAAACACACCACAATGTGCCGTTGCACATGTATATATGTTTTTGAACAGCGTAGGCCTGTTTTCCAGGTACAACTTCTCCAGGGCAGCCCTACAAAAGGCCACACCCCAGAGCTGCTCTGCAATCTGTTTGCAGCTTTTCAGAACAGAGTAGCAGGCCACATAGGTTTGCCCTGTAAGTGATGTTGGACCGAATCAGCTGTGCTACATTTCCTTTGCAACTAAAAGCAACCATGTAAGCCCGGCTCAGTATGCACAGAAATGGAGAAAAGTATGAACGGCCCTTCCTGTGACCCACACCCTCAGGTGCAATAGTCCCCACTCTCCCAATCTCATGGGTAGCATGCTGAAAGCAGTAGTATGTGAACGTGCGTTTCCTCAAGGACGTCGAAGTCTGTGCCCAATAAATCGGAAAGAGTCCTTCTTCCATTTCCACTTTCTTCTTTCCCGCACGCCGTCATTGAGTACTGTTAAAAGGTTCCACATGCATCCTCCAATGGCATTGAAGAGCTCTCCATGTAACAGTATCAGTTCTGTACAACAGTCCTCTGCGTACACACCGCGGCCAGAAACTTTATTGCGCAATCCCTCTGCCTCCACATTCCCATTTCCATAGCTGCCATCTTCAAAATCCCTGGATGTGGCTTTCGTGCTGCGTGCAGGCATGGGGGAATACATTGCAACCAGGGTAGGGGGAGTTGGATTTAAGGGGTGGCTCTGAAAAATAAAAAAGCCTTTTTTTGGTGCTTCTAGAGAAACACCTTTTTTTCTGTTTTTATTTGATGTTGTGTTTTCTTGTGCTCACATTGTTACAGTAAACTCTTCCCCGCACCCTGTAGACGGGAAACAAAACAGCATTACCAATGGGTGACAAGGAAATGCCATTTGCTTGGAAAAACTCAGCATTTCCACAACTAATGAGGTCATTGTTGCAGAAGAACATCCCAGCAGGACAAAAAATTGTACATGCTTTTGTTGATGAGACACCTTCCAACCTCTGGCTCGAAACAACATCCATGAGCATTGTCCCATACTCTTCTTGGTGTTATGGATGAGAAAAGCACCTTGGCAGTGGGAAAAAGCCGATTCACTACATTGAGCAACCTCCTCAGTGGAAGGAACAAACCTAAACAAACCAAGTAACCCATATGCATGCCGCCGTAGCGCATGACTGACATGGACAGTAGCAAAAGTAGCCAGGTCTTTGCAAAGTGCATGCATATCGACGAAACTGCGGCCATAGACAGCACTCCACAATGCGTCCACTCCTTTTATACCGAAATTGCCAGAGTCTTTGCAGGGCATACTTGTGCAGATCTATAACAAAGGCATCACCCAAAGTCAACACAATGCATTTCGCCATGTCAGCCAGCCTCACTATGCCGAGTAATTTACAACAGTATGACCGCCCCTTCCTATGAACCGCACCCGCAGTACATGATTGGATAACCGCCACAGTCCCATTTCCACTGGCCAGCTTGGTGAGAAGCGCAGAATGTGGCACGTGCGTTTCCCAAAGTACTGCGAGGGCCGCGCCCCAGTAAAGCAGGAGCAGTCCTTCTTCCCTTTGCACTATTTTTTGTCAACCAGGATCCCATTGGGTACGGGTAAATAGTCACAGACGAATCCACCAATGCCATCCAAGGCGTTAGCATCTAACACAGTTCTGCACAACAGTTCATATATACCTTTACAAATTCAGCCTGCAAATGTCCTGTCATTCGAAAGCATATCCAGTAGAAAGTGCAGTAAATGATTGCAAGATTTGTGCATTCACATTCATCCAAATGAGCACCCATCACCACAAAATGGAGGGATGAAAACCTTTTCTGCAATATGTTTACAACTGTGTATTAAGTATTAAGTGCATCGGCGCACGGTATCTGCCACAGATCATCCATTACGCTCTTTAAAAGCATACTGGTTTTTTTTTCCTATCCCCTACCATCAAGTGGCACTTCAGTGGTATGTGCTTGCAACGTTTTCATTTACCGATATCATACATTGTAATATCGAAACAGGAACTCTCTGATTTCCTTCCGACAATGCTACAAATTGTTTTCCCCACTAACCAATCTCCTACATAAATCGTAAAAATATGCCACCAAAAGCAGCACTGAAGGGAGTATTTTCTTACCTGTAACTCGATTTCCAAAGTAGAGGGAACCCGAACCCAGGTTTGCCTGCAGGGGCGTCCGGCGTGCGCATGTGAATCCATGAACGATACCAACGCTGGAGAAATGGAGTTATACTCCACTTCAGCAGCATTGGATCTTTCATGGATTCACATGCTGGGAATAGATTACATAGCAGTACAACCAATGTGTGGCGTTGCGTCACAGGCAAACCAACAAATAGCATTTTATCACAGATGAGACAACAAACCCAGCAAGTGATATAGAAAAATAGAAAAACCCCAAAGCTGCGGGGCCTACCTTACCAAAACAGGCATTGGAGGACCGCACGTCCCACCTGCACATCTTCCACATGTTGCTGCCCCAGACAGTAATACCTGGAGGCTGCCTGGCAAATGCCCACCAGTGGTATCCCAGAGCCCAGCGCTGCTGAAGACGGTGCGCACTGCATAGAATGAGCCTTTGGATCACCCCTCAAAGACTTTCCAGCTTTTGTGTTTAAAAAACAAAATTGTAGAGGAAACCCAATGGGAATCCTTATTTGGAAATGGACTGCCCCTTGTTGGAGGGCCCAAACGCCACAAAGAGCTGCTTTGACTTCCGAAAGTCCTGTGTGCGATTCAGATAAAACTTCAGTGCCCTCTTAACATCCAGAGAATGCAGGGTCTTTTCTGCTGGCATGGATGCATTAGCAAAGAACGAAGGTAATACAATAGAGGCAAGTTTGTGAAATTCTGACAGCACCTTCAGGATAAAGTGCGGGTTAATTGCCAGGAGAACCTTGTCCTTCATAAACCTTAGATAAGGCGGGTCAATGACCAGTGCCTGCAATTCTGACATCCGCCTGGCTGACGTAATCACCACTAGAAAAGACACTTTCCACGAGAGGAACTTCAAAGAAGCCGTCGACATGGGTTCAAAAGGAGGCTTCATCAAAGCCGAAAGAACTACATTGAGGCTCCACACCGGTGCAAACCTCTTCACCGGAGGAAATGTCTGAAATAACCATTTCAGAAAATGTTTCATCAAGCAATCACTAAACGGAGGAGCAGTATGTCGCTTTCTCGTAACTCTAGAAATTGCCGCCAAATGCAGCTTTATGGATGACAACGCCAGGCCCCCTTCTGCAAGGTGAAACAAGTACGGAAGAACCTCAGCTGGGGAAACGTCCAAAGGCTCCATCTAAGGATGACCCTCACACCAGGTACAGAATCTCGCCCATTTATGACCATACAAGACCTTTGTGGAAGGAGCCCTTGCTGCCTCCAAGATCCGTCAACACTCCCTGGATATTCCTAGATGACCCAACTCGGAGTGACAGGAGCCACGCCGATAGGCTGAGGGACGCCGGATCGTGATGCCACACCCTGCCGCCATCCTGAGACCGGAGATCCTGATGCGCACCCAACCAAACCGGCTCTTCCACCGCCAGATGAAGGAGATCTGAAAACCACGTCTGCCTGGCCAGAACGGGGCAACCAGAATCACCCTGCACTGGTACTTCCGAATCCACTGGATGGTCCTCCGAAAGAGTGGAAACGGGGGAAGCTCATACACGAAGAGGCCTGTCCACGGGAACGAAAAACGCGTCCTCCAATGACTCCGGTTGAGCCGTCTGCTAGCAAACTCCAGACACTGCTCGTTTTCCCTCGTAGCAAACAAATCTAATGGAGGAAGTCCCCATCGCCAGAAGATTCTTGCCACCTGCTGCGCCTTCAGCCTCCCTCGTGCAGCTGACTAGCGTCCCTGCTGAGTGTGCCCGCTTGAACATTCAGCACCCCAGGCAAATGGAAAGCGACAATATAGATCCCCTGAGCTAGAGACCAATACCACCTCCTGCGCCTCCTTTGACTTGACTCTGGAATGCACACCTGTTTCCTTAAATAGAACATTGTGGTGGTATTGCCTGTCAACACCCTCATGACTGATCCGCTGAAGAAACTACTTCAGGGCCCAGGGCACCGCCCTCAACTCAAGCACATTGATATGCAACGCAGTCTCCACCAGAGACCATAGATCCCATACCTGTGATTTGTCGAGGTGCGCGCCCCACACTATCTGGGAAGCGTCTGCCACGATCGTGAATTGGAACTCTGGCTCCAGCGAGGGCATGCCCTTCACAAGATTGGTCGTGCACGTCCACCATTGAAGGACGCCCACCAAGCCCTTGTCGACCCCCAGCTTCTCCGATCATACTCCTCCACTTTGCGACCACCTGTCTGCGAGGAACTCCTGCACTGGCCTCATGAACAGGCGGCAATTGGGAAGAAGAGGGATACACAATGCCATGGTTCTCAACAGTATAGGTAACAAAAAAGGGCTCCAACCACATACAAATGTTTCTAACTCTAGTCTCGCTTAGAGTATATTATTGTATTTTGTCAGGTTATTGTTTTCTAAAAAGATGCTTCAAAAGTAAGCTGAGTATCCAAATGCAGGAATTATTTTCTTCTGGATATAAATTCCAATAATCTGCCCTGAATCAATGCTTTCTTGCTCAAAGCATTTTATTTTTATTCATCTAAACCAGTCCCTGGGACTGAATTTGTATAGCACATATTTCCATAGTACAGTAAATGAACAGAATATGAGTGATACGGTTCTTCACATGGGACAACACATTACAAAGTATATATCAGAGGTGTGTTAGTATTACTTTGTGGAGTAAATGTTACATCATATTCACATTGTTACAGAGTGGCATCCAAAGCAATAATATTTACATAACAAACAGTGATCTGCATTGTTATACACACATTCCCTCGTATTAATCTATAGGGCGGGCGTGTTCATATCTGTGCAGTTTGTCTTTGGAGAAAAAACAAACAGAAAAAGGATTCAAACTAAAAACCCTAAAATGACTGTGGGGCTGATACCAGTTTCGGTGGTCAGCTCCTGAGTGGGTTAAAATTATTTCCACAGAGTACCAAACCACTGGTTCCCAACAGTGACATGTAACCTCGGACCGAGACCACTGTTCCCCCCTGCCACTCGCCTGCCTTGGACCTCAACTTTGACTCGCTGGAAGGTTTCACCATATTGTCCAGAGTAAGAAACTGGGTCCAAGAAACACCAATTCTCTGGACGGCGTCAAATATAATTTGTCGAAGTTGAATCCCAGCCATTGCAAAAGCTGCATGGTTGCCATGAGAGACTCTCGTGCCCTTGCCAGCGACGAACCCCTCACCAACCAATCGTCCAAGTAGGGCGGCACACATGATGACCCTGCCTTCGGAAGAAGGCTGCCACCAGGGCCAGACACTTCGTGAACATCCTGGGGGAAGACCTCAGGCCAAACGGGAGGACCCAAAACTGATAGTGATCCTCTCAGACCACAAAAAGCAGGAACTTGCAGTGTTTCAGCCTCATAGGGATGTGAAAATAGGCATCCTGCAGATCTAATGACGCCAGGAACTCGCCCGGTTGCACCGAGCGGATGACATCTTGAAGGGTGAGCATCTTGAACTTCTGGCGTTGCAGATTCTTGTTCAACGCTCGAAGATCTAGAATAGGCCTCCACTTGCTGTTGGGTTTTTTCACAACAAAGTACCAGGAGTAGATTCCCTGGTCCCGCTCCGCCACCGGAACTATTTCTATCGCCCCTTTCTCTAGCACAAGACCCACCTCATGCCTCAGGATTGGAAGATCCGGCTGCACCACATGCACTGGCGGAATAGGGACAGGAGGACGCCGAAATCCAATGAATGGTCGAGACGTACTGAGTCCAGTGGCCAGTGATCTGATGTTATCCGCTGCCACTCGTCGACATGGATCGCCACCCTGCCCTACAGCAGATTGTCCATATGGCAGTCATTGTTGAGCTTTTGATTGCCGTCCCTTAGCAGCAGGGGACTGCAAACCTTTCTTTCGTTGAGCTTGAAAGTCCCTGCCCTTCTGAGCCGACTGGACTGATCGCCGATAACCTTGAGATGAGTAGCTGGAGCGCCCGTAACTACGATCTCTGGAGGAGGCAAACCAGGCATTCCCCGAGGTTTCACAAAAAGCTCGAAAGGAGCGAAAAGAGCGACCACTTTGCAAGGAACCCAAGGATTTTGCTGTCTCTGTATCCTCCTTAATTCCTTTTAGGGCCTCATCAATTTTCTCGCCGAACAAGTATTCACACTCACAGGGCATATCGATGACCTTATATTGGACCTCAGGGCGAAAGTCTGTACACTTCAGCCAGGCCTGCCGTCAGAGCACCACCCCATTAATAATCTGCTTAAAACCTGACTCCGCCAGATACACAAAAATATTGATGCTGTGGTTGGAGGCCTCCTCCCCCTCTCGAACCAACAGCGTTGCCTCCTTTGTGTTTCTTCGGAAGATGTTCAAGAATCAGGGCTAGCCGATGATACATTTCTCAATCATATCTGGCCATAATTGCCAAGGAATTTGCAGCCTTCACAGTCGTTGCCCCTACTGTCAAGACCTTCTTTCCAAAGGCGTCCTGTTTCCTGGCCTCACTGTCTGGAGGCGTAACACATTTTTGTGTTGGCCTTTGGCCTTACAGCTGGCAGCTGCCGAAACCACAGACTCTGGCGCGGGCTGCGACACCAGACATCTAGGGGTAGACTCAGGAGTCTTACATTTCTTTTCAAGGTGACCCTTCACCGCCGGTTCTGTAAACGGGTGGCGCATCGTGCGCAGGTCCTCCTGTCCCAAGTGGTCGAGAATCGGCACTGAGAAGACCGCCTTCCTTCGCTTTCCCATATGGTCGAAGAGAAAGCAGTCCTTCCGTTCCTCTTCAGGCACCAGCCCAAACTCCAGAAACGCCTTTGACATCATGGCGTGAAATGCCCCAATATCATCCGGCAGAGGTGGTTGTGCCGGACTACGGGGCTGCTCCACCTCAGGGTCCGTGTCCCATGCGTCATCCCTCGTTGGCGACGAAGACCTTGTTGATAGGGTGTCCCACGGAGTACTCCAAGGGTCTGATTCAGGTAACTCTCCCTCCTCAGGGTGAGACCATGGACGGCCCAACCCCACCGGCAACAGCAATGGCAACCGTGCCGGAGGAGAATTCCTAGGCGCCTCAGCAGGCAACCCCTCAACCACCGGCACCGCCGGACTCAGAGGGGATGGTAACCTTGCATCCAGTTGCTCTAACAAAGACTGGAGCGTAGACAGCACCTGCAATGACAGCAAGAATTGCCGATTAACCAATGGGTAAAGGGACGGCCCCACCATCCCCCACTCAACGTCCTTGCACTCTGCAGACCCAGAGCCGACGGGTCAAACACTGGCTCCTGTTCCTCCTCCATCCCTGTGGAAACAGAAAACGTAGCTGGATCCTGCTGCAAAATTTTCTCAGGAAGTATGGATTTAAGGCGGCGGACTGCCACTCCCCACCCGTCAGCAAACCTTGCGACTCCATTTATGACTACAAAAGCAGCAGACCACTGTCCGCCAAAGTCGTGGACGGCGCCGATGACACCACAGTTGACAACGGAACTGTAGATTGCATCACCACCGTTGACGAAGGAACATCCGTCGAAGAGCTCGTCATCGGAACCACGGCCTCCCGGGCTTCGATTTCACCAGACACCCGAACTTTTTGGAAGACGAACCGGAGCAGTGCTTCAAAGACTCCCGGCTGGACGAAGACTTGCGATGATCCCTGGACGAGTGCTTCGATGAAGACTATTTCGGCTTCGCCAGTCCTTTCTCCGACACTGTAGACTTCTCTGGCCTACCACTAGACCCCTTGGACTTGTCAGGCTGATCATGCTTGGACAACGAGGAGCCACTCATTGCCGTCGAATGATGCGACCTAGATGAAGACTTGCTGTCTTTTCCTACCTCCGACGCAGGCAACGCTGCTCGAAGCTTTTTAGCAGGGGGTTCCGACAACGGCGCTCGGCGATGCTCTGCTGCCTTCTCCCCTCTCCCTGAAGACAGCCGCCCATGGGCCGAACCCACCGACAAAGCCGGGTAACTGCCCTCATTGAGCCAGCATATGAGCCATCGATTACAGTCTTTCAAGGTCTTCTGCGAAAACTCCTAGCATATCTCGCAGGCATCCGCCGACTAATGGGGGCAGAGGCAGTAAAGATAGTCCATATGACCATCCCCTTCGTACACCTTCAGGCCGCAGGTAGCACAAGGCCGAAAGAGAGACGACTTCTGGGCTACCGATGACACCCCAGCCCACAAATCAAAACGCACGTGCAAAACACGAAGAAACACAAGGTGATCCCAACAGTTTGGAGACAGTTGAAATCTGAAGGGAAGCTGCAGGGGTGGGACTATTTATCAGACGTCCTATTGCTGTGGCCTAAAGTGTCGAAGTTTTCCATAAGAAAAGACTAGGTCAAAGTTACCGAAGTTTCCCAGCCCGACGACGGGGAAATATTCACAGCATATGAATCCATGAAAGATCCAATGCTGGAGAATGTACCTTACCAACCTAAAGCAAGTTCCCAAAAGGTCACTGTCTACACAGCTGTGCTTCTGTCTAGGCTGGACTATTGCAACAGGCTCTTTTTAAATCTACCTGCTTCTACTCTCTGCAACTCATCCAGAAGAGCACTGCACGACTTGGCCTTTGCCTCAAGGCCTGGGATGGTATCTCTCCTGCACTGAAATGTCCACGATAGCTCCCAGTGGCTGCGAGGAATAAGGTGAAAACCCTATGCAAAATGCACAAGCCCTTCTGAGCCCTGGGACCTCAATACCTTCAACTCTCACTTCGTACATACCTCCCTGCTCAAGCTCTTCCCTCATCTGCCTCCAACTCCCTCAGGGTCAGTCGCTTCTGCAAGCAACCAGTTGGTGTTAGATGTCTTTTTTCAGCTGGGGCCTCCCTCTGCAACAGCCTTCCTGCCTTCCTGAAACTTGAGAACCATTGTCGGTTCCGGAAGCACCTCAAAGCCTCTCACTTTGCGTCTGCTTTTTCTCCTCCTCTCCCCGGCCGACTGCCTGGTAGAAACTGATTCGGCAATGGTTACCTGGTGACTCTCTGATGTTGGGCCCAGGCCACCCCCCCCGTGCTAGTCGCACCCGTGCACTGCCTTTCTAGCAAAACCCGTACTTGGGGACTGTTTTCTGTATCACTAACAGTTCCTCCACCACCTGATGTCTGCACTTATCCTTGCACTTGGCAAAAATTGGCCCGTATTTTTGTTCTTCCCATGTACTGCACTTTTCCCTCCACCTACCCACGCACTTGGGCAATCTAAGTGGCACCTGGCCTACTAGGTTTGTTGTCTCGGTCACCTTTCTGTTCCCCTCATTTGCCTTGTTGCGTCTTGCAAAACTTGTGTATAGGCGCATTATGAATACCATATCATACAATTGCACATCATATGATAGTATAAACACATTGCATTCATAACAGGAAGCCTGCCACTTACTGTGCACACTTCACGGGTTTATTTGTATCTGCAGTATCCCACTTACTACTAACTTTACAAAAATTATCGCTCAAAAACAGCACTAAATGCATGTTACGAACATCAAACAAGTACATACAATTCATGCATACAACCAGGATGCCTGCCCCCTACCTTGCACACTTCCACCATAGCTGTCTACACTTCATTGTACAAAGAGACCTTCTACCACAGTTTTTGCGTACACACCACAAACCTTCTTGCGCAATGTCTTACGCTCCACAGTCCCGTTTCCATGGCTCCCATCCTGGAAATGACCGGGTGTGGCACGTGTAATCCTGAAACTACAGCAGAAGCCGCTGAGTTTGTGAAGGAAGGGGACGTGGAGAGTGTAAAACAGAGTAGGGGATTGGCTCTTTGTGGTTTTTTGTTTTTTCTTTTTTTTTTACGTGCTTGCAAACCACCTTTTTAGTTTTTTCTCTTTGCATGACTTTGTTGCATCTCCTCCAATTTTTACCGAATTATGGTCAACATTTCTTGCACAGTTCGAAAGAAAATGGTACTGCCAATGGCGTTCAAAGAAACGCCATTTGCATGGAAGCAGTGTATATTTTGGAACGTCATGTTCTCATAGTGGGTGGAGAACATCCCATCAGAGCACGTAAATGCAGGCATGCTTCTGTTTATAAGACACCTTCCGAGCTCTGGCTGTGGACAAATTACACCAGCATGGTCAAATACTCCTCTTGGTGAAATGGTTGAGAAAACAACCTTGGCAGTGGGAAAAATCTGCATCACTGCATTCATTCAGGTGATGGAGCAAACATCCACACGACATAACCCAAATGTAGGCCTCCATAATCCACCATGACAACTTCACCAATAACGATAGAGGCCACATATCTGAAGAGGGGAACCACCCCGCCAAAACTGCACGCATCAAGACTGGCCCACAAAGTGTCCACTCCTTCCAACCCGAAATTAGCAGCAACGCCTCTTTGCACGGCATACCTGTGCAGATCTTGTACAAATATATCACCCACGATCAGCACTGTGCGTCTCTCCATGTCCACCACCTCATTACACAGAGTATTGGGAGAAAGTAGTACCGCCCCTTCCTGTGAACCACACCTTTGACACCCGATTCCATAATGCCCACAGTTCCATTCGCATGGCCACCATGCTGAGAATGGCAGGATGCGGCGCGTGCACTTTCCCAGACCAGCAAGGGCTACACCCCAGTAAAGCAGGCACAGTCCTTCTCCCCTCTCCACTGTTCTTCCAGCACTCCCTTATTGAGTACTGTGAAATATTCACGCATGCATGCAGCAATCACAGCCAAGAACTCTGCATCCAACACTATCATTTCCGTACAGAAATCCATATTTACCGTTCAACACTCAGAGTACACGTCGCGTGTGCTTCCAAAGCACATTCAGTACAAAAGTATGGGAAAAGATCCACGATTTCAGCATCCGTAATCATCTAGAGCGGCACCCATCACGCCTTTGACCATGCACACAAGAGTCTACTACTTGCCCACACCCATCACAACATAATGGAGCCATGCATGAGAATATGTGGCCAGAAACAACAATCCACTAACTTAACACAGGCAGCAGCACTTCTACTCAACCCCAGCACCATAACACAGCGATGCATGGAAACATGTACAGTTAGCAGATTCCTCAAATATACCACTGCCTCCGCCACCCCTACCCATTTCCATTCACAAAGTATTATGTCAATGGCAACCAAACCACACAATCTTCACAACATTGTGCCTACTCCCAGGAAGCTACACAAACCAGAATATCCAAGCACATAGAAGATTCACTGCAACCCTACCCTCTTCTTTACGGACAGTGTTCCAACATAGAATCCAGTGACCACACTACAAGACATTTCACTGGACAATCTCCAGCCATACACTGAAAGCCGAGGATGTTCTAACAATGACCGCACCCATGAAACCAACAATATACCTATTTTTTTAATTCAAAACAGTTCTTTGTAGTTTGATTAACAAACTTTTACAACCTCCTTTCCATTTCATGTTCCACATACCATTTGTACATTTCATGTTCCACATATCATTTTTACATACAATTTATATACAATTTCCAAGAATAAAACAATATGATCAACTAAAACAGCTAAAAAGGTTTTCTCGTGTGGAATTCCCTCCATTTACATAAATTGTCTGCATTTAGAGAAATCTACCATTTAACAACAACGTGTATACAGATACATTTTGCATTTTAACAACAGCATCTTAGCATCGGAGGATTCTGTTTATGTCATAGTTTCTCCACTTGCTAGTCAATGTTTGGGCTGTTAGATTTAAGCCTCTAGTATAACTCAACTGCTGATAAGCTTTGTATCACCTGCATGTGAGTGGGCCCGCAGCTTGTTAAACACAAAAGGGCAGATACCCACTAAGTTGGTGAAATGATCAAACAGCATCTTTGAAAGGAATACAACTTGTTTCTGTTTTTATATGGGTTGTTTTCCAATTCAATACTTAGTATAGATAGAAATCTCGCAAGCCGTAAAATGGCTTTGGTGGACCTACCCCACATGCATGCGAGCCAAAGCCATTCTCTTGTGGGACCTAATGCTCCCACTAGCTCGATTCCAAATATTTACTTGCGTTCAGTTTCAAACTATACGCAATCAATAATCAAGTGCTTTAGGGACTCCTGCATATTAGGCTCTTCACTAAATCTACAATCGTCACCAGACAAAACTTCAATGTGCGTTGTCCAATATTTTGTTCTGTCTAGTGTTAACAGTTGGTTTAATTTAAACCTCAGATCTAAGTCTCTTGCTCTAGGGCATGGAAATTGTAACAGATAAGGCTAGTGCGGTACGCTACCTGTGGGAAATGTAGCCGCTTCTATGTAACTTAAGTTTTTCAATAGTATTTATTGTTTTACACCAATCATACGCAAATAAACAAGTTTAACATGCACTTGCCGGAATTCTAGATCAGCAGGGGTTAGTGCTAGATCAGCCAATATTGCGATCATTTTCCTATAAAAAATTCCAACAGATGGAGGATTGGCAGCATTTAGCATTACCCCCAAATCTTCATTCAAAGTTTTTCGGGGCAAAGAGCATTTTTCCCAAATTAGATAATTCCCGCCAGTTGTAGCGGGCAGCCAAGGACGTTAAGCCCAGTTCCTGTCTTAATACCACATTAGGCAGGGAATTGGCCAAGCGCAGCACACCCTTCCATAGGCGTCCTTGTAATTGATCACGGAATTGATCTATATCCGCCAAGCACATATCAAGGGCGTAGTGTATAATCAACTCAACTTTGAGGGTGTAAAATTCAAAGAGAGGAAGCAAAGAAAACGTGCAATATTTATTGAATACCATGCACATTTGGGTATTAAGAATTTTGGCCTTTTCATTTAGGACATTCTTCCACATTACACTTGAATTGGAATCGGATATTATGTAACCTGGGTATCTAATTGTGGTTGCCCTAGGAATGAGGGTGCTGCCAAGAGCAAAGACGTCTCAAGATTCTTAAATATGAATATGTACGATTTTCCTACATTAAATGACAAATTGTGGGAAGAGCAGTATTCAGCAAATATGGACAACTTTGTTTGCAAGCCTAAGGGATCACAATATCGTTGGCAAAAGCAAGCCACTGAATTTTTAGGTGACCTAGTCTTGCAGGCTAGCTAATTTGTTGCGCCCAGATGTCATTAATGCCACATAGGTACAAATTAAACAATGTGGCTGCCAGGTTGCAGCCCTGCTTGACCCCCCACCCCTATAGGGATAGGATTGGTGGTTGCACCGGTCTGGTTTGCTCTAACATAGAAAACAGTGTTTGCGTGCAGTTTTGCTATTAAAAAGATGATATGCGATGGAATACCCATCGTGCGCATTTTTTGCCACAGCATTCCCCGTACCACGCAGTCAAAAGCGGCTATCAAATCTATTGAAGCCATGTATACGGGCCCAGAGTCGGGAATCTTTATTTTTGCAAGCAAGTGTGCCATTAGAGTTGCATTTAGTGCTGTCCCCATCTGGGCCCGGAAGCCAATTTGAAAGCGTGAGAGAATGTTGTGTTTTCTCATGTGAGCGTGGAGTTCCCAGAGTAATAAAATTGCAAACACTTTGGCCGCAGCATCTATCAAGGCAATGAGACGATAGTTTGCTGGGTTGTCCCTAGCACCCTTTTTGTGGAATGAGCCTAGCCAGGAGGAAGGAATATCTAAAGATGTTAGGATATTGTCAAATTGAGATTTCAATAATGTGGCCCAAAGCAGAGGATTGCGTTTTAAGACGCAGGGGGAATACCATCCGGGCCAGCTGCCTTGGAGTAATTTAGCGCATGGATTGCGCATTCAATATCTTGCAGGGACCAGAAAGGTATCGGTAGCTTGGGAATAGTCGGTTCTTTTGCATTTATGTTGTAAAAAGACAAGGGAAGCGCAAATTTGTTCTCATAAAACTTGACCCATGAGGCAGCGGCTATCGTAGAAGCCTGATTAGTGCTTAAAGTGCATGAATCTTACCTGAGCATTGCCCAGGTTGTGCGACAATCATTTCGGCATAGTGAGATTAATATCTTTTGATTAGCCAGATTGTAAAGATGGCGTTTTAGATTCATGCACGTATTATGATAGGCATTGCAGATCTTTTTTTTCTGCCTCACGTAATCCTCTGATAAATAGGATGTGTTTTTAAGTTTGCGTAGTTCAACATTTTTTAAACGTTTGGCAAGATGGATTTCAGGGCAACCAAGTTGTGGGTTTACGTAATGAGAGCTGTTATTTTCATTACGGATAGTAATTATAGCACTAGCTATCATTTCCAAGTACTTCCTTGGATCTATTTTATTTTGTAGTTCGAATTTAGTTGTGCCCTGGAGCCGACAAAGCCAACCCTCATCACGAGCATTGATGAGGGTTGGCTTTGTCGGCTGTTGTTCCATCTGATGGAGAGACCTGGGCGATCTCCTTCCAGGAAGGCTTGATTTGGATCATGATTTAGAATGGATCTGGTGATGTCAATACTCAACTGAATTATCATATGATCTCCAAGTTCTGGATCTAATGTCACAATGTAATTATACCGATCCTGAAGGTTTGCCGAAATGGCAAAATGATCAATGCACGATGTTAGGAATCCCCCTCTTCCATGTAAACCCTGGTCCCTGCACCTGAAGAGGCAAAAAAGCTATATCCCTTGATGCTAGATGTTTATTCCACAAACTGCCTCTACCAGAAGATGTGGAAGGGGAATCGTATGCTGTGGTATGGGCGAGAAGCTTCAAGCAGTCAGCATTAAAGTCACTGTCCATTAGTATTCGACATGTTGGATACTGTGTTAGAATTTTGTCAAAAAGAATATCGAGTTCATCAAACGCAGTGGCAATTTTTACTATATTAGGGTTGGAATATACAGATACGCACAGGTAGTGGTTCGAGGAGGCCATGGGAAAAGAAATTAAAACAGCTAAAAAGGAAGTTGATTCATGAGCTACATGAGTGAGTGTGCAATTTTGTATTTATACAAATAGCTACACCGCCGTACGGGCGGCCTCCCTGTCCACGTTCAGCAAAAACTTGGTGGACAGTGAAGCCTGGCAGTATGATTTTTTTTGTGTAGCCATAGTTTCTTGGCAGAAAAGTAAGTTGCATTTATCAACATAGCTCGATTTATTGAACCATTTGTACACATTTTTAAATCCACATGAATTCCAAGAAAGAATGCACAAGTGGTTTAATTTATTGGGTGGGCTTGTTGTCCATGGCGGGATTCAACGTGGAAGCCAGTGATGTCAGCCATGACCAATGCTTGCTGACATTGGAGAAGGCAGCCAACTGGGCTATTACTTCCGATTTAAGCGTGCTCTGTGTGTTTGGAGTAGCAACTGATGGTATATTTTCAGAGGGCTGGGCCAGGGGAGTTTCATTAAAAGCGATTGCATCATCTAGGAATTTGAAAATTACCGGAGAAAGTCCAATCACTTGCAATTTGCGGTTATACTGCCATACTAAGTCAGTAATGATGTTAGTTTGAACTATACACACCATCCAATGATTGTGAGTTTGGGGAACAGTGATCCATTCTCCGTTATCCGAATGCAAAGCGCGTAATGCAGGAATTTGCCTAAATGCCTTCAACAAGGCAGAACGATTCAGGCGTTTGTTGCCATAGATCGCAGGGTCAGACTCCCACCCCAAAATCGTAGAAGATGGTACTACGAATGTGTCAATGGACCTGGCGGTGGGTAAAAGCTCTTGTGAAGGGACGACAACCAGAGCATCTGCCGGGTGCGGCGATTCCAGGAGATTTTCGTACTTTTCGCAATTTGGGATGGAGGTGTGTCCAAGGGATAATATAGGTTGGAGCAGCCTATTAGTTGGTCGTTCACAGGTGGATTCAAAGTCTGTAGGGCTTTGTAGGAGTTAGGGAGTTCACATACAGCTTTCCCCACTTGACCAACTTTGGTAGCCATAGGCTTATAAAAAGCTGATAAGTGAGTTTGCACAGTGATTGGAATTTCGTCAAAGGAGGAAAGCGGAACACCGGAAGGGCGAGCTACAATGCCTTTTGCCTGCGCCGGTGTACTCTTCCCTTTCTTGTTCGGTCGTGCAATGCCAGGACCCTCACCTTTAGGGACTGGCTGCGATGCTTTTTTACTCTCGGTCGATAGTTCCTCGATGGGGAAGCCCTGCTCAGGCTCTACCCCCATCTGTTCTACATGATCTAGGTTCACCGGTGTTTCAGTTGAGGAATTTTCTTTTTTTTTTTCATTTTTAGTTTTTTTTATTTGGTTTTGATCCCACTGTTTTTACAGGTACCTGAGGAAGTTTTCTGTCTGCCTTTCTTTTTAGTGCTCTGAAAAAGAGGCGCTTCTCCTTCCGGGAGGCAAAAAGTTGGCCAGCATTGGCAGAGTATCCCTTTTTGGCTTTACTCTTGCCTTCCAGAGAAGCAATCGCACTCTGGGACTCTGAAAAGAGGTTCGTAAGAGCTGACGGGCTATCGGGAAGATTTCGCCCACCTCGATATCTTCATCTGGTTCTACATAGTTCGTCGGTGCCTCAATAGGATTCTTTTGGATGAAGAAAAGTAGTAGTTCCATTTTTTCAGTGTTGTAGGTGACCTTTTGGCACAATTGGGCATGAGTAAGTATCTGGTATTAAGGGGCAGCCGGTGGGGCGGCAACTGTTTGTGCAAAGGATTGGGCAAATGAATAAGCAATTGTTGGTACTGGGCACATGAGGTCGATGGGCACCTCCTGTTCTATATTATCCGTTTGTGTGGCTGTGCTCACCGAGCCCACAGATGCACTCCTCCCAAGGCCAAGCAATGCATCCTTTCCCGGCAGGGGAGCTGCACCATCAGATCGAAGAGAATCAGCAAAGATAAATCCTTCTAGTTTGTTTATTTTGAAGAGGATTTGATTCAAGGAAGACTTACAGTCTCTTAGTTCGTAATGAGTATAATCATGCCCCCTGTCTAAAAAGTTTAAAGGAATGGTTCGGTAAACATTTTTTATTGCCCCTACGGGTCGGCCATGTGTTTTTAAGCCTAAGTCGCTCGATTTTAGAAAAATTTCCTAGGAACCTTACCCGAGTTTTCGTCCATTAAACACACGCGAAAACAAGCAGTAGGGTGCCGCCATTTTGTGATAATCTTATCACTTGCCGCATCGCCCTGGCTGACCTCCTTTTGCGGCACTAAATCATATCCCCCACCCCTGAATATTATCAAAACATTCATATTGCCCACCTCTCTCCATGACGTTTCTGTGCTGCGTAGGCAAACGCACCCAGTCTTCAACGCGACTTCACACAGAACCCGGAAACCAACACAGATCAACTCACAACACAGCGCGCCTCAATTTGGAATATGAAACTGTACTTTAAAATCAAACAGCAACACGGTACATTTGGTAAAGTACATTTATTTGACATTAAATGTTTATAGAATATTCAGCAATTGCCATATGAACTCGGAATGCAATTTATTTTCTTTTATCTCTATCCGCAAATCCGTAAAAGTTTATTGTGAGTCACACGCTGTTCCTTTATGGTACACAGGGTGTTGGTTTTCGTTAAAAGAAGCACTTTGGTCGCACGGTGAACCGCAAGGCTGTTCCATCAAGTAGGCACTAGGCCAGCGTAAAGGTTGATATGTTGCTTCTAGCCGCTAGTACCGCGTAAGGGCATATGGGCCCTTGGCGATCGTCCCATAAGATCGTCAAAGTGGTGCAGTTGATTACGATAAGCTGCAGCTGGCGGTTGAAAAAACCATCTGCCGGGGTCTGAAACTGGTGGCAGTAGCAGTAGGGTAGGATATACCTGTTTTGAAAACATAAAAATTAGTCTCGGCAGCCGATCTTTATTTATTTTTTTTTTTCGATTTATTTTGTTCAGGACAGCCTGAAAAATGTATCGAAAGCTTCCATCATTCGTTAATTTATCTGCAGCTTCGTTTTGACTAAAACTTCTTACTTCCAGTATAAAGAGCGTTTTCGGGTATCTTGTGACTTTTAGGGGAGAGTCCATCAAGGCTTTGCAACTTTCGCCGTCAGCTGAGTACAGTTGGGTTCTACTGTGGGAGAGGGGGTGCTACTTTCCAGCTGTTTGAAAGTTGCCTCAATTATGTTCACCATAGCCACCGACCACCTGGTGGATTCCCCTGATAGTCTATTCCATAGCTCGTTTTCTTCGAACATCCATGGCTTTTCTAACAAGGGTAGTAGGTAAGCTGTTCTGTTCCGTTTATTGTTTTCGCAGTTAAGTATTAAGTGCTTTAGAGTTTCTATCGATGCCGGCTTTTTGCATAAACGGCATTTCTTTTCGCTTGAGGCGGATCTAATCGTGAGTATTTCTTGAGTCGGTAACAAATTTAGTCTCTCTTTCAAGAGCAAGTTTCTTTTTCTTTTGTCGGGAAATTTTTTGCAATACTTGATTGGAGATTTTACTTTGTTAAAAGTCGGAGGGAGGTGAGTAAGGAGTTTGTTGTGAGATAGAGTGTTCGTATCCAATCTGTCATAAATATTTTTTTCTTGATTCTGTCTGGGTTTTCCTTCAGCTCTTTGTCTGAGCACGCTGTTTCCAGCAGTTTCTCTCTTCTTTTTTCTTTCCATTTTGTCAGGGCTGCACATTTGGCATTGTCCAACTCCTCTTTGATAATGGCAAAGGCTGGCAGGGGCTCGTCCAAGATGGATTTTCTGAAGAAATTCATGGCTGCTTGATCTACCATGGATTAGAGGGATACAAGGCCCAACTCCCTTCTGATTGCCGCCATCGAGGTTGATTTGGGGACTCCCAGAACTGATTTCCAAATTAGGCCTTCTAGTTTGGTCCAAATGTTAGTTGGAATTGAGAGCGAGACTTCCGTTCCATAGATCAGTGCGGGGATAACTTTGCCCTTGTAGAAGTTTATCGCGGGTGTCAAGAAGAATTTGACAAACTTTTTATCGACCAGGCGCGTTTGCGCTGTTAACCTTTTAGCTTTGTCCCATAGGGTCCGTTGCATTGCTAGGGATGTGTTTGTGCTGTCCAGGTCAACTCCCAAGTATCTGATTGATTTAACTGATTCCAGTTTTTCGTTTTCCAGGAACCAGACTGGATGCTTCGATTTTTTGTTCTGGGCTTTTTCGATCGTCAAAACTTAGGTTTTGTTTTTGTTGATGACAAGGAAATTTTGGGCGATATATTTAGCAGGTTGTTTAGTTTCCGCTGGAAGCCGATTATAGTTTGGTCGATTAGGATAATATCAGCGTATAACAGTGTTGGTATGGTTGTATTGCATAGTTTTGGCGGAAAGCACCTGGTTTCGGTTTCAGAGTGTTGGAAGTCACTTAGGAACGAGATGAAAAGGGTTGGTGCCAGGGGGCAGCCTTGTTTGACCCCACGTGAAATCTTGATCTCTTCGGACAAGGTTCCTTCTTGGCTGAGTTCAACTCTTACGGTGTTGTCCGCGTGAAGTGCTTTTATCGGCTCCAGAACTGGTGGTGGGCAATTCCAAGCCTGAAGTGAGATAGTCTCGCCAGCCGATCTTTAATATTATTCATTTTATTTATTACGGCCGAGCTGAAACTGTATGCTTTCAAGGATAGTGCAATGGAGTATGTTCGGCTCTAAAATCAATGCGAAAAGTAACGAAATAAATCGAGGTTAGCACACAATGAGAAACGACTGTTAGTCTACATGCGTGTGGAATGTGGAGCTGCATGCCCATGTGCCCGCTACAAGGACGATCCCACAAACGTTTTCCTAGCTCTTCATTCATTTATTTATTCATGCATCCATTCATTAATTCTTCATTCCGGTATAAAAGCGTCTAAAAAGTTTCTTACATTATATTTGCAATTTCCATTGTGTCTCTGCATAATGCAGTCTGTAAATCCCACTGTGCTCTTGACAACGATTTTTTGTATACTGAACTAACATGAAACTCGGTCAAGTTTCAGAATTTTCTGCCTTATTGTCTCTTACATTATTGCACCCCCCCTTCAAATGAAGTTCTTTCGGCATGGTCCCTGTCTCTCAAGGTCAAAAAACAATAGAACCTTGTACTGCCAGTGCGAGTTGTGCGAGCTGAAAATCAAAGCCGCTGACCTTCACTAGAAATGAGCATACATTCTTTCTTTGCAACATCCCGTAGTAAAGCCATCTGTGAGAACTTGAAGTTTCAAATCCATCTATGTACTGCGCCTCAATGTGCAAATGCGAACTGGCTTCTCTCCCATCTGCAACGGCTCGCTTGGCGCATTCTAAGGTCCCCAATTTTGTCCTTGTTGTCTGCGAGCTTTGAAGCCCCAAAGAACTATAACTATTGAGACTTTTAATTTTTTGGGGAAGGTCAGGGAAAGTATAAAGTACCCGAGGAGTTGAGTTGAAAGTGAGATTTATTGTTGGTTTGTTTTATTATTTGCAATACGCAAGCCTCCCCTCGGTTAACAGTGCGCAGCATTTACATGAGATTGCGTAAATTAGTTACATCAACAAAAATATATACATGTTATGTTATGTTATTTTGCACTTATATAGCGCCTTATATACCATTGGTATGGTCTGAAGGCACTGGTAGGATGAACGCCCTTGGGAACCGAAGTTCAGATCAGTAGAGAGAGAACGGAGAGTCAAAAAGGTGCGTGTGAGCACCGGGTATGTGTGCAGCTCGTGCGGTACTCGTGTAATAGCTGCTTCTTAGCGGTAGATGTGGTGGTTTAGAGATCAGGAGAATGTGTTCGTTCTGGCAGGATTTATCCGGAACGGATGTGGCTGCGTTAGGCCTGAGGAAAACGCCTGGCTGGGGGTGTGATACCAGCAGTGTTTACATAGAATGATGTGGAGTAAGCGGCGGATGTTGGTATGAGAACAGTTATACCGAATGGTGTCATAGTATCTCTGTGTTCTAGTTGAGTGGTGATGTAAGGAGAGAGTAAGCGTGGTGGTGTGATATGATGGGTTATATGCTCTTTCAATGAGCACACTTCTAAATGCAACTTTCCCAGAGAGGGTACTGGGCGAACTTCTAAATTCAATTTTTCATAGCAAGGCTACTGGGCAAACTTCTAAATACAATTTTCCACAGAGAGGTTTATTGGGCACACTTCTAAATTCAATTTACCAGAGAGGCTATTGGGCAGAGGGTTATTGGGTACACTTCTAAATGCAATTTTCACAGAGCGTCTACTGGGCATACTTCTAAATTCAATTTTCCAGAGAGGCTATTGGGCACACTTCTAAATTCAATTTTCTAGAGAGGCTATTGGGCACACTTCTAAATGCAGCTTTCCAGAGTGTCTATTGGATACACTTCTATAATCAACTTTCACCGATGCTATTGGGAACACTTCTAAATGCAACTTTCACAGCGTGGCTATTGGGCACACTTCTAAAGCAGCTTTCATAGAGGATATTGGGCACACTTTTAAATTAAATTTTCCACAGAGAGGCTACTGGGCGCACTTGTATAATCAATTTTCAAAAGGCTATTGGGAGCAGCTCTAAATTCAATTTTCTCCAGAGGCTATTGGGCACACTTCTAAATGCATTTTTTTACAGAGCGTCTATTGGATGCGCTTCTATAATCAACTTTCACAGAGGGCATTGGGCACACTTCTAAATGCCACTTTCATAGCGAGGCTATTGGGCACATTTCTAAATTCAAATTTTCCACATATAGACAAGGTCAGCAATATGAGGTGAATAGAGAGAGAATTCAAAGATGACACCCGGGTTGTTCGCCACCCAGGATGGTGAAGGTAGGGGTTAGGGTTAGCGTACTTTGTATGTACACTGTACAATAAAATTTATTTACAAAAAAACAATCGTATTACAATTATTTTAACCGGTATTTGTACTTCACTAACAGCTCTCCTTTGGGTGGACATGGCACAGTGGCAATGTTGGGTGGCAATGGATCAGTGCTCTGCACAGAAACACTCAAACTTCCATATCTGTGCTTCTCTAATACAGCAACAATAAGGCTTTTGACAAAGTCGAACTCCATTTCATCATAGACTGGATTTATCACCCATTGCTTGCTTCTTTTTGAAAAGGCCTTAGTGTAGCGAGGCATCCTTACATTACCCGTAGTCCTAGATTGTTCACGGCCGAGATTCTCGTTATGGGCCAAGACGGTAAGTAGAGTCCTATGTCTCATGCCCTGTATGCTGAAATGCAAGCGCTTTGGCCTGTACTTTAGGCACATATTGTGGAACACCTCCAAACCTCCTGTGTGACAGAATTCTGTTAGTCCCCTCTAAACTCTTGATAGAGTTTTATCGAAATCAATCTTCTCAATGGCTTTGTGTGTCGGTGAAGATGGTTTCAACCACTTCTTCTTCCGTGCCTTCACTGGGGACAAAGGGCCATGTTCACATTGGTGGAAATGTAGGTTTTCTGACCAGCGGTGCACGTTGGTACAGTGGTGCATCAGTGACCGCCATTTTTCAAGTAGTATTTCCACTGACCCTTCACAAGTTTTGGAGCTCCACCAAAGATGGTTGCTGATAGACTGGGACCACTCTGAAATACTTTTCAAACCTTTTTTTTTCCCCTGCAGCCGAGATTTTCTTATTGATTGATTTTGCAAGATACCACACGTCAAATTGATGTTTAATATGTGGGAACTGCTCTCTTATTGTCTTGGCAACTGAAACGTGTCTGTCCGTGGCTATGAGGTCGATGTGCATTCCCCTCGATTGTAGATATTCCACTGATTTTATAAATCCTAGTTTCTCCATGGCCACTGAGGATGTACATTGTGTTACCTGCACGACCACCGAACTCACAATTTTCTTACTATCCATATCCTGAAAGTGGTAGGTGCAGTACTTGGCAGAAAATATAGGGCTGTCGCACTGTCCATCGCCGGCTAGCCTGAATCGTTTGCCTTCGAATGTACTTGCTAGAGACAATTGTTCGATTTTCCAAGCATCACTAATGGCCGGAAACAGATAATCATGTTGGCATTTGTAGTACTGCGTTTTTTAAATGAAATGGAGTCCCACAAACTGAAAGAAAGACTAACTTTCTAAAACTGGACCCACTAAAAAGTGAGGCAGCTGCACACAGTAGATTGCCTGCTGGCAGTTTCCCCAGCATCGGTTGTGCAGACCATGAGAACGTATGATTTAATCTACAGGCGGCATGTATTTTGACGTTACTGCCTTGTTTTTGACGAGTCACATGAATCAATGGCTTCCCACATACTTTCCATCTAACTGAATGTCCACATTTCAGCATACTTATAATATTCATCAAACAACTGTCGAATAATATGTATTTGCCCTCTTTCATTAGACTGTCATCCTGCGTCAAAGTTGTTTCGGCCTGTGACATTGAGGACATATCACCACATTTGAAAGAAATATCACTGCTATCAAGTTCTGATGCGTCGGTGAATGCTGCTGCTGGTTCATTCTCTGTCATTTCAACATCTGCTACTTCAACATTGATGGGAGAACACAACAATGTCGACAGCTTTTTTGGTGGCAATTTTTTGGCGGGTGTAGATTTTGTGAATTGATCTGCGACTACTTCAGAGCTATCTTCAATACATCCAGTATCATGTTGTTGTGGTGGTGGTGCGGTCGCACTGTAGCAATGATCCTTTACAACTTTACTGGATTCTCCGGACACATTCATTTCATGTTCTGGCCATTGGACATGAGCATCTCTAGTCTCAACACGCGGCGTCTGAATTAATAGTTCCTCCATAGTGTAAATGGTCTGGCAAGCAACATCTCTCATTCGCTTCACTGTCTGTGTATGTATAGTTCAGACACCCATGGGTAACTAGAGGATAGATTGGAAAAGGGATGTTCAGTTTAAACACAATATAAAGTATAGTACAATTGACTGGAAAAAAACATAAAATAATCCCCAGCACAAAAAAAATTCTAAAGTTATGAACTGTTTGTAACTAACCTTATTTTTGTTTCTTTTCTTAACAACTTTTTTGGCTCGACCTTCAACATCTGCACGCTGTTGCTCCGATTTGTATCCGCATGTCTCCCTTCCTCTTGCACTGCAACGACTATATTTTCTGTATCCGCATAGACAGCACGGAATGAGGCTCCATCGACTCCCTGAAACATAGTATTTTCATTAATGTGTATCAAAATATTGTTAGCATAAAACACACGTGAGGACGAACACATATGTACATCTCAATAGCCAAAAACGATTTAAACATTGTGTGGAACAATCAAACGACAAGTATTCGAGCTCTGATGACCTAGTTCGATGGAGCGGTCAGTATCCATACCTCTGGCTCTGCATGGACTGCCACGAATGATTGTATTGAAGAGGAGGCATGAGCAACTCCCTGAAACACAGTACTTGGGTTAGTATGGTTTTCAATATTGTAAACATAACACACACTTGGGGTCGACGGCACAGGTACATATAAAGAGATAACCACAAATGTTGCATTGTCTAAAAGAATCAAGGAATATTTAAATATGATCAGATTTAATCGACTTATTTCTCCGATTTCTTTACATCATCTAAATGGGATCTGGTGATTGTAGTGGAAGCTTCATCGTTTCCCTGAAACACAGTACTTGGGTTAATAGGGAAGAAAGTATAGCAAGTGGAATCACGTTATATGATCACGCTCGATGGAGCTGTCAGTATCCATACCTCGTGCTGCTGAAGAATATCTATGGATGTTTTAAATGTGGTGCGCACTTCCGAAAGCTGTTGCACCGATTCGTATCCGCATGGTCCCGCTTCCCCTGGAAGTACTTGAATGTCAGGCTCGGCATCAAGTGCGTGGGTTGACGATTCAACAACTGCCTGAAACATAGTATTTGCATTAGTAAGGATTACAATATAGAAAACACAACACACACTTGGGGTCGACCGCACAGGTACATATCAATGGCTAACCACGAATGAAACATGGTGTAGAACAATCAAACGATAAGTGTTCCAGTCCTGATGATCACGGTCGATGGAGCTGTCAGTATCCATACCTCGTGTTGCTGAAGAACATCTAGGGCTGTTGTCAATGTGGTGGACGCTTCAGCATCTCCCTGAAAGACAGTACTTGCATTAGTATGGATAACACTAATTATAACTGAAAACAAACACCAGGGGACGACAACTAAGGTGTATATCAATTGGAAAGCACTAACCAAACAATTGGTAAAATAATCACACGATACATAAAAACTATTACTTGACATGCATAAAACAAGTCTGTAGCGGAATAGCCAAGTATGATTACCTGATACGCGCTAGAAGTGGTTAATAACTGCGGGCACGTCACGGATGTAGAATGTTCTTGCTTCAGATTCAGTGGATAGTCAAGCAGTTGTAAAGGTAAATTACTGTTTGATGATGAAATGCAAATATTAAAAAATTGCCATGTAAACCGACAGAATACTTGAGAATAATGCTATTGAAAATGCGCAATATAGTACAGTTCCCTGTGCCTATAAATAGATTTCCTTTGGGGGTTATAAAATCGAAAAATTATTTATTGATAAATGTCATTATTCAAAAAGCTATACACTCATATCAATATCGAAAGTATTATAAGGGAGTATTACAAGGGACACAACACCTAAAATATCAATTAATCCATTCGGCTACCTACACACTACCGCAAGGCTTAAAGCTAAATCCGGACACTTGACTCACCAGTGGCGAATGTGGACGAATAGAGTTGGAATAGCGTTTGCGAGCAATTTTCGTGTCGTTCGCCGTTTATTCTTCTTTATTACCCAAGATGTGGCGTACATGTTCGAGGAAAAGTGCCGGCTGCAGATGCGGTATCGATCACCCCTCTTGTCCTCTAAGACTTGTTGGACTCTACTTTCCAGCTCATCCAGTGGATATCAGCAATGTCTGACCCATTCTCTTATTCGATCAACAGTTTTCGGGAATACATTCATTGTAGTGCCTTCAGATTTAGCATGGGTCTTTGAAGGGCAACCGCTAATCGAACGGGCAGGCATTGTTGAAAATTCTGAAAAGTAAATATCAAGATTATTATTAAACCTTGATGAATAAAAATGTCATAAAAAAGTAAATGAACCATACCATGCTCAATGCAAGGTTTGTTTTGGTCTCCGGAACTATACCAGTTCATCATGTGCGGCTTAGTATTTGCATAAATTACAGAAATGTTTTAAATTATGTGACTAAACTCTGAACATGTGACTCGTCCCTTGGATGTTCTGTCTTGCACGAAAAGGAAACATGCTTACATTATAGACTGGACCCCCGAAGGATGCAATTTGATGACAATTGACACAGATGAAAATAAATAGATCTATTGATAGCATAACAATTGAAAATCAAGTCAATAGCAATGAGACCAATGACCATAGCTCTATTGGGTACTGTAATCGCAAATAGATAGAAATGTAAAAATGACCGAAATAAACCGACCGGTTTATAAAGTATTAGAAACAGGTGTGCGTTTGTGAATGAATGACGTGTGTATGTCGTGGTATTATGTGGTTTGCAGGGGGGCGGCCTGCCTCAGGGGAGGCCTGCCTGGAGATAAGGGGTCTGAGGAGGCCATGTGAGTGATGGCCCCTGGGCGTGGGATACCTTTTGAAGTGTACATGCTGTTTGGCACCTTGGCCGTTTGCGCCCGTGACAGCCCCCCATGCCAGCGCTCATCCCCGGGTGGGAACCGCCTTTGATAGAGGGGGGTGGGATGGGTGGGCCGGTGTGCATGCAGGCAAGTGTGTGGCAGCAAGGGGCCATCAGGCCCCTCTCATCCTTTACTTCTCAGTAGAAACTCGGACCAAGTGCCTCCAGTAGTGGGTTCACCCCGTGCCCTTATGTGATGTTAACTTTGGTTGACATTCGCGTAGATGGGACCACTGAGCAGGATACGGGGCATCCATTTTTGTACCCCCTTTCCAATCCATCTTGGTGACCAGGCCTCACTGCACACAGCACATGGTCCCCACCCTCGTTCCCACTCTGACTGGAAAACTCCAGAGGTATTTGCAACAGCTAATAAATGTAACACATCACTCTTCCTCTTCGATCACTGTCCTGCATGTGAACCAGCCTGAACTAAGCACATAGCTCGTTCATCTCCACAAACGTGTCCTCAATACCTGCATGCATTATTGAGAATATATTATGTTAGCTTAAATAGTGACCACCCTGCTTCACAGCGACCTGACCTTCACCCTGACGTCCATCCTTGAATGGAGATACACTTGATTCATTTAAAAAATCGAAACAACCATTGTTAAAATACATGTGGTGTTTTATTTTGATGACACAAAAATACAAGACTTTACACATTGTACAGGTCAGGTTGCAGCACAGTGAGAGAAAATCCCCTGTTCTGACCGCTGTCACTCGGGAACGTTTCTCTTATGGCACGAACGGCAAAGGCGGGTATTACTCTTCGAACGCAGTGTCCAAGCCTCCCGTGAAGCCACCATGTAAAGGAATGATAGGCCACCAGCCTGTACCACCTGTGAAAAGGAATGAAACAAACTGTTTTTAAATGACCAAGATAAGTTTAATAAACGTTTGTGGTCAATGACAATTCTTGTAACTAATGGCATTCTGCTCGGACAAATGCTATCTAGACACTGCACACTATTGAACGACTTTCATGCGTTACAATGATATGTATATGTAATTTTGGATATAGTAGAAGACCATGAAATGGGAGTGGCATGACAAGCAGAGTATACTTACTTGTTACTCGGATTACGAGGATGAACAGTTGCACGAAGTTCGTGCATAAGCACCATCATTATCCTCAACACGCACCGTGTGAGGCAGGCTGCCCTGAAGTCTGGCAGCTCGGTGATGCATTGCGGTCGTGGCTCGCCTTCCGAAATGTAGGCCACGCATCCCGAGTTTTCACAGCAGCAGCAGTTCTCGTCCTCGGTTGGCATTAGCTTGCACCGATTGCATGTCCACCAGGTGGAAACACCGTCCATGCGACTAGGTCCAGGCTCTTCAGCTGTTGAATCGTCCTCCCAACTGCCATCCGAAGACCCATCGTTTTCGCGTGTTTCCCTTTCCAGTAGTTCCTCCTCGGTATACTCGGGCTCGTACATGTAGGGCATTATTGTAGCCATTGTGTGTTAAACAAACTAAAATAATTTATAGCGGTGGTACTGGTATCTGTTCACACGGGCTACAAGAAGGTAGCTGACCAGAGCACAGAAACGAGTCACAGAATACTCAAAGTAACACAGAGAGAGGAATGGAATCGAAAATCTGCTGCTGTGTGTTGTGAAACGGTCTGTTTATACTTTTTTTTTTTTTAACTTCTTTTTATTGGTTTTACAACATAGCCCCTTTTCTTCCCTCTTCCCTCTTCCTCCCCCCTCCCTCTCCCCAAAGGCAACCGCAGTATGTTTATGGTCCGATGCCTCCTCGGGCCTGGCTCAAACAGATGTCGAGTTTATAGTGGGGGGGCCGGTCTCTCGGCGACCTCCCTTCTTTCCCTGGGAGTTTCCTCTGCTTTCGTCCATGTGTGTATTCGCTGGCCTTTCCAGGTAGGATTGCATTGTTCAGTGTGTGCGTTGGACCCGATCCCGTCTCCTTCTTCCCATTTCTTCCCTTTCTCTAAGTTATGTGGTGCCCCTTCGGCGTGGGCGGGCCAATTTCTTAATTTCCTGAGTCGCTTGGGTCGTCCGTGTCATCCCTGCTTCTGCTGCCAAACAGGTCTTGCACCAGAGAGTTCCATGCTAGTAGTCTGGTCCCACTGTTGCTCTCCCCCTTTTGCGTGGCTCTCGCCCAGACTGCTGTCTCTGCTATTGCCCATTTTTGTAGGTCGGCCCACCAGCCCTCCCTCGAGGGGCCTTCGCTCTTGTTCCATGCCATCGCTATGCAGCGTTTCGCTAATATTGTCATTAAGTCTTTCATTTTTGCCACATGTGACATCTGCCGGTGCCCCCTTGGGAACAGGCCCAATAAATATGTTGCTGGCGATCTTGCTGGCATATGTATATCTGCTGTCAGCGCCTTTTCTTTCACCATATTCCAGAAGTCTGTTATCCGCGGGCATGACCAGAACATGTGCACCATGTCGGCTTGTTCGTCTCCGCAGCGCGGGCAGCACCGGGTCTGTCCGTCTCCCATCCTCGACATTCTCTTGGGAGTTAGGTATGCTCTATGCACTATGTAGATTTGCAGTTGTCTAAACCTGGCGTTCCTGGACACCTTTTTTGTGTACGTGAGGACTTTGTTCCATTCCTCATCTTCGAAGGGTTGTTGTAGTTCTTCCTCCCATTTCGTTCGTGCTTTTAATGTCTTTTTGTTGGTGTATCCCAGTAGTTGCTCGTAGAGTCTGGACACAGTGTGTCCTCCCTCGGAAACATCATACAATGCATCTAGTTCTCCTTCGGTGTCCTCAGGCTCCGGCATGGTGTTCCACCTCTCCTTTATTGTCCGAACTAGGCTATTGTACAGGATGAATTGGCCCCTGTGTACATCTTGTTCATCCATCAGGGTCTGGAATTCAACCCATTGTCCGTCACGCCACAGGTCCCCTACTTGTGCTACTCCTTTGTCTTCCCATTGTGCTCTATACGTGGCCAGGCTGGCCATACGTGGCCAGGCTGGCCACTCGGGTGTCTACCAGCCCCGCCAGTGGGATATGTCTTGAGCAGGGGTCTCGTATGCCTTGTGTCTTCCAGGCTCTTTTCCATAGTGTCCGGCCTAGTTGGGCTATATTGGGTAGGTCTTTGGCTTGGGCGGCTTTTATCCATAGTAGTTCTCTCAGGTGGTTTCTCCGGAGTGTTGGTCCCATAAGTATTGTGTCTATCGAGGTCTCTTCACCCAGCCATCTCACCACAAATTGGAGTTGTGCTGCCAAGTAGTAGTATTCAAAATCTGGGAGTTTAATGCCCCCCCATTCGTAGCTTCTTTGTAGTGTGTCTAGTGCCACCCTGTTTCTCCCCCCTCCCCACAGGAAGGTTCTCGCCATGGTGTGTAGGTGTTTGAAGAAGGACCTTGGTATGATATATGGGATGTTTGTAAAGTAATATAAGAGTCGGGGTAGGACCGTCATTTTTAGCAGTGCCGCCCGGCCTATCATGCCCAACAGCAACGTCTGCCAGAATTTCATGGCGTTTTCGATTTTGTCTAGGGCTACTTGTGCGTTACCTGCATGTGTTTCCATGGTGTCGTGGTAAATGTCCACTCCCAGGTATTTGAAGGTGTTCGGGGCCCATGTGATACCCAAGTGCGGCAATTGATCCGTCGGTATTGCGCGTAGGCCTGCCAGGGGAAACAGTAAGGATTTTTCCCTGTTGACCACTATTCCGGACAGCCTACCAAACGCGCGCAGCGCCTCTAGCAAGTCCTGCAGGTGGGTGCGTGGATTCTGTATGTAGAGGAGTATATCGTCTGCGTATATGGATATCTGGTGTATTTCCCCATCTATCTCTATGCCCATTTCTTTGTAGTGCATTCTTAGGAATACTGCGAACGGCTCCAGGGCCAGAATATATAACATTGGGGACAGGGGGCATCCCTGTTTTGTGCCTCGCTCTATGCTCCATTCCCTAGAAACTTGTCTACCCGTCTTGACTCTTGCTCTCGGGTCCTTGTATAGTAGTTCTATCCATCGTGTAAACCCTCGTCCGATCCCGTAATGGGTGAGCGTTCCCAGGAGCCAGTCCCATCCCACTGAGTCGAATGCTTTAATTGCATCTAGTGAGGCTACGGCACACTCCCCTCCCTCTTGGTTCGTTTTTTCTATAACATAATGGAGTCTGCGTAGGTTCCAGGACGTGTTTCGTTCTGGCACGTACCCTGTCTGGTCTGTGTGGATCAGGGTGGGTAGCACTCTTTTAAGGCGGTTAGCTAATGCCGCCGTCAGGATCTTGGAGTCCTGGTTTATTAGGGAGATCGATCTGTAGGAGCCGCATTCGAGGGGCGGCTTACCTGGTTTAAGGATCGGGATTATTATAGATTCTGACATGCTATTCGGGAGTCTTCCTTTCTCATATGCTTCTTCTAGTGTTTCTAGCAGTCTCGGGGCTATGTCGTTTTTGTATTGTTTATAAAATTCCCCCGGGAGCCCATCTGGCCCCGGAGATTTCCCTGTCGGCAGCTGGGCGATCACGTCTGTTAGTTCCTCTACAGTGAGAGGGGCGTCTAACATTTGGGCCTGTTCCTCCGTCAATTGTGGGAGTCTGATTTCCGCGAGGGCTTCCTCCAGGTCTCCTTCTTCCGCCTCCCGGACCCTGGAGTATAAGTCCTCGTAAAATTGCGAGAACACCTCGTTTATTCCCTCTTGGGATCTAATCACCTCTCCCTGTCTATTTTGAATTTCATTAATCGGCTCCCGCCTAGTTTCCTGTTTGGTTAGCCAGGCCAGGAGCCTGCCAGGCTTGTCCCCCTCAGCATGTAGTTTCTGTATATATTTCCCATAGTCGAGCCGCCCTAATCTTTCCCAGGTCTCCGCACACTGCAGGGTGGTGAGGTTCTCTCATTCCGCCCCTTTCTGCCCCGCTTGTCCTTCGGCCTTCTCGATTTTCTTTTCTAGCTCATCTAGTTGTGCTAGGGTTTCTCGCCTGAGACCTCCCATTTTCCCCATCGCCTCACCTCTGACTACGACCTTAAAGGCCTCCCAGACCGTTCCTGTGCTTTCCACACTACCCACATTATGTTCGAAATAGTCTTCTATTACGTTTTGGATGTGTTCCTGGAAGCCTACGTCCGATAATGCCTCTGCCCTTAATCTCCACGTGGGTATAGGGGCTCTCCTGTGTGTGTGCGCCCATGTGATTCTCAGGAGGGCGTGGTCAGATAGGGTTCGCGCGTGTATGTGTGCCTCAGTAAATTCCCCCAGTGTCTCCTTGCCCGTAAACAGGTAGTCTATCCGTGTGAATGTCCCATGTGGGGCACTATAATGCGTGTATCCCCTCTCTTCCCCATGTACCTTCCTCCAGATGTCTTCGAGGTCGAGTTGGTCTAGTGTTTGTCGTAGTGCTCTCGCTGGTGGCGCCGCTCTCTTGTACTTATTGTCCGACCTGTCCAGCCGGGGGTCCAGTGTACAATTGTGATCGCCTGCCCAGATCACCGTTGCATTCCTGTACGGGGCTAGCCGGGACGAAAGCGTCCTGAAGAAGGCCGTGGCGTCATGGTTGGGAGCATAGGTGTTCACCAGGCATATCTCCCGATTTTCTAGCATCCCGTGGACTACCAGGATTCTGCCTTCCACGTCTTTTTCCTGGTTGATGAGCTGGAATGGGGCGCCCGGGGCGACCCAGGTTATTACTCCCCTTGCGTAATTAGAATATGTTGCACTATACACCTGACCTCCCCATTTTTTCTTTATTTTAGCTTGTTTTTCGGCCGTCAGGTGCGTTTCCTGCAACAGTGCAATGTGGGGCCTCGTTTTGTTCAACCAGGTATAAATTCTCAGCCTCTTGACATATGCATTCATCCCTCTGACGTTCCACGTGACAATCCTCAGGTCATCTCGGTCCTTGTGGGGATTAGCGCTCGCGGTCTGTTGTTTCCCATGGGCCCGCTCAGTGTCTTATTCTCTTGGTTTGCTCCTGTCGGGGATTTGTGTCCCTTTCTCTGGCTGTTGAGTTTTGAATCGTCTATTCGTCCGCTTTCTCGGGTTGGTTCTCTTGCTGTTGGCTGCACTCTGTTGTGGACGGTCTCACCTTGTGCTTTCCACCAACTCTTTGTTTGTGGGTGCTGCTCCCTGAATTTGCTTTTCATGCCGATTCTTTGTGTGTGACAACTGTTGTTTCCTTTTCTGCTCTTCTTCTTTCCTTGCGGGCTTAGCTTTAACTTTCGAACTATTATAACTATTAACCTAAATAACATCAACAAACGCCCAGCCTCCCCCCATCTGCTCGGGCTCCACCGCTCTCCAGGTGCCGCTTCTTCCTCCTCGGGCATGCCTGTCGCGGCGTAGTGTCTTGAAACTGACACTATAGACTTTGTTTTTACTGGGGTTTCTCTGTGGGTCTTGGCGGTTCCACTTCCCTGAGTCTTGTGCTCCCTTTGTAAGTCTCTTTACTGTAGGCTTTTCAACTTGGAGGCTGTCGGTTGCCCCATTTCGTTATTTCCCGGTAGGGTGTCTCTACCGCCTTGTTCCCGTAGTGTTGGATTCGCATGTCGTGCTCGGTTCTAGTCCCTGTTTTGCCGGGGGGGGTTTCTGTTTCGCTCATTTCTCTCTGCCAACTGCGGAATCCCTCGTTGGTCCATCCACTCCTGGGCGTCGGTCGTTGTCTCGAAGATCTGTGTCTTTCCGTCATGCAGTATTTTTAGTTTGGCTGGGTACAGCAGCATGAATTTCACCCCTGCCGCTCGAAGGCGCTCTTTGGTCTGCCAGAACTGGGCTCTCTGTCTTTGTACGAGAACCGTATAGTCTGGATATATCGTTATCCTGGCCCCGTTTCTTGTTATGTTCCCTCCTTCTCTTGAGAAAGTCAGGATTTTTTCCCTGTCCTTGAAGTTCATGATTTTTGCAATCATTGGTCTTGGTGGTGCTCCTGGGCGCGGTTTCTTAGTTAGCGCCCGGTGTGCCCTCTCTACTACGAAGCCTTGGGACAGGGTCTCAGCTCCCACTTCTTGGATCAGGAGGTTCTCTATGTAGTTCGTGGGGTCTCTACCTTCCTCCCCCTCTGGCAGCCCCACTATGCGTACGTTGTTGCGCCGGGCCCTGCCTTCTGCGTCTTCAGCTCTGCGTTCTAGTATATTGATTCTCTCCAGTGCCTCCGACATTTGTGTTCGCGAGGTGGTTACTTCCACTGAGTTGCTCTGTACTTGTTGTTCTACTGTTGTCATCCTCTCCGCCAGGTTCCTCGTATCTTATCTGAGGAGTCCTACATCCACCATCACTGCGTCCAGCTTGCCTTCTATCGACGTCTTTAACGCCCCTATGGCTTCTAATATGCTGCCTTCCACTTGCCTGATCTCTCCTTGCGTGGCGTATGGCTCCGGCGTAGCTTTCTCCCCTGCCTCCGGTTGCTGGTCATCACTTTTGCGGGCAAATGTCTCCATGACTGTTTGTCTTCCTCTGCCGCTTTTTTGGCTTGTCTGGCATGCTGGTACCTGCTACTCTTGGCCTGCGGTTGGGTCCTGCTTGGTCGGGGTCTGTTTGCGCTTCGGTGAGTTCTTACACGGTCCTCGCACTCACTTTCGCACTTTCCTGCGTGTGTTGGCTTTTAGTGAGCGTCTTCCTTCTGTTTCTTTTCCCCCGTTGTCCGTTTGCCGTGTCTCTCTGTAGTGTTCTCTTCCCGCACGCCTGTGGGTACTTGCAGTCTGTGTTTAGCGTGGGGCGGCTCTTCCCCTAGTCTCTGCCTTTGTTCAGGTGTTGTGGCGGGGGGTCCGTCGTGTCGGGTGGATTTGTGGCTCGTAGTTACTGTTGAGGTGCTGCCCCGTGAGTTATGTTCTCTCACCCGCTTACTAGTGGTCTTTGGGGCAGCCGATTGGGCCGGGGTCTGTGTGTATTCTTTTGCACACCTCGTTATGTCGGTGGCTACCTCTCTCCTCTGTGCTGTCCCTGTTGGCCTCGGCTCCCCTCGCAGGCTCCGCAGTCTGTCTCTTGTTTCCCCGGTCTTAGTTCTGATGACTCGGCGCTGCCTCACCTCTCAGGATCTCTCGCTGCTCTGCCGGGTCTCCGCTGCTGCTGCTCACCTCCGCGTCGGCAGGGGAGGGCTCTTCTTCGGTCCGATCTGTGGGCCGCCTCCCATTCATGGGTCGCGACGTTTTTACCTTCTCCAGTTCGGTGCCACGCGATTTCTTGCAGTGCTCGGGCTCCTCCTTCGCCTGCTGCCGTTGGTACCTTGACCTTCCGCCGCTCGGGGTGGTGCTCCGGTCCTGCTCGGGCCGGGTGTTGGTCTGCTGTCTCCCTCGGCTCCGCTCTGTACCGGCAGGGAAGGGCTCTTTTTCGGTCTGGTCTGTAGCCCGCCTCTTGTCCTCCGCTGCCTCACCTCTTGGGATCTCTCGTTGCTCTGCTGGGTCTCCGCTGCTGCAGTTCACCTCCACGTCTGCAGGGAAAGGCTCTTCTTCGGTCCGGTCTGTGGGCCGTCTTACGTTCTCCACTGCCTCGCCTCTCGGGTTCCCTTGTCGCTCTGCTGGGTCTCCGCTGCTGCTGCCCACCTCCGCGTCGGCAGGGGAGGGCTCTTCTTCGGTCCGGTCTGTGGGCCGCCTCTCTTTCTTCACTACCTCGCCCCTCGGGCTCACCTCCGCGTCGGCAGGGAAGGGCTCTTCTTCGGTCCGGTCTGTGGGCTGCCTCACGTTCTCCACTGCCTCGCCTCTCGGGATCCCCCGTTGCTCTGCTGGGTCTCCGTTGCTGTTGCTCACCCCCGCGTCGGCAGGGAAGGGCTCTCCTTCGGTCCGATCTGTGGGCCGCCTCCTGTTCTTGAGCCTCGCCGTCTTTACCTTCTCCGGTTCGGTACCGCGCTGCTGCGTGCAATGTTGTCTCGGGTTCTTCCTCCACCTGCTGCAGTTGGTGCCTCGTGTTTCCGCCGCTCTGGTGGTACTCCGGTCCTGCCTGGGCTGGATGTTGGCCGGCTATCTCACCCGGCACCGCTCTTCTCCTTCGGTCCTTCTTCGTGTGTTGGGACGCAGGTCGCTATTTCAGCGTTGTGCGCCCGCCATTTTGTTGGTGGTGCCGCGCGTCTCTCCCTCTTCCCGTTTTCACTCTTCCGACCTCTGTTTTTTCTCGGGTCTTCTCCCGTGTGTGCCTTGGGTCTTCCGATGCCTTATCCTAGCGTTTGTTCGGTTTTCTACACTTTATTTTCACCTTTCTCAGGATCGTTAGTCGGATCTAGTGGGAGCCTCTCGGAGTCTGCTCACGCTTGCATGGCCGCCAAGCCACGCCCCACGGTCTGTTTATACTTATTGAGGAAAGAGGCGTCCTGCCATTTCCATGGCGAAACGTCATTAGCTGAAGCACCGCGAATGTTGACACGAGACGTGCTTTGGCGTTGTGAAATGGGCGGTATGCGTCTGCTGATGACAGGCTCAGGGGCGGGGGATATGATTTAGTGCCGCAAAAGCAGGTCAGCCAGGGCGTTGGGGGAAATGATCGGATTATCACAAAATGGCAGCTCCCTGATGCCTGTTTTCGCGTGCATTTAATGGACGAAAACTCGGGTAAGGTCCATAGGAAATTTTTCTAAAATCGAGAGACTTAGGCTTAAAAACACATGCCGACCCGTAGGGGCAATAAAAAATGTTTACCGAACCATTCCTTTAATATCCGTGACAATACTGGATATGAAGCCTCTAAAGTCTGCAAATCATCCGATGGATCTAGTAAATCAAAGCCCAGAGGAGGGACAGGAGCGCTTAGAGAAGGCGAGGAAGCAGCTCCTGAGGTCGGGCAGTCAGATCTATATTTGTAGAAAGAGATGCGGATTGGGTTTTGGAAGTACAGTGGTTAGAAGTAGTTTTTTGTCAGCCGTGAGATTTGGGGACATATTGGATATGTCGAATGTGGCACTTTCTTTGCAGTGTAAGTGCACATCCGCCCTTCTACTACTGAAAACAGTTAACGGAGTCGAGGGGACATCGGAAAGCCGTACACGTCTTTCTAAGGCAGCAAGAACTGCCAGAGCTAGAATAGAGTTGTCAGAGGGAGAAGTATTCAATGCATCAATGTTACTCTCCCCAGTAGGACAGGGCTCGTCCATTCTCATACTCAAAAAAGTTCTTTGAGATGAGGACGTGCAAGTCAATCCGAGTGTAGGACAGAAAGCAGTCAAATTAGGCAAAGCAGGCAGTGTTAATTCAGCCTGAGTGCGGGCATATGCAAAAACCACTTTGTGGCAAATTAGGTCATTTGCAGAGGCGATATTTGAGCTAGGGACGAAACTTCGCTCCACCTGTGATCGCGCCATGTTTGCGGTTTCCACAATGGGAGACAATGAAGTACTTGCGTCTTTATTTGATTTTTTAGATTGTATGGGCTCGGCCACTGATTTGGAAGGCGGTCGACCACTACGTAGAGAGTAAACCATTTGGTGCTAGAATCTTAAGTGTCCCAGCAACCCCGCTCTCATGTGATTACAGTAAGCAGTATCCAAAAACGTAGTGCCAGCAATGACCAACACAATTGAAGGTGTCCGCTGGCACTATATGGAGGAAAGGTACCGCCCGTCAACACAGTGTCCCAGGCCAACTATTAGAAATAGTGCCCCACCCCAAGGTTTCCACACTCAATTTTGTGGAATCAACCAAGAACAAAGCAAACAACATACAATAATCGCTACAACACCATGAGTCTGTTTAAGTTATAAGTAACTTATTGATCTCCAATTCTACTTTTAGCACTATTTGTGGCAACACATGAGTACAGTTATCTCGCTGCTTGGAAGATGTTCAACGACACATCTCATTTTTCAAAGACAATAAACCCAGGTGAAATCAGGGACTTAAAGAAACACCCAGTCACCCTTTACAGTGAAGTGACTATCCTGTAGTCAGTAATACATATGCTCACGTGCACGTGTGATCAGCCCCCAAGGGTTCAAAGGCCTAAAGCCCGCAGTCACACTGTAAGGGCAGTTCTTGCTGTGCACGCTATTCCCCAATCTCCAGGGTTCAAGGGCAAAGTGCCCACAGTCACCCTCTAACAATAGTGCGGTAGCAAATACCTGTAGTTGGTTGTCACATTCACGAAAGGCCAGGCCAATCAAAAACTTTTTTACAGCAAGGATAATTTGCGATTTCTATTGGCGAGGAGCCCCACGCCCCGCGCTGTGAACAGTAAACAGTACTTTTGAGTACTTGAGGGTGCGCGCACGGGTGCGCTGGGTTCTGGGTATTTAATTCCACCCAGGAAGGCATCACCACCCACAGGGCGGAGCCAAGGTGCTGAGGGAACAGCTTTAAGTAAAGATAGAAGAGATGTTTAGTTAGGCTGCTTCCCTTATGGTCCAATATATACAAGCAAGGTGAACACAAAGTGAACAAAGCATGTATAAACAGTCACTTTCTCTCTCAACGCCAGGCAAGTTGGTGTTGCACTCTAAGACGTCCTGTCAAAGTGTATTCCAGCTGTCGGCATTGGAGGTAAGCAGCACGCGGCAATAGTGCTGGAGTCAACGGCGTCCCAGAAGGGCCTCAGCAGCACTCCTGCACAGAAAACAGTACTTTTGAGTACTTGAGGGTGCGTGCAACAATATATGCATGTCAGCGCACTTCTGGTGCTCTATGAAAAATAAAATGTGCTCCAGGACCATTCTGTAAAGGTGAGCACCCTCTGACAGATGCAGTCTAAACTGCATTGCTGCGGAGAAGGCATTGGCTTTTGTGTGCATGGCCTGCGGCCTTTGGTCATGCACCCAATAGTCTAGGTCTTGCCCACACCCACCGCAATGTAATGCAGGCATGTATGGCAACATGTGCCCAAGTACCACACTCCACACGTACCACAGCCACCCAACCTCTGCACCGTAAAACAGCTATCCTGGAAACATGCAACAGTTAGCAGAATCTACAAACATAACACAGCCTCCGGCACCCATACCCACTTTCATTCACATAGTATGGCTCCCAGCACTCGATTCAGTACAGAAAAGCAATAAGTCATACTGCAGTACAGTCATCAGCACTCCACGCAATGGACACTACGCAATCCTATGCAATATGCAGTTTAGCCCGTATCCACTTCTATGCACACACTATAGAAGAATTGCGCTCACTTCTCACACTTCAGTATCCATGCACTTCAACCCTACCCTCTTCTATACTGACAGTGTCCCAACACTGCAGAACTGTTCACTCCATTATCTGCAGCCATGGAGTAAACAGTGTAAGATGTGCTAAGAAGTACCACACCAATGGAATCAACAATGTAGGCAATGCAGAGGAACCACACACAGAAGGCAACAATGTTAAACCTAATTGCAACCATGGCACACAGTTGTTGGTGCAAGGCCTCCATCCGTGCAGTGAATGAGCTACAGGCTTACCACATGCAACACACCGGAGTACACGCTATCTTCTGCAATTGAGCTCCCACCAGTCACCATGTGTAACGCTTACCTCTGGGGCACTGCAGGAGTGCCTGGTCCGGTCTGTCGGTGTTCTATGCAGGCAGGTGGTCTGACGGCATACGATGTTGATGGTTAGTCCAAAACACTACAGGCGCACTGCAGGAGCAAAGACCCAGTGGACAGAAAGCAGAGTGGTTTGGTTTGGTGATTAATTGGTTCCAGATCCCTCTAGTTGGTTCGGTGGGTCTCTCGAGAACGTAGGGACAGGGGATAGTGGTCAGGGGATAGTGGTATGCATTGATGTGTAATCACAGCTCCAATCCCTTACCACCCCGCAGATACTCTTAGAAACGCCGATTGTCACCATGGAAGTCTGCTCACCTTTTGTCTGTAGTTGGAGTTCACTGCAGTCTCCTTCAGTCTATTCCAGATTCCTCACTGGATTAGGTGGCCCAGGCCATCTGGGACACCAGTTGCCCTGGAGAGTGTCTCTTTGTGGTGATGTAGAATCCATGCTGTAAGCAGTCTTAAGTGAACACACACACAAAGGTGTAGGTGATCCACCTCGTGCCTTATGTCAATACCATGCTGTCCATCCAGGCACGTTTTGTGATACAGGGTGTGCTGTCCTGGGCTGGTAGGTTGGGTGAAGCCCATGTGTCTTTATTTGTTGCTATGCGCCGATGCACAATACTAATATCTTTGCTTACTTCCTTTCAGGTCCGGAACTCTGGTACGATAGAGATTTGCAGCAGCGGAGCGTTGTGATGGCAGTGAAGTGCCGCTGCGTGGACGCAGCAAAAGGGTGAGTTCAAGCCGCTCCAACTAACCTCTGTGTCCCTTTCTGCTTGCTGAAGCTGTGGGCGTACCTTTCCTGTACCGCTGAGGAGCTGGGTTGAAAGCTGTATCCTCGCGGTGAATGCAAGATGTGGAGAGGCTACACAGGATCCCGGGAAGGTCAGGGTAAGTATCAGGGAACTCCACGAGCAGAAGGAAGCGCGAGTCTTGTGCTGAAAACGGGGTCGGTTGCACGTGGATCCAGGAGGGCAAGCGTTGCGCTGCTTCCAACAGCCGAAGAAAACGCCAAGCGCTGGGGGTGGTCCAGCACCAGTAGACCACCAACGATTCTATGCAGTAGGGCTGCTGGGGGCCATCTTGGATACTACTAGGCGACTTGTCCCGGGGGCCATTTTGGGAGGGGCAATCAATGGAATACACAGGCAGAAGCCTGTTCCTAAGCCAGTTAGCCACTCTCTTGGTCCACAGGTTGCCTGTGTTACCTGCCAGAGTTTTGGGGATCATGACACCATGGAAAGAGGTGTACGCAGCAGCTATCGTGCAGTAACGAAGTCTGCCTGCATTCAGCACACATGGTAGTCGCCTGTGCAGAGATCCGCAAATTGGCGCTGTAGGCACGGATACTGCAGAAACATCAACGTCTTTGTCACCTATTGACATCTCATATGCACCACTTCTCACTCTCCGACCCTTTCCATCCCTTCTTCCCACCACCACATGCCGTATTCTATTCAAATGCACAAAAGCAGTACCTAATAGCGGATTACAGTAGGCAGCACTCCACGCAATCCTATGAAATATGCAGTTCACCCCTATCCACTTCTATGCACACACTATGTGAATATGGCACCCTCTTCACACACTGCAGTATCCGTGCACATACAAGGTGCACTTCAACCCTACCCTCTTCTATACTGACAGTAATACAAAACTGCACTCACTGCACAAGTGTTCACTCCAGTAGCTGCAGCCATGGAGTAAACACTGTAGGATGTGCTAAGAAGCACCGCACCCATGGAATCAACAATCTATGCAATGCTGACGAACCACACACAGAAGCCAACAATGTAACACCTAATTGCAATCATGGCACATAGTTGTCGGTGCAAGGCCTCCATCCGTGCATGGAATGGGCAACAGACGTACCACATGCAACACACCAGAGTACACGCTATCTTACAATGTGCATGTCATGTGCAATGCACGCCCCTTCTGCAATTGAGCTCCCACCAGTGACCACGGAAAGAGGTCTCTGCATCAGCTATCGTGCCATAACGAAGCCTGCCTGCATGCAGCACACATGGTAGTTGGCTGAGCAGAGACCCCGCAAATTGGCGCTGTATACGGATACTGCAGGCACATCAACGCCTTCGTCCATCTATCGACATATCTCAGATGATTCACTTCTCACTCCCCCACCCTTTCCATCCCTTCTTCCCACCACCACATGGCGTAATATGTTTTGTAATGCACTCCCCGTCTGCTATTGTCATGCATCATGTCCATACGCCCGATAAATTCCCCGCAGCACGTCCTGCAAGCTGTCCAATCCCAACATGTAGGACAGGGTCCGCGTGAGCAGCTTGGGGTCCATACTTACGTCACAGCGGAAGTCACATTCGGTCCTGGTTGTATCCATTTCTGCATTGACAATTGCCGTGGTGCATTGGGTCAGGCAGAGTCAGGCATTCACGTTTGCTTCCGGATCACGTGACAACGAGTTCCCAATCACATGCTTCTACTTTGGGTCACGTGACTGCGAAAAAAAGGTATAAAAGCAGAGTTCACGCTAACACACATCGCTTCACAGCTGTTCTTTGCGACTCTGTTTGGCGTTTTGCTCTACTATCTTGATTCCTGGATTACTCGAACTCGGACCTCGAACTACGGACTTCGGACTTCTTTTGGCTTACCCTTCGGCAGGGGCGTTGCTAGGGGGGGGGGCTAACGGGGCTATAGCCCCTGATCTTTTGGTTGTAGACCCGGATAGAATCTCAGGAGCTACAGCCAAAAGACTAGCTAGCCCCCAGTTCCAACAGTTCAGACATCAGCGTAGCCCCTGGTCTTTTCCAGACCTAGCAACTCCCCTGCCCTTCGGATTTGGCGTTTTCTTTATTGTGGATCACTGGCTGTTTTGACCTCAGGACTTTCATACCGGACTTCTTTTGGTTCTTCCCCGAATTGCTTCACTTCAATCACAAACTTACGAATATCCACGTCTTCCACGTCAACAACTGCAGGTGGGCTCAGCCACTGGTGGCTACTCCGATCATCATCCAAAGTCACCATTACCATCATCTGAAGGTGCTACTCACGCGCCCCCACATAGCTACATCTCAGGCCCCTGTGTGGTTAGCAGCGACCTTACTACTACACCTCAGTAAGCTTCTTCCTGGACGTTACTAGTCCATTCTGCATACTGTCACTGTGATTGTTTGTACTAATAATTGTTTGCCTTACAGCAGCCTTGGGGTTTCCAGTGCTACGTGGTTTTGGCGTTCCTGCATCGCCCACCTGTGGCCTCAAGGATCGCATAGAGAGTTATTTTATTTCTCCCTGTGTGGTACTTGGGGAAAGAGGCCCCCTCTAATCTTCATGACAATCAAGTCTCGACAGCTATTCAGCTACCACGAGTCAGCACGGTAAGAGGTCGCAGCACAAGCTATCGTGCCGTAACGAAGGCTGCCTGCATTCACCACACATGGTAGTCGCCTGTGCAGGGACTGGTGAATTGGCGCAGTACGTACAGATACTGCAGGCACACCACCGTCTTTGTCCACATAATAATCACATCTCAGATGAACCACTTCTCTCTCCCCCACCCTTTCCATCCCTTCTTCCCACCACCACATGCCGTACATTGTCAGTCCCTTTCGGCACCGCTCTGTCCTCCGATACACCATGGCAGCGTTTTCCAAAAACGTTGACGCACAGCACGCTTCCCTCCAGCCTATCACCGGCCACGTCCAAAGTTTGCCGACAGCACAGCGTACTGCAAGCCAACGAGACTTCTGTCAGCGGAGCAAACAGTGAAACGGGTTTTGCAACTTAACCATAACTACACGCCCTCTACCGCAGGCCGTGTAATATACATACACGCATCTATACACACACACAAATATTGGCAGGGTAGATAAACTGTATAAAGTTAAGGAGGGAGGAACTCTCGGCTGTGGTAAGTCAGTGTGAACTGGAGGGTGGAGGATGGTGTTTAACTGGATAAGCCCCTAGATCATTTATGTAATAAATTGCTCCAGTATCGAGATACAATTTTAAAATACCACTTCCAGTGGGTTGTGATGAATCTGGCGATGTCCTCACTTCTTTCCCTGAGTAGGCCTCCCCCTATATGGCCAGGAGATGGCAGCCGCTACAAGATCCAAACCCTGGGGGCGGCTAAATGAGGGCGGGCCATCTGGGGAGGTTGGGGGGAGATTCATCTCAGGAGACTAACGGGGCATTGTTGGATGAAACCACATACCCCACCTTTCCTTTCAGGGATGGATTCTCTGTCCCACTTGCCTTAATGGCATATTGCCATATTCCTCCCCAACCTCCTGACAGATCTACCGTTATTGCTCTCCAAATTTACATTATGAATAGTACATTCATAAATGGGACGAGGAAGAGGCAGGAAGTATAGGGAGGGGATGAAGAAGAGGCAGGGAGTATAGCGAGGATCACTTCCAAAGCAGCTCAATATCCACTTCCTCAAAGCCTTACAAGAAATTGTCCTAGAACTACTGACACGAGAAAGAACAACCGAGTAATGAAGATCACGAAAACAAGGCGAGCCAGAAAGTTAAAATACGGGCTGGCTACAGCTTACACGGAGCAGGAGAGTGGAGAGCTGTAGACACTGAACTGCAGCGCATCCAGTTAAAACACAGAGTACCACGCAGGGGACAAACATGCTGTGGCAGGCGACGTGAAGATGAATCCTGAGCAGAGAGGAGAAAACGGAGTGCAGGCGGTCCATCGGGGGGGCAGCGGGGAGAGGAGAGAAGGGAGAGAGGAGAATTAATAATATTGATACAAGGAAACAGGGAAAGGAAGCGGTTCCCTGGACTGAACATTAGTTATTGTAACGCCTTTTGTTGTATTTGTACTTTTGTGTTGAAACTGAACATTTGAGCACTTGTGAATAACTAGAGACAGTATCCCTTTTCACTGTGGAGTTTAAGAGTGGAGGCCAGAATACGATTACGGATACAGGACACACTTTTGTTTGGCCATCTTGACACTGGACGTTTTTGGTCGAGAAATTCCTCCTAGTATACAGATAGTGAGGTATTTTCCAACCCCAATTTCTTTTCCATAAAATTCTGTAACCACAAACATGCCTCTGTGTCCGAGTCTCATTCCTAGGTTGCAGGACACTGCTGGGCAGTGTGTGAGAATGGCCAGGAAAAGGAACGTTCGATGCGGACACAATAGAAAACATGTTCTCATATTTGTTGGCGAGATATAAAGGTGCAAAATGAAAGAAGGCCACATATTGTAGGCCTAGCAAAGCTTTATGAAGAGAAAAAGGAGGAACCCGCCAAAGGGGGTGGGAAAGGTAGTGACACGGCGGTGCCACCCACTGCACCCTACCTATGAGATATACCCTACGCTGAAGTCTGCAGCGGGAGACACAAAACCACGACAGGTGTCCAAGTATGGACAAAGTAGAAATAGGGAAAGGAAAGCCAGAGGCTAGAGTCACTACCACTGACACAACAGCTGCCAGTAACGTGAAGTACTTAGCAGACATAGAAAAAAAGTATGTGGCGGCAGTTAGAAACTGTGTTCAAAGCAGCCGAAAGTGTGATAGAGAAGGAGGTCCATAAAAAGGAGGAGCAGTAAGGGGTTGTGGGAACACCAGGTGGCTGGACTCTGGCGAAAATAATGTTTAAGTTAGATGAAGAGACTCCGTAGGAGAAGAGGTCCGTGGGGTCAGAAGCGGACCCCAAGGACAACGACTAGGACGGAGGAGTAGAGCCTGGCAAAAGGGAAATATGGGATGATGAGGAATGAGATGAAGACAGAGGTAAAGGGATGAGGGGAGGAGACGGAAGTAAGAGGGAGATAGAATGCGAGATCAATTGGGGGAGAAGTAGGGACTGGTCCCAGAGCCTCCAAAACAGGATAGGTAGGCTGGCGGTAGCTAGCGCTGCAAATGGCGGGGGTCCCTGCACCACGAACACTGTTGCCCCTGTTGGAGAAAGGTTTGGGAGGAGCGCAGTATGTACCATGGACAGATAATTTTATGTATAGCTTACCATCCCATGCAGCAGGAGCAGGCAAATTGATATATACTCTTGAGAAAGCCATCAGGGGTTACCCTGGCGATTGGCGACATGAAGAGCTTATTTGCAGCCATTTGGCGAAAAGGGGCGAAAAAAATATGGGTGCACGCAGGATCGAACGGTGTAAAATGGAGTAATAGCATACACAACGGTGTGCCTTTTAACAACTTCTGTGCACACGTGTGGAATGTATTACAGACTATGCACCCAGATACATCAGACATGGGTTCCATTTTGGCACGCAAAATGAAACCAGACAAGAACCCTGCAGAATACATAGAACAGATACAGGCAGCCCTCAAGATAAGGTGTGTATCACGCACAGAAATCTTGTCCATACTGCCCCTTTCATTCTTCCTTGCGTACCACTTACACAGGCTATTTATGGCAGCGCCCGCATAAATCATGGAGGGTATCCAGTCATAATTTCGAATACAATATATTCGAAAGTAAAAATGTCGAAAATATTTAGTTGAAAAACAAAAATGTCGAAAAACAAAAATGTCGACTTTTTTTCGACTTTTTTCGATTTTATGTGTTAATAATAAATATTTTATTAAACTTTTTTTAAAAAATAATTAAAGGTATTTCCATGGGGGGTGGGGGTGATGGGGAGGGTTGGGGATAGGGGTTTGGGATGGTTTTTTAAATAATTAATTAATTATTATATTAAAGATTTTTTTTAAATAATTAAAGGTATATCTATGGGGGGTGGGGGGGATGGGGAGGAGGGGGGGGTTGGGGTAGGGGTTTGGGATGGGGGGGTTGGGGGGGACCCCCCCCCCATAATAAATGTTACTATCTGGGTAAAAAAAAAAAAAGAGTGTTTTGGGTTTTCAATTTTTTTTTCGACATTTTTTTTCGAAATTATGACTTTTCCTATTATATGTATGTTTTTTTGACTTTTTTACATTCGACATTTTTTTTCGACATTTTTGCTATTCGACATTATGTTTTCGACTTTTTGACTATAAACCATCATGGAGCTCGCTGGTGACTGCCTGGCTAGCAGCAGCTTGCAAATCCACTCTACTTCAGTAATCGACACAGTTCCTTGAAAGAAGAAACTTGGATGAGTCATGGTCCGTTTTAATTTTTTTAACACTCTTCTGTTAATGATTCTATCAAGATAGTCATGCAAAAGGGAATTTGTGTTTTGTTCACTTTGTTCAACTACCTGCATTTTGTAGGTTACAGTGTTATTAAAGCATCATGAATCATGAACATGCTTTTCCCTTTGCTTTAGGACACAGGTAGTATTGCATAAAATGAAAATGGTCTTAAACAAGGGCTGCATTTCTGCTTAATTGGGTTTAATAGAGGCAATGCAGTTGCAGCAGCATGGGCATTTTATATTTTGTTTTCTTTTAATCACAGAAGTACACCAATTGCAAAGCTAAGCATGTGGTCTGAACTTTAACTCCCTTTCTGACCACCCACTGCAAGCATGTATAATGAAACAAGTAGAAGAAGTGCTGTATATATTTTCAGTGGCAAAGATTGTACCTGTACCTCTCGACTGCTATACATTCAAGCAAAGGAGCCTAATTTACATTTCTTAGCAGGACTGGTATGTTTTGGGACAGTACCTGAATTTCTTAATAGAGCTGCTGTTAAGAAAGCACATACATGTGTTGATATTTTCTGCAGCGAGCTAAAGTACAGAGCAAGAACAGTGGGCCTCATTACGAGTGAGGCGGTAGGGGTTTAACGGCGCTGGTAAAGCTGCTGGCGCCGGTAAAGCTGCTGGCGCTTCATTACGAGATCCCCTCGCGGGACCCGCTCTGGACACCTGGTTTTACCAGACGTCCTAAGCGGGTCCCGCGAGCAGCCCAGCATGCTAACACCGGGCCCGTCATTAACAGGCTCGTTGTTAGCATGCCTCCCATTCCCATTGAGCCCTATGGGGGCTCAAATGGGAATGGTCTGGGTTCCCAGCATGGGGAAATACCGGGCCCTCCAAGGTCGGAATGGCCCGGTATTTCCCCATTCAGGGAACCCGGACCCGAGTTTGGGGGTAGCCATGCCCTTATTAAGCCATGGCTACCTGCAAACTCGTAATGAGCCCCAGTGTCTGAGCTCTTCTCACCAACCTCTGACAGTGTGATAAAATGACATTGCTATCATATACTTCAATCCCTTCTACTCAGTCTTGCATTTTTCAAAACCTCTGCTTCTCCAATGTCCGACTAAGGAGTCCCACTGCCAAAAATTGAGCACATTTCAAAGCAGGGGCACAAGCTTCTATGTGTTCATTTGCTATTTTTTTATAGAGAGTATTTTTCCCCCCTATTTTTTGGGAGGGTTTGCCTATTTTTAGGGAGCAAAAGTGGCAGAGACACCAGTTATCTGTAGGGCTGCCAACACCTAAAAAAGGATCAAGAGTCTTTGATGACACTGCTGCAAAGGCAGCACCCTACACTTGTGGAGCCATTTACTGCTTTTTCCTTTGTCCAAGTGATTGAGTTGCGGGTTGGGGTGCACCCCAACAAGAACAGGAGTTGTGGAAAAAGAGGGGCTTCTCACTGTTACCCACGGACTTGGTGTGGAGACAGAACAGTACAGGGAAACCAGTGATGCCCCAGAGGCTTCTCCAAACAGCCCTGGATCAGACGAATTACCGAGCATGTGTCAAAGAGCATTTAGCTGCAGAGATTAACAATGGTTTGTGTCCTACTTGCAAGAACTGGTAACGGAGTAAGTAAATAATTGTGTAACGTGCCAGAGGTTTACAGCAGGGAACACAATTAAAACTATTAAGGCAACATCACCATGCCCGGGGCGGCGGGGCCCTTCCTACATTTGCATATTGACTATGTGATATGCAGGATCGATGTAGCTCTTATAGATCCACGATCCTCGTGGCATGCCCTTTCTCAAGTTGGCTTGAGACTGGCCTATGTGCCCATAATGATGGAAAATCTGCCGCCAAATTTTTGTTCTGTGAAGTATTTCCAAGGTGGGTGGTATATGATGTGTTGAGGTAGGACAATGGACAACACTTTGCCAATGATCTTTTTAAGGAGGTAACATCCTTATTTGGCATCAAGCACAAACTGTGTTCTGTGTACAATCCTCAAGAAAACAGTCTTTCTGAGCGCCTAAATGGCCTGCTTAAAGAGCGCCTTGCCAAAAGGAAACTTGGCAAGAACTGTTTTCCGCTCGCTTTGTTTGCACTACACAAGTCCCCCTAGTCCTCCGCACAATGCTTTATTAGTGTGTAAATCTGTAGTCAATAGTGGAGGATGATTGTTGAATGAAACGAGTTCTGAAAGGGGCACCACTAGGGCAGGGGTGTATAGTGTAACGAGGGAACACATGTCTCCCTTATCTGGAGTGAGTTGGGCGTATGCCTGGGTCCCGCATGCCGACCATCCATCCATAATAACTGCAGTCCTGCTCCTCAGCGCCAGGATACTCATTTTGGGGATCATCTTTTGACTCCACACAAAATTGTCACTGGCAGAAGAATGCATACTCCTCTCACTCACACGTACAGTTTCGCTAACAGTTCTACCCAACTTCTGGGAGATTAATTTAAAGTATATTTAAGTGAGCTCATGAAATCTCTCACATACATCTCATGCCAGGTGCAACCACGTCAAAGCAGGCCTGCTGACCTGGCATCAAGCACAAACACTCCATCAGCACAAGAAGAGACATTCACAGTACAGCCTCCTCTTCATCCTGGCAAAAACATCCTCATCAGGAATTTTACAAGATCTTGGAAAGAACCACGTTTCACCTGACCCTTCACTGTGACATACTGCATCCTGACAGCTGTGAAGGTAGCAGAGAGGCACCTATGAATCATCTTTCAGACGTACGCGGGGACAAGACTGGCTCTGGCAACTGATGGAAAGTGTTCAACAACTGGCCAGGACTTTTTTCTCTTCCTTTCCCCTGCATAGCAAACTGGTGAGCAGGCCAGAGGAGTTGCACTAAGTAGAAGGAAGAGGAAAGACACTGTATAAGCTATGTTGTTATATTGTAGCGTTTTTTGTGTTTATTTGGTTTCTAGTTTAAAGGGGACCGTTTGCCCCTATTATGGGTAATAATGGGAGAAGCATGCACCAAACAAGATGCATTTAATTCTGAAATGTTTAACAATGGCATTGAGGCAGTCACAGCACTGTGTCTAGCAATATATGGTATGACAAAATGAGTCAGGTGGGCTCAGAGAGGACCAATGATGCATGTTATGTGTGCTCTCTCATTCCACAAGGTACAGGGGCGCATATGCTCTTTCTCCCGCAAGAAGTGTCAGCAGGAGAGGGGTGGTGTTTGATGCATTCATCATTGTGCAAGACAAGGGGCTTGTTTCAGGGACACTCAGTTACTGTCCAATGGATAGATGAGGCGGAGGAAGTATATGCCGACAATCATATGAAACTCACAAGAGGCCACAAAGCACATTATATTGGAATATGTGACAGAAGGGGCGATAAGGGGGTTGGGGGGGGCAAATGTTTACAACCCACAGCAGCACAGTGACACAGGGCACAGCATTCCATGGTGCCATATAAGACTATTGATGCATATTGAGGGGTCTGTCTTCCATGATTGGGCATGGGATGAGAGGGGGGGAATGTTGCAATGTAGGGGGAGAGGGGAGGACTGAGGTTCGAAGATGATGTAGTGAGAAAAATGAATACCAGCCATCTGAGTTTCGAACAAACATGTTCACAGTGTAACGTGGATTGATGAGAAAAAACAACCTTTGAAACACAAAAGCGTCCAAGTTCCTTTATGTGCAGGTCCGCTGGCTCGATATATTTGTGGTCAAATACTGGATGCACCAAGGTGATGAGTATCCCATAAACAATCTGGCGGGAGCTGGGTGTATGCCTGGGTCCTGCATGCCCACCATCCAACCATAACAACTGCGGTCCTGCTCCTCTGCAGTTATGGATGGATAGATGGTGGGCATGACGGACCCAGGCATACGCCCAGCTCCCTCCAGATTGTGGAGGCATGTATTCCCTAGTCAGACTACACAGCGCTGCCCTGGTGGTACCCCGTTCAGAACTCATTCCGTTCAACAATCATCCTGCATTATTGAATAAATATTTACACACCAATAAAGCATTGAGCAGGGGGGTGCATACACGACCAGCCCGATCCTTGAACTTGAAAGGGACATCAATTACTGGTCCAAAAAGAAATCAGCAGACGGGCTGGCTGCTATTCAATCAAAGTACATGTTGTTCAATAAAACAACAACCTTTCTTGCGTCCCTATTGCTTCCAGGTGTCCAAACAGCGGGTAATGCCAAATGGCTGCAACAGTGGTGCGACAATGTGGGGGGCCTTCTGCAAGCCATGCCAAGAGCCCCCCCCCTAAAGCTCTGCAACATAGCATGGGCCGCGTCACATGGCAGGCGTGCCTGGACCACCAAGCATCTGCAATGTGCATGATGGACATGCTGCTGCAGGGAAATGTCACATGCTGCACTCGGCGAAAGATGTGTTTTAATCAAACCTTAAATCTTTTACCTAGGGCGGGTAGAAACAAAGGGGCTGCACATGGTTCCTGGGTCCTGCGAGAAACGAGAAGTTGTCTCACCCGCTAGTCCCCGGGGTCTCTCATCCAGGTGGAAATGACACAGCCATTGCTTTTGGATCCAGTTCCTGGGGGTGGATCAGAGCGGGAGGATCACCTGGTTGAGGGTTCTTCGGGGAGTGGGACACTGGATGGCGAGATGCAGTATCCCTCAACCTGTAACACCTTTGCCCACATATCCTACCTGGTAGGATGGGGTACTTTACACTCCCCTTGCCCTTCACAAACACTTCCACACAGACAGCCCGCTCTGGAAGAAAACAGACTCACACCCGAGCAGTGTACCTGACATGTCCCGCTACTATGGTCAAGCGAAGTCAGGCAATTACTGACAATCACTCACATCTGACTGCCAATAAACTTCCCCACACAGATAAAAGGTGGAGCACGAGAGCACACTGAGCGAGGCAAAGCACACAAAGGAATAGCAGTTTCGCGTCGGCAGCTGAACAAGGGGAGAAAGACGGCAAACCTAGAAGGGTTTGCAAGGAAGGAAATACTCTGGACCTTTTCGGCAAGAAACCGTTACTTTCATGAAACCTTCGCGTCAGAAAGCATAAGGCCAGGAAGCCAGACTGAAGAATCCTGCATTGTGTGTCAAAGATAGCAGAAGCCCTCCCGCTAAACAGTTGGACAGGGAAGAGCAGCAGCTGTCGTGTTATCGTGCTTGGCTTCAAGAACAAAGAAGCGCCAGAGAGATCAACACAACCGGTGAGTTGGGGAGACATGTGCAAGACCGGTCTGTGTTGAAGTCAAGGTTGCAAGCAGCAACATTGTTTAAGAAGTGTTGGAACGAACTTTGTTAAACACGTGTCATGAAAGACGGGAGTAAAGCAAAACGGCTGATGAATGCTTGAATTTAGAAGGAAAGATACCATACCATTGACAGAGTGGTCCGGCGCCGTGAATGCGCTAAATCGAAGGTCTCTGTAAGTTATTACGCCATGAAGTGGTAGAAAGGAAAGTAGAAGATTGATCAGAACATTGTGCTGAGCAGTCATGCGACTGTTTAAGCAAAACCCATCACACACTCGAAAGTCTTCAAGAGGAAACTGAAGAAAGTGAGAATACATGGTCCGAACCCAAACGAGGGAGACCAAATGTGAATATTGTGCTGAAGGGATCAGAGTCCGAACGAGGAAGATCCATGGTCTGTGCCCGAACGAGGGAGATAAGTGCTAACATTGTGGTAAAAAGGGGGTCCAAGCCTGAAGGGGGAATACCCATGATGAACACTGGAAGCGAGACCTTGTGCATGTGAAGATCCTGATAAGAGTGATATTTGTTTGTTACGACAGGCCCTCTGCAATAAGAGACTGTTATTGAAAAAGAGGCTTTGTTCGAAGGTCCCAATACCTATGCTTTGATCTACTGTATCCTCGTGGCAGACAAGCCAGGGTGTGTACATTCCGCCTTGTCCCGTGCAGAAACATGGGGAAGGGAAGCCAACTTCTTTTTGCATAAACCCCCCCCTTTTGTATTTAGAAGTAAGGATTGCCAATAGTCAATTAGTATAGGCCTTTTTATTTTGACAGCGAGTCGACTAGGGCTGCGTTATTATTAGATGGTCGCAGCTTGCTCCCATCCTGAAACTTAGGTTCGATAGGTGTTCAGCGAACCCAGTGAAGTTCAATTAACTCCCTTGAACGGTGATCACTTGTGTCTGTCTTCACTGTGCGATACCATGCCTTCCTTACAGTCCTGACACACGAATGTGACCAGTAATACTAGGCAGTTATCATACCATAAGAAATCATGTTCATGCTGGCTCTGCCTGTATCCCCATGTATGAGCATTCTCTTGTTGACTTTGCCCTTAATGCCAGTAAAACTCTCCTGACACAAGAAGAAAACATGTCACTGCTGCTGCACAAATGTCTTGCCCAAATCCTGCACCACCATGTAAGAATACTCATGTTGACTTTTTGTCCTCAATCCCAGTAAAACATGCACTGCTACAGTAGGGAACCATTGCCTTGTGTTGCTGCACTTATGCCTCCACCCAATATGTAAGAACACTCATGTTGACTTTGACTTTAACACCAGTAAAATATGCAATGCCACAGTAAGAAAACATGTACTTGCTGACTGCACAAGTGCCCTCAACATCCCCATGTAAGAAAACACATATCCTTGTCCTTTAAGCGAGTAATAAATGCCATGTCAAAGAAAGGACATGTTCCAGTCCGCTACCCATTGCGCTATAACCACCAACCGCCCACCCCTCCTCCATGGAATAACATTCATTAAGTTAGCTTTGGCCAGAGATACCAGTAAAACAAGTAAGAAAACATACATGATGCAATGCCCCTTGCCTGGGCCCAAGCCTTGCATGCACACATTCATACCCATTCACCCACCAGCCATTCACCCATTGGCGGCTGGTGACCAAGTTAATTGGAGGGGTGTAAAATTTACCCACAAATATGCCAGAGCATGTGAGCGTAGGGAGTGAGTCTGAACCAACCAAAAGTGGTTCAGGGTGGGGAAGGGTCCCTCTCTCCTAGAGAAAAGAACAAGTTACTTACCAACTGGTAATGTTCATTTCGAATGAATGTTCCTCTAACGTATTCGTCATCTTTGATAATTACGTCCAGCTTCAGCTTCTTCAGAAAAAGAAATTCTCGGCAAAGGGCGCCAATGGCGTCGAGTTGATGTCCCTCAAAAGCCTCTGTCGAGGGTGACGTCATCAGGTGTATAAGTAGCAAGCGTGGCTGCCCGTTGGCCTCAGTTCTGTTTTTCCCTCCTGTTCGTGGTGACTGTTAGCCTAGGCAAGCAGTAGTCAGCCTTGCGAGAACGAACGCTTTAACAGCATAGGAAATTCTACAGAGGGGTAGGATGGGAGGGAGATGACGAATACGTTGGAGGAACATCCATTCGAAAGAACATTACCAGAGAGAGTGGGAAGCACCCAGAAAATAATGCTTTGTGAACGTATGCGACGATGACCATGTCGCAGCATTACAAATGGATCTAAGAGGTACTCCCCTTTGAAGGGCTGCAGAAGAGACTATACCACTGGTAGAATGAGCTCTCAAACCCTCTGGCGGGTTCTTGCCTGCCAATTTGTAACGTTCCGAGATACCAAGTATAATCCACCGTGACAAAGTCTGTTTCGAAACAGCTTGTCCTAATTTTCTTCCTGTGTAGCCAATAGAGTTGGTCATCCACACTTAGTTTGGAGAATCTAGAAATATAGAAGCTTAAAGCTCTTCTAGGGTCCAAGCTATGGAGCCTTTCTTCCTCCTTACCGGGATGTGGCAGGGGGCGGGTGAAACGCCAGCAGAACAATCTTTTGATTTAAATGAAAAATCAGATACATTTTTAGGTAGGAAGGAGGGTTTTACCCTCAACACAACCCTGTCCTGTTGGAATACGGTACAGGGTGGCCTGGAGGAGAGTGCCTGCAACTTGCTCACTCTACGTGCAGATGTCAATGCAACCAATAATATGGTTTTGAAGAGCATTCTTCCGAAGAGCACTTGAATACGGAAAGCGCTGCCAGGTAACCTTTAATAGTTCCAATATTAAGACCTTTGTGTGCTAACGAAAGGAGAAAAAACACTTTCAGGCTGCAACATGGAAAAGGGATCAACATTCTTTTCCCTGACCAGTCGCAAAATTTGTTCCAGCTGCAACAGTACAGAGATTTTGTTGCTGGCCTTCTTGCCGAAAGCAACACAATCATCACGTCATCCGGGAGGTCTCAATCCTTGTATCTCAACCATGCGTGAAGGTTGAGAGAGTGTTGACCTCTGGATGGAGAACCTGTCCCTCCCCTTGTGAGAGAAGAGTCTCTCTTTGCGGAAGACGTATCAGAGGACAGATGGACATATCCAGAAGGTCCGGGTACCACATTCTCCTGGCCCAATCCAGGGCAATTAGGATCATGCGGCTTCCGAACCGTCTCAACCTCCTGATTACATGAGCAATGACGGGGATCGATGGGAACGCGTATATAAGTGGAAAATCCCAATCCACCACGAACGTGTCTCCTAGAGCTCCTCTCGGAGGAAATTCCCTTGAGCAGTACCTTTCGCATTTTTGTTTGCTTCCGGTCACAAAAAGGTCCACTTGAGGGGTTCCCCAGAGGGCGAAGATCTCTTCAAGGACTTCCTGAGCTAGTTCCTACTTGTGGGAGACTGTGCTCAGCCTGCTCAGAGCGTCCACTGTCGTGTTCTTCTCCCCGGCTAGGTGAACTGCTGATAGAAAGATTCCTTCTCGAATTGCCCAGTACCAGAGCTGCATTGCCTCTCTGCACAGTGGTAGTGACCCTACACCTCCTCCCTTGTTGAGGTAGTAGATGGCCACTGTTTTGTCCGTCATTACCAGGACATTGTTTCCCTGTATAGAGGGCAGAAAGGCCTTCAGCGCTAGTCTGATTGCCCTCAGCTGCAAAAAGTTGATGTGTAGTTTGGACTCCGATGAAGACCAGGAAGCGCTGATTGTCAGATCGTTGGTGTGAGCTCCCCACCCTGTGAGTGAGGCGTCCGTCACTACTGTTATCTCTGGCCATGGTTGCCAAAAAGGTTTTCCCTTGAGAATATTGTCCTTGCAAGTCCACCATAGCAGATCTTGAGTCACTCTGGTCGGAACCTGCAAAAGATCTGACATATTCCCCGAAAACTGGGACCATTGGGTCCTGCGGGCCCATTGAAGGGATCTCATTCTCAATCTGGCCTCTGGCACCAGAAAAATGCAGGATGCCATGAGGCCGAGCAACCTCAGAAAATCGAAGGCCAGCAGATGCTGGGCATTCTGGAACTGTTGCTACCATATGCAGAATGTGATGAGTTCTCACGTCGGGGGGGGGGGGGCAGGAGGGGGGCCTTTGCCCGAGGAAGTATCCAGGACTGCTCCTATGAATTAGAGTCTTTGGAATGGTATCATATTGGATTTCTTACACAGACTGGGCTTCTCCCTCAATTACAAGAAGTGACAGGTCATGCTCAGATTTTCCTGGGCCTGTTTGGGTGAACGTGCCCTGATTAACCAATCGTCTAGGTAAGGGTAGACATGAATGCCACCTCTCCTGAGACTCGCTGCCACTACCGTCATCAGCTTGGTGAAAACCCTCAGGCGGCGGTCAACCAGAATGGCAGAACTCGAAACTGATAGCGAGAACTGCCAATCGCGAACCTCCGGTACTTTCTGTGAATGGGATGGATTGGCACATGAAAGTAAGCATCCTGAAGGTCCAATGATACCAACCAGTCCTGGAGTTGGAGAGCCTGAAGGATCTGAGAAAGGGTTACCATATTGAACTTTTCCTTCTTGAAGAACTTGTTCAAGTTCAAGATGGGTCTCAATCCTCCGTCCTTCTTTGAGATGAGGAAGTATGGGGAATACCAACCCTCGTTCCTCACCGCTACAGGTACATGTTCTATTGCACCTTTCTCTAGCAGGGTTAAAATTTCCTGCAACAGAAGCGGATCTGGAATTTTGACAGAGTTGCATCCCGGTGGATGGTCCCGAGGCCTTTTTTAAAAGGCAGTAACCTTGAGCCACTATTTCCAGTGCCCTAGCATCTGAAGTAATGCCCCGCCATTCGTTCAGATGCTGAGAGAACCTGCCTCCCACTGGGGTCTTGTGGATCAAGACCTCAGAGTGGCTTTGCAGCAGCGGCTGAGGGGACAGATGCCGCTGCTGTGGCTGTTCTAGCACCCTTTCCTCATCCAACCCAAAGACATTTTCTTTGTCCTCTTTCACTAGCCTGTCCTTTTTCTCTTCCAAATGAGGAATAAAAACGAAAAAGAGTGACCCCTCCAGGAAGATGAGCCCGAGTAGAAGTGTTGCTGAGGTTGTTGTATGGAGGCGCTAAGTGACTTAGACACCACCTTGGAGGTCTGCAGCTTCTCCAAACTTTCATCCGCCTTGCTGCTGAACAACCTCAAGCCGTCAAATGGCATATTAAGAAGTCTGGCCTGCACATCCGGTGCAAAGCCCGACTTTCTCAGCCACGCAAACCTGCGTAGCACTGTACTGGACGCCATGGATCTGCTGATGCTGTCAGCAGTGTCCATTCCTGATTGAAGGCATTCCCCCATTGCTTCCTTTTCATCTTTCACAATCGCAAGGAAGCTGTCTCGTTCCTTGCCCTCGGGAATGTGTTCAGCCACTGCCCTAATACAATCCCACAGGGTCTATGTGAATCTTGCAAGGGTGCAGGTCACATTTGTTGACTTTAAAGCCATACTGCTTGAAGAAAAAAAATCTTTCGAGACGAGGCATCAATTCTTTTATCATCCCTATCTGGGGGAATAGAAGGGTAGGCAGATTGTCTAATTGATGTAGCTGCCTGGACTATTAAGCTCTCAAGTGTAGGATGCGTAGTTAAATAGTCAGGGTCAGAAGAAGGTGGTCTGTATTTCCTAGCGAGATTTCTGTTCACCGCAGGTCCAGATTCTGGTGTTTCCCATGCGACCATAACGTTCCTCTGAAGTGCTGTGTGAAAAGGAAGAACAGGATCCTTTTGAGGACCTTGACTGAGAATGTCCGTCATGTCATCCTGTTCGTAAGTGGGTGAATTTATGTTCCAACCCATGAACTCAACCACCCTATTCATAATATATTTCTATATGCAGAGTCTGCATGATCCACAGGGTCAAGTTTACCGAATTCCAACTCGGGTGACATGTCTATACCACTAGCTTTTTGTAGACAGTCAGAGGTCAGACATTTTGGACTAGGGTCAATTAGTTCTTCAGGAACATCCCTTGTACCATATTTTACCCCTAAAGGGCAAATCTCCTCTTCAGAGGATTGTTCTTCATATATAGAGGCCATAGACCGGAAAAAGTCTTTTTGGCACAGGGTGAAAAATGTTATCTGTGGTTTGTGAAGGCATTGACTTTGGTTTCGCCAAAGGCATTGATATTAGTGCCGGAATCAATGTTGCCCTCGACAAAGGCGTCAATATTGTCGACACTGGCTTCGATAAAGTCGAAGGAGCCTTAGATGCAAGCGCCGTCGAGGAAGGTGTCGACACTACCTTCTACACTGTTGTCGAGCAAGTCTTGGACAGATGCGTCGAGGAGACCTTCGACATAGACTTCGATGATGGTTTGTCACCCAACGCCAATTTGTCTAGTGTCGCCTTCGGTTTATGCACAGATAGGCCTGTCTTGCTCTTCTTATGAGGTGTCAGAGAGGTTTCTCTCGACGACACCCTCAATGATTTTTTGCCGGATTTAGAGCGTCTAGTCTCTGACCTTCGTCTGTCATTTTTAGAATGAGCTGGGCATGGTCTTCACACAATTTCTTCAAGGGGGTATGGGCCGTGTTCTCGAAGATTTGGATTATCGAGGCTCTAAAAGCCTCCGATTTTCTAGGTGAATAATGTTTTGTTGGACAGGCGAGAACCCCTGTATCAGAGGACTCAGAAGAAGAGGGAGATCGGTGACACTGCTTCTTCGAAGATTACTTTCTTGACCGACTCTTCGACCTAGATTTCTTCGATTTACGCTAGGACTTTCTCTTGGACTCTGCTGAGTGCTTATTTTTCTTCGAAGAGGCCTTCGAAGATTCCTCCCCCACCGCCAATTTACCTCTTCGTTCCTTGAGAGCTTCATTCGTCATAGCCTGACAGGAATCGCACTCGTCAACTCGACCGAGGCACCAGAGACAAACTCGATGGGGGTCACTTATAGACATTTTCTTCCCACAATTCTGGCACTTTTTAAAGCCCGTTTTAGGGGTAGAAGGGTTATATGAAGAAGACATCTCTAAAGACTGAAGCGCCGTTCTCGTACACACGAAGCGAAAGATTTTGGAAAAATGGAACTGCAGCCAACGAGCACAGCTCGAGCCATTTATACTGCGGATGACGTTGTCACACTACGGCAGCCCTCGGGGGACAGACGCCAAGACATCGAGCACAGTACCTTCTAGTGTGGAATATTTTTTTTTCCAAAGCAGCAAAGCTGACGATACGAATGTCTAAGATGAGGAATACATGGGACGACAATCCATTCGAAACACCCTTGCTCGCACACACAACTTTTTTCTTACCTGCTGCTGCGACGAAGGACGGCTGGGCGTCCAACTGCCTGAGTTGTGCCATGCTGACAGAAACCAGGAAGGATCTTTCATCCTAAGGCGCAACAGAGAACCTCCCACAGGATATGGCCAGTGCGCTGCAAATAACCTGTTACTAAGTATTACAATTGGCAAATTCAACAGAAAAGGACTAAACTGCTGTGAGAGAAGTTAGATTAGTTGCCCTCCATAAAAGGGACATTTTGGATTTGTTAACAGCAACGGAGGTTGCAGTGTGTAAGAAGATCGGAAGCAGCTGCTGTACTTTTGTGGCTGCAAAAGATGCAGAAAACGAAAGTTTGATGGCTGCTATTGAAGAGGTGGATATGCTCCATGAGAATATGACAAAGGAAACAAGCATAGTAACATCTGACAACTGGCTCAATATCATATTTGCCTCAGTCCCGATGTGGTTGGCAAACATTTTTAAGATATCTGCTCCAATACTCATTCTGGTATTCATCACCTTTTCTGCAGGTCAATTAGGGTTAATAAAGGAATTATAGGATGCCCTATATGAATGTTGACGGGGAGGTCGGGAAAATGATACCCAGTGTGCGACACACACAAACAGAAATGCAGGAATATGATCCACTGGGAATGCTCACAATTACACCCTGGATATAAACAACTATGATACTTTTTGGGTAGATTGTTCAGCTGGTGGGGAAGCGTGTATCATAATGGGGTGCTTGCTAAAAGGAGTAGGACGCTCAAGGGGGAGAGTTTGCGTAGAGTATCAAGGGTGTGGATACCAAAGTAAAAGAGCAAAGAGCTGCACGCCCAAAATGTGTATCGATAGATTGATCGAAGGGGGGAATGTTGTAAAGGTCCAGGTTCTACGCTGCCAAGGAGGGCACATGTACCAATTGTGCAAGTAATGTGGTGACATTGAGAGTGACATGGTGGGTGACATCGGGGATCGGGACGTCATTGAATGCAGCGCTGCTTGCATAAGGTGAAACAGAAGCAGGGGAGCATAAGAAGTCCAATGGTGGAACGCCATGAGGGGTGGGTGCTTTGGGCATAGTATGGGGTAGTTATTTAGAGTGGGCACCAAGTGAAGTTGCAGGGTGTCATAGGAGGTTAGGGGGCAATATGTGAACAATAGAGAAGCCATTTTGCTTGTAAAACCACGTTAGAAAAGCATTCCCGCAGACAGCTGATAAGAAAAGAGCTGCAGGTCTTCGTGTGACAAGCAGTCAGAAACAGTGTGCAGATGTTGCACAGTTGACGCTTCCTAGGAAAACGCAGCCCCAGCGAAGGGATACTTTTGAGGGCAATGAGCAAGGTACCTAGGTACATGAGAATTGGCAGAAACATAGAAATTAAGTTAATTAAACTCCAGCCATCGTGTGGCATTGTTTTTTCAGACTACACTTAGCAGCAAGGCGCGAGAAGGGAGCCAATCAGCAAAGAGGTTTCGGTGTCTCTAAGGTGAAGCACTTGTACATGTGTCCTCGCTGATGTCCACGAGTTCCCCTGGTACACCACCGTGAAGCATATTAGAAACACTTGAGCAAAATAGTGCTCTTGCCAGTTTCGAGCCAACATGGAGAAGTCCTGTCCGCACCATCGGACCTATGCTAGTGAAGTTACACTTCTGAAAAGGTTCTTAAAATAATTCCCATATTTAGAATCAAATGCAATTTTGTTCCTAGTCCTTTGTGTGAACCAGAAAATGTAGGTAAAATACTGCACTCTGGTGGAGCGACAGAAAGGGTACTGTAGGAAATGTTTTTGTGAGGGACTCCTATATTCATCACTATCAGGAGGCAAATGCTTTGCTGCTCCTCGCAACAAAGGGACCGTAGTGAAATGTCAAATTGAAGAAATCTTCGGTTGGAGATCACAACCATAAGTAACAGACTTTAGACGCAAGTACACCAAGAGACCCCTCGGCACTATAGCAGAAAAACACACATTTCCTTCTGCTTGGTAAAGGAGTGAAAAACAGCTACAGTAAGTCATTGCTAGATGGTCATCAGTCTGGCATAGCTTCAGCAGCAACACATGCTGAACTACTCTGAAGCTGGAAAGTCTGTACAGGAGGGTCTGGCTAGACGGGAGTGTGTTCTGACAGATTGCACAACAGAACAAAGTGCCCTCTAAAATGAATCATGGCTGGGGAAAATCCAAACACGAGGAACAGATTGTCGGATCTCAAATGAGGTGTGCCCACTCAGTATTCGGTCAAAAGACCTTTTTATTCAAAAAGGAAAATAAAATGGTTTAGTAAGACGGCACAGAGCAGAGACACACACACACACACACACACACACACGCACCGCGCGCAGGGGCTGACGGGCACGCCAATACCTGGAAGCCGCGAGGAAGAACGGGTAAGTTCATGTGTACGTTTGTGTTGGGGTTTTGTGAGTGTAATGGTGGGGAGGTTTGGCAAATGGGGCAAGAGAGGGTGGGGGGTGAAGAAATGTCCTTTTTTTGATTTGTGTAGAGTGCCTAAAATCTGCCCAAAAAAATAAATATGTCTTTTTGTTAGGCGAACTACAAAAATCGAAAAAGTTACATAGAACCGTGCCACCTATGCCTGAACTGGCAACTATGAAGATGCAGACTTAAAAAGTAGACTGAAATGGCACAAAAAGGGGAACCTTTTTTGGATCAATAGCCAATTACACAGACTGACATTTTTCATTCCACTACCATTGGAAGTCTAGGAATAGTCTGACACCCCAAGACTACAACTATTAACCACTTGGGTCCCAATCATAACCAGATTAATGCCCTTGTGGTTCTCTCTGCTGGTCTGAAACATGTTGATATATGTACTACCTATCCGGGGGAGACCTCTATGGCTATCTATACGATTCATGTGTTTTTCAACATATGCTCTCCAATACAGGCATTATCTCTGGTATATGTGTGTTTTTACCCATTCATCGTATTGTCCAGGGTTGTTTCCCTCAGATTTTTAGAACAAATCTTCAATATAGGATTGCTAAATTGGCTACGGATGAAGGCGTATGGGCTGTACTGATTTTACAATATTGCAATCTTTTACTAGACCAAAAGACATTTAATGTATGATTCTCAGAAATGTGCAATCCAGCCAGAATTGGCAGAATTACAGACCATCAGAAAAGCAGCCAGAAGGGTGATTGTGTTTGTGGCCCATTTCAAGCAGTTGATTGCTAAGTGCATTTGTCTAAAGTGGCTCAGCTCACATCATTGTGACGAAGGGACACAGAAAATGATCACAGTGGTTACCATCGCAACAGAGGATAGGCTAGGCTATAGGCAAAGAAAATACTCTTCCTGGCCCATTACATTATCTGCTTGGCATGAAGGGCAAGACTTCAGCCCAGTGACAATGTGAGGAGCAGAAGACAGTACAGGAAGAGTCTGAGGCAAGATTGGAGTGTGAGCCAAGTCATTAAAGATCCCCTTTCTGGGGGGGAGAACGGATGACGGAAAGAAGACTCCCAGCAAAGGGAAAGGGATATGGGACCAGTGGAAGAGGGGACTGGCGGCAGGCAGTGAGAGAAAGATAAGGGGAGCCAGAAAATGGGAGAAAACAATGATTGCCATTAGACCAGCCAGTAAATGTTTGACACAGAGATTCCTATGTGAAAGTCAGAGACAGAGCAGGAGAACTCCTGAAGCAAATGGGTGCCATGTCCAGAGCCCTGGTTCCTCCGAGTGAGTTTACATGGCATTGACCAGCTACAGGGACACACTACAGTGCACTGCATGCTGGGAATCAAGTCACCAGCACCCCGTAACACAAACTAACCAATACTGAGTCAATGCATTATGGGGGGGGGGGGGAGAAGAGAGAGAGAGAGAGAGAGAGAGAGAGAGAGAGAGAGAGAGAGAGAGAGAGAGAGAGAGAGAGAGAGAGAGAGAGAGAGAGAAAAAAAAAGAGCAATACTCTACATTCTGTGACGGAGAGTCACGGAGATATACTTTGTGATTTCATGTGAAGCATCAAGAGTGATTCATGAAGGTGGCAGCGTCACAGTTGCTTTAAGAAATACAACTGGAGAATACTGCGCCTTAACAAACTTCCCTTTAAACAAGGTTTCTCCAGCTAATTTTGTTTCGTTAGTGCCGGATAACGAAAACTAATTAAAGTTTTCCCTGTGAGTGCACACACACACACACGATTTAAGGTCTAGAACCAGCAGCTCCAAAAATCCATGGCAAATTGGGACAAGAACTGCTTCAATTACCCCTTCCACCCCAAACATTTAATTCTCACTATCTGGTTCCAGTGGCTGCAGAGAATAGGCTCATCAGTCCGTTTTACCACCATGTGCTAGACTGCAGCATTGGTTTTAGCCTCATGTGGTCATGAAAGGTAGAAGAGGCAATGAGTCTCAAGTTTCACGATATTCTGTAACCCCTTCCATGACGAAAAGGAGTATGACCCTTCAGGGGCTTGCAGTCAGTCTGGGCTAATATCAGAGTATATATCTAATGCCACTTGACTGAGGTTAACCAAAAGGCTCATCAGTGACTATTCTGTGACCTGAAAAAACAGAGGACCAGTCAATCCTCCACAACAGCTTGGAACAGACTAAGGTGTCAGTAACTGTTCACAAGTGAACTCCATTCTCCCTCTTGTTCAGCAAGTAGAAATAGAATTTCCATTAATTTAGTAAGAAATATAATCCCCAATTCAGAATCCCAACTCCAGCAATTCATTGAATGTACATGCATCAAGCCCACACTCTCACAGCATCATATCACATGCCACTTTATAATTGGGGCAACCGAGGGAAGAGTCAGATATAATCCCACTTCATAGGGAAAGCAGATGACCAATTATTTCCCTGACCAACCAAGGTTTCATCACCATCCCTGCAAGTTCAATGTTTATGGGCAGACAGAACCAGCTCATGTCTGAATTTGTAAAGATATTCATTCATAACAGGTTCCAATGGATCAAGCAGATACCGGTTTGTGTAGCTCTAGATGAGTCATGGGTGGATCCCTCATACGGGGCCAGTCTGCATTTCTTGAGCTTGAATCCCGGCAGGGCCTTCTCAGCACATCACCCTTGCAATGTCGACAACTGGAGTACCATTAATCGGGCAATAACGCTTTTATTACAGCTTTTAGAAGCCAGATAAATCTGGTATGAAGCTTTACATAAATGTATCAGGAGGAGAATAGTGACAACATCTGCCACACCACACAAAAACGCTGTGTAAGCTTTATGCAACTTTTAACAGTAAAATATTTCAGGTAGAGACAATAGTGAAACATGACACTGGCACAGGAGTGGCCGCTTCAATGCAAAGGCAGCAATTGCAAAAATTACTTCAAGTGATGGTCATTTTAGTGCCTGATCGTACAGATTACTAGGAGAAAAAGGGTTTGAGCCCCGTAAACAATTGCGTTCACTCTTGCTCTCCAACCACACACTCGGATCAGTCATCCATGATAAATTATCCCTTCAGCCTAAACACATCATGTTCTGCCACACACAGATTTTGCAACTCCAGTTTGCATCCCAATGTAAGATCCAACAGAATTAGCACAGCCAACATTAATGTATGCTGCTCGTTGCTCACCGATTACAATTTCTCACAGGTATAGCTGAAGCCTTACTTGTGTGTGTTAATGGATAGCAATAAATGTACTTATGAATAGCTGTCAAAAATATTTCCCAGAACAGACAAGTAATTTATGTACAGGTCTTTTTTGGGCATTAACTGCAACTATAGAACATAGACATATCTACTGTTCTTTGAACCACTGTTATCCTTATTCTTACCTATTACTTTTAAAGAACTGTCCCCATTCAGTTAACCCTTCTACACGCGATCAGGGAGTCTACTTGAAAATAAAAATGCAGTTTCCGCCTAAAACCTATCATGAATTCATGTACACACAAGACTACTTTGGCTTATCGGTTAATGTCTAGCAAATTACTCAAAGTAAAGCAAGAACATCAATTATTTACAAATTAACATCAAAGTAGCAGCGGCCAAACTAGCAGCACATTGTACATTTCATAAAAAGTAATGTATCATGGAAATAAGCAAAATAGAACAATTAGCTTCTAAACGGGAACATATTGTTAATGAAGGAGTTGAACAAGTGGTTTAATGAAGAGCATTAGAGATCGCCAAAAGCAGATTTTGGAGTCAGGTACGCTTCCATTCTTTTCCCGGTCCCTCAAAAACAATAGGAGGGTATACAAAAAAATTATGATGCTTTAAATCAAATTGTGAGTAGTGGGTGTCCAATGACAATTTGAAAGTAGTATACAAATCTTAAGTGGAAACAATCTGTCTGAGAAAATAGATATCCAGCTCTGGATTTCCAATGTGATGTTCACAATTGCAAGGGGGGGAACCTGCACATTGCCTTAGTAACTACTAACCTATATGGTACAAGAAGAAGAGTACTGTTAGAGTTCCTACCTTTAAAGCATGTGCAAACTGCAAAAGAAACGGGCTGGGAAAGAAAGAGAGCTAACCTTAATGGAGAAAGAAGGTATATGAAGGATTCATTGCATCTGTGAATCTTCACATGAGCTCCCACAAGGGTCTCTGAGCTCTTTGCCAGGGTTTGTCGGTAGATTTGGCTCATTACCACCATCCGATGACCCTCTGGGACCATGTAGGCATTGCAGGCAACCTTTGCACGCTTAGTTGTTCCTTCCACTAGAAAATAAATATTTGACTAAAATGTAAATTAAGAACATTATAGTAAAAGTGACATTTTTCAGCTATGCATTGCACTGACAGGTAATTGATTTCTACAATCTCTCAAACAAACTAAAACAACTCTTTATGCAAAAGCAGCATCTTAAGGTTCCAGCTTGATGTTGCCTGTGCAGCTTTCAAAATTTTTGAAAGTTGAGTAATTACTTTCTTATGCAAATAATAATTATTTTTTTAAATGGAAAAGCAAGATGATTTTCAAAAGATTTCCCTTAGCAGTTATCCAAACTACTGAAGGATTAAATACCACAGTCTGTAAAAAGTCCTCTCAGTGGGCATAATTAGTGTCATAGTAACCTTACTACACCGCACCGAATCCTAATGTATGCAAAAATTATGGACGGTCATAAAAGAAATTGTAGAGTCCTTCACAGGAAGGTCGTTTTGATGCAACTAATGGGATCAACACGATATTGACACTTATTATTTGGTATCAGTCAGAGAATTGTTTAGAGGATTACTGGATTAAATATTTCCCCAACAATACATTTTAAAAATAAACACTCTTAAGAAGATGATAGTTACACAAACACTATGTGCAGCTCATCTTCTTACATGGTTTAATATTTGTCACAGCTAAGAGCAAGTCCTGCGGTTGGTTGGAATATCACTAAAGGAACTGCAAAGAACCTGCGAGAGGATGAGGAAGTGTACTCAAAAAGTATAACTCGTTAGCATATCAATGACCTCAGCATTTACAAATCTAACAAATCAATGATGAGGGTGAAGGGAAAGTACAACTAACTGGAAATAAGTTGTATTGAGGACTTAAAACATCCATTATCCCTCCCCACATAGAAATGTTGATAAACGTCCTCATTCACGCTTCTTAATGTGTATACTTTGTTCTCGCTAATCACTCCTACCTCTCAGGCATCCATAAGTCCTCTTCACTAGTCTGTATTCATCACATCACTTTGGGAACCAACCAGATTAAAAAAAAAATAGCATGCATTTTAATTGGTGGGCAACATCCAGTCCTCTGTGCTCATCTGCACAATACTAGAGATATATGCTACATTAGGGAAGCATCATACAAAAAGGGCCCAATCATGCACAGCATCCAAGCCACAATATTGCTCAGTGCCTCGCTAGCACACATTCAGCGGCACTCAGTGCAAAACTGTCCAGGGTGGAAGGGTTGATATAAGGGCTTCCAGCTCAAAGATAAACTGTGGCGCCAACACAGCATAAGGGAATAGTTTCTTACCTGTAACTCCATTTCTCCAGCATTGGTATCTTTCATGGATTCACATGCTTAGAATATTCCCCGTCGACAGACTGGGAACCCTCGGTAAGCTTATAAAGCCGTTTCCCATAGGAAAACGTTCGACACTTTTGTGTCCTATCTACGTCGTTTTGGGCCACGCACGCCCCACTAGGACATAGTGGTATAAATGCCCCGCCCCCGCGGCTCCCTTCAGATTTTGACCCCTCCAAAGTGGAACGGGGTGAAACAAGAACTACAAGATGATTGCATTTTGGGGAGGCCGGAGGGCGCATGTGAATCCATGAAAGATACCAATGCTGGAGAAATGGAGTTACAGGTAAGAAACTATTCCTTTCTCCAGCATTGGATCTTTCATGGATTAACATGCTTAGAATAGAATGCACAGCAGTGAACTTGAAAGAATGGAGGAGGTGTGAATGCAATCCAGCACCCACCCCATCCTGCAAAAGGCGAATCATGATCACATAAGATTCGAAATTAACAACATGCCACAGTACTGCACCGAGTAATATTCATATAAGCCATAAAAGCATACATAAAACACATGTGTTTACCTCTATGCGTATATTCGTACATATATATATATATATATATGCATATACAAATACATATCCAAACCAGCATAGACCCTTCTCGAAGAAAAGGGCTTACCTTACTGAAAAAGATGTCGCAAGACTGCTCGTCCCATTTGTATCTCGTCCGCATGCTGTCGTTCGAGGCAGTAGTGGTGGGTGAATGTATGGGGCACTGACCATGCTGCCGCCCTGCAAATGTCTGTCAGTGGAACCCCCGCCCACAACGCCGTCAACGACGAAGTCGCCCTGGTCGAGTGAGCTCTCGGACGTCCTTGTAGCGGTTTTCCCGCTTTTGAGTGGCAGAAGGCAATCGTCGACGAGACCTATCGGGCCAGTCCTTGTTTTAAAATTGCCTTCCCCTTTGCCGAAGGCCCATATGCAACGAAGAGTTGCTGCGTAGATCGAAGTTGTTGAGTTCGGTGAAGGTAAAATTTTAGAGCTCTCTTGACATCCAGGGTATGCAAGACCTTTTCCGCAGCTGATGAGGGAGTCGCGAAGAAGGTGGGCAGGACAATGGATGAATGTTTATGATAAGTTGTAGGAACTTTCGGGATGAAACGAGGACTTATTGACAAGATCACTTTGTCTTTGAAAAACCTGAGATATGGAGGGTCTATGACCAATGCTTGCAACTCTGAGATCCGTCTAGCCGATCTTATGGCTATTAGAAAAGCCACTTTCCATGATAAAAACTTCATTGACGACGTGGCCATTGGCTCAAAGGATGGTTTCATTAACCCTGCAAGTACCATGTTAAGGCTCCACGTCGGTGGAAAACGCTTAACCGGGGGAAACGTCCGGAATAAACCTCTCATGAAGTGTTTCACTAACCTGTCGCTAAACAAGGGCGTTGATTTCCTCCCTCTTGTGAACCTAGAGATGGCCGCCAGGTGAACCTTTAGTGATGAAAAGGACAAACCACTCTTCGCCAAATGTAGTAGATACGGAAGAAGTTGTTCCGGAGTAACCCTCAGAGGTTCTACTCCTGCCTGTCCGTGACACCACGTACAGATTCTCCTCCATTTACACCTGTAGGACTTGTTGGTGGACGGGGCTCGCGCAGCCTGTAATATCTTCCGACAGTCCGAGGGAATGTTCAAGACACCAAATTCTGAAAAGTCAGGAGCCACGCTGTGAGGTTGAGACTGCTCGGGTTTTGATGCCACACCGTTCCTTCGTCCCGGGACAAGAGGTTGGGCACCTTCGTGAACGCCATCGGGTGATCCGCTGACAGGTGAAGCAGGTCGGAAAACCATGGTTGCCTCGGCCAACACAGTGTTATCAGGATGACTCGGCAGCTGTACCTGCGTATCCACTGCAGAGTCCTCCATATCAGAGGAAACGGAGGAAAGGCGTAGAGGAACTTGCCCGTCCACGGGAAGGAAAACGCTTCTCCTACCGAATCTTCCTGTGGCCACCTGCTGGAGTACATCTCGCACTTCTTGTTCGTCTTCGTGGCAAAGAGATCCAGCGGAGGCCGCCCCCATTTCTCGAAGACCTTCTACAATTGCTCGGTGTCTATTTCCCACTCGTGAATCTGGTCCATATTTCTGCTGATCGAGTCCGCCTGCTCGTTCCTTACTGCTGGAAGGTGATGAGCTACGAAGGATATATCGTGTTTTAGAGCCCAGTAGCACACCTTCTGAGCCTCGATGGAGAGGGTTCTGGATCGCGTGCCGCCTTGCTTCCTTAAGTAAAACATTGCCGTGGTGTTGTCCGTCAAAACTCTCACTGTGGATCCCCTGATGTGAGGCAGGAACGCCCTCAGGGCCCAGCGGACCGCTCTCAATTCCAGAACGTTGATGTGCAGGAGAGATTCCTTCTGAGACCAACGGCCTTGCGTCTGCAGAGTGCCCATGTGCGCTCCCCAGCCAGTTAGGGATGCGTCCGTCACCACGGTGAACCGGAACTCTGGCTCCTGTAGGGGTACTCCTTTGGAAATATTCTGAACTCTCTTCCACCACCGAAGAGTTAATAGGAGCTCGTCGTCGTCGACGGTCAGCCTGTCTGACCAGAGGCCCTGAGCTTGCGTCCAACGGTCCGCCAAAAACTGTTACTCTGGCCTCATGAAAATGCAGCAGTTGGGCACCAGAGGAATGCAGGACGCCATAGCTCCCAGGATTGATGTATATTTTCTCACCGACAATCTGGAATTGATTTTCAACTGACTTGCCAATCGACTGAGCCTGGTGATCCTGTCGAGGGAGGGTCTGACTAACCCCAACTGGGTCTCGAACTGTGCACCCAGAAAGACCAAGCTTCTTGATGGCTTTAACGAGGATTTTTCGAAGTTTATCGCAAACCCCAACCGTTGCAAGAGGCTCATGGTGTCCTGTAGACTCCTGTGCGTCGACGACGGGGAGGACCCCCTCACCAACTAGTCATCGAGATACGGGTATAGATGGTGGCCTTGCCTTCTCAGCCAGGCTGCCACCGGAGCCAAGCATTTTGTGAACGTTCTGGGGAAGATTTCAGTCCAAAGGGAAGAACTGTGAACTGGTAGTGAGTCCGCCCTACCACAAACCTTAGGTACTACTTGTGTCGCCGACACATCGGTATGTGGAAGTACGCGTCCTGCAGGTCCAGAGACGCCAGAAAATCCCCTTCTTGAACTGACCTGATCATCTCCTGGAGCGTGAGCATCTTGAACTTTATGTTCCTCAACGACTTGTTTAGCTCGCGCAGGTCTAGGATGGGGCGCCACTTTCCATTTGGCTTTTTCACCACAAAGTATCGGGAATAAACCCCTTGACCCCTTTGTGACGACGGGACCAGTTCTATAGCCCCTTTTTGTAGCATAAGTGCTACTTCCTGCAGCAACACGCTCAGATGGGATTGAGCTACACACGCCGGTGGAATATGCAGAGGGTTGCTCTTGAATTGCAGGGAATGTCCGTATCTTACTGTGTCCAACACCCATTGATCTGTTGTTATTAGCTCCCATTCGTTGATGTAACATGATACTCTGCCCCCCAGAACGTTCCGATACCCGTCATTGCTGGTCCTTCTTCTGTTTATCCCTCGTCGACGACGAGTAACCTGCTCTCTTCCTGGGGGCCTGGTAGTCCCGGCGACGTTTAGCCGCTTGCGAAGCTCGCCTGTATCCCTGAGAGGAATATGCTGACCTACCGAAGAGTCGGTCCCTCGATGCTGAAAATCTGGAATTCCCCGATGCTCCTCTGAAGGGACAAAAAGACCGGAAACTCCGACCACTCTGGAGGGCCCCCAAGGAACGCGCCATGTCCGAGTCCTCCTTCATGCCCTTCAGGGCTTCATCGACCTTCTCGCCGAAGAGGAGGTCTCCTTCAAAAGGCATATCCAGTACCTTGTACTGCACCTCGTGTCGGAAGTTGGTGCATTTTAGCCATGCTTGCCGTCGGAGAACGACGCTGTTGTTCACCTGCTTAAAACCCGACTCCGCAAGGTCTACTGCGATGTTTATGGCATGATCCGAAGCTTCCTCACCTACCCTGACCAGCAACATAGCTGCTTTTCGATGTTCATCCGGAAGGTGTTCCAGTATAGGCGCCAACCGATGCCACATCTCTCTGTCGTATCTAGCAACTATGGCGAGAGAATTGGCCGCCTTCACTGTGGTAGCACCTACCGACAGGACTTTTTTGCCGAAAGCATCATGTCGTCTAGTATCACTTTCCGGGGGGGGTCGTACACTTGCGTTGAGCCCTTGCATTTCTCGCCGCCGCCGCCGATACCACAGAGTCAGGTGTTGGTTGTGAGGAAAGGCACTTGGGAGTAGAGTCCGGGGCTTTGAATTTTTTCTCTAGGCGACCCTTCATCGCTGGTTCTGAGAAAGGGTGACGCATGGTTTGAAGACCTTCCACACATGATCCAGGATGGGCACTGAAAACACTGACCTTCTCCTTTTTCCCCATGTGGTCGAAAAGAAAACAGTCCCCCTTTTCTTCTTCTTGGGCCAGCAACAAATTCCGTGCAAGCCCTGGCCATCATGTTGTGAAATGACCCAATATCGTCTGGGGGAGACGGCTGAGCCGGGCTTCTCTGGGTTTCCAATTCTGCATCGGACTCCCAGGTCAGATCCCTGGGGGGGGGGGGGGGGGAGGGAGGAGGGAGACCACCGACGATGCTCTGCTGCCTGATTCCGAATCCAACAGTTCCACTTCCTCGTGGCGTGGGGGTGAGAGATTTGCTTCTGGAGGCCCTGCCGCGGGGGTTGAAGGTGGTGGGCGGCGAGACGGGCCCGGGTCGTCGACGACCGACCTGGCCGGAGTTGTTCGAGGCAGTCTGTCATCCAGTGTCCTCAGCAGCGTTTGCAGCGTGGACAAGACCTCCAATGATAAAATTGATTGCGGATTGAGCAGGGGGGCAGAACCCGGAATGCACCCGGAGAGAGGTGTGGTAACTTGTAACCCCAGGTCTGTAGGGGCAGCTATCCTCTCACCCTCGTCTCCCGAGGACACCGACAAGGCCTCTCGCTGTAAAAGTGTGTCTGGCAAAATTGGGTCGCAGACTTGTGGACGCCAGGGCTCTTGCAGGATATCCGTCGACGAAGCAATAGCTGGCCCCGTCGTCGACGCCGGCGTCGCCTGCGATCCAGGAACGGTTGAAGTCAACTGCGTCAGCGGCAGAGAAGTAGTCGACTGCCCAACCGTCAACGACGGTGGTGGTCGTGCAGGCTTATGCGTTGCTCGCGCCTTTTCTGAACTCGACCTGCGTTTTTCAGTCTCTCGACTCAAGGTCGATCTATGACGATCGCCCAAGGAGGATTTAGATTTTTCTTTGTCTTTCCTCGCTGAAGATGAGGACGAAGAGGCCTTCTTCGAAGAGTCCCTGGAATGGCCTACCGACGATTCCTTGTCCACCGGTCGCGATTTCTTTACCGGGGGTTCCGACGACGATGAGCGGGGCCCCTGAAGACTTTGACACCGAGGCCGCGCTGCGTGTGGAGCCCACCTGCGACTCCGATCCTTAAGAGTCTTCTGGGCGAAGCCCTTACATATGTCGCACTTGTCAGCGTGTGGAGCCCACCTGCGACTCCGATCCTTAAGAGTCTTCTGGGCGAAGCCCTTACATATGTCGCACTTGTCAGCCGAGTGATGAGGGTGCAGACAGTAAATGCAGTCCATATGTCCGTCCCCCTCGTACACCTTCTTAAGTCCGCACGTAGCGCACGGGCGGAACAGTGCTTTTCCCGACATTAGGAGAAAAACCCCAACAGCACAACCTAACCAAGTAGAAAATACACGAGGTGTTCCCACTTTGGAGACGGTTGAAATCTGAAGGGAGCCGCAGGGGTGGGCCATTTATGCCACTACGTCCTAGTGGGGGGTACGTGCGCGGCCCAAAACGACATAGATAGGATACAAAAGTGTCGAACATTTTCCTATGGGAAACTGCTTTACAAGCTTAGCAAGGGTTCCCAGTCTGTCGACGGGGAATATTCTAAGCATGTGAATCCATGAAAGATCCAATGCTGGAGAAACATTGATCCCTCTAAACTGTTAATGGCAACAAAATCCTTGATCTCTTACAAATCAACATTTCTGCCCAAATACAGAACAAACAAGAATGGGGTTAAATGGCATCTTTTCATACTTATGGGGGAAGAGCCTAACTTACACTTGGAGCTCAGTAGAATAAAGGTTAGAACAGACTGACTTAGAAGTTAGTGTGTCCTATTCAGGTGAAGAGAAAAGCCAAAGCTGTTTTTTTTCAAATCCAAGGCATTTTCAAAGTTCCTGATGATACAACAGGACTTTTGGAAATTACACTAAAAACAAATATTCTTGGTATGCGCTCACACTACCTCAAAACACACACTTTATAGTATTGATGGAAACTTTCTAATATTTAAAGTGAGTGTCGCGAAGTAGCGAAAGTTAAAGGATTTTGCCCTCAGATGGAAATTGTATTACAGAAAAAATTTGGACTGAGCTTTTAAGCCTTCAGATTTGCACTCCAAAAGTTCATAGACATGTTTTTATAGATAATGTTGTAAAGGTCCAGGTTCAAAGCTGCCGAGGGGCGCACGTACCAGTTGCGAAAGTAACGTGGTGACATCAAGGGTGACATGGGTAGGGATATCAGGGGGTAGGGACATCATTGAACGCAGCGCTGCTTGCTTAAGGTGATAGAAGCAGGAGCAGTGCGAGAAGTCACATGGTGGAATGCAATGAGGGGTGCGTGCTTTGGGAGCAATACAGGCTAGTTGTATAGATGGGCACCGGGGGTGAGTGCAAGAGGTCATATGATGGGGGGCTTTTGAGCAATATGTGAACAGTAGAGAAGCCATTTTGTTTGTAGGCCCACATTAAGAAAGCATTTCTCGCAGACCACTCGTAAGAAAAGAGTTGCAGGCCTTGTGTGACAAGCAGTATGTACTGTTAGAAACCTATGGGGTATTCTCCTATATAAGCCCTGACAATCCTCTACTCAGGTGGCCTGGGGAAGGTCATCGCTTTTCGATCCCAATCCTGGGGGTGGACAAGCTAGGTAGGATCACCTGGGTAGGGGAGACCGGGGTTGTTCTCACGATAATACCTTAAGGGAGACGCAGTATTCCAATGGGACAATGGGTAAAGAAATCCCAGAACCCTTTGCGGGTTATGGAGGCCCCATTATCCCCAACCCCAGAAAGAGACACAGATTATCCCAGAGCAACCCCAGGAAAGGGAGGAAGCAATGTGAGACAAAAACAGAACCCTAATTCCAACATTTCTTTATCCTTTCCCCGTTCAGATCATAGGAAGGGTCATATAGGCCTGTCCTCACATATCTGGGGTGATGACATAGGAATAATCTAAAACAAAGGGATGTGTCTCTTATTTAAGTAGGGCCAAGGGGTCTTCCACTATTCTTTACCAATCACCTTGTAATAACCTAGCATACCAATGTCAAGTTCGGTCCCTCCCCATTTCCACCAAACACTGAGTCGAGGATGAGGCAACTAAGATCAGTAAAGATTACTCATAGGAATAACACGGGGAAAGCAAGGGAAACCTGCCATAGAAAGAACCAATAGTCAGGCAGGGTCAGGCATTCAATATTAACCATTCATACCCGACCCCACATGACTATCTTTTTACTATACAAGGTGTGGTCTGACAAGTGTATGAGCAAGTAGGAGAGCAACTTGGGAGGAGAACCGAGACGCCAGAGTTGCCCAGGAGCAGAGGCCAGAGACCGGGACACAGAGACACTGATTAACTGCCGTGAAAAAGGGCAGGTACGTGGCGAGGGAGCCGCATTTCGAGGGAGCCAATAAGGGTCCGTGTATGGGACAGAGAAGCATGCTGATGCCCCGCAGAGCCTGTGTATGTGAATGCTTGTTCCCCTGGGCTGGTGAGAAAGCTCAGGAATGTCGTGGGGCAGGTGGTGAGACCCTGACCTCGGAACTAAGAGCCAGTGTGAAGCGGCGGGGCCAAAGTCAGCCTGGTGAGTCTGAAAGCCTTACAGAGCCGGACTGTGAAGAGCGCGATACAGATACAAGGTAAGGTATAAGAGAAAGGACTGCGTTTGAATGAGCGTTTGATTTGAAGCAGACGGTAAGTCTTTAAAGATGCAAGTAACAGTGTAAAACGCGTGTGTGTACTGGACAATGAAACAAGATGAATCAAAGAGGGCCAGAAGGCTGTGGAGGTGCAAGAGGCACAGAAGAGAAAGGACAGTATAAAAGAGGGCGACAGCAACACAAAGAGGGCCAGAAGGCTGTGGAAAAGGCGCAGAAGGATAAAAAGGGGTGCGAGTGACCCAAAAAGAAAAAAAAAAACAGTGCAAAAGTGCACAAAAGCAGTGTGCAAGTGGCACCACCAAGATAAAGAATAAAAGATGGTACAAGTGTGCACGGAAAATAGGAAGGAATGTGGAAAAATGGTGCAGGAACCACCTGACGATAAAAAAGTGCAAAAGGAAGTGAAAGTAAAGAATCAAGAGAGAGGCAAAGTGTCAAAGTGGTCGCGTTGAGGAAACGCAAAGAGCCTTGCGTTTTCAATAGCCTCTGACTCTACCCCATTAGAGGATGATATGCAGGAAAGATTGTTCATAAGAAAAAGGAACATCCTGACTGTTTTGAAAGCTGGAAAATGACTGAGCTTGGGGAAGGGAACCCCGAGAGGTCTATTGAAGAAACAGACTGTGTTTTGTGTTGAAAGCTGGAAGGGTGCCCTGAGAGGCCTATGATAAAGTTAAAGCTTGGGGAAGGGAAACCCAAGGAACTCAAGGGCATTGAAGGTGTATGAATGCACTGTTAGGGCCCCGTGGAGAAGACCTTGCGAACAGCCTTGGTGAGTAAATTAATCTTTGTGACATTGACCAAATTGCACCTGGTGAGAAGACCACCTGAAATCAACTTTGGTTTTGCTAGTTTTGTTGACCCACTATTTTTCCTTTTCAAAAGACTCCCTAACATTTTTGTACAACGCGAGGGCAAGCATAGGTTTAGACACAGACAAACTTTTATTTTGAACTATTAGACAACAGCCATTAGAAACATCAGTTAAGGGAACCATCCTTTTAGAGTTAGGGCCAGTTAGGCATTCCTCCACCCCAGGAACCTTAGTAAATGTTTTTAAACAAATGCTTAGGAGTCTGTGTCTTTCTTGATACCATGCCGGTCTCAGTGTTTGAGCATTCAGCAGAAACAGTGGGCTGAAATGCTGCATGTTTGAAGTTTCCCAGGAGAACGCAGCCACAGTGAAGTCACTCTAAGAGATCTTTTTTAGGCCAATGAGCTAGGCACAGGGGTGCACAAGGAGAATAGGCAGAGAAATAGAAATTAAATACAGTTAATTAAACTCCAGCCACAGTGCAGTATATTTTGTTTTAGACTAAACTTGCCAGCAGGGCGTGAAAGGGAGCTGGGGGGCCAGAGCATTGGGCTAGGTGTTATTGGGTGCAGGGCAGGGAGCGGCTTTGGTGTCCCTGGTGTGCAACATTGTACAGTGTCCTCATGGTCCAGAGGGCACATTATTGGTCAGACTCGGTGTGAATGTCACGCCCCTTTCCATTTTGGATATTGGGCATTGCCAACCAAAGGCAAACAAGTATTTTTCACTGATCAGCACAATCACGTAATTGAGGGGCGGTGTGGGAAGGTTGTGATGTCACGAGGGGTGTATTGTGATTTCTTTGCCAAAGAAACGTTCTGCCCAATCAGGGTCATTTAACATATTTTTGGATATAGGGGACTGACTTAGACTCCATCAATAAGCACCTGTGACCTGCCTTAAAAATGTAACTAAAATGTTTTTATGGTAATTTGACGAATTATGTATAAAATGTTCAGCCGCAGTGGGCGCCGTTGACAGCTCACTTCATTCAGTTCCACAGGGCTGTCTGAACCGTGCTTCACAGCTGTTTGGGCCCAGTACAATTGCGTTACTTCACCGGAGGTCACCTGGTACAACAGTACAGCAGATTCTTTTTATTTTTCTATTGATTTCATAAACCCTGAATTTCTCTGCATTGTTCATTTTGCACAAAATCATTAATAAAGTTCATTTGGGTTTGGAGAAATGGGGTACACACTACCAGAAAAGCTGCAGAACATTTTTACTGTACTGCTGCTCCAGTGCAGTCATATCTGCCACAGGGACTTGTATAAGTGCTTCCTTAGAAAACCCTTGCTTTCGATAAATGGGGGTGGGAGCATGGACCCAATCGGGAAATATCTGAATGCCATGTTAGTTTGGCAAAACCGGGCATGATGAATGCAGAGAGGGAATGATGACCAACTTCTGTTGAATGCCTATACAATGTATAAAGATTACACTTTAGAAAAATGTTGGTCATAAAGTGAATTTGCCATCAAAAATAAAATGCAGGCATTGGTTGAGAAAAACATTTTCTTACAAGCATTAATGGGTGAGCACTTCATAGGCTTATAAAACCATAACATTTCAGAAACCATACCCACAAATACATTACCATAAAAGCATTAAATAGAAAATATAACAAAAAAACGTACTCCGCCCATTCCAAGACATTCATATACAAAAGGCCTAACAGTATATTTGATGAATGGAATTCTTCTAGGTCAAAATCATTTAAAACGATCTAAATCCATTTTGTTCATTCTTGCTAATAGTATTTTTTCCCGGCTTAACTCCTACATGTAATAGGGGCAACATTGTTTCATATTTCATTAAGAAGTCAGAAATCAGAAATCACCCAGACCTTTAAAAGATGCTCTTTTTTGTAGGGGTTAGGGGTGTGGTCTCTTCGACACCATTGCTAGGGAAGTCATGGATGCAATAAATAAGGATGCGAGGCATGCGCGACTAATCGGTAGATCCTCATCCCCTGCCAGGAAGCACAAACAGTATCAAGAAGGGTTCCAAGACAGTCTGTATTCCATCCAGTTCCATGATCCAAGAACAGACCTCCTTCCAGACGTTCTATACTATAGAAATTTCCCACCACACATGCCAAAATGTCCCAGTCCCTTGTATGGTCTCTAACATATGGGACTAACACTGTAAAACATCTTCGATGGGATTTTCAGAGGATATTGCCACTTTTGGAGAGGTTTAATTCCATGCACCTTATATTTAAAAGAACAAGATGATCCATAAGCTTGCGTGCACAGCAAGTGCCAAAAGTCACCAGAGAACACCTTACTTCCATCTCGTCCCCATTGTGTTCCAACTTTAGGTTGCCCCCGGTTTTCTGCCTGAATCACCATTTTATACAGACACATTATCAGGACTTTAGAACCCCTTTGTCCATCTGTAATTTTCTCAAAAGGTGTTAAACAGCTCTTATATCTATTCACCCATTAACGTCTATGATAAAACTCCCTTTTGTCGGCATCTGAAGACCAATACATTCTTTTTCCAGCTGGTGGGAAGGAAATTAACCTTCCATTTCTCCACAGCTGAACCACCCTCTCCAACCCAGCTTCGCACCATTTCTGATGACAATGTACATCTGTGATGCCACTGCAAATCGAAGGGACCCAAACACGACTGAAAGCCATATCGAAATGGACCCCGTGATTTTTCGTTTTCTCCACAAATTCCATAGGACTGTCAGCACTATGTGGTTTCTTACTATCCTAGAAAGTCTGCCTGTAGAGACCCAAAGTCACTGCTCCCGCTTTTACAGGTGCAAGGACATGTTCTCTAGGTAAACCCACTGCCCAGTATCTGAACTGTGCAGATGGTTACCCTTCATCATTCGGGAGAAGTTGGAAATGACATTCAGACTTTTTCCTCCTGCTGAGAAAGTGTAGAAGCATCCTTTCTTTGGAGGAGTCCGGGATCTTTACTAGTAGCACCTGGAAAAGAAAAATCAATATGGGAAGCATATTCATTTGAGTGTGGTTAATTTACCCATTGACGAAAAAGACCAGAAAGCCCTGTGCAGGTTCTGCCTTAATCCACTACCATAACGTTGGAAAGAAAATCTTCAAACAAGGGCAGCAAGGACTAGGTCAAGGGGACACCCAGGTACTTTAATTCTCGCATTGAATCTCAAATGGAAGGGAATAAAGACGAGAAACTTGCAGCATATACCTCACCTAAGGGCATTAGCACAGCTTTTTGATAATTAACAAATCCAGAACGTCTCCCAAAATGCGCCGTCATGTCTAAGGAAGCAGGGATGGAGGACGCTGGCTCAGTTTAGCGAGTGAATGGTCATCTGAAAAAGGAGAGGCTGAAATCCCACTATTCTACTTGGAACCCATGCTATCAGCCTTCACATTTAGACATTTTCTTTTGTGGTCGGCTCTGTTCCTCCCTGAAGTCTTTGTTACTTACCTGTAACTGTATTTCTTCAGCATTTGTATCTTTCATAGATTCACATGCTTGAATATTCCCTATCGTCAAACTAGGAATCCTCAGTAATAAAACAAATTAAAATAAACTTTTCCCATAGGAAAATGCTACACAGCAAGACCCACAGGGCATGTGTAGCTATTCACTTGTGTAGTCGCTCCACCTTCTTCGGTCCATACAGGCCTTAACCAATGAGGTGGCAGGGCTTAAGCTCCAACCCAGGCATCCATTTTCAGATTTTGAACCGTGAGGGCTGATAGGTGATGACCGATTGGATACAGAGCAGGCACTCCCCAGGGGAGGAGGGCGGGCACATGTGAATCTATGAAAGATACCGATGCTGGAGAAAATCAGTTACATGTAAGTAACAAAGACTTCTCCAGCATTGGATCTTTCAAACTTTCACATATTAGTTTCACATATTTGAATAGAATACCAAGCAGTAAAAAAAACAATGAACGTATCTGAGCAAAATATATACAAGTCTTACTCTGCTTAAGCAAGCAATCACATAGAACAAGCACGTAGAGAACAATTAGTATAGGGAAGAATAGGCATATATATGATACATTACTCACCGTAATTTTATTTCTGATGCTTGTATCTGCTATCCACAGGCAGACATCTAGTGATAGTTGCAGAGTATTACAAGATTTGTTTTCGTAACTCGAAAAGAGACCTTGACAGTAATACTATCCCTAGTGTGCCAGTAATACTATCCCTAGTGTGACGTGCACTGTACGCATGGTCCTTCACAAGTCGGGATCCCTCAGATTGTTTCCGACATGAAGTTGCATGAAGTGTAGCGCGAGTTTGGTTGTGATGAAGCAGAAACAGTGATAAACCAGAAAACATCTATGCACCTTCGACTCCAGTAGGGGAGAAAGGGTGGGCGCATGTGAATCTAAGCAGATACAAGCATCAGAAATACTATTACGGTGAGTAATGCATCCCTTCTGAGGCTTGTGGATCTGCTTAGATCACATTCTGTGCATAGATTAGCGAGCAGTATCTGGAGAAGGATGTGGGATGTGAAAAGGTACAGCAGCAAATAGATGTTTTACAATAGCTTGTCACACCTGTGAATCAGCGTTAGAGTGAGTATCAATGCAATAATGCTGTGTGAAAGTATAAATGGAACTCCATGTAGCAGCTTTTCAAATGGCGTCTAGAGGGACATTTGCAATTAAGGCTAAGGTAGCTCCGGTACCTCTGGTAGAGTGAGCCTTGGGAGTGAAAGGTCAAACTCTTTTGGATAGGGAATAGCAGAGCTGTATGCACTGGACTATACATTTGGAGATGGTGTTTGATATATGATCGCCCTCTCTCCCAGGTGCAATGGAACCAAAGAGCTGGTCTGTTTTCCTTAGGGGTTTAGTTTTGTTCACATAGTACAAGACCGCTCTCCGTACATTAAGTTCTATGGATGAACATGGAATTTCAAAATCAACTTAGAACCTAGGATGTGTTCGGTGGACAACATTGTCTTTGTGGATTATAAAGCAAGGGCCTTGCACAAACAAAGCCTGTAGCTCACTGACTCGTCATAGAGGTGATGGCTACTAGGAATGCAGTTTTGCAAGTCAAATGTTTTAGGCTGGCCTTGTGCACAGGCTCCAAGGATGGACCCATGAGCTTGGAGAGCATGACATTAAGATCCCAACCCGGTGGAGGGTTAGAGATGGGAGGGTATAGCCTCTTCACCCCTTCCATGAATTATTTAATGATGTAAATTTTCCATCAGGACACCTTGTTTTGTGAAGTGGGGTTAGCTGAAAGAGCAACCAGGTGTACTTGAATGGAGTTGAATACTAGGCCAGAGTCTAGTAGGTAAAGCATGTAATGTAGAATGTTATCTGGGGGACATTCGGTTGGGTTTACGGTTTGTGACCTGCACCATATTACAAATATCTTCCACTTGTTGAAATAGCAGTGCCGTTGGCCTCCAGGGGGCGCACGGATGCTCGCCTCTTTCCAGGGAGCTCCGCGCCTCGGGTCCCGTAATGCGGTAAAAGCCCCCACCGCTTGACCCCCCCGTAGGCTGAAAACCATACTAAACAAGGTCAGAGGTGAATCTCCCCACCCCCAGGAGGAAGAAATCCGGAAGAAAATCGGCACCGAATTCACAGAGAAGATAGATATTCCCCACTGCGCCTGCAGCCACGACACGCGAGCCCCATCCCCCTCCCAGACTCGGCAACGTCGGCTCTTACAGTGGAGCGCAGTGCCCTGAAAACGCATGGCAAGCAGAACGGGACGAAATTGAGGGGCCCCATCCGACACCGCCGGCTCCAGTGAAGGTGAGGCAGTCTGCGACGCATACACGGCAGAGATCCGCCCGCAGCGGACCTCGGCTCAGTGCGCCGCCCCGCCCTTTGCACCGCACCTTGACCAACGCACCTGGTGCCGGTGCTGCACAGCGGGCCTACTGAAAGGAAGAAGCAGAGTCCCCACTAGACCCACAGGGAGGTTTAAAGGGCAAGAGTCACAGCTTGCGTCCAACAAATAAAAACTGCCTGCATGATGACTGAGAAAAAGTATATTTCATCCAAGCCAGATCAGGAGGCAGCACACGCCAATGGCCCCTCTCAGGACCCCATAAGCCCAGTGGCATATCCAGCAGCCAAGAGGGCTACCCCAAGCAGTGGGCCCAGGCGAGAGCAGACCAGGGAGGAAACCCAGCCTCTCCAAATCGCTGCACTATACAGTGAGACCACAATACCCCAGTGCTCCAGTACGGGCAACCACGACCCACGCTCCCCTTAGGGATCTGGGCACGGCTCCCCCACTAATAAGCACAGTACCAAAGAGGGGGGGGAGGGGAAGAAAAAAGTGCAATGGCCGGATAGTGTGCCGAAAATAGAGTAACAAAACTGCAAACCCAGGGAGAAGGGCCGCTACACCTTAGGTTTGAACCAACAAATGCAAACCCCCACTTTTTGAAAGCACACAGGGGTCAGCGATAACTGAGATTAGACCTGTGGTTCACTGACCCAGTCCACGCGGCAGTGCAAAAACAAGCAAGTGGAAGCAACATAGAACCCAAAAGCGTCCACCCACCAGGCATCGAACAGAAAGTGGGAAATCCATTGCCTAATTCACTGCAACACCAACCACCAGGCGCCTGGAAGATACACATCAGATATTCCAGAGACTCAATAAAGGCTGTATGTAGCGATTATTGGGAACAGAACTACCCCCACTCAACCACTTGGATAACCCATTCTCCCTCCCAGTATCACGTGAATCCTCCCAGGCAACTCCAAACAGAAGTGTTGTGTCATGAACGCACAACAGAAATTGGCCTTTTTTGCTTACCCCCCGACACCCCACGGCACCACCGAATCCACTATGGCAACCACAATGCCCACAAATATGGAAACTGCAGCCACAAAGAGCGACATTGCTGCCCTACTGAGCGAAATGAAGAGCATGGGGGCCAGCATAGGTGGCAAAATCGACAAGTTAACACAACGCTTGGACAATATTGAAGACAGATTAGAAGGAGTGGAGAATAACCAGGCCTCGATAGACACTCTGGAAACGCAGCTGGACACCGAATATCCGACCTGGAGCAGACGGAAGAAGAATTCAAGCTCAAAATGGACGACTTTGAAAACCACGAAAGGCGGAACAAACTACGTATTTTTGGAATTCCGGAAGAGGACGGGGAGACGGAAGGCGACCTTAAGGAAACGCTCCACAACATCATTAAATTACTAGTTGCTGATGACGCCATTGATGAAACCAGAACGGAGGGCATTCACAGAGCTGGGGGCCCCCCTGGAGGCCCGAGGTTGGTCCTCACCCGGTTTCACAGTTACCAGGACAAAGCCAGGGTGCTGGAAAAGGTAAGGAGTGCAAGCGCAATTACTCTGGGAGGAGCACAAATAACGATTTACCAGGATCTTTCCTCCCTGACGCTAGCCCTCAGGAGAATGTGTGGACCCCTCACAAAATGGTTATAGGAACGTGACACTCGTTACAGATGGGGATACCCCTTCTCCCTCTCCTTTGAACATGGAGGCACAAAGGTTAAACTGAGAAACAAGAAGGAGATCAAAGCATGCATATCTGAGCTGGTCGGCCTGAATGAACCAAAAAATGATCGAGCAGATCCTCCAAACGAGAACAGAGAATGGCGTATGCAGGGTCCAAGCCGGAGACGGGTGAAGGGATCGAGAAAATATCGCTGGGGAAATACCTCCCCAGAAGGGACCAACTAGACCGCAGGAGCCTTGCTGCATATTAAAGAAACATGTTGCAACGTCACAAAGTTCAATCAACGGCCCGTAGATTAACAATGAGTCTGATGGCGAAACGGGCCCAGAGGGACCGCATGAGAAAGGACTGAGACAATATCTAAGAAGCAACTTACCCGCAAAGGGGTTAGGTAAACCTGAACAAATGCAACGTACTAGATCTAGATTCGTTATATGAACACCAAAGGCTCACGGATCTGCATGGCGATCCACGGCTTTCACTGAGATGCGTAGCTAGAACGGGAGGAGCAAGTGGGGGCTTAATGTTATTACGGTGTTAATTTCGCATGGGATCGTGAGGTAACTGTTCCTGTTGGTGGTTCGCAGTTGGGTCAGTGCTTTAAACTGGACTCGACCGGACGCCGACAAATGAGGGGGGGGAGAAATGGGCACATGGCAAGGCTGGGAATAATACCAAGACAAAACTTACTATGATTAAAGATGGGGTAATGTATTGAAATGTACTGAAGAGATAGCGTACAGGCGGCAGCAATTTTAAATGTTGTATACTTTGATGTTGCATAAGCATGATCTTCGCTGAGTCAGGCAAACGGGACCGCCTGAGGGTGGGGACACTGAATGTGAAAGGCCTCAACTCTCCAACCAAGAGATCACTTGTACAGAGGGAATTTCGTAGAGCTAAAATCGATGTCCCCCTCTTACAGGAGACCAAATACATGAAGGGAGATGAGAGACCAGTCCTGGGGAAACGCTCTTGCATGGAATTCTGGGGCTCTGGGCTAAGGGGGGAGTGGGAATCCTCATTAAGAAAGGCATAGACTTCCAAGCTACCAGAACTTGGTCTGATTCAGAGGGTCGGGCTCTGCTAGTAGTTGGAACCATTGGGGGCGTTAAGGTTACAATAGCCACGATCTACTCTCCTAATGCAGGCCAGGTTAGATTCCTCTCCAAAAGCATCCCTAAAATAACGCTTATCCTGGTACAGGGATTTCAACCTATGGGCAGATAACGACCTAGATCGAAAACCTGGCAACCCACCCCCTGATGACATGATAAGAAGCGAGCGTAATGAACTCGCAAAGATGATGCAATTATATGAGATGGATGATGTATGGAGGATGATGACCCTGATGTAAGAGGCTACACCTTCCACTCAGCCCCAGACAACACCTTCACCCGAATTGATTATATTTACTTTTCACATGAACTATATTACATCACGACACATACACAGATCTCCCCAATCACATGGTCGGATCATGACATGGTCAAAGCTGATACACAATGGGAACACCGACCAGTCAGAGGAGGAAAATGGAGATGCAATGAGGACCTATGGAGGGATTCAGTCTTTAATACTGAAATGGAAACGGATCACTAAATATTTTAAAACCAATAACATCGGTGAGGTCTCTAAACAGGGGGTATGGGAAGCGGCCAAAGCTACCTGGAGAGAAGTCCACATACAAGAAGGGGCACAAACGAAAAGAGATCTTTGATCGAAAATCGACTTAGAGGGGAAATACCCAGCCTAAACTTTGAAGCCAGGGGGGTAACACAATAGACCCCGACAAGATTTGGGAAGCGAAAAAGAATAGAGAGGAACTCCGACTACTGGAACACAACCAGATAGTGCGCAAGCTGCACCTCCTTAAACAAAAATTTTATGAAAAAGCGGATAAAGCCGATGCATTGTTGGCCGCTAGACTCAGGGCACAACGAGCGTAGCGCAGGGTGACAGAGATATCCGATGTAAGACCAGACCAGATAACAGACAAACCCACCATCCACGAAGCTTTCGCCGATTTTTATGAAACGCTATACAAGCCCAGAGGCAAACCCAGACCCGAGCACGATGGAGAATTATCTAGCAGATATAAATATCCCCAAGGTCGGAGACACTGACTTGCGACATTTAGAATCTCCCATAACAGAGGAAGAAATACAGGATGCAATTAAAAGGCTGACATTAGGTAAATCCCCAGGAGAAGACGGATACACAGCCGGCTTCTATAAAACCTTCGCTACTCACCTCACACCATTCCTGGTCGGGCTATTCAATGAGATCCTTGAATCAGGAAAGGCCCCAGACTCTTTCGTCAGAGCGCTCATAACAGTAATTCCCAAAGAAGGCAGAGACCCCAAGCTATGTGGGTCGTACCGCCCTATATCTCTACTGAATGTGGATGCGAAACTCTATAGAAGGGTACTAGCTGCCAGACTGTAGACACTTATGCCCCACCTCATCCACTCTGATCAGGTAGGATTCATAATCGGGAGACGGGGAGCAGACACTATGCGCTATGCTCCATCTGATTACAGCCTCCCAAGACATGGATAATGAACCAACTCTGCTTTCTATAGACGCTGAAAAGGCCTTCGACAGAGTTGAATGGGACTTCTTGGCAGCTGTTTTGCGCAGTCGGTATAGGCCCGGAATTTAGAAGAGGGATTCAAGCGGTTTACACGGCACCCAAGGCCTCTGTATTTGTAAACAGGGAATATTCAAGATGGTTTGAGCTAAAACGAGGCACCCGACAAGGATGCCCTCTCTCAGCCATCCTCTTCGCTCTCTCATTGGAACCATTAGCCCAGAAAATGAGAGAGGACATCCAGGTAGAGGGAATGCGAATGGGACAGACTCAGTACAAAGTGGCACTATATGCCGACGATATGCTCCTTCATGAGACAAACCCGAATTCGTCCATCCCCAGAGTGTTGAGCCTCCTAGAAGAATATGGCCACATGTCAGGGTTCAAGGTCAATAAAGCTAAGTCAATTCTTTTCCCCGTATGGGGGTCCGCAGAAACAAATGATGATAGATACTCCTCATTAGGCCTCATGATTGAACATAATAACCTGAAATATCTAGGAATACAGCTCACGAAAAAACTAGAAGACCTGTACGAAGCCAACTTCCCGACTCTCCTTCGAAATTTCCACGCTGACCTCGCTCGGTGGGACAAATTGACCATGTCCTGGCTAGGACGCCTCAATGCGGTAAAAATGACCTGTCCCCCACGGTTCTTGTACCCCTTCCAAATGCCCCCCCATCAAGATGCCCAAACACCACTTCTTTGAAGTTAAAAAAGCAATCTTAAGGTTTTTATGGCAAGGGAAGAAAGCTAGAATAGCCTACAATACTCTTAGACGACCCAAAGAAAAGGGAGGGGTGGGTTTCCCGGTCATCCAAAAATATTACGCAGCGACACAACTAAGAGTACTCATCTCCCACCTCCACAATCAAAAAGAACCCCAATGGATAGCCATGGATAACTATTACCTCTCCCCAGCTACTGTCTCTGAATGGCTGTGGGCAGCAAGGAGAACAGTACCCAGGAGGTCAGTTCAAAAGCACACCCGATACTAGACACCATATGGGAAATATGGAAGGAAGGCACAGAGATGCGGAACATTACCACATGGCCATCACCATTGAGCCACTTGTGGTCCCCAGGCATAAACAATCACATCCCCAATCTGGAAAGATTCCAATCATGTTATGAGGCAGGATTAGAGAGTGTAGGACAGCTCCTGAAAAAAAGATTCCTATATCACGCTCAAGGATCTAGAGGAGGCCTTGGGAATAGGGGTACTGTACGCATTCCACTTCCTGCAGGGTGTCCTGATGAGAACCGAGTGGAAAGACAAACTGAGATGGGAACTTACCCCCTTTGAAACTCTATTGAACTCCATGACAGAAATGAAGGGACTAATATCGGCCCTGTACAAAACACTGATAGAGGCCAGAAAAGGGAACCACGGAATCTCTCAGAGCGAAATGGGAAAGAGACATAGGAGAAGGCATTGATCCTGAAATGTGGGGGAAGATGTGCCAGGCAGCTCCCAGAAATTCCCTCTCATGTCAATATAAACTACATGCCATTAAATTATTACATCAGTGGCAATACGACCCTCACATGCTCTCCAAAATGTATCAATCATTTAGCCCATTATGTTAGAGGGAATGTGGAAGTGTAGCAGATTACTGCCACATGTGGTGGGGTTGCCCTCAAATCAAAGTATACTGGGATGAGGTGCTGGGGTGGATTGGGCATTTGGATGGGATCCAGAGAGCTGCAGAACCCCTTTTCATCTTGTTCGGTTTTGAAAAAATTGAAGACGAGTGGAGGAGGGTCAAAGGCCTGGTAACACAACTTTTACTAGCTGCATGGGCCCTAGTAGCCACAAAGTGGAAATCTCCTGCAATCCCGACTGAGAAAGAGTGGGTCAATGTAGCATCCAATATATGGATCATGGAAAAGATAACATCTTCCTTACACGGGAAATCCACACAGTGTGATATCCTGTGGATGGAGTTTCTCAATAAATACATGCCATGACCGACACAGTAATCAGGAATGATGTGTCCGAGGATTGTGTTGGTCAACGACCAAATGAGCAGACCACATGGTGGCCTGACACTAATAGATAAGCGATCCTACCCAAGATGAAGACATGGAAGGAGATGTCCCCCTTCAAGGAGGTCCCCTAAGATATAAACTCAGAACACAATCAAACAAACATTACACAATGCAACCCTCACAAGAAGTAAAACGAAGTAGAGACCGAGACTCGAAAGCACAAGTGGTACATGTTGAAAACTGATTCCTAAGTATAACATTCTTGACAATGTTCTGCGAACAAATTATTATTTTTCTCGCCTTGTTGTACAATGCATTTGTGACTTTCTTGTATTCAAATCCAATATAAACAAATTTAAAAAAAAGAAATAGCAGTGCCTGGTGTTGGGTTTCTGTGCCTCCTTTAGGATATCCATACACCTTTGTGGTAGATTTGAGTGGCCAAAGTCTAGGACTTCAGGAGCCGAACTACTAAGTTCATAGATTGAGGAGTAGGGTGGAGGGATGCTCCCTTGTGATGTGTTGGCATGTTGTAGGGGCACGCTAGCTTGATTAATCGCACATTGCCAGTTTGAGCAGATGTGGAACGCAAGGTTGTCTAGGCCACATAGGAGCAACCAGAATTAGAGTCACTAGTTACTGGTGCATCTTGTGCACAATCCTGCTGAGGAGTGGCGTTGGAGGAAAAGCGTAAGCAAATTTCCCTGAGCAGTTCATCCACAGGGTGTTGCCATTGGACCCTGGTTGGGGAAACCTGGACGCAAAGTCTGAGCATTGCGCGTTTAGGCCTGTGGCGAACAAATCTAATGGGGGATGACCCCCATTGGGATATCTAGTCTAGGATATCTTTGTTGAGCTGCCACTCGTGTTCTTCTGCTAGAGGGCATCTGCTTAGAGAGTCTGCCAGAGCATGGAGTTCCCCTGGAACGTGTTGAGAGTTTAGGAACATGTAACGTTCGAGTGCCCACTTCCATATTTTCGGGGATAGTTTGAACAGACTGAGTGTTTCTCCCTGCTTGTTTATGTAGAACATGGCAGTGGTGCGGTCTGTGAGGACTTGCCCGGTTTGATTTGGAAGATGTTGCTGAAAAGCTTGAAGAGCCTTGAGAACTGCCAGAAGTTCTTGGAAGTTAATGTATTTTTGGGCTGTAATGTGTGTCCTCTTGCTGTGGGCTGTGTGGTGGAGGAAGTGAGCCCCCATCCAGCAAGTGAGCCGTCTATAACTAGCATTGCTGGTGCTGGTGGAACTCGAAAGGCTTTTCCTTTTAGCAGGTTGTCCCTGGACCACCACCGAAGAGCCTGTACCAGGGTTAGTGAAACAACTAGATCGTCCCACTGATCGCTTGCCTGAAACCATTGTTTCGCTAACCACTCCTGCATCGCACGTGTGGAACCAAGTGAATGCATGAGGCCATCATCCCAAGTAAGCACATTGATTTGCATACAGTTATCTGGCGACCAGCATTGTAGTGAGGTACTTGCAACAGCATGTTTTGTACTTTCGTTTGATGGGAAATACAGCTCCTCTATTGTGTCTAAAATTGCTCCCAGAAATTATTTTATTTGGCTGGGAACTAGACTGGATTTGTTTCGTTGATGAGAAACCCAAATTGAAAAGAAGGTCTATTGTCTTTTGTGTGTTTTGTCTGCAGATTTGAAGAGAGTCCCCACCGATTAGCCAGTCGTCCAGATAAGGGTATACAGGGATTGAATACGCAGGTGTGCTGCCACTACTGCGAGCACCTTTATGAATACTCTTGGGGCTGAGGTACCTTGAACTGGTAGTGTACTCTCGTTATTTTGAATCGCAGATATATTGATGTGCGCAGGGAGCATAAAGTATAATAATGATGTGTTATTTATATAGCGCCTTAATCCAAAGCGCTTTGCAGAGAACATATTTACATATAATATCACCCAAAAAAAATTTGTACTCATTTATCGACCTCGGAAGAATTAACGGCTGAGTTGGCCTTGCCGGGATTCGAACTTGCGACCTGCAGATCACGCTCAGATCTCAGCACCAAGCGCTCAACACATTGAGCTATCTTTCATATTCAATGTCACCATGTAGTCCCCCCTTTTTTGAAGCGTGGTCATGCAAAACGTTTGTGGCTTGACATATTTGTTCACAGGGCACAGTTCTAGATCTTTTCTTGGCACAAGGAAGTAGGTCGAATAAGGAACAAGTTACTTACCTGTAACTGTTGTTCTCCAGCATGGGTCTGGCATGGATTCACATGCTCATGAATATTCCCCGTCATCAGGCTGGGAATCCTCGGTAAAGAAAAATCAGTATCAGTTTCGTTTCTGATCTGTCTTTCGTAGTAGTAACCAATCACTGATCTCTGCGTCATACTGACCACAGCCAATGACTGCCATCTCCCTAAGCCCCGCCTCTGGCAGCCATCTTCAGATTTGGTAGCACGTGAAGTGGCAGTATGACCAAGTGAAGAGCCGCAGAGGGGTAGGCGGGAGGGTTCGCATGTAAATCCATGCCAGACCCATGCTGGAGAACAACAGTTACAGGTAAGTAACTTGTTCCTTCTCCAGCATGGGGTCTGGCATGGATTCACATGCTCATGAATATAAGAATACATAGCAGTACACACATGCACAACCACGGGAGGTGGCAAAAGGCTCAACATTAAGCAATACAAAAACTCAACATTAAGCATCTCTTACCTCCTCACCAGGCTCACCTAAGCGAACAGGTTGCGCAGCACTGCTTGGCCGACCCTGGACTCCTCCCTGGAATCCCGATCGACGCAGTAGAATCTCGTGAAGGTGTGCGTCGACCTCCACGTAGCAGCCCTGCAGATGTCCAGCAGGGGCACACCAGATAGGAACGCCGTAGTAGCAGCGATCGCTCTGGTCGAATGGGCTCTCGGACGGCCTGGAAGCGGTCGGTTAGCCAACCGGTGGCAGTGCATGATGCAGCCGGAGAGCCATCTGGAAACAGAAGACTTTGAGAGAGCCTTCCCTTGATTCACAGGTCCAAAGTTCACGAATAGCTGTGATGTCCTCTGAAAACTCTTCGTGCAGTCCACGTAGAACTTCAGCGCTCTAGCCACATCCAGCGAGTGCAAAGTCCTCTCGGCCGGCGACGAAGGAGACGGGAAGAAAACAGGTAACACCAGGGGCTCGTTAAGATGGAAGTCCGACGGCACCTTGGGCATAAAGGAGGGGTGCGTCCTAAGCACCACCCTCGTGGCATGGAAAGTCAAGTACGGTGCTTTGCAGGATAGGGCCTGGATCTCTCCCACTCGTCGTGCGGAGGTAATGGCCACCAGGAATGCAGTCTACCACGACACAAACTTCATCGGTGCGGAGTGCATCGGCTCGAATGGGGGCCCCATGAACCTGGTCAGCACCACGTTAAGTTCCCACGCCTGGGCCGGGGTCTTCACCGGCGGGAACGACCGGAACAGTCCTTTCATAAACTCTTTTACCATTCGATGGGACCACAGGGACGTCCGTCCTGTGGTTCTGGTATATCTGGAGATCGCCGCCAGATGAATCTTAATGGAGGCATGGGCTAGCCTAGCCTTTGCCAGCGATAGCAAGTACGGCAGCACTTGAGGGGCCGTAATCCGTAGGGGGTTGATCTTCTGTGCTCAGCACCAGATAGAGAACCTCTTCCACTTGTGACCGTAGCATTTGAGAGTCGAGGACGCCCTGGCCTTTGCAAGAACCTCTCTGCAGTCGGCCGGTGTATCGTACCCTCCAAACTCTAGCGCTGCAGGAGCCAAGCCTGCAGGTTCAGCGACGCCGGGTCGTGGTGGAAGATGGCGCCTCCTTCTCTGGAGAGAAGATCCGTGTCCGCCGACAGCTTGATGGGAGGGGACGTTGACAAGTCCAGAAGGTCCGGGAACCAGATCTGCCTCGGCCACACCGGTGCGACGAGGATCATCCTGCACCGGGACCTCTTGAGCTGGTTGATGAGTCGAAGCAGCAACGGCAACGGAGGGAACGCATACAGGTATAGGCCGTCCCAGGGGAACGAGAACGCATCGCCCATGCTTCTCGGCTGGGGAAACCTGCTGGCGAACCTCTGGCACTTCGAGTTCGTCGCTGTTGCGAACAGGTCGATTTGGGGTTTGTCCCATCGTCGGAAGAGTTGATCCACCTGATCCTGGCGCAGTTCCCACTCGTGACACGCGCGCAGCTCCCTGCTGAGCGAGTCGGCAATGGTGTTTCTTTCTCCTGCCAGGTGGAAGGGAACCAGGAACATCCCCTGGGAGACCACCCAGTGCCACAGATCCTGTGCCTCCTTGGATAGGGCTGGGGATCTGGTGCCTCCCTGCTTCCGTATGTAAAACATTGTCGTGGTGTTGTCCGTGAAGATCCGCACCACCTTGTCCTTGAGCGACGGGAGGAACGATTTGAGAGCCCAGAACATGGCTCGGAGTTCCAGGATGTTGATGTGCAGGAGCTTCTCCTCCGGGAGCCAGAGGCCTCTTGCGTGGAGATCTCCGGTGTGGGCGCCCCAACCTTCCAGGGAGGCGTCCGTCGTCACCGTCTCCTGGTACGCCGGCGTCTGAAAGTCCTTGCCCGCCGTGAGGTGCGCTCGAACGCCCCACCACTGAATCGCCCGCCGGAACACCTCGTTGAGGGGGACCCTGTCTTCGAAGGTGCCCGTCGCCTGCATCCAACTGGCATCGAGAAATTCTTGAAGAGGGCGCATCCGTAGTCTGCAGAGGCACACCAGGTAGATGCAAGAGGACATCATCCCCAGGAGGGACTTGATGGACCTCACCCTGGCCACGTCCGTGGCTAGCAGGCGCTGCACTTTGCCCAGAATGGTCTTCGTCCGTTCTTCCGACGGTGCCGCCAGGCGCCTCACCGTATCGAGCTTCGCTCCCAGAAACAGGGCCACCTGCGACGGCACCAGGTGGGACTTTGGGTAATTTATGGCGAATCCCAGGTCTGTGAGTAGCTGGATGGTCCTCGCAGTGTGTTCGATGGCGAGTTCCCTCGTCCTTGAGCGGATGAGCCAGTCGTCCAGGTAGGGGTAGACGTGAATCCCCTGCAGGCGCAGCCGCGCCGCCACAGGTGCTAGGCACTTGGTAAAGACCCTGGGGGCCGACTTCAATCCGAACGGCAGTGCTCTGAATTGGTAGTGGCGTCCCTGGACGACGAACCTGAGGAACTTTCGGTGACTTTTGAGGATGGGAACGTGGAAGTATGCATCCTCCAGGTCCAACGACGATAGAAAGTCGCCTTCCTCCAGCTGTCCCAGCACGTGCTGGAGGGTGACCATCCTGAACTTTTGTGACCTGATGTATTTGTTCAAACGACGAAGGTCCAGGATGGGGCGCCAGCCGCCTGTCTTCTTCCTGATGAGAAAGTACCTTGAGTACACCCCGGAGCCCCGGAGCCTCTTCGGGACGAGCTCGATGGCGCCTTTCCTGAGCATCGCCCGTACTTCCAACAGCAGTTGCGGGACGTGATTTTCCTTCCTGGCCACAGGTGGAACGTGAGGGCACTTCTTCAGGAATTCGATGTCCTCTTGCCAGGGTATCCAGCACCCAACGGTCGGTGGAAATGGACTTCCACACGCCGACGAAATTCATCAGCCGGCTTCGGTGGGGGCCCGAGGCCACGGCCGGTTCAGTCCTGCTTGGAGGTGGTGGCCTTGCAGCCCTGGCCACCTTGCCGACAGCGGCGAGGCGCTCCCTGCTTGCTGCGACCCCTGTAGGCCTCCTGAGATGAGGAGCGTGCCGTCTGGCGGTAGGACGACAAGCCACCGCTGGATCCCTTGGAGGCCCCCTGTCTGCCTCCGGAGCTCCGAAAGGGCCGTCGTTGCTGAAGGGCTCCTAGGGCGCGGGCCGTCTCTGTGTCCGTCTTTATGGCTTGGAGGGATTCGTCCACCGCCTTCCCGAAAAAGTTGCTGCCATCGAACGGCATGTCCAACACCCTGGTCTGGACGTCCTGACGGAAGTCGGTCGCCCGGAGTCAACCCTGTCGTCGTAGGCAAACTCCGTTGCCCAGCTGGCGGAACCCGGTATTGGCAATATCGGTTGCCACCGTTATGGCGTGGTCCGACGCCACCTCGCCTTCTTGAAGTATTTCCAGGGCCTCTGACCTCTTGTCGTCCGGTAGGAAGTCCAATATGGGGGCCAGCTTAAACCAGAGCTCCCTGTCGTAACGGGCCACGATCGCCAGGGCGTTGGCCGCTTTGATCGTCGTCGCCGCCGACAAAATGACCCGTCACCCCATGGTGTCCAACTTCCTACCCTCACCGCCCGGAGGGGAATTCGACGTTGAGGCTCCTGACCCCGCCGCTTTCTTCTTCGCCGCCGCCGAGACGACCGAGTCTGGCGTTGGCTGGGCCCTGAGGCACAGGGGAGCGGTCTCGGGGACCCGGTACTTCTTCTCGTACCGGTCCCGTTTGGCTGGTGCCGTGGAGGGGTTCTTGAGTACCGACAGGCCCTCCTCCCAGATGTCATAGATTAGAGGCACCGCGATGACAGTCTTCCTCTTGGCCTCCCGGCGCTGATAGAGGAAACCTTCCTTTTTCTGCTCCTCCGGGCAGAGCTGGAACAATTCGGACGACCTGGCGATCATGGCGTGGAATGAGCCAATCCCGTCGGGCGGAGAGGCCCGTGCGACCCGTTCCATCGTCGTCGCCCTCAGAACCCGTCGTCGAGCCCACCGCACCGTCATCTCCCGACTCGTGGGAGGATGAGGAGGGAACTGTAGGCCTTACGGGGGCGAGTGGAGGAGGGGGTTGGGTCCTCCGTCGTTTGTTCTGAGGACTTCCCGACGGGCCAGGTTGCGGGTCCTCCGGTCTGGGCCGTGGTAATCTCGTCCTTTTCTCAGAGCATAAGGACTGGATTGCAGACAAAATGGCCGCCGAGCTATCCTGGGGCCTAGGTTCCGGATGCGCCGGAAGGGAAGGCTGCTCTTCCTCGCCATCGTCGTCTTCCTCAGTTATCTACCGAGGATCTTACTTACGGGATCGAAGCTTCTCGAATTGGACTTCGAGATTCCTCGCGGCCTCGGTCAGTTCCTCCTCCGAGGCTGACTCCGAGCTCGAGGAGGCTACCGTAACCCCCCTCGCTTCTTCCATCATGGTGGCCATGACGATGGGCTGAAAAGAGGATTCCCACCTTGGCGGCAGGGAAACTCTAGTCCCGGGGGCAGTCTCCACTGGCAGGGTCTCTGCCGGCTTGGCCAGAGTTGCCGCGATCGCCTCGATAGAGGCCTTTGCCTGCTGGGTAGAGGCCTTCACCACCTTAGGTGCGTCCTGGGCCTTCTCCTTAGGGGCAGGGGCGACGCCTCGCTCCCCCTCTCCCGAGATCGGACGGGGCTTCTCCCGAAGCTTACCCGGGGTCTAGGACTTCTTCTTCCCTGAACCGGAGAGCTGGCTCGTGGTTGACAGTGCCGGGGAAGGTGCGCCCTTGCCTGGCGACCGAAGAGCCCGACCTTTCGGCACTCCCGGAGCCAGCGGACTCGCGGCGCTTGGCCTGGTGTTGGGGCCCCCGTCGCCGGGGCGCCTGCACAGGACTTAGAAGCCCGCTCGGACCCTTTCTTCTTTTCACCCGTTGAGCCCTTCTCCAACCAGCTGGCGAGACGGGATCGACGGTCCCTCATGGTCCGCTCCGACAAGTTCTTGCAGAACTGGCAGTCCTTCTCTACATGAGTCTTGTCCCCATAAAGACAGTAGAGGCATCGCAAATGTTCGTCCTCCTTAAACACATTCTGCAGCCCGAATCCAGGGCAGCTGCGAAACAGCTTGCGTCCGGGTGACGAACTCGCGTCCTGGGCCATCTCGAAGTAGGACGCAAATCTTCTGGAATCCTCCAAAAGGTTGATTCGACGAAATCTTCACCCTTGAGGGGCGTAGGAAAATCCTGCAACGGGTACCCATTAACGGGAGTAGAAAACGGTGGAGCTTGAGGCTCGATTAACCGAAAAATGTGAAAATTCACCTGAAAAAGCCCGAAAACGCAGCAAAAGCTCGAGAGCTAAGCACGAGGACTCCCAACACTTGAACGTGCGGTAAAAATCTGAAGATGGCTGCCAGAGGCGGGGCTTAGGGAGATGGCAGTCATTGGCTGTGGTCAGTATGACGCAGAGATCAGTGATTGGTTACTACTACGAAAGACAGATCAGAAACGAAACTGATACTGATTTTTCTTTACCGAGGATTCCCAGCCTGACGACGGGGAATATTCATGAGCATGTGAATCCATGCCAGACCCCATGCTGGAGAAATACCCTTGTTTACCTGGTTTGCTGGGACGATCTCCATGGCGTCCTTCTCCAGCAGTGTCTTTACTACTTCGAATAGTATGCGCCGCTCCTCTGGCGTCATCTTTCCGTGTCTTGGCAGGTGGCTGGGTAGCTTTTGTAAATGTTTGATGCAATACCGCCTGCCACGGTGGATAACACCCACTTGTCTGACTTTATCCCCTCCCATGCGGGGATCAAGTGTGAAATTCGACTGCCTACAGGGGTGGCATGGGAGAGGACCTGCAGCGGCGAGTCATTGTTTGGGAGGGGCAGAGCCTCTCCCAGGTGAGGTTCTGCCTCTTCCTCTGGATCTTTTATTTCGTTTTTGAAAACCAGAAAAGGAAGATTGTCCTTGCGATGGGCCCCAAGATGAAGAATGTCTGCCCTGAGTGTATCCCGAAGAGCGTTGTGAACACTGACCCTGAAACCTTGTGGAGTTAGACGAGCCTGTTGTACGTAGGGCTGGTTAGTTAATTGGCTGAGCCATTTAAGAGCGTCATACTCTTCCTTTGCGCTCTTGAGGTCGTCTTTGACAGCCTCACTGAAAAGGACATTTGGTTCCACCAGCATGTTAAGGACTGTGGCCTGAGTCTCTAATTTAAATCCAGGCTGTCTGAGCCAGGCGTTGCACTTGATGAGTGTGCAATCGGCGATGATGCGGTCTGCATTGTCTCTTGCATCGAGATTGTTTCTGAGGATGCAGTTAGATACCTGCTTGCCCTCTGAGATGGTGCTTACCAATTGTGATTTTAGGGGTTCTGGAACCGCTGCAACCTGTTGTTCCAAGTAATCCCACTTGTAGAAGCCATAACTAGCTAGGAGTGTAATATTCTAGCTTTATATGCTGCTGAGGAGGCAACTTTCCTTCCGAGTGTGTAGATTTGTTTACTCTCTTTGTCTTCAGTGGTGCTTGAGCTATGCAAGAGAGGGGTGCGGGGGGGGATCTGTGGTCGATGCCCTGAATAATGTTTCGATTCTAGGGTTAACCGCCTTTTGTGAGGTTAGGCAGAAGGATGGCAATATACGTTTCTGTATAGACCGTGGAATAAACAGAGTGGCGGACATCTTGATGCCAAGAATTTCCTCCGCAAATTCCTGGTCTCCCTGTGTCTCTTGTGTGTCAATACTAAAATGTTGGCCAGCTTTGAGCAGCAGTTTTTTGTATGGAAGCTGATTACCGACAGGGGAATATGCTACCGACTGATCTTGGTGGTCAGGCGATTGGATGACAGATGTCGCAATGGTAGTATTGGTCCTGACTGTATAGGTCTCCTTGAGAGCCGGGATCTTGCAACCTTGAGAGAGCAACACCATACAAGTCTGGATAAGCGAAGCACAGGGACCTACTTTGGAAGTACTTGGCTGTGGGTCATGACAAGGTTTTTTGGCAGGACGTTGATCTTGTGCAGCACCTGACTGGGAGGCGTCTTTAAGGGCTGTTCGTTCTTCTGGGTGCCAGAGCCCCTGAGTGTTTCTACAGGGGAGGAGAAACCCATAACCTGAGAGCTTTGGGAAGACAAAGGCGTTGAGGATTCAGTGACTGTCTTTAACAGGGTGGGGCGGGGGGTGTGTTTTTTAATTTGTTCCTGCATTTTCGGCGTCTCTTTAGGGAACACTGATGAGCCTGTTCTTCGGCGCGCAAAAGGAGGGCTCTTTTGGGCACAGTGTCCGAACCGACTTTGGGGGCCAGTTTCGGAGGCCTGTCATGAGGCAAAAGCGTAAGCAATGGCCCAGATGACAGGGAGGATTTAGAGGCTTTTGCCGCGGACACTGCGTGGGCCTGGATGTTCGACGATTGTGTCAAATGCCGGCTGTGGGATATGTGCTTTGTGTGTTTGGACGTGTGCACCATGGCCGCCGGGTGTCATTTCCGTCACAGAGCCGCACATTGGGTTCTGACAACCCTGGTCACCATGGACGTTACTAAGGAGACAGATGCTTCCCTCACTGGAATACTCTGTCACATCGATGGAGGCTTCGGCCTGTATTGCGTGGACAGCCCAGCGATTGGTCTGGCAGTCATTGAGAGTTTTCGGCCGGAAAAATTTGCAGGCTTTGCAGAGCTTTTCAGGGTGGTCCCTAGGGAGACAGTAATTGCACACAGGAATTTTCTATAGTAGGATGTTACGCTCACCTGGTCTCTGCAGAGGCGTTGGGGCACGGTTGCAGCCCTCTTGGGGGTAAGGTCGCTCGGGTCCGACTTCGCCCTCTACGCTTATGTGGTGACTGGTGTAAATAGGTGAAGCTGCTCGGGACTGCTCTGGCGTAGAGAATAGGGGGTGTGAGTATGCCAGCGTGTGCGCCTGATTCCCACCCAGACCCCTTCTCCCAAACCGTGGTACCTGTGGGATGCACTGTCCTTGGAAAGCTCACCTGTTAATTAGTTTTGGCGAGCACTCCGTCCTGCTGCTTCTGGCAGGGGCGCTTGTAAGATCTGGACCAAGTTCCTTCACTGGTCCCTTGCACGTAGTAGTCCAGTCCTGCTGTGACTAAGCCACTATACTTCAGGTAAGTGTTCGTGTTTGCCTTTGTCTTTCCTCGTCTGTTTTTGTTGTATTGTAAAGTTTGTGGTCTTGTATTGCTGCCCATTCCACTTTTGATGTTTACTCTTTTGCTTTCTTCCCTTGCAGGTGATGTTGCCGGTCCGGCAGAAGCTGCAGAGATCGAGACGGCAGACGGAGGCAACGAGGAACGAAGCTGCAGCGGTACAGTAGCTGTTAAGTTGTTAACTAGGGGGTGCGTGGGGTTCAAATGCGGCACGGCCCTACAACGAATGTTCTAACCTTGTCTTTCTTCTTGACAGGGTCCGGGTTCGTGGATGCGGAGCGCAGTGCTGCAGCATAGGGATCAAGATCACAGGATGTCAGGAGATGAGTCTTCAGATGAAGCGATGAAGCACTGGTTTCCTGGAGGAGAGTATGCAGGAGAACGCCTGGTTTCAAAGGTAAGTAAACTGGTCCAAGCAGCGGTGAGCGTCACGTTGCATGCAAGTGCACAGTAACGCGAAGCAACAGCCCTAAGGATGGAGCATCTTATATAGTTGAGCTTCTGAAGCCATGCCCACCAGGTTCAGCCGGCCTGCCACACCCAATGAGGCAGCACATCAAGAACATGCCTAGGGAGCCACACCTGATGAGTCAGCACGTGAGGATGTTTATCAGCTCCTGGAAGGTTCTTGTAAAATAAAAGTACTCCTGCACTGAAATAAAGTGTTCCTGCTCACATCTCTATATGAGCCTGGCAAAGGTGCCAGGACTGAGTCCAGCCAGGGCCCCTGTGCTTATGGGTCCTAAAGGGACATAAGCGAGTCAGGTGACCCATTTACCCCATCACTATATGGTATGGTTTTCTGTGTTCTGGGGCCTGTGGCCATGACACAGGAAGGACAAAATTAAAAAGGTGGTTTGTCCATTATAAATGGAAAGGACATTTGAGCGAGAAAAAGGGAAAAGGGTTGGCAGAATCTGCATTCTCTAAAAGGTGTATGAAAAGACCTCCCCACTCTCTCCCTTCCGTCGAGGACCATCGAGCAGTTGGAGCAGTTGGATAACTTTGCAGCAAAATCAGACAGTAAAGAAGGAACAAGAAGACTATGAATAAACCTAACTAGTCAAAAGGCATCAGCCTGGAAAGGAACTCTGCAACTTGCAACCATCCACGATGGTGGAAAGAAATAATCAGAGGGACCTCGACACGCGTGCAGGACCATGGGTACAGTACACGTCACACTAGGGATAGTATTACTAACACACCCTGCCGTTTTCGACTTCCTAAAACATATTGTAATACTCTTTGACTACCACTAGATGTCAGAATATATATATTTATATTACATGGCCTGCGGTAGCGGACATGTAGTTATGGTTAAGTAGCTAACCCCAAAGGAAGAACACCTTTTGGGTGGTTTATAACTTTGCTGCCCCTGGACGAATCCTCACCAAACTTTGCAAAAAAAAGTATATGGCCCTCTCAGAATTGTTTTGCAAAGTTTGGTCGGGGGGGGGGGCTACAGCCCAAACCGCTGGACAGATTTTCACCAAATTTGCGGCAGGAGCAGCGGCTTAATGTAAATCAGTACAGTAGTTTTTGTTAAACGACCAAAAAGTAAGGCAAAAAAAATGTGTGATATCTGCGGACTCACTTCCCCGTTTGGTCCGCGGACTGGCCTCTGATTGGCCAAAGGGGGAGGAGGGGAAAAAAAAGATGTAAATGAAAAATAAAAATCACTGACTCTTGCGTGGTCCGCGGCTGCTGATTGGGTGGTGAGAAAACGTGAAATGCGTCGGTTTTCCTGAAACGGCCACCATCTTGGATTCGTGGACTTTAAGGTCCGCGGACAGCACGGTGAAGATGAAAAAATAAAAAAGCAGCATTGCACTTGTCAAACTCAACAAACAATCTCCGAAAGTCAGCGAACACTGTAGATGTCCTGGGGCAGTCCTGTGTTGTTCGTGGACACTTCAGATGTCCTAGGACATCTGTACCTATTTCTGCATTACAGGGTTGGGGAAAAGCAGTTTTTGGATGGCTTATAACTTTTCCGCCACTCAATGAAACTGCATGTAATTTTGCAATTTTATTCTAGAACTAATCCTGAATGGTTTGCAAAGTTTTGTGGGATTCTGTCAAGAGGGGGCAAAATTAGAGGGAAAGGGTCCCAAAATAATGTAAAGGCATATAAATATGGTGCCATCTGACGAATCTGAACATTTGGCTAAACGATTTTGGATCTAGATATAAATGATTTTCTAAAGTTTGGTGGGATTTTCTCAAGAGGGGGCGAAATTAGAGGGGGGGGGTCTCAACATTTTTAGATGGTTTATAACTTTGTTGCTATTTGACGAATGTGGACAAAAGTTTTGAGAAAGATTACAGACCCAACCTTCAAAGTTTGTGCAAAGACTGAATGGATTTAATCAAGTGGGGGCTAAGTTATATGACTATTGTATGTATATACATTCTGACACTTTTTAAAAAATAAAACATGGGCGGATTTCGAGCAAACTCGTGAGGAGCACTGGCAAGGACATTAAAGCATGGTTTTGAAAATGTGCCTGTGTTTTATTTTTTGACAAGTGTAATAATGTAGGTACAAAAATTGTGTTTATGTGGCTATGTCTACCTGGGACCGGCTATGTGGTAAAGTTATTCGAAGGTAGGATAGGTTTGAAAGGGAAAAAAAGTGCTTGTGGTAATATGTTCATAGGGTTTTGCAGGCTGCCATGGCAAGGGAAGAGGGAATGTGTACAGAGCCCGACCTTCTCTTTCCATGTTGGCTGTCTTGGAAAAGGATTTTCCTTCCTTCTTAGGTATAGGTAGAAAAATCTATGTTTTAGCACCCTGGGTTCCCGCTTTGGGAACCAGGGGTGCTAATGGCCTTTATCCCCCATTTCAGGGGCTGCAATGGATGATAATGGTCTGTAGCCCTCCTTATTTATTTATAACGCACCAATGCCTGTAGACATCAGGCTGTGTGGTTACAGTATTTGTTGAGGAAGATGAGGTGGAGGAAGAGAGCTTACTACTTGCTGTGAAAGGAACAACCTTTCTGAGAGCATTGCGGTCATTGGATTTGGTGTGGCGGCGCATGGCGGTGGTCTCGTAGGAGTACTGTCCAGGTAGTGTGCGACTGAGTACTCAGTGCATTTCACTTTGGTAGCTTTAGCCTTTGGTACACTCCCAACAGTAGCAAAGAACTGGCACACCCATTATTCAATCTTGGTGCTAGAAGTAGGCACTTCCTCTACCTCATCTTCTTGGTCCGCTTCATTGTCTTTTAAAGTACTGTGCTTTTTTTGTTGTGAAGGTCCTCCAGCTGGTGGTGGTGGTGGCTCTTGGGGAGGAGGGATGGCAATAACTGATGCACTTTTTAAGATAAATAGCTGTTTTGATAAATGTCTTCCAAGTATGTACTGTGTACTAGATTGCTAACGGATAAGGAGTACGAAAAGGTGTAGGAGGTGTGCAAGGGAAATTTTGAAGTTGAAAGTTCCTAGATCAGTAGAAAATGCAGTTCCGAACTGTCTTCGAAGCACGGATCCGATCACGAAGTGCAGACGCCTTCGCGAACACGTCACCATGCCGCGCGCAAGCGTATGGTCACGTGGCACTGTCTACGATGAAGTCGGACGTTCCCGGATGTCTACGGATGCAAAATTATTTCAAAAAGTTGCAAAAAGTGTATAGGCATGTTAAACATGATGCTACAAGGTCGGAAATGGCAGAGTTTTAAGGTGAAACTTTGCAAATTGGACAAAAATATTGCTTATTGAGTACGATATTAGTAAGTTGTAGGAAATAGCATGCAGTGGTAAAAACCCATGAAATTCACTGAAAAAACTTTGTTAAAAGGGATGTTATGGTTAAGTTGCACTAATAAAAACCTATGAAATTCAATGGACAAACAATGTTACAGGGACGTTATGGTTACAGGTAAAACCGAAAAACCCCAGAAATTTGCCAGTTACGGTAAACTAAGCAACCATAACTCGCGCCACCACCGTGCACTGCTAAGACTAACACCCAGGACATCAAAGATGACATCACAAATGCTATTGATGACATCACTGATGACATCACATATCTGGCTCACTTATTTTGGTTCACTGAAAAATCTAGGCCAGGTGGTTTTATTCACTGACAATCAGAATATTTAAATTCAAAAGGTGCTGTATATCAAAATGTTAACCTTGTTGTATGTTCTTAAAGTACTTTCCTTCGAGTTTGGTCTCAGCTCATGGTGCACATGCATGGGGCATAGCAGGCCTCAAACACAGGATACAGGAAGATACACTTTAATGCTATTAACATTGTCTGATGATACGGTTTATTTCTTCATTACTTTAGTTTCCCTGTATGTGCCTCTGATTTAGATGCATTATGGTCTTTATATGTATTGTTTGTACTAGCACAAGTGTTTAGTAAGTCTTGAATTGTTAGCTATTTATTACGTTTAACATTACACAATCACCCCCCCTGACATCTTGTTGCCAACATAATAAAAACACCTTGTAGGTAGGGACTTTTCATCAACATTAATTTCACATGTGATGTCATCAGTGACATCATCAATGACATTTGTGATGTCATTTTTTATGTCCTGGGTCTTAGTCTTAGCAGTGCATGGTGGTGGCACGAGTTATGGTTGCTTAGCTTACTATAACTGGCGTATACCCCCCCCCCAACCCTCCCTCCTACCTTAAGCAAACAGGTGTTGAAGGACTGCCTGTCCTACTGCGTTTCCCTTCTGGTATCTTCTTCCAAGCAGTAATGATGGGCGAATGCTCCATGTGGCCGTTCGACATATATATATTTTAAAGACACTCCCGCGTGGACTGATTACGATGCCGCTCTAGCTCTGGTGGAGTGTGCGGTCAGTGGAGACTGTAGTGGATCGCCTCTCCACTGGTGGCAGTGGGTGATACAGCTCGACACCAAGCGAGCTAGTCCCTGTTTGGAGATACATCGTCCCTTGTTACGTCCCGCAAAGGCGACAAAAAGTCTGTTGGAAGATCTAAAGTAAATCATCCTTTGTATACAGAATTTTAGTATTTTAGAAACGTCCAATGAATGCAGCGTCTGTTCAGCTGCCATCGTACAATTGCTGAAGAAGGTAGATGATACTATCCACTCAGACTATGTCATCTCAGACATCACTTTAGGGACGAACCTCGGGTGAGGTCGAAGAACCTTATTTATTTTTCATTTTTACTACGCGCTACATGCCCATGGACCGCAGAGCGCACATGAAGGACAAACAGGAAGGGGACAATAGGAGGGTCAAAGGTCAGGCAGAAGAAGCAGGGCGGTACGGAAATTAACCCGGGTTCAGGTTGAACAGATGGGTTTTAATTTGCTTCTTGAATAGTACCAGATTACTAGTCAGGCGTATAAGCCCCGGGAGTGAGTTCCAATGAAGAGGAGCCTGGACGTCAAATGATGTCCACCCCCAAAGCGCACCATTTTGTATCTAGGCTGGGAAAAGGTGGGGAAGGCAGAGGAGTGGAGCCGTCTTCCTTGTGTGTGCGTCTTCACTTGATCCTTTAGATATGTGGGACAGGCATTGGTACAGCATTTGAATGACCGCATCATGTGTGTGATCCTATGTTGTACAGACAGCCAATGTAACGTCCTTTGAGTATTGGATACATGGGCGCATTTAGGCACGTCATGAATGGCACGAAATGCACTATTTTGTGCAACCTGTACCGTTTGAATGTTCGAATGTGTGTTTTTCCAGCTAAAGACTATTGCAATAGTCTAGTCTGGAATTAATTAGCGCAGAGGCAAGTAGTGCACAGTTCTTAACAGTGATAAATGGCCAGATGTAGTCTAGTAACGTGGAGATGAGACCACAGGAAAATCGAATATAGGAGACATGCGGTCTCACAGTCAGCTCAACATCAAGAATAACCGCTAATGTCTTAACTTTGTTAGACACATTCATAATGTTACCCGCAATGCAAAAAATTAGCATAGGCTGGGCCCAGTCCGTTTAGAGGAGTTCTGGAGGCCCCGATCAAGAGCTTGGTCTTGTCCCAGTTCAAGGCGAGGGAGTTGTTCGCCATCCATGCCTGGACTTTGTCAGATTTTATTTATGGCGGCCAAATCCTGTTCATATTTCCCGCTTTGCTAAAGGACGATCTGGGTGTTATCAGCATAATTAGTATACTGTACACCCACGGCTTCCAGCAAGTCAAGCAGGGGCCTGATGTATATGTTAAACAGGGTAGGCGATAAGCAGGAGCCCTGCGAGATGCCACATGTTTGAAGGACGGGTCGGGAACTTTCTTCACTAACTGCTACCTAGGCATTCCAGGAGCCAAGAAATGATATCCACTGGTATGCCTGATCGGAACAATGTGCGATCTCCCCAAGCCTGGTCACCAGTAGGGAGTGATCCACCAGGTCAAAGGCCGTGGAGAGATCCAAAATTATCAGTAAGGCAGGATGACCTCTATCAGTGTCATGGCCACTTGGCAAGGACCACAAGCTCCACTACATAAAAGGTCCAGTTGGACCCAGTCTTGGCGCCTTTGGCACCAGGCCCATGAGTAAGTGTGCTCTGCACACTTTATTCTGGTGCACGTGCCTTTTTTTCCCCTGCAGGGCCTCCACGTGCCTCCAGGTCAGGCATGGCCATAGGAGTTAATTGGGCTGCACGTGCAGCATCCTCTAGAAGTGGCAGCGTGGGCCACGAGTCGGAACAAATGGGCATGGCCGGGACCAGGCTATTTAAGCCTGCCCCGTCCGCAAACAGGCACTTCGCATTAGTCTGCTTACAGCAGCGTAAAGCTCACCGCCGTCTGAAGCGCATCCTTACCCGATTCCAGCAGCTTACCCGATTCCAGCAGCTTACCCGATTCCAGCAGCTTACCCGATTCCAGCAGCTTACCCGATTCCAGCAGCTTACCCGATTCCAGCAGCTTACCCGATTCCAGCAGCTTACCCGATTCCAGCAGCTTACCCGATTCCAGCAGCTTACCCGATTCCAACAGCAACCGCAGTCAGAGTGCATCCTTACCGGATCCCAGCAGCAACCGCAGTAAAAGCACATCCTTACCCGATTCCAGCAGCAACCGCAGTCAGAGCACATCCTTACCCGATTCCAGCAGCAACCGCAGTAAAAGCGCATCCTTACCCGATTTCAGCAGCAACCGCAGTCAGAGCGCATCCGTACCCGATTCCAGCAGCAACTGCAGTCAGAGCGTATCCTTACCTTATTCCGGCTCCCAGCCACAACACTACTTGTGAGCCCACTTTCAGCCAGCTTCATCGTGGATGCAGGCAGCCTTCAACCGCCGGCAGATCGCCGGATAACAGCATTCCCGTCTGACTTCGCCAGGCCAACCCTGCAAGAGAAAAAGACCAAATAAGGTTAGAAAAACTATAAAGACATTGCGCTAAGGTCGCGCCCAAACCAATCCTCGCACTTGACCTAATAACCAAACTTACCACCTATTGGGACATTGTGAACTCCCCTTTTCTCCATTGGGGCTCGCTTCTTGCACCGCAACTGCCGCTGGGCCTCATATCACCTATTGGGGAAAAGGAAAGACATTACAAGAAGATACAGACAATCAAGGAAAAAGACATTACAAAAGGACATGGACAATAATCATAATCGAAGGACACTTACCTTTGAAGTGATTCAGCCACAGCCGGTCTAGGCTGCCATGCACATGGACCAGTGAAGAAACTCGGTCCATCTAAAAGCACCCCTGCAGTGAGAAGCAGGACGGAGAGCTCGCCATCATAACTAAACAGGGGCCACCAACGACCAGCGCAGCCCACAACACAGGAGCAGGGGAAGAAGTCTGACCAAGGGGAGCCAGTTCCAGCAACCGTGCCTCAACGTCCCCGCAGAGACCAGGTGAGCGTAACAATCAGCTATGCCAGCCAAGGTGGATTTAAGATCCAGCATGGTAGTTTCAGTCCCATACTGAGCTCTGAAACCCGATTGGCGAGAGCCTAAAATATGGTGGTCTTCGATGTGCTGCTGTAGCTTTAAGTATGCTAGTTTTTCCATGATCTTAAGGACAAATGGCACATTAGTAATAGGTCGATAGTTACCAGTAAGGTGGGGGTCTGCATTGGCCTTTTTTAGTAGGGGGGTAATCCAGGCCTCCTTGAGAGAGGGGACCACACCTTCATCGAGGGATACATTCATGAGTTTAGTTATCCAATGGGCTAGTAACTCCAGTGAGTCTTTGAAGACATCTGCTGGACAACAGTCACTGAGGCATGAGGTAGGTTTCAGGTCACGTATGACCTTGGAGACTTGCTCCTCTGAGTAATGGGAGAAGTTAAAAATGGAGAGGTTATTGGATACAGGGGGCAAGTCCTGGGAAGCATTTTCTTTGGTATTACATCACTGTGATGACTGGATGTTACTGATGGTCTGTCTATGCTAGGAATCCATTATGGATTTCCTGACACCAAGTGGAGTCCCTTATTAAATCATGGTTAGTGGGAGGAGGGGGGTCCAGAAAATCTGCCAAGTTCTTAAACAGTTCGCTGGTATTGGAGCGTGCATTGTTGATTCTGTAATTGAAATAGGTAGATATTGGAGCTGATGGCAGTTTTAAATTCCTTGACTGCTCGTTTATACTTGGCCAATGTGTCCAGGCTAGGGTTCTTGCGCCTGGCTCTTTCCCGCGCTCTCTTTATCTGTCTGATAGAAATGTCATCATCAGAGAACCATGTATTTTTATGTCCTTCAGGTTTAATTGTTTCACTTTTCAGTGGAGCTAAGACTCAGATGACCCATTTTATATAGGTGGTAAGCTGCTGTACTAATTGTGAGGACTCAAAAGTTGTTAAGCGGCTCAAGGCTGGATGATAAGAGGGCAGTACTTTTTGGCAGGGGTAACATTGAGGTTGCGTGAAAGTTTCTTGATTCTAGGTAATGTGTTCATTCTCGCTGGTGGTGCGGGGAGGTGAACGGTAGCTTGGATCAACAAATGATTGGACAATTGCACAGCGCGTGACCTTGAGACAGATGAATATTGGAATACCAGCCAATCAAGTGTGTGGCCACCTCTATGTGTGGCTTCTTTCACCCATCGTATGAGCCATGTGGATTTAAGGGAGTCGATGAGCGAGGATGCCTGGTTGTCTAGGGGATTGTCCGCCCAGTGATTGAAGTCTCCCATGATGATGCATGGGTATTTGGGTTGGATGATGTGAGTGAGGCGTTCCAAGAGCTGCACCTCAAAATGTGGCATGTCTTTAGGCCTGTAAAGGGTCAAAATGCTTAGGATGCCATTGTTCTGGGAGATGGTAAAGGGCAGCTTGACGGAAAGTGCTTGCAGCTCCTCAATGCACTTGGCTGACGAGATCACCACCAAAAAGGCTACCTTCCAAGATAGAAATCGTAGGTCACACTTATGAATGGGCTCGTAGGGTGCTCTCATCAGTGCCGTCAGGATGTTATTAGGACTCCAGGAAGGGATGGGTCTGGGGAGGTGCGCAGTAAACCCTTAAGGAAAACTTTAACCGCTCGGTCGTAGACCAGTGATTCTTGTAGAGGCCATGTGGTGTATGCGGAAATGGCTGAAAAGGTGCGCCTTGATAGAGAGCTGTGATAGTCCACTCTTTGCCAAGTGAAGGAGATGGGGTAAGATCTGTTCGACCGAAACTCAGAAAGTGTCAGTGTTCGTTCCTGCGCACAATACCTTGAAGCGCTTCCACTTCTTGGCGTACGTCCGATGCGTGGACGGTGCCTTGGCCGCTCCAAGGATGCCTCAGCACTGAGTCTACTGCAAGGGTATGGAATCTTCGCTGCTGATGTACCAGCCCCTGTGAGATAGACTGGTGGGTCATGGTGGAGCAACTTACCCTTGTGCTGCGACAATAGATGCAGATGTGGTTGGAGATGGATTGGGTGTGGGGATGTGGGGGGGGGTTCTCCCGTGACAGTTGCAGAAGCGTTGTGTAGCATACTTGATGGGCCCATGCTGGGGTTATCATGATCATGTTTGCTCCTTCATTCTTCTGAGCACACATGGTATCGGTGGGGTCGGGGTGAAGCTGTAAAGCAATTTCCCCATTCCCCATCCAATCCACTGAGAAGGTGTCTCCCAGAGTATTTCTCCGGGTACCTGGAAGCAAACTGGTTGCTTTTCTGGTTGTCGAATGTGGCAAACAGATCTATGTTGGGCTTCCCCACCTGCTGAACAACCTGCTCAGTTCCCACTCGCTCAGTTCCCATTCGTGAGATTGTACGAATTGTCTGCCAGAATGTTGGCGTTTCCCAGACGGTGCTCTGCCCTCAGGTGGATCTTGTGTTTTAGAGCCCAGTTACAGAGTCTCTGCACTTCTAGCGACAAGATGGTGGATCTTGTTCCCCCTGGTTTGTATAGTGCATGGACATTGTGTTGTCAGTTTGCACCATCAGCACTTGACCGGTGAGAAGTGGTAGGAATGATATTAGTGCCCAGCAAATTGCCCTGTGCTCCAGTACATTTTTGTGAAGGCGAGATTCTTCTTACGACCACACTCTGCTCGCCTCCAGGTTTCCCAAATGAGCATCCCACCCAGATAAAGAGGCGTCCGTCCTTAGCAGTAACGTGGACGTGGGTATTTGGAATGGTATGCCCTAAAGTAGGTTAGCCCACCATTGCAAAACCCTGTGGAATGTCAGTGTGAGGGGCACAATGTGCTCCCATTATCCGCTGTACAGGACCCATTGCTTGTCCAGTTCTTCCGGAATTGTTGTCATCTTCAGTCTGCAATTTGGTATGAGGAAGACACAGGAGGGCAACATGCCCGGGAGGGACTTCTATTATTGTACTGTGGATGCCTTTAATTCCTCGTAGGCTTTTCTTTCTCGGGTCGAGTTCGGATCCCTTTCACCACAATGTTCCTAACTTTACACAACTCATTTGAAACAGAAGCTCTTAGCTGATCTCCCTCTGCCGGGCTCAGACCAACTTTCTGTACGATTTCAACAACTATCAAAGACTTTCGAATGTGCACTGGGTTTTTGCTTTACCCGTTGCAGGACCACTTTGATTTACACAATTCTTAATCACTCTTCACATTTGACACCCTTCAGCTGGATACCGAACAGACATTTGAACGAGCACTCACGTGGTGCTGGACTACTCCGTTTACGGTATCACAACTTGGCTTCAAAGTTCAATCACTCATCCATGGATCAATTGTATTTGGGTCGCTTGCCACATACGCTTCATATACTGTTCTTCAGTTTTTATTATACAATGTTGCTGCTTGCAACCTTGGCTTCAACACAGACAGGTATGGTATCAGTCTCCCCAACTCACCCGCTGTGCTGACTACACTGGTGCCGATTTGTTGTAGGAGCCAAGGACAGTACCACAGCGGCATACGATTATCCCTACATTGACTATCAACGCAGGAGAGCCCCAGGAACCTCCGACAATGCAGCGTTCTTTGGCCTCCATTCCTGGTCTTATGTTTCCTATTCTCATGAATCTATGAAAGATCCAATGCTGGAGAAATTAAGCCATCTTGGTCCACAAATTAGTTTTGGAAATAGTCTGTCCAACCCGATTGCCAATACTCTCACCATGATTTTCATATCAGTATTTAATAATGCAATGGGTCTCTACGATTTGCAGTCCAACGGGTCTGTCCTCACCATAGGAATCGGAGAGATCATTGCATTCAGATAGGAAAGTTGGGTTCCCTCTCCATCTGAAATCCCATGGAAACACCTTGCTAAAAAGGGGACAGATAGGTTTGCAAATCTTTTGCAAAAGGCTATAGTGAAACCTTTGCTTCCAGCCAATTTCCCTACACTGATATCAGCAATTACTGGATTTTCCCCCTCGGATATTGGAGCATCCAATTAAATCACCTCTTCCACAAGCAATTTAGGGGAATCTAAAATTCTCCAAGCAGGGGTAAAAATTTCAAGTTGCAAGGTAGTAGCAACGCGTAGTCACTTGCCGCCCCAGTTCTCCACATGCACACAGCACACTCTTTCTTACTCAGCAAGCGTCAATTCTCACTCTCCAATGGCTAGTGGTGACTGCAATTTGAGGTCTGCTCCAAGTACCTTTCAATCAGTTGGGGTCGATTTCATTCCGCTGTACAATTACTCTAAATAGTGGGCGAAGCAGAAACTTCAGATGGAAGTGATTATGCTTTCCCAGAGGAATGCCTAATCTTGCCTATGCACCTTTCTGACTGATGGAGCCTCAACCCACAGGCCAATAACAGGTCTGCCTGATCAACTTTTTCATAAAAGCTTGGTTTAAGAAATAAAAACTTTCTAAAAGAAAACACTTTCTGCTCTTTTCACTGCAACAATCCCCGAATTCTATGCAAATTATCCTTCAATGTCTGTGTCTCATCCTTAAGCCTCTTCTCCCTCGGGCCACACTTCCTTTCCCCAGTCGACCCTTCACAGATTAACAACCCTCTTTGTCCAGACCATACTTCTGGACAGCTCTCCAGTAACATGTTTCAAAGAGCTTGTCCATTTCACTTTCCAGGAGCTCCCTAAATGGAGTACCCTGCAACATGATATTACATCACCATCTGCTACCAACCTTATAGAATGCCTCTTACATCAACCTGAATGGCCACTGCTGTGGTCTGTCCAGCCCACTGGTACCATCGCACAGAAGGACACTCGTTGCCCCTCTTCATTGACCCCATTACTTACTGCTCGCCATTTCCATATCACTATAAAAAGGCACAAAAACATCCAGGTATCCATGCTAAGCCATCACCTTCACTAAAGGGTCATTCATACATGAAATTGGCATCCATAACTGCTTCTGAATTGCATATTAGCGACTGCTGGGTATGCAGCTGTTAGGAAAGATTTCTCTTTACTGCATCTTTTCTTCCATTTTAATGGACCTCCAAACTTTTTGCTTTTATTTTTGATCCGGACCTGTACTTTTTACAGTACAGTGAAGGCTTAAGTTTCACTACACTGTCTTTTGCTCATCTGTTATGGGGTAACTGACATGTCCTTCAGTATGTCAGTATGTCAGTACTAGGAAACATGGTTTCCCTTAGTCTTTTTACTTAGTTACTACTTTTAGTAACTTGTTATCACTTGTGGTCACTTTTTATCATTGTACAATCCATCTTACAATGCAGTACAATGGGGTACACGTTTGTGTTTGCCATACACTCAGAGGATTTCTGGTTACTCTAGGTGTGCTAAATGGACCAGCTGATGGCAGCAGTGACTTTTTACAATTTGTTTGGTGCTTTTCGTTTTAGCCTTACCACATTCGGCTACTAACTGTGGCTAGTGACCAAAAAGGACCATGCCATGAGGTTTTTCGCTTGTCGTTTGGCCACCTTGTCTTTCTGTTAGGCCAGGAAAATCCTTATATGGACTTCCAGTGCCCAGGAAAGCAGAGGCTTTTGGTGGGCTACTGGAGGGCTATGTGTGCTGGGACTGTCGGTTCCCAATCCACAAACTGATTTCAGTGTGTCCGAGTGTTATGCATGAGTGTTCCCATCAGTGGTCCTGATTGGACCACTGCTGGGGTGTTTGTGCGGCTAGTTGTGCTATTAGTTGTGCTATTGGTAGTTTTGGCTCTTACCTAGCTTTTGGGATAATAAGAGGACCCCTGCACCCACTCTGGAGAGATCCTGGAGTAACCTGAAGGAGCTAAGACTCCTGTCCGGCTGCTAGACCGGTGAGACCAGCAACCCATCTGAAGGAGGCCTGGCGACCCACTTCTGCTGCTGTCCTGGAAGAGCCGTGCTGCTGGCCTAGAAGAGCCGTGTCTTGCTATTGATCTTCAGCTGTCCTGCGAGGGAACATCCATTCCTGACGCATGCTTGGTACCCTGCGAATAAGAGCCTTCGTAAGCGCCATGTGACTGCCCTGTGGATGACCAGCTCCGAGTTTGCGCTACCGTGCTGCAGACATCGTCGTTTCTGCATGGAGGCCTGTAACGTTGGGGGCCTCTGCATGTCCTACAAGTCTTATCTCAGCGTAATTTCAGAGTCCTAGCATCAAGGGGACCCCGAGATAGGAGGGAAAGTCTGACCGTGACAAGCGAGTGCTTTTGTGTCGCTGTGCTGCAGGGACCACCGTCCGAAACAGCTTACCTAAGTCGAGTCCTGAGAGGGGTCCTGCATCATGTTTTTCTGCATTCTTCATCCGAGAGTCCTTGCACCAGCTAAAGACACCAGCCACAGAGCTGCATGAACCTGCAACCCGTGAATCAAGGACTGAGGCCGACGGAAGGAAAAGCGACCTCAGACCTTCTTTCATTGACCTGCCAAGTACTGAGAAGAATCGGAGTACGGGGTTGAGTTACAGTGGTTCTTACCTACCCCTAAACAGCCTTTAAAAGTTTTGAAAAGTATTATAAAACCGTTACAATACTTTGGCTTTGCCATTGCCATTGCTTGGTGGAATAACTTGTGCTCTAACCCCTGAAATTGTTCACTGGACGCCAGAGACCCTACCTTCCTTTTTTCCAGAGTTACAAACTATCAGCCCTTTTCCTGAACATTTGGGCATAAGGCCCTGTGAGGAAGGGAGGGTGAAACCGAGGGAGCACTGTCTGCGGCACACAGGACAGGAAGGGGTTAATCATGGTGTGTGCGGCGGTTACGAGAGTAAAGGACTGTCAGATGTGAGCGGGGGTGCAGATGCGGAGAGAGTCGGAGTTGGGTTAATTAATTGGCTCTGTCTTTTTCTTTAAAAAGAGGAAATGGCGCGCCAGGTGGGGGAGGCCGAGCCACAAGGGACGGAGGAGACTGCAGGTCATGGGCCGAAAGAGGCGTTCGTCTGGGCTTATTAGTCGGCCGTGGAAACCGGTACTGGAAGGCCGACATGAACGGACGCAGTGGCGACAGCGGAAGACCAGGTTTGCCACGCGGAACGACGCCAACAAGGGAGCAGGTGAGCCTGCCGAAGATTGCAGTGGACGTTGCGAAATTAGCGCTGCTCACGAGGAGCAGGTGAACCTGTCAAAGAGAAAAGGGGTTGGGGTGGAGAAAAGGTTGAACTCTTACACTGCCATGCGGGATTAGTTCAGAACCGGGAGCAGTCTGGCCCGGAACATTATAAGTAGCGGACCACCATAGGAGAACTGGGACACCAGGCAGGGGTGAGGCAACCACTGCACTACTACCAGAATGTTGGACTACTTAGAAGTAACCATTAAGAAACAAAATAAAGACCTGTGCATAACTTTCCTTGAGTCTAAGCATGCTTTGTAACGAAACCCAAGTAGTGATAGGCCCCAGACAACCTAGGGAAAGACTTTTGAATTATCTGTGGACCTGTGGTGCATAAACTAATCGGTACTTTCATTTACAGGGGTTTGATTTGTCTTATGCCCTAATCTAGTGACTGTATGACATGCATTACTTACCGTAATAGCATTTCCGATGATTGTATCTGCTTAAATTCATATGCTGTGCATATAGTCCAACATCTAGTGGTAATCGCAGAATATTGTATCTTTCTTTTGAGGAATGAAATGGGACATTGACATGGGCGTGCCTGTAACACTATCCCCAACGTGACGTGTAGTGTACCCAAAATCCCTCACATGTCGAGGTCCCTCCGATTGTGTTTTTTCTGGAGAGAAAGGGAAAGAAAAAGCGAGGGAAAGAAAAACAGGGAGAGAAAAAGGTGTACGATGTCTATGTTCCTTCTACTCCAAGAGGGGAGGAAGGGTGGGTGCATGTGAATCTAAGCAGATACAATAATCACAAATGCTATTACGGTAAGTAATGCATGTCTTCTGATGCTTGTTAATCTGCTTAGAATCACATGATTTGCATAGTCTAGCGAGCACTATCCAGAGATGGTGGTGGGATGTGTGAAGGAACAGTAGCAAAGAGATGTCTTAGCACTGCTTGTCCCACCTGAGAATCAGACCTAGAATGTGTATCCAGAAAGTAGTGTTGTGTAACGGTGTGTACAGAAATCCAGGTTGCTGCTTTACAAATGGACTCAGGAGGAACTTTTGCACTGAATGCTATGGAAGCCCCCGTGCCCAGAGTAGAGTCTGCTCTAGGCTTGAAGGGCAGATCTCTCTTGGCAAGAGTGTAGCCCACTGTGATGCAGTTTACAATCCACCTTGAAATAGCTGATTTAGAGACAGGGACCCCTTCTCTGCCAGCTGCCACTGAAACTAAAAACTTATTTGTCTTCCTTAGTGGTTTAGTCTTTTTCAGATAATAGATCAGATCCATCCTCGCATTAAGTGTGTGGAGGATTCTTTCTGCCACGTTAGTGAGGTTCTGGAAAAAAGGTGGGTAGTTCTAGCGATTGGTTCACATGGAACTTCAAAATAAATGTAGGCGCAAATCTTGGGTGAGTCCTCAGGACCACCTTATCCTTGTGAATCGTGACAAATGGGTCTTGAACTGAAAGGGTCTGCAGTTCACCAACTCTCTTTATTGATGCAACTGCCACTAGGAAGGCGATCTTGTAAGTGAATGCTTTAAGGCTAGCCTTAAGCATAGGTTCAAAGGGCAGCCCCATTAGTCTAGTCAGTACAACTTTCAGGTCCCAGCAGGGAGTTGGATTGGAGATAGGGGGATGAAGTCTTTTAACCCCCTCCATAAAAGCCTTGATCACTGGAATTTTCCACCTTTTTCTGGGACGTGGTTCAAGCTGAAAGTGGACCTTGGAATTGAAAGCCAGGCCTGAATCTAGAAGGTGAGTCAGGTAAAGGACAATATGTGTTGGTGAGCAGTCAATAGGATTGATGGTCTTGGCATTGCACCAGATGACAAAGCGTTTCCATTTGTTGGAATAGCAATGTCCGGTGTTAGGTTTTCGTGCTTCTCTAAGTATGTCCATGCATCTTTGAGGAAGTTGATGTCCGAACTCTATGACCTCAAGAGCCAGACTGCTAAATTGAGAGTTTGCGGGCATGGATGAAGGGTTAGCCCCCCCGTCTTGTGACACCATGTTGTACGGGCATGGTAGCATCCTTGCAGGGGAGACTGACATTGCCATCAGATGAGGGAACCAGGGTTGGCGGGCCCACATCGGGGCCACCAGAATCTTCGTGACTGGTTCCTGGTGCATCTTGTGCACTATCTTTCTTGTTGAGTAGGGGAGTCTGGGGTAGAAAAATGTCCCCGACCATGGTATCCAGAGTCCGTAACCCTTGGAGCGGTTCTGCGGGTACCTGGAGGCTTAATCTGTGCATTGTGTGTTCTCCAGAGTTGCGAACAATTCAATCTCTGGGAAGCACCAGTCTGCGAAGACGTTGAGAACAACGTCTTCGTGCAATCGCCACTCCTACTTTACGGGTAGTGGGAAGTCTCTGCTGAGCATGTCTGCCAGAAGATTTGAGTTTCCCTGGAACGTGTTATGACAGGAGGAACATCTTGTGGTTGAGAGCCCATTTCCATATGTTCTGTGACAGTTTGGATAGCTGTGGAGAGTTCGTGCCCCCTTGCTATTTCAGGTAATACATGGCCGTGGTACTGTCATTGAGGGCTAGGACTCTTTCCCTGGAGACGCGTTTGAAAGGCCTTCAGGGCCTTGAACACTGCTAGCAGTTCCAACAGGTTTATGTGGCTGGCTGCTACCGCAGGGGACCAAACACTGTGCGCCGTCTGATGAAGGAGCCCACTCCCGACCCCGTCAGAGATGCCTCCGTGGTGAGATTGGCTTCTACTACGAGGTGGTGAAGGTTTTCCTTTGCAGAAGGTTTTCCCTTGACCACCACTGCAGAGATAACGAAGGCTGCCGAGACAACCACTAGGTAGTAGTGACAACCAGGGAGTCCGGAGTGGCATGCCCTCGGATTTACAAAGGTTCAGAAGGAGGGGGGCTAAACAGTTTCTCAACCCGAGGGTTGACAGCCCTTGTAAGGTAACGGGACAGCAAAGAAGGTGCAAGCCGCTTTTTGATGGAATTTAGCAGGGGAATTGCCTGACTTGCAGGTGGTTTTTCTTTCAGAATGTCCTTCACAAAGTCAGTGTTTTGAACAGCTTCCTGCGTGGTAATTTAGAAGTGGTCTGCAGCCCTTTTCAGGAGTGCATTAAAAGCCATTTGATCGTCAATAGACTATGCCTGCCTCTGTGGAGTCAAGGAGGGAGGATCCAGACAAATAGCGTCTGGTTTATGAGTTTGAGTGGGGGAAAGTCAAGGTATTACTTCTAAGGTTCTACAACGTATCCGCTGAGGGAGCTTGTGGGGTTGCATGTTTAGCCTTTAATGGTGCGGGTGTGCCCTTGTCGCCGGGTTGTGATCTCCCCATAGCAGTACCGGCGGCCTGCCGTCCGGGGACAGACAACTGTCAACCGGACGGTTCCGAGGAAAGGTCTATGGACTCCACATCAGAGCCATGGCTGCCGCTAGAGTCCTCATCACTCTCAGCCTGCATCGCGTAAACTGCCCACCGTTTCAAACGCCTATCCTTTAACATTTTAGGATGAAAAAGTTTGCAAGACTCACAAGATCGCTCGTCGTGGTCACGAGGTAAGCACCTATTGCACTTGCGATGGCTGTCCTTCCAAGGGTATTTTCGGTTACAAGACGGACAAAACTTAAATAGAGGCCTCTCCATAGCAGAGGGAAAAGGCAGCAGCCAGACCAGAAAGGGAAAAGGAAATGCATTCTCAGAGAATCAAACCCCAGGGCCCGACTCTCCCTACTATATACGCCTCGCTGAAGGGCCGAGGCCACGCGGTTGACAGCGTCGACCGATGCACGAGTCGTCAAAAGCAGTGGAAGTCTTCGGCTTAGGGGTCCACGAAGTAATCGAAGATGAAAGTCGAGACTAGACGACCAATGTCAGTGGGAGAAAGAAGTGACTCATTTTGCAATACATCTCTTTCGAGCTCAGCATAACGCGACCAACTAGTTGGGCGGAAAACAACAATCTGAGGGACCTCGATGCGTGAGGTATTTTGGGTACACAACACGTCACGTTAGGGATAGTGTTACAGGCATGCCCATGTCGACGTCCCCTTTCGAGCCTCGAAAGAGATGCAATATGCTATTACCACTAGATGTCGGACTATATGCACAGCATGTGATTCTAAGCATAATAACAAGCATCAGAAATATGTATTCTATTAGTGTTGTGTGATACTTCTACCTGTTAATAGTCATTTTTCACAGTGTTGCTTGGCCATAAATAAATAACTATTTTTATACATACTGTTCAAGTGTAATTTGTGACTCCCATTGTGTGTACTCATTGTGGACCCTTTACAAGCTGGTTTGGCTACAGCTCTCAGAGTTGTCCCCGTCACAATATAGGTTGGCCTTCTATACATCTGTCCCCCAGGCCAGATAATATAAAACCAGTCCTAACAAATTGGTGTACAGCGGTGGGATGACCATCTCCACTTAACACCTGGGTGTTTTGTGAAAAGGATCAGTATTAGGTACCTCAGTGTAGTGCACTGGTGGTGCATCCAGATAATACTTGCACAGTACACTGCGATTTTTGATTGCCTTGTAATTAACAGTCACCTACTAGAATAGTTAACATGGAGACAGTTACTTTCACTACTTTAAGTTCTTCTAAAGTGGATCACTTTAAAAAGTTGTGTAGTGACAGGGGCCTAACAGTCTCAGGCACTAAAGCTGAATGACAATGCATTACTTACCGTAAAAGCATTTCTGATGGTTGTATCTGCTTAGATTCACATGCTGTGCATAGGTCCGACATCCAGTGGTCACTGCGGAGTATTGCATTTTGTTTTTCGTAGTCGAAAAGGGGACGTCGACAAGGCGTGTCTGTAACACTATCCCTATAGTGACGTGCATTGTACCCACAATCCCTCACGCGTCGAGGTCCCTCTGTTTGTATTTTTCTGCCCTGAGGGAGCCTTCTAGACGTGAGTGAGTACAGAAAAGAGAGAATATATAAAAAAGGTGTCTATGTTCCTTCCATCCGAGCGGGGAGGAAGGGTGGGCGCATGTGAATCTAAGCAGATACAACCATCAGAAATGATTTTACGGTAAGTAATGCATTGTCTTCTGATGTTTGTTAATCTGCTTAGAATCACATGCTGTGCATAGACTAGCGAGCAGTACCCGGAGTTGGCGGTGGGTTATGAGAAGGAAAGTAGAGAAAAGATGTCTTAATACTGCCTGTCCCACCTGGGAGTCAGATCTAGAGTGTGTATCTAGACAGTAGTGTTTTGTAAAGGTGTGCACAGAACTCCAGGTAGCCGCTTTGCAGATGGACTCAAGGGGAACATTTGCAATGAATGCTATGGAAGCCCCAGTGCCTCGAGTGGAATGTGCTCTTGGCTTGAAGGGTAGTTCTCTCTTAGCAAGAGTGTAACAGAGAGTGATGCATAGAACAATCCATCTAGATATAGTGGACTTTGAAACTGCATCTCCTTCTCTTCCTGCTGCCACAGAGACAAAGAACTGATTAGTCTTTCTCAGTGGTCTGGTTCTTTCCATGTAGAACATGACTGCTCTGCGTACATCTAGTGTATGCAGACTTTTTTCTCCCAAGCTGGAAGGGTTTTGAAAGAACGTTGGTAGTTCTATAGACTGGTTTACATGAAATTTTTGGTGCAAACCTTGGGTGTGTGCGTAGAACCACTTTATCTTTGTGAACTGTTACGAAGGGGTCTAGTACAGAAAGAGCCTGTAGTTCACTTACTCTCCTAATGGAGGTGATAGCTATTAGGAAAGCAGTCTTAAGAGTGAGGTCTTTACGAGTTGCTTTGTGCATGGGTTCGAAAGGGGGGCCCATGAGTCTAGAAAGTACCACATTTAAGTCCCATCCGGGAGCTGGGTTAGCTATTGGAGGGTGTATTCTTTTTACCCCTTCCATGAAGGCTTTGATAACTGGTATCTTCCACCACGACACTTTAAGTTGGGAAGTGGTGTATGCAGAAAGTGCCGCTAGGTGGACTTTAATAGAATTGAACACTAGACCTGAATCCAGTAAATGGGTCAAGTATAGGACAATGTCAGTAGGAGAGCAGTCAATTGGGTTGATGCTCCTATTTGTACACCAGATGACAAATCTTTTCCATTTGCTAGCATAGCAGTGGCAAGTATTTGGTTTTCTGGCTTCCCTGAGGATGTCCATACATCTCTGAGGGAGTTGTAAATGGCCAAATTCTACGATCTCAGGAGCCAGGCTGCTAAGTTCATGGTTTGAGGGCATGGGTGCAGTGTCTTGCCCTTGTCTTGTGACAGCATGTTGTATGGGCAGGGAAGTTTCACTGGGGGAGATAGGGACATCTCCATCAAGTGAGCGAACCAAGGTTGCCGGGCCCACATTGGGGCCACTAGTATCATGGTAACCTGCTCCTGGTGCATCTTGTGCACCACTTTGTTGAGAAGGGGAGTCGGGGGAAAGGCGTAAACAAATTTCCCTGACCATTGAATCGACAGACCGTTCCCCTTGGATTGGTTCTGGGGGTACCTGGAGGCGTAATTTTGGCATTGTGAGTTTTCCATAGTTGCGAACAGGTCTATTTCCGGAAAACCCCATTGAGTGAAGACGTCTAAGACGATGTTTTCGTGCAATTGCCATTCGTACTCTTCGGGCAGTGGGAAGTCTCTGCTGAGCTTGTCTGCTAGCAGATTGAGTTTCCCTGGTACATGTTGCGATAGTAGAAACATGTTGTGTCTGAGAGCCCACTTCCATATATTCTGGGACAGTTTGGACAGTCCTGGAGAGTGAGTGCCCCCTTGTTTGTTGAGGTAGTACATGGCTGTGGTGCTGTCTGTGAGGACCATCACTGTCTTTCCTTGCAGGTGTTTCTGAAAGGCTTTCAGTGCCTTGAACACTGCTAGAAGTTCCAGCAGGTTTATATGTTTGGATGCTAAGCTCGGAGTCCACGCTCCGTGAGCAGTCTGATGGGATAGGTGAGCCCCCCATCCTGTGAGGGATGCGTCTGTGGTTAGAGTGGCTTCTACCGCGGGTGTGGCAAAAGTCTTCCCTATTAGCAGGTTTTCTTTTGTCCACCACCTCAGCGAAAGTACTAAGGCCTGCGAGACCACCACTAGATCGTCCCATTGTCCGCTGGCCTGACACCACTGGCTGTTGAGCCACTCCTGCATTGGGCGCATGCGCAGACGCGCGTGAGGTACCAAATAAATACATGACGCCATCATCCCTAGCAAGCGCATAGCTTTGCGTACCGTCACCTCCCGACCTGTTACATAATGGGGGATCTGAAACAGCATGTTTTGGACCCTCTCGTTGGAGGGGAAGACGAGGCCGTCCTTTGTTTGAATTAGAGCCCCTAAAAATTGTTTGGTTTGGCTGGGTTCTAGGCTGGACTTCTTTTCGTTGATGGAGAAGCCCAGTTGGTACAAAAGGTTTACAGTCTTTTGGGTATTGGAGAAGCATGTTTCGTAAGAATCCCCGGTTATGAGCCAGTCGTCGAGGTAAGGGTATATTGGGATGGATAGCCTTCGCAGGTGGGCCGCTGCTACTGCCAGTACTTTTGTGAATACTCTTGGAGCAGAAGCTATCCCGAAGGGTAGTACTCTGAATTGGTAGTGTTTGTTCTCTATCTTGAACCTGAGGTATTTTCTGTGTGCTGGCAACATTAAAATATGAAAGTATGCTTCTTTCATGTCTAGCGTTGTCATGTAATCCCCTTGTGATAACAGTGGGATTACTTCCTGCAAGGTCACCATACGGAACTTTTGTGGTTTGACAAAGTTGTTCGCTGGGCGCAGATCTAATACAGGGCGCATGGTTAAGTCCTTTTTGGGTACAAGGAAGTACACTGAATAAATACCTTCTGTTACCTGAGATAGGGGGACAGGTTCTATTGCTTCTTTTTTCAGCAGTTCTTTTACTTCTTGTAAAAGAATGGTGAGGTGCTCCGGTGATCTGCGTTGGTTTCGTGGGGGTTTGTACTTTGGGTAACCGTTGAATTCTATGCAGTATCCGTGGGTTATGGTTGATAATACCCATCGGTCTGACGATATTCCCTCCCATGCTGATAGGAACGATGTTAGCCGGCCCCCGACCGGTGATGCATGGGAGGGGACCCGAATCTTCGGGTCATTTGCTGGTATTGGGCGTGGAACCTCTGGGGCTGGAGCCACGACCTCTTCCTCTGCCACGCCGTTGGCCTCTTTGACTGAACTGGGTGTTACCCTGGTTAGAGGGCCAGTTGGTAGCAGAGTAACATTGTTGTTGGTTTTGCTGCTGTCTTTGGCCACGAAAGGAGCGTCTATTACCATAGCCTCGCCTGTTAGGGGGTCTAGATATTTGATCAAGAGTCTTGATGGTATCAAACTCTTTCTTAGCATGTTCTAGTGCCTCATCAACTGCCTTCCCAAACAGATGCGTCTGTTCTATGGGTTTATTTATGAGGGAGGCTTGGGTTTCGGGTTTAAAACCTGAATTGCGTAGCCAAACGTGTCGTTTGAGAAGTATTCCCTGAACCAGGGATCGGCCAGCAGTCTCAGCGGCATCTAGGGAGTTCTTAACGATGCCCTGGTTTACAAGTGTTCCCTCTGATATTATAGTTAGCAGACGTGACCGCAGGGGTTCAGGTGCGTCCTCTGCCTCGCTGCGCAGCTTGCTCCACTGTGCATCTGCGTAGCTAGCTAATAGGGAGTTGTTATTAGCAATTCTAGTAGAGAAGGCGGCGGAGGTCGTGATTCTCTTCCCAAGTGCGTACAGCTTCTTGCCTTCTTTGTCAGGTGGTGCTTCACTAGTGGATAGTGGTACCCCTGCTCTTTTCCTTGTGTTGGTAACTACAAGGGAGTCCGGAATAGAGTGTCCTCTGATGTATAAAGGGTCAGAGGATGAGGGGCTGAAGAGCTTTTCTATTCTAGGGTTGACCCCTCTTACTAAAGCTGGATTAGAAAGGGAAGGAGAAATTCTTCTCTTAATAGAAGCCAGGAGTGGAATAGACTGGCTAACAGGGGCTTTTTCTTTAATAACTCTTTCTACAAAGTCTATGTCAGGAAGAGCTTCCCCTGTGTCAAGCTCAAAATGCGCTGCTGCCTTGCGCAATAGTGCATTGAGGGAAGGTTGGTCATCTATGGGAGAGGAGTTCCCAATATGTGAATCCTTGAGAGGAGAAGGGTGAAAGGAATCAGGGTCTGAGTGCACTGATGGGGATTGCCACGGCTGCACTGACGGGGATTGCCAGGGCTGCGATGTAGCTGTATCCTCTTCGAAATTAGTGTAAGGATCTTCTTCGAACCCCTCTTCCTCAAGTTCTTCTTCTTGCCCACCCAAACACTCCTCATCTTCCTGAAGGTATTGCTCCTCCTCAGTGAGGTCATATACATCTGTGGAAGGGGGAACCAGCCTAGGAATCTTGACTCTAGGGTCATCCTGGGGCCATTCTCTTTGTCTTTTGTGAGTGGGTGGGTCTTGGTTTCCTAGAAACCTTTCCATTTTCTCCATGCAAGAATGGAGTCTTTCAAGGGTCTCATGGGGTACCCCTGAATAGTCTAGAGGGGGGAAATCTGTGTTTTCACCTTCGAACCGCTTCGAACGCTCCCACAACGTCGACGAGAGGTTACCGTCTCCTTCTGAAAAGCCCTCCGGTAGTTCAGAAGCATCCTTAGATGAAAGGGGCAGTTCTTGGCTACCTTTGTGCTTTTTCGTCGCGGTATTCGACGTTTGTTTCGTCGTCCGCGCACGTTTGTCTTCGGAGACAATTCTCGCTAGGCTCTCGACAACGAGTTTGTCCGTCGAGGGCTCTGGTGTCGACGTTGTGTGTGTTGCGCGTTGTACCTCGACGGCCGCTCTATGGAGTGTTACGTCGGATGTTTTTGGGGTAGCGCCCGTGTTAGATGAAAGCCCAATCGCTGGTCGCGGCTGCGTTTGCGGGTGGGGCTTGAGACCTTTACGGTCTGCGGTAGACGCCGGAGTGCCCTGCGTCCCCTTCGGCGCTGATGGATCCTTCGTTCTCGACGAAGAAGAGCCGTGGGTTGTATGTTTAGCCTTATGGGGTTTATGTGCGTCCTTGTCGCCGGGGTGTTCATCCCCATAAGCAGGGCGTGAGCCGAGCCCGTCGGGGCCGGGGACGGACGTCGAGGAGCGGGAACGCTCCTTCTGGGGGTTCATGCATTCCGTAACGGACGTCGAGTTATCGCCCTCCTCGTCACTTTCAGTAACAGCGGCAGCGGGTGAGGAAACTGACTTCGACATCGCGTAGTCCGCCCACCTTTTAACCCTTCGTTCTTTAAGGGTTCTAGGTTTCAAGAGCTTGCAGGCTGCGCAGCTGTCCTCTTTGTGATCGAGGGGCAAGCAACGATTACAGAGCTTGTGCTTATCCTTCCAAGTATATTTGCCCCTGCAGCGTGGGCAGAACTTAAAAGGTGTCCTCTCCATAGCTGAGGCAATAATAGCTGGCGATAACAACCCCAAGGGAAAGAAAGGGGAGAAAGAAAGACATTCTCAAAGAGAAGATAAAAGTTCGAACCCCCACTCTCCCTACTGTATGTTGGCCGTCGAGGCCAGGCCACGTGTTCGGCAGCGCCGAAGGATCTCCTCCGCTCTTCCTCTCCGTCGAAAATCTGTTCGGCGGAGAAACAGCTTCACAGCTAACGTCGAGGGGAGGGATCGTTAATAATATATTAAGTATAACAAAGGACCGAGGTCCGTGGCAAGTATTAGCAATGTCTCTCTAGGATCCTATAGGGCTACTGAGCTACATAGCATAGCAGTAGAGGAGATCCCTAGGGGAAGATCAGTATGGGCCAACAACGAAGGAAAACATCATACCCAGGCCTGTGGAAAAAGGCCTGCTTCCAGTGGAAGGGTTCCCCTCCAGTGAAGCAAAGGATACAACAGGGAGGTGGGTTACTGGAAAGTAAGCCCACAGAGCCCACCAGAGAAAACCTTGAGAGGATGGAGGTTTCTCAGGAGGTAAGGCCCTTCCTCCTACAGTTGGGGTGCGACACACACCTAGTGGTTCATCCGAGTGTCAGGATACCACCAGAGTGGTCTAACACTTTCTTGCTGGCCCAAGATGGGGATCACAGGAGAAACCCACTGCAGGGGTCTCCCTCTTTGTCACCAGGTTGACAGAAGCGAGACAAGTATTCACATACTCCAGAGTTCCCTTTAAAGAGTGGACTCATTTGTACCAGAGGCAAGGCCTACTTTGTTTAGCCCTTTGACCCTGCATACCTCAGGTAGTAAGTCGCAAATGGTGGTTGCTGATCACACCATATGCCTTAATGCCTACCCACAGAGAATGACTGCCAAGTCAATCATTGATGCCTTACTGAATGACAGCCCCAGAGGCAGCGCCTCTACTTAGCTCACTAGTGGTCAGACCCAGTGGAGAGAGAGTGAAGTGACCTGTCAAGTGTCACTTCGCTGTCCTCCACAGGAAGATGGTCAAAGAGAGAACTGTCAGTTCTTTCCCAAGTTTGAATGGAGTCTTCAGTGAGCTCCAGAGAAAGAGGTGGGATCTTCTCCTGTCAACAGAGATATTATGGTTCGGGAAGATATCTCGCGCTCACACCACAAAAACAATCTGTAGGATTTCTTGTTACATGTCCAATGTCATTCAATATTAGTGAAAGCAAAATTCGGTGTCACTCCAAAAGATCAATTTCAGTGATGATTCACAAAAATATATATTTAATTTCTCAAATTGTGAACAGCCGACACATGTTTCGACCACGCGCTCGTTTTCAAGGCCCATAGGTAGTTCTCTATACCCTCTCAAATTTAGGTTTGGATGTCCCAAAGATTGTCACACGTGATCTATCCTCTCTGAGTCACTGAACACTTCTGTGTCAATCCTGTAAGGAGTATCCTGATATTATGATTCTTGGTATAAGTATGAGATATGTTGATTGCATCAATGACTTGATAATTTGACATTCAGGTTCAAAAAGCTGTCTGTCACCTGGCCTTATAATAGGGCTGAATCCCTTTCGTCTTAGTCTCTAGGCAATGCTCGAACTGGTTTCTCCTTTCGCTATATCCCCTGTCAACCCCATTTAGTAAATCCATGAACACATGCGAGTGGTCTTGGCCTTGCCACGTTTCACAGTTTAGCAAGGTAAACTATTCAGAAGTCCTTGGTGGACCTGGACAGGTTACCATAAAGTTTCCTATGAATAGTTTCCCATGAATTGTCCTGATGCAGAGGAAGAAGAACATCGTGCCTGCGATATCTACCACAGCCCACCTCCATCCACAGCTGCATTCATCATCAAGGTAAACCCAGTGGGCTTTAACCAGCAGGGGACTTTGTTTGACCATATTTTATATATATTAATAAGCAGCTTTTTACAGACACGCTCTAAATTGTCCATACGAAGCGCAATTGTCCGTGCAACAGTTTTCTTCTTTGGGCATCCGTTTTCTTTTTAAAGCATCCCTGGGGTCAAGAAAAGCTTTCTACATGCTTGTGGGTGCTTGGTGTGCACCTTCCAAGATGGCCGCCCCTGCCTAGGGCAGAGGACCCACCCACTGCTTTCAGGCCTACCCCCCTCCACCATTGGCTACCTCTTAGCATTTGGGGCAATAAGTGGCACCAGCAGGCAGAAGCCGGCCCCTGCACCAAAGTCCCACATCTAGGCCCCGTGCTTGTCTGGGCTCAGGTGGGCCCCCACCTTATTGCCCCTCCACAAACAATGCTGCAGCCTCCTGTGCACGACTTGCTGCTGAATGAACTTAGACCACAGCACCCCAGGTCCCCCTTCCTGCACAAACGTAAGTTATGGCTGAACTGTACTATTGCCTCCTCCGTGCCAATCCTATTCTGCCATTCTCTTTTGACCAGCTTCACTGCACTGTTCTACAATTGGTAAATTCACTCAAGTTGTGTTTCCAGTTGTGCCTTACATCGCGCATCCTTTTTTTGTGCACTGATTGTAATCAATTTTAAAATCGAATCTAGGTGGGTGTGCTTTTCATCTTGCATCCATTTTGGTGCACTTTACTGTACTTTGGACTGACATCTTGCATTCTTGTTGTGCACTGCATTGTATTCCTTTTGCATCTCACCTTTTGCTTTGCATTGTAATTGTGCCCTCCTTACCACCTGTGAGCAAGTTCCCAGAACTGTGCAGTGCAGCCCCCCCCCCTCTTCCTCCTCACAACTATCCTCTGCCACTGAGATGGCTCTCACCATCTCTCCAAAATGTTCTAATTGTTTCACTATCACCTATCCTCCCTCTCTCACGAAATCTGGATGGAAGCACACAAAACAATAAAAAAATAAATAAAAAGACATCCTGGGTGCAAATCCTGGCCTTCCCATCGCAGACACCTATGTCAGTGCATCTTCCAGAGCAGAGAGATCTTCACTGATATCCTATTCTCTGTCGCCTCTCCAAACCTATGGACTCCTCTCTACTCTCTCCACTTTCTCATCCTCTCCCATTAATGGTGGTACCAAGTGGGAAGTCCTCTTGGCGGGCTACTTCGCCTCACGCTGCATCATTAATGTCTATCACACTGGCACTATTCTGGTTCAGGGTCCTGAGGCAATTCTTCTCTTTGACTGGATCCTACCATCCCAGATTGACTTTCTGCCTTCTCTTTCCTCTCCCCCCTCTTCCCCTTCTGCCCCCCCCCCTCTGACTGAAGTACCACGCCCCTGTACTCCACCTCGAAAACCTTCAAAAGGCAGAAACCGCCTCCACCTGGTGACACTGAACGCCCACTCAGCCAACAAACCCTTTGCTGAAATCGGTCTCCTTCTTGAAGACACTGATCTTGACATTCTCGCTCTGAGACCTGGTTCAACACGAGCTCAGTCGCCGCTTTTGAATCCCTCCTACTTGATGGCTTTAAGATAATTTCCAAGCCACGGCCTCACCGTAGTGGCGGTGGGGTTGCCTAAATCTTCCCTGAGTGGATACCCTCTTCCATCTTAACCATTCAGCTCTACTCTTCCTTTGAGAGCCTAGTATGCAAGCTGGTCATCTCTCCCTCCTCCACCCAGACTACTACTACCATTTACCAACCTCCAGGCGCTACCTCCCCATTACTCTCTGAATGGGCCGATTTATGTTCTTCCTTACTTTCTAACTCCTCCAACCTGCTCCTTCTGGGGGACTTCTAACATCCAATTGGACTCTCCTGACAGCGCCTTCTCTTTTCATTGACCACTGCAACTCATCCCTCTCCCTTCTGAATCAAGCCACTCTGCTGGACACACTCTGGACGCCCTCATGCACTCTGACCTCCCTCTCTCTCTCGTCTCCCATGGTCACCACTCTCTCTTGGTCAGACCACTCCCTTCTCTGCTCCCACCTCGGTCCCTATGGCAAGTACCTCTCCTCCAAAAGCCCTGACAACCTCGTTCAGGAACATTCACACGATGAAACAAGTGTCAGCTACTGCCTTCACTTATCTCCCTTCCTTCCCCCAACTTAGATTCTACCACGGATACTGCTCTCAGCAACTTCCACCTGTCCATCACCAACACCCTTGACATTCTTTCTCCAGTCATGAGGATCCGCTTGAAACCCGCCTCTAAGCGCAACACCTGGTATGACTCCGAACTTGCAGCCCTGAAACGAGGGTGCAGAGCAACAGAATGGTAGTGGCAAACCTCAGACGCACCTCTGACAAACTGGCCTGCGCCGTCTCCAAAGGAAATACAGACTCGCAATCCATGCCAAGAAAAGAGCCCACATTCAGGCACGGGTATCTGGTGCCTCGAACAACACAGCTGAACTTTTCAAAATCTGCAGGGAAGCCAACCCCTCCACAGTATCCTCCTCCCCTACTCCCACTCAGGCCCTCTGCAATGCACTTACCACTGACTTCACCACCAAAACCCAGGACATCCTGACCAGCCTCGTTACACACTCTCCCATCCCATCCCTCACCCCCTTGCGTCCCTTGTCCCACCTGATGAACTCACCAGAGCTGTCTGCTCCATGAAGGTCCCTACCAAACAGGTTTCCCCTAGCGCTTCAAGAACCATCAAGGACAACATTGGCTCTCTTGCCCCTGCGCTTGCCGATCTCTGTGATCACTCCTTTGCTACTGGTTCTTTCTCCTCCTCCCTCAAGTACTCCTTTGTGTGCCCCCTCCGTAATTAACAGTCAACTGACCCTACCTGTCCAGCCAACTACCGCCCTATCTCCATCACCCCCTTCCTGGGGAAACTGAAGTTGGCCCTGTCCCAACTGAACTCTCACACTGAACTTGTTGGTGGTCTCCACAGAAACTGCTCTTCTGAACACCTGTGAAGAACTGCTCGCATCCCTGGATTCCAACTCCCTAGCTGTCCTCATTCTTGATCTTTCCTCTGCATTTGACACGGTCAACCACTCCATCCGCATACATAGGCTCCACAACACCCTTGGTATCTTGGAGCGGGCACTGGACTGGCTGACCTCCTTCCTTACTGGCCGCTCCTCTCAAGTCATCCTTGGCACCTTTTCCTCTCCTACTTTCTTCTCCTATTGTGGTGTCCCCCAAGGCTCTATCCTCTCGCCCTGGCTCTTTAGGTATTACCCAAATTGGTTGTTTACAATTGACCGTATGGTCAATCTGGCCGAATTCGGCTAGTACCATTTGATCGTTTGGAAACAATCAATTTGGGTAATCGCTAACAAACTTGGGGGGCAGGGTTTGCAGGGGTTTACCCCGCTCCCCATGTTTGGTAGTGATGGACGTCAGGTGCATCAGGGGGTGTCCACCGCTTCAGGAGGTTTGGAGGCAGGAAAAAAAAAAAAAAAGGAAAATAAAAAAAAGGAGAAAAGCAGACCCTGCAGCGTCGGATCTGACCAGCGTTGGAGGGCCGGATCCGATGCCGCAGGGTCAGAAAATGAGAGACAGTGAAAAGGTAAGTATGGGTGGTTTTCGTTTCGGCGGATTTGGCAGCGGCCAAATTGGCTTGGCGGCCGAATGGACCACAGTCAATTCGGCCACAAACAATTGTGCCACAGCCAAACCGTATACATCCGCTCTTTACAATCTACCTTTCTCAGCTGGCACTCATCTCCTCATTCTTCCCCCAACTTCCAGCGTTAGGAAGAGGACACACAACTTTTCTTCAAACTTCATGCTGACTGTCTTTCTGCCATTCATGTCTGCTGCACTTCCAATGATCTCTACCTCAATGCCAGCAAAACATAGATCCTTCCCATTGGCACCCTTGCTCCCGACTTCTGGCCTTCCTCCATGGGCTCTCCCCCTCCCCCACCCCCTGCTAACTCCTCTGAAGCCAGAAACCTTCGAGTTAGCTTCGACTCCCCCCTCTCCTTCCTCCCTCCCTCACATTCGAGACATTGCCAAGAAGTCACACTTTCAGCTTTTCCTTCTCAAAGGAATTCTGCCATTTCTCACCTTACCCCAGAAGCCCAAGGTTATCCAAGCCCTAGTTCTCTCTAGGCGTGACTATTGCAATGGCCTCCTCAATCTTCCTTCTTCCACTCTGCGTCCTCTCCAACTAATCCAGAATAGGACAGCAAGGCTTATCCTTGGCCTCAAGCCCAGGGACAGCATTTATCCTGCTCTAAAAAGTCTTCACTGGCTCCCGGTTGCTTCACGGATTAAATTCAAATCCCTCTGCATCATGCACAAGGCTTTCTGGGGTCGGGGACCACACTATCTGCAACTGTCTCACTAAATATTCCCCCTCTAGACCCCTGCATTGCTCTGGCACCAACTCTTTATGTGTAAAGCGTTTCGCTAAACAGAGGGCAGGAGGTCGATCTCTTTCCTCAACTGATTCCCTTCTTTGGAACAGCCTCCCTCTTCATCTTGAGCAGGACTTTCCTAAATTCTGGTAGCTCCAAGACTTTCCTCTTCACCTCAGCCTTCCTCTCCACTCTCCTCTGCTAATCTCACAGATACTTGTTTGGTGTTCAGGGCCCTTATGCATCCACGGGGCCCTGACCTCCCACACTGAATCCCCCCCAGCTTCCATCTTCCCTCAGCACTTGCTCGACTTACCCTCCGCCCTGGAGGACCACACTTACCTTACATTGCACTTTTTGTTGCTCGCCCATCAGCACCACGGCACCTATCCCATTCCCCCTCCCTTCTGCACTTGCATGTTCTGAACACTCACAGGGAATAGTAGGTTTGTCTCCCACTGTATTAATATTTGTATGCATTTCAATCGTTTTTCCATCCTCTTGTCCCCTCCCTGTTGCCCTGTGGGCGTTTTGAAACTGTATTTACTTCCTGTATAGGTGCCTAACAAGCAAACAAATATATAAAATAGTGTGGAGATTTCTATCTTGATAGATAGAATGGGGGCCCTGCGTATGCCTACAGAGAAGGAGTCAAGAGGAATCTGGGTGTCTCCCTGCCCTGTGCCAAAGTAGCCCTTCTAATGGCTTAAGTGAGGATTACCTAGTGTCCCTCACCTGACCCCACATCAGCAAGGTGAGCTGGAGATTTTGCTGAGGCAATCTCCCTCCTTGTTGTCACTGAAACCCTTTGTAACAGATTGGTGTAAACCAGACTATTCTGGGAGTTGGTGAACCCACCAAGTTTGGGTGTTGTGATGGTTCAGACCAAACAATAAGTTTGGACAGTTGGTGTGAGATCCACTGTGTGTTGGAACAAGGAGTGTGTGAGGACTCTAGCTGTCTGAGAATCTGGAGAAACATACAGGTAAAGCCAAATTGGGATTCTATATGGACACTAGAGCTATGTATTCTGTCGCCAAGACAAATGCACACCAAGAGGTAACAACTTCGTGGGTCGGCTCTGTACTGAAAAGTACAGTTGCCTTTTTGATCTCTCTGCAGGGTATGGAAACATATTCCTTGTAGTCTATGCTAAGGAGGAGACAGCAGTTTCAGCCTTTTCAGATCCTTAATCCAATGTATGGACTTCTGGATTGGTGGCTGCAACCGACACCCGTCAAATAAGATTAGCCCCTGATCTGAATGGGAAAAAGGAACTCAGCAATACATACCTGGATGACATGGCAGATTCAACCCCCACTTGGAAGGAACTGGGAATAACTGAAGAGACTGGGTTTCATGACCTTCATCAGGCCAACTTGTTCTGGGAGACAACCAAGTGTCAAACTGAACAGGAGCCCTTGGCCTTCCTTGAGCATAATGTTGGTGTATGTGGGGACAAGAAGCAACCTCTTGTCAGTTAAGTACTTCATGTACAGAACTGGGCAAACCCCACTACCCAAGCAAGGACTTCCCTGGCTATAGCAATATAGCTGCCCCTCTGACTGACCTCACTAATGCAAGGGGTTCTAAAGAATTCTTATGGACCCTTGAGTGTGAGAGGGCATTCACCGACACTGCCACACCATTCTGAGCAAACCTATCCTCTTGTCTCCATCCTAGCACTATGGAATGAAAACAGATTTAGTGCTATCACCCATGAACTTAACTACCTCAAAGGGCCACAAAGGTTTATCCAGAACACTTAAGAGTATGCTCTGCATACTGCTTCCCTCTTTGCGTGGAGATACAAGGAGAAGGAAGAATGTTGGGTAATACAAGGGTTGTAACTTTACAGTGGAATTACTTTGTGAATGGCACTGCCTTGCTGACAGGGGATGATATCATACTTCTCCTTTATAAGTTACACTTTAGTCAGGATGGCTCATTCAAAAGAAACACTTAGTCAGGATGGTTATGCAACAATTCATCAAAACAAAGTGATGGATTTGACGCTTCTTTTCAACCACAACCTTTTACTATAATCACATTGTTCCAAACTCTCCACACTTGAATCATCAATGAGGAGATTTGAACCAACAAATGCTTCTCGGATAACTTCAAAACACAATTGGTTTACATTTTCATCCACAAGGATCTTTCACAAAAAGGATATTGATTCTCTTGTTGATCCATTTGCCTTAAGCAATGCAGGTTACAGTTCTCCCCCCCCCCTGATCCTTTTTACAAGGGGTGTTTTGCTCTTTCAGTCTTCAGTCTGATTTCTATAAAACACAACCTTTGGCTGTTGGCAATATGGTTTACAACCTGCTCTTTCTGGCTAGCTTGTTCTGTGAAGGGTATATTCACATTAACTTGGCATCACGCTCAGCCTTCTCTGGCTTTGACAATGCAGGCTACAATGTCCCCTTATTGGATATCCCTCTTTAGGAAAGAGGTGTTTATTATTATTTACTTTTGCTTCTGTTTGGCAATGCAGGTTACAATATTCCCCCATTTGGAATCCCTTAGTAGAGGAGTTGTGCCCAGTTTGCCTCAATTCAATTGTTCAATATGCAAAACAATGATTACCCAGCAGTCCCCTTCAGAGCGACCTGGGGGTATCTATCTCAGGCCAACTCACCGATAAGCTCTGGCATCGCCTGACACGCTGATATCGCTTCTTTCTTTGGGACCTCCTCAGTGTCTATTTGGTGAAAACCCAATACCAGAGCAGTTCACAGGACGCAGAGAGCATCCCTCTCTCTCTGGATGTCTGGCTTCATTTCCGCTTCCCGTTGCGTGTCCTCTGCATGAATCAGTAGTCCCGACCTACGACACATTTTTCTGCACAGCGTCCCGCTGTCAGCACAGTGTCAACTCCAGCTGCAGCTTCTCCCTGCTACTTCTCTTTGGGCCACACCTCAAAGGCCTTTAAATTATTAAAGGTCCCACTCGGGTGTGGGGAATTACAACAAGTAGACCGTTCTACAGTTTAGCAACTCTGGACCCCGCTTCCTCGTCAGGAGTCCATAATGTTCTTGTTCCTTTTAAGATCACATCATCAGTTTTACAATAAGCCATTAAGACTTTATTAGGGAAATTATCCAGAGGGTTCTCCCATTATTCTTGACCTGAACCCCCACTCCCCCCACAAACCCCCATGTGATCCTGCAGCATAATGTCACCCCCAGGGTCAGGACCAGCTAGCGGCTGCCTTCCAAGGTCAACATAAGAGGTCCAGGTGAGGGGTTTTGCGATGATCACCTCAGATTCATCATAAGATTGGTGGACAACATTCACAAGTCTGTGTGGGGCATGGGGGCCAAAAATGGTCATGTTTCTCCTGGCAGCCTTACTCATATTAGTAACAGGCTATCTCCTTTACAAGCCAATTATGGCTTGCTGCACCAGCAGTAGGAATAATTTTACCAGTATAGCTTTTCATACATTCCTGTACACAGGCGTAGGGAGACTAGATCAATACATCAACCAGGAAGAATTGACCGACTAGGATGGAAGCAGAATGATTTTAGTGAAAAACTAGATTAAAAAAAAGGAGGAACTGAAGTTGTAATTTTGTTAATACATTTTTTGCTGCTTGCTTCCAAGCTGACATATATGCTTGCATTAGGGGAAAGGGTTTTATGCTAAAGACAGATGTGCACGTTGGCAACTAAATCCCTTGTGGAATGAAATCATGGAAGAGCTGTTATGAACGACAGCCAGGCCTCATTTGTCAGCACACAAGATAAGGCAGGGAAGCCTCCCTGTGTCAATAGCCATGGTTTGCTCTGTATTCTGGGAATCAATACCAGCCAAGATTGTCTTAGATAACAGGTCGTACACTATGACCCATTTACCTCCAACTTTAAAGTTGTTTGCGGGTATATGAATGTTGAAAGAAAAAGGGATACTATGATGGGACACTAAACTCAAAGCACATTTTCTGAAAGCCGACGGTGTGTCTGTGGTCAGTTTATTCAGCAGAATAAATCGCTCTTCACCCAAATCCCTTCCAGAAGTGAGAGAGAAGAACTGGACCTTACAGAATGGCCATACAAAATAAAAAACAGGCCTCACCAACAATACTAAATCAGGATGGGTACTCTCTCCAGAACCCGAGTGGTGTATTGGCAACTTAATAAAGGGAAGGTTATCGTGAGGAAAATACATTTTTCAACTTAACATCTGATCAGCACAGGACCAAGATCCCTTAGTCCTACATTGTGGGAGGACAAGCAGGAAGACACCAAAGCAAGAACATGCCATGATATATGATATGATATGATATATGATATGATATGGCATTTGTAACTTGCCTATACACAAGTGTTTCAAGGCGCGACGAGGCGGGGGGGCAGGGGGAGACAGACAACGATCGTACTAGGCCAGGTGTCATTCAGATCGCGCAAGTGCAAGGCTAGAGGGGAAAGGGAAAAGTGCAAGGGGAAGGGGAGAGGGGAAAATGCAGTACACGGTTAGTAGAATACAAGATAAATAATAGGGCCAGCTGGTGGCAAGTGCAAGGTAAGTGCAGGGAGGAGGGGCTGTAGGATACAGAGACAGTCCCGTAGTGCAGGTAGGCAGTGCAGGGAAGAGTGGCTGGGCCAAGGACCGAGATCGGTGAGTGGCCCAGTTGCAGATTCAGTGCAGGTTCGGTGATTTTAGCAGGGGAGAGAGGGAGAGAAAGCGGAGGCAAAGAGGAAGGTTTTGAGGTGCTTCCGGAACCGGAGATGGTTCTCCTCAAGTTTCAGGGAGGCAGGAAGGCTGTTCCAGAGGGAGGCCCCTGCTGCGGAGAGAGATCTACCCCCAACTCGTTGCTTGGAGAAGCGGCTGACCCCGAGAGATATTTAGGAAGAGAGAGTTGAAGGTATTTTGGCCCAAGGCCCCAGAAGGCCTTGTGGACAATGCAGAGGGTTTTGAACTTAATCCTCGCAGCCACTGGGAGCCAGTGTAGTGATTTCAGTCCTGGAGAGATGCGGTCCCTGGGCTTGAGACCAAGGACAAGTCTCGCAGTCCTGTTCTGGATGAGTTGCAAAGGGCGGAGAGTAGAGGCAGGAAGATTTAGATAGAGGCTGTTACAGTAGTCCAGCTTCGAGAGAACCAGGGCTCTACAGACAGTGAGCTTCTGGGGGAAGGAGAGGAAAGGAAGGATACCTCTGAGGAGGTGTAGCTGGTAGTGTGACTTCTTAGAGACGTCAGATATGTGAGGAGAGAAAGAGTGTGGAGTCAAAGATGAGCCCGAGGTTTTTTGCCTTGCAAGTAGGAGCAGGGAGAGGGCCAAGGGAGGCCGGCCACAGAGCTGCAGGGAAGGAGGGAGTGGGTGTGCCGATGAGTAGAATCTCAGTCTTACTGGCATTAAGGCAGAGGTCGTTGGCGGCACACCATTCATGGATAGCAGAAAGACAGTCAGAGATGTGGGAAGGGGAAGAGGAGGCCGAGGGTAGCCTGAAAATGAGCTGGGTATCATCCACGTAGCACTGAAAGTTGGAACAGAGAGCGGCGATCCGGTGAGCAAGAAGTGCCAGATACTGGTTGAACAGCCAGGGGGAGAGGCGAGATCCCTGGGGGACACCACAGGTAGAGAAAAAGATGTCAGAGAGGAAGGACCCCAGTTGGACCTGGGAGGGTCGATTGGAGAGGAAGGAGGTAAGTCACGCCAGAGCCTGACCAGTGATACCCAGGTTATCACAGAGACGGTTGAGCAGGATGGTGAGGTTGACAGTGTCAAAGGCAGAAGAAAGATCGAGCAAAATGAGAACACAAGGGGTGTTAGAGTCAAGGTTTGAGAGCAGGTCCTCATGGATGTTCAGGAGAGCAGTTTCCGTGCTTCTGGCAGCTCTGAAGCCGGACTGATGGCCATGAAGACTACCAACAGATTCAGCATGGAGATTAAGCTGGGAGATGGCAAGTTTCTCAAGGAGCTTGCCCAGGAAGGGAGTGATAGAGAACATGCCATGAAAGCCTTGATGGGAGTGAGCCTGATGGAGGGATGGTCTTCTGTGGCAGAGAGATCAATGCGAATGAGGATAGATGACAGGTGGAAGTGGTGGGCAATACTAGGTAAGTTAAAACTATGGGAAAGCACTGTCGCAGTGCAGGGTCTGTTCTGGACCTCAGACTAGAGAGTTACAGACTAGGCGTTACTGTCCATGGGCTGTCAAGTAGTCCATGACTCTACTGAGTCATGGACTACTTGACAGCCCATGGACACAGTTGTCACGATGCCCGCTCCCGGGGAGCCGGCTCAGGCCCTGCGTCCCCGAAAGCGGACATCAAGTCCCCGGGGAAGGTCCCAGCAACCCCTTATAGGGGCCCTTTGGACAGCGTGCTGGCGCCTATGGCGCCAGGCTCATAGAAAACGTCAGTCCTGGCGCCATAGGCGCCAGGCTCATTATGAAAGTGTTTGGGTGCACTTACCTGATGCAGACCATGCTGCAGAACCCCGGCCTCCTTGAGGCCTGAAAGGAACTACTTTACCTGTGGGACTCATTTACCACCCGGGCGTGGTCGGGGAAGGATACATACCTGATTGGAGGAAGGACACATTCTAGGAACTTCTTCCAAGGCTATTTAAATCACACCCGATCAGCCACACGTGCTTCGCGTTGTTCTGCATCTAGCAGATGGACGCTCACCGTGTCTGCTCCTGCATCTTGACTTCTGCCACACCTGCCAGCATCCTGAATCACCTGCAAAGGAAGGGAACAAGAGAACAGAAGAAGGAAAAGGCCTCACCTGCTAAATCTGCATCCCAGAGACATTTCGCCGACAATCCTGAAAAGGAAGACATTTATTTTTAAAAGCACATCGCATCAATCGCTGCAGCGCCGCATTCTACTCACCTTTACAGGGCGCCTCCATGTTCTGCAGCGACCATCCGGATTCGCAGTCGCGCCCCCGTGCCTTAGGGAGAAAAAGACAAGAACAAAAGTGAGAGAAAGAAGGGAAAAGGGAAGCTAAAACTCCATGTCAAGACTTACCTGTTGGGTCATTCCCTTTTCATTTCGGGTCCGCGCCGCATCCAGGCATTTTCGGACCCCGGCCCCTAAGGGGAAAAAGAATTCAGCGTTAATGAGTGAATGAAAAGACATTACCAAAACACTCATTAAAGACTTACCTGATTTCCACAAGGATTTCACCGCTCACCTCGGGTCGGTGCCTGTTCCCCGGCATTCCGTACCCCGGCCCCTATGGGGAAAAAGACACTAGCATTAGAACATTAATGCATGGACACAAGGGGAACCACTTATAGAAAACTTACCTGGAAGCCAAGCAAGTTTGGTTCTCACCCATCCGAAAATCCAGTGACGTAACTGGATACCAATGCGCCCCTGCATCAGAAGCAGGATGGAGAGCTCGTCCTTCCAGACCCTAAGGTGAGACGCTACGGGGAAGCACAGAAGGGTTTCGAGGAGGGTGAGAGGGGTAAGTGGGAGGCCGATTGTATTACCCCGCAGACAGTTAACCCCATATTCTCACCTACAGAAGGATACTTCTGCGAGTCAGACAAGCCAGATCTGGGGCCCGGTCCAGTCCGTCTTCCGAACCCTGCGCATCACCTTAGACGAGGACAAAGCAGCGCGAACCAGGCCAGCGCCCCCGTGGGAGTCAGGTGAGCGTTACAGAACGCAAAGCCTTCCTACAAATTCCCACCCAGGCGCTATGGAAACTTCTGAGACTGATCAGTTGGCCCAATTACTGGGGGTATTACGGGCCGAAGTACATGCCGCTCTTCAAGAGACTAATGCCCTCAAGAGGGAATTAATAATATCAAAGGAAAGAAATGATGACCTGGCCAGACAGCTTTTGCAAGGTCAAGCTGGACAAACTCCTCTACCCTGTTCCGGAGGGAACCCCGCTCCTGTGGTTCCCAGTAACCCTGTGCAGATTAATCTACCTGGAAACATGCCGCTGGCCCCACCTGAACGCTTTGCTGGGGACCCCAAACGATTCGCCGTATTCATGAATCAGTGTCGTTTGCATTTCCTATGCAGACCTGGGGCCTTCCCTAATGATCAGACCAAAGTAGCCTTTGTATTGTCATATCTCAGCGGCTGCGCTGCCGATTGGTCAGTTCCACTGGTTACTCAAGATGACCCGATTCTCCGTGATTTTCAAGGATTTCAAGCAAGCATGGAAAGGTTATTTGCTCGACACTCTCAGGGGCAGGCTCTGGATGATGAACTTCTATCCCTGCGACAGGGCAATCAGGACCTCCTATCCTATATTGCAACCTTTAATAGACTAATTGTGGAAACGGGATGGCCAGAGGATAAAAGAGTCACGTTATTTTATCGAGGTCTACACGGAGAACTTAAAGATGTCTTGGTCCAAGTTGTAAATCCGCCCCAAGAATGCACAGAATATATAGACTTAGTGGTCCAATTGGATCACAGACTTCAAAACAGAAAAACAGATCGGTCCAGGTTTGAGACCCGGGTGTTGGTCAAGACCCATGCTAACCCCAAGGGAGTTGATGTATCTGAGCCTATGCAAATTGGAGGGGTTAAAGAACCCTTAACTCAAAAGGAACGTGAAAGGAGGCGGCAGTTAAAATTATGTCTTTATTGTGGGAACTCTGGACACTTTCTACGAGATTGCCCGGCAAAACCGCCCCGAAAAGCGGCAGGAGCCGCTGATAAAAACCATGAGGACTCTGTTTCAGGAAACGACTCAGCCCGACAAGCGTAGGGGTCCCCTTGCCGAGCTTGAAAACTAACTCTCAGACCTCACATTTCATTGTGCCAATGGTTCTCGTAGATCCAGAAAAGCCTAAGCGGTTGCATGCAATAAAGGCATACATCGATAGTGGGGCTATTGGAAACTATGTGGATCGTGAATTGGCCTCTAGGATTAACCTCCCTCTCCGTCCTAAAACCAGCAAAGATGTCATCACCACAGTCGATGGAACTGAAATTGCCTCTGGACCGGTAACACATTCCACTACTGGGGTGACTCTTATTGGTCCTGACGGCCATCGGGAGGCAGTTGTGTTTGATGTAATCAAGGCTCCACAGTTTCAGGTTATTCTTGGAATTCCTTGGTTAGAGACACATAATCCTCGAATTGATTGGCGAGCTAAGAGAATAACCTTCCAGGATTGTGCACATACATGCTACCCAGAAAACCTGAAGATTAATCTAGCATCTGTAACCTCAGCCTCCATGCAATTACCTCCGGAATACCAGGACTTTCAGGACGTCTTCCAAAAGGAACAGGCCAACACGTTACCTCCTCACTGATCGTACGATTGCCAAATCGATCTGGTGCCCGGTGCACAACCCCCTTGTAGCAGGATTTATGCCCTTACCGAACCTGAGAACCTGCATTTGAGACAATATTTGGAATCATACCTCGCCAATGGTTTTATTTGCCCGTCAAAGTCCCCGGCATCCTCGGCTTTGTTCTTCGTGCCTAAAAAAGAAGGCGACCTTAGAACTTGTATCGATTACCGCGCATTGAACCAGATAATGGTTAAAAACTGTTATCCTCTGCCTCTGATTCCTGAACTCCTTGACCAGGTGAAGGACGCTTACATGTACACCAAGTTAGATCTCCGGGAGGCATATCATCTGGTGCGAGTAAAAGAAGGCGACGAATGGAAAACAGCCTTCCGTACAAAATATGGATTATTCGAATACCAGGCAATGCCTTTCGGGTTGTGCAATGCGCCTGCTGCCTTCCAATTCTTCATGAATGATGTCGTTCGGGAACTCATTGATGTTTGTGTTGTCGTCTATATCGATGACATTCTAGTGTACTCCTCTTCGGAATCTGATCACAGAAAACACGTAAGGGCAGTTCTGGAAAAACTGCGCCAACACAAACTATTTGCTAAACTGGAGAAATGTGTTTTTCATACCACAGAAGTTGAGTTTCTCGGTTTCATCCTGACACCCAAAGGAGTCCGAATGGACTCAAGAAAAGTGGATGCCATCCTCAAATGGCCATCACCTAGCTCTGTAAAAGGGGTTCAAAGCATGCTCGGCTTTGCCAATTTCTATTGCAGGTTTATCCCGGAATTTTCACGCATAGTACAACCCATTACTGCACTCTTGAGGAAAAATAAACGTTTTGAATGGTCTGAAGAAGCCGAGCAGGCCTTCCAGGATTTAAAAGCTAAGTTTACCTCCGCACCTATATTGAAACACCCACGTCCAGATCTCCCGTATGTCGTCGAAACTGACGCATCCAGCCTAGCCATGGGAGCAGTTCTGTCTCAAAGAGATCCTGAAACTAACCAACTGCATCCCGTAGCGTTTTGGTCCAGAAAATTCTCGGCACCAGAGATTAATTACGCAATCACTGACAAAGAACTCTTAACCATAAAGTCCCCTTTTAAAGCCTGGCGGCATTACCTGCTTGGCGCTCGACATACCATCACGGTGATCACTGATCACCGGAATTTACAGTATTTGAAAACCGCCAAGGCTCAGTCATCACGGCAGCTCCGATGGGCTTTGTTTTTCGCTGAATTTGATTTTGTGATTACCTATCGACCTGGCTGCAAGAACGGCAAAGCAGACGCCTTATCCCGAATTGGAATGGGAGAATCTGATACAAACTCAGAACCAGTACCAATAATTCCCGAACAGAGAATTCTAGGCATGACTTCGTTACAAACGCTTGAAGACATTCAAGTCAGAGTGAAACAACTCCTGGACCCTACAGTCCTACAGGATTGGATACAAAAGGGATCAGACTTTACCATAGATAATGGTTTACCTTATTACCAAGGACGCTTATTCCTACCACACAAGGATTTACACGAACTAGTGATTTCAGGTTATCATGATACATTAATAGAGGGACACCCCGGTATTGCCAAGACAATGGAAAAGGTGAAACGACAATTCTGGTGGCCCTCTTGGCGAAAAGATGTTAAATCTTTTGTGATGTCCTGTGGTGTTTGCGCCCAAAATAAAGATCAAAAGAAAAGACCAACCGGTCTCCTTCAACCTCTAGACATACCGCCAGCACCCTGGCACACCCTATCAATGGATTTTATTACGGACTTGCCTCCTTGTTCGGGATACAATACCATTCTGGTAATTGTGGATTTGTTTTCCAAAATGGCCCACTTCATTCCTTTGAAAGGTTTACCTTCAGCTTCTGTCCTAGCCAAAGAATTCCTCTAAAATATTGTTCGGCTACCTGGATTCCCATCTATACTAATCTCTGACCGGGGAAGCCAATTAATTTCCCACTTCTGGCGCAAATGTTGTCAAATGGCACAAATCGACGTAAGATTATCGACCAGTCACCACCCTCAGACCAATGGTCAGACCGAGAGGACAAATCAGACCCTTGAGCAATACTTACGGTGTATGTTACAGCAATCTGAAAGCAACTGGAAAGACATTCTTTGGATAGCCGAATACGCATATAATAATTCGGTACACTCTGGAACTGGCCATAGTCCTTTTTATACCTTGTTTGGACATCACCCTCGAACCTCAAACCTCGACTCACCTCAGAACCTCGGAGTGCCCGCAGTAGAACATCTGCATTCTACCATTACCCGAGCCTTCAAAGAGGCAACCACGCATTTACAACAAGCCAAGAGAAAATACAAGGAGAATGCTGACCTACATCGATCGGAGTGAAGCACCTCTGTATCAGATTGGGGATCAAGTGTGGTTAGCTACCAGACATTTACCGCTCAAAAGGCCTCGAATTTTTAACCCAAAATATCTGGGACCTTATTCTATTACGGCAATATTTAACCCAGTAGCGGTTAAACTTGATTTACCAGCTAATATGCGAATTCACCCTGTTTTTCATGTGTCACTTCTGAAACCAGTGGTCCCCGGAACCCGACTACTCAAACCTCCAGAACCTATTCAAATAGATGGGGAACCCAAATTCGAAGTGAAGAACATTTTAGATTAAAAAATGTTTAGGTCAAAGCTTTTCTACCTTATCGATTGGAAGGGGTACGGACCTCAGGAGAGGTCGTGGGAACCCAGTGACCATGTGCATGCACCTCGATTAGTCAGGAAATTCCACCGACTCTTCCCAAACAAACCAAAACCCCCGGAGGGAACAACCTTGGGAGGGGCCTTGGGGGGGAGTGCTGTCACGATGCCCGCTCCCGGGGAGCCGGCTCAGGCCCTGCGTCCCCGAAAGCGGACATCAAGTCCCTGGGGAAGGTCCCAGCAACCCCTTATAGGGGCCCTTTGGACAGCGTGCTGGCGCCTATGGCGCCAGGCTCATAGAAAACATCAGTCCTGGCGCCATAGGCGCCAGGCTCATTATGAAAGTGTTTGGGTGCACTTACCTGATGCAGACCATGCTGCAGAACCCCGGCCTCCTTGAGGCCTGAAAGGAACTACTTTACCTGTGGGACTCATTTACCACCCGGGCGTGGTCGGGGAAGGATACATACCTGATTGGAGGAAGGACACATTCTAGGAACTTCTTCCAAGGCTATTTAAACCACACCCGATCAGCCACACGTGCTTCGCGTTGTTCTGCATCTAGCAGCTGGACGCTCACTGTGTCTGCTCCTGCATCTTGACTTCTGCCACACCTGCCAGCATCCCGAATCACCTGCAAAGGAAGGGAACAAGAGAACAGAAGAAGGAAAAGGCCTCACCTGCTAAATCTGCATCCCAGAGACATTTCGCCGACAATCCTGAAAAGGAAGACATTTATTTTTAAAAGCACATCGCATCAATCGCTGCAGCGCCGCATTCTACTCACCTTTACAGGGCGCCTCCATGTTCTGCAGCGACCATCCGGACTCGCAGTCGCGCCCCCGCACCCAGGGAGAAAAAGACAAGAACAAAGGTGAGAGAAAGAAGGGAAAAGGGAAGCTAAAACTCCATGTCAAGACTTACCTGTTGGGTCATTCCCTTTTCATTTCGGGTCCGTGCCGCATCCAGGCATTTTCGGACCCCGGCCCATAAGGGGAAAAAGACATCAGCGTTAATGAGTGAATGAAAAGACATTACCAAAACACTCATTAAAGACTTACCTGATTTCCACAAGGATTTCACCGCTCACCTCGGGTCGGTGCCTGTTCCCCGGCATTCCGTACCCCGGCCCCTATGGGGAAAAAGACACTAGCATTAGAACATTAATGCATGGACACAAGGGGAACCACTTATAGAAAACTTACCTGGAAGCCAAGCAAGTTTGGTTCTCACCCATCCGAAAATCCAGTGACGTAACTGGATACCAACGCGCCCCTGCATCAGAAGCAGGATGGAGAGCTCGTCCTTCCAGACCCTAAGGTGAGACGCTACGGGGAGGCACAGAAGGGTTTCGAGGAGGGTGAGAGGGGTAAGTGGGAGGCCGACTGTATTACCCCGCAGACAGTTAACCCCATATTCTCACCTACAGAAGGATACTTCTGCGAGTCAGACAAGCCAGATCTGGGGCCCGGTCCAGTCCGTCTTCCGAACCCTGCGCATCACCTTAGACGAGGACACAGCAGCGCGAACCAGGCCAGCGCCCCCGTGGGAGTCAGGTGAGCGTTACAACAGTAAGGTTACACGGCTGAGAAAATGGGGATAGAGAAGGAGGAAAATAGTTCTTCAAAACATGTAGGGCATCTTTAACAGGTAGGTAAAAGATTGAATAAAATACAGGGGTAGGAGCAGATGATTGGGTGCAAGCTCCTGGACCCTTTGTGGCCAGAGGGTCTCTGCAGGAGCAGCGGTGTGGACAGCCTGAAGGACAGCTGGCAGTTTACCTGGTGTGATTGATGGAACATCAGAGAGTGAGGAAATGGTGAGAGCGGGGGCTTGTAGCAGGAGGGCAGATGGCATTATATTAGATTTTGCAGAGATAGCTGGTAAAGTCGTCCCCTGAGAGGGCGGCGAGAAATAATGAGTAATGGGAAAGTATTGGCTTGTGAGTTATGGATAGCTTGCAAGAATGAGAAGATTAAGTTGGGATAATAGGTTTTGGCTGAGTCCAGAGAAAAGGAGAGATTCCTTATAGAAACGAAGGATAGAAAGACAGATTCTGCACCCACAGTGCAAGTTAAGGTGCATGCTGGTCCTCAGCTGTTGAATGGCTGGAGAGACCATGGCGCTGAGAGCAAATGAGCAAGTGCGGTAATGGCGCTCTAAATGAAGCTATTGCAAAATTGAAGAGAGCAGGATGAAGGTTTAAATGAATCATAAGCAATAGTACTGCTCTAGGAAACCATCCAAACCAAAGTTTGTCAGCCTGCCATGCCTTACAGTGGGGGTAAAGATAGTATGCAAATCAGGCTTGGTCCCATCCCAAAATGGGGAGTCCAGCCAAATCACAGTTAATCACAATGGGTTAATACCAAATCCACAGTGTGCAGAACTGCCCTACCCACTATAACAAGCATGGGCAGGGATCAAGGGCTTTCTACGGATTTTATAGGATCAAGGCCTCCCTAAGCTATGGAACAAACTGAGTGAATTAAGTAAGTCCAATGGGTCTTGGATAAAATGACAGCATTGGGACTCTGTAAAAGCTAGCAAGAAAATACTGAAGTCTTAAAGTCCAGCATGCTTGGCAGATTTTCTACCGATTTGTCCATTTTATTAATACCAAATATCAAGATGGCCTTAACAAGTCAGAGGATACACAGTGACTGAATATATATTCTTGCTGAAGTAAATTAGGAACCCGACATGGTATTTGCGACCCATAGTTCAGGCATTAAGCTAATGAGTTTACATTTTCCGAATCAATTGCACTGTTGATACAGGATTATCAACATTTCATAGTGTTTAATTTATTTCTTATTACGCGCCACATGCTCATGGGCCTCAGGGCGCACAAATAACAGAAAACAAGACAAAAAGACAGACTAAAATCAAAGGACAAGAGACACCAGTAAGAAACCCAGTTACTGATTGAATAGGTATGTTTTGACCACTCTCTTGAAGACAGAAAGGGAGTTTCCCGCTCTTATTGCCACTGGAAACGCGCTCCATTCTTTAGAAGCCTGCCATTACCACCAAACTTTGCCAGTTTCAACCGACGCTGTTTGTGTTTATGGCCATCACTGCACCGAAGAGAACGGGAAGGTAGATCAGTGATCAATTGTTTTGTCAAGTACACAGGTGCAGTCGATGTCCATCAATTACAGGTTAATGATAGGATCTTATGTAAAATACAGTGTTTAACCATTAGCCAATGTAGGGCCCTTCTAGAGTCTGATATGGTCCCGTCGTCGCAACCCGAAAACTGCGCAAACTGCACTGCTCTGGGAAGTCTGCAGGGACTGAAGGTTAGCCTGTGGTGTTCCCGACAACAGGCTGTTACACAAATGAAGCCTCGAGTTCACCAGGGCAGAGGCAAGAATGCATCTGTTTTCAAGGGTTAAATAAGGACTGATTTGGTTCAATAGCCTGACCACAACCACAAAATCTTGTGTATGGGCTACATGGACCTTCATGTTCAGTTCTGCGTCCAGATGGACGCCCAATGTTTTGATGCAGTCTGACACCAAAATTTGGTAATTAGCAATGCTGAAACTTCTGTAGGAGGCATCAAGTTTTGCAAGACGCTGGCCCGTGGCCACAACCAGGAGCTCTGTCTTGTCATCATTCAATGCCAAAAAAAAAATTAAAAAAAAAAAAATCATACAGCATCCATTACTGCATTGCTGCTAACGCACTGTTAAGCGACTCAGAATCCTGGGCATAGTTGCCAGATAACTCAAGGACCACCCAAGTATTATCTGCGTAGTTGCTGGATCGGATGCCCAGATGGTCCAATAAGTATAATTGAGGTCTTATATGGATAGTAAAGAGCGATGGTGAAATGCAGGAGCCCTGTGGGACTACGGAATCAATGGAACTAGGAGAGGATTGAACATGCTCCACTGCTACTCTCGAGACCCTAGGCCCAAGAAAGGATGCTATCCAATCTGATGCCCCATTAGAGCAACCCACCAGACACTTCAGAAGAATGTAATGGTCAACCAGGTTGAAGGCCGCTGAGAGATCCAAAAGAAACAGCAGTGCCAAGTGGCCTTTTCCACTATTACTAGACAAAGTGATCTTAAGGTCAAGGAGAGCCATTTCTGTCCCATGCCGTGCTCTAAATCCGGACAGATCGATACCTAGAATGTTATTTCTTTCCAGGAAATCCTGGAAACGCAGGTAAGCCACTTTGTCCTGGAATTTAAGCAGGAATGTGACATTAGTCATAGGGTGGTAATTCTTGGCTACAGTAGGATCAAGAGAGCTCTTTTTCAGAAGGGGGTTATTCATACCTCCTTAAGAGAAGATGGAACCACACCTTCACTGAACGATAAGTTAAACATCTTAGTGATCCAGGGACTCTGATGCCTTAATGATATCTGCAGGGCATATATATTGCCCCTGCAGGATGTAGGCTTCAAATTATTGACTCTCTCAATGATCTTTATTTAATGTTTTTTTTATAATGCACCTAATACCATACCAGAGTTTGGTTCCTAAATGTAGATCCTGGATTCGAACATCCGCTGCTCTCCGTGGCCTTACTCCCAAGACCAGCACATTGCCCCTTTGCTATCCTGTCTCAGAACATAGTTTAAACTGGAACTCAGCTGTTAACATACTGCTAATAGGCGCAGCGTATATCGAGGTTTCTTGCGAGATAGTATTTGAGCCAAGTTAATTGTTTTGTGTGGATGGCTTTTTGGTGAACAAGAATTTTGTTAGAAAATTCTTCTTTGATCATCCGACACCAAGCAGCATCACGCTTGATGCTACTATGGGCGTTAGTATTTGTGCCCTCCACCTCCTTTAGAACTTTAAATAACTCACCCGTTCTTGATTTAGCATTGCATATTTTTGTATTGAAATATTTGGATTTTTCTTCCACAACAAGTTTATAGTTATTTACTGTATTTCTGTAGTTGGCAAAAGTTACAGATGACGGTTTCCTCCGCCATTCTCTCTCTAATGTCCATTTCAGTAGTCTCGATCCAAGGACATCGTCGTTGAACCAGCGTTCTTTACATTCTCAGGCCTCATGACCTTGATTTATTCTGGGACTAGCACCTCAATTACAAAGGAGATGGCAGATAAGTTAGAATTCAAGGATGTCACATTGGCAAGTAAACGCCCATGAACATAATTATTATTCTTGGTTTTAATTGCTGTTTTCTTTTGGATTTCATTGTAAAGGATTGTACTGTACTTTTGGTAATCTGTTGAACTTTCATTTGCTTTCAATAAATGACAAAAAGTTACAGAGTGCCACACAATGCCCATAGCAATTCACGAATGCAGGCTGCTTCTCTTTTTTGTCTCCTGGACCCATTTACCCAAGTGATACTACTTACTGATGGGTGTCTTCAGGATGGCGGAACACTCAATAGTTACAACCAGCGTACGTGTACACACACACACACAAAACTGTGAAAAACACATTTAGGAGGTACAAATTTGACTTTTCAATCTCAACCTTTAACTACAGCACAGACTGATGGACCAATCAAAACATTCTTCTTGAAATACCAAGAAAATACACAGACTTTATTTTTACCTTGCAAAGCCCATGCCAGCTTCTTTCCAGACTTGATGCAGGCAGAAATACCAAATGGGTTCACAACAAGACAATCTCGGATCCACGACTGTAGCTTTTGAAAGAAGAACGATTTGGAGGTTTTGGAATATCCGCTCTTTGCCTGGAGTGGTTGCCAAAGAGCAAGATCTTTAAGTTGATGAACTTTTTGGTTACTTTCAGCTGTACCTTCTATGAGAAAACTCAATGCCTTCACAGCATCAACAGATAACAGACTACAGTGAGTAGAGTGAGATGACGCTGTAAGCTGATCTGTATCCAAAAGAAGTTCAAGAAGGTCTGACAGGTGGTGCTGCATGAAGGTGAAATGGTTGTAATCATCCCAGTTCTGGAAAAATCAATAAGAAAAACATGACAGCTGAAACGCTTATAGACACGTAGATTACAAATCAACTCACTATTTACACAGTCACAAATATGCTTTAATAAACATATTTAGCAATGCAGTGCAACCCTTAATTTTCCAAGAGAACAAGTGCTGATTATTTTTGTCTCAAAGTAAATACTGTTAAAATGGTCGATGAAGCTTTACTAATCAAATAAATAAATGTACAAAAAAGAATTTACATACATAGCTCCTCCACAAACCTCCCCTTTATTTCCTTTGCATAGTAAGGTCTGGCAACACCCTGACAGGGTCACAATTTGCCACCTTTCGGACAAGGTCAGGCACTGTAATACAACTACAGTAGTGATGGGCACAGTATAAATATTGGATAACAAAGCAAATGGGAAAAAGCTTCCAGAGAAAGGGGAAAGAAACCCCTACTTCCAAGGGTGGCTGCGGTAATTACATATAGCAAAACAAAGAACGATCCAGCGTTGGGTATATTTAAATTTCTTTTTCCTTATTTTAATTGTGTATGCGGGTATCAATAACTAATATCCAATCTTCACCTAGCATTACTGTTTTCAAAGCACATTTGTGGCAATTCAAAATTAAATTAATAATCACATACTTATGGGTTTAACACATACATGAAATCATAACAATGTATAAACGTTTCACGCAGATGAAGAAAAACAAAATTCATAGTATCTAACCTTAATACAAAGCAAGTCAATTTGAGTAATCCACAGTGTGAGTGGATGGACTCAAGCTTGGTGTATGTTCAGTTAGGACTAAAGTATTTTTTTCAAAGTTGGTAAAAAAGACAGAACAAACAGTAAAGGGAAAGGAAAACAAAAAAATGTACCACTTTTTCTATAGTGGTGTAAATATATTTCTTTCTTTCTCAATTATTCCGTTCTAACAATTATTCCATTCTGAGCTTGTAGAACTCAAATTGTGACTTGTTGAAGCACCTCAAGTTGGTGTTGGCGATCAAAGCGTATGAATCGTGTCGCCTTCGTCAGGGCATCTATGTAGGCCCTTTAGAGATATATGTATTTGTGCCTTTTAGTGTCATTCCAGTATACATCCATTGGTTATTAATAGAGCCCAATTGGTAGTACACGGGTAGACTTACCTAAAGTCTCTAGTAAGTAGGGTGATTCTGCTGTCCCCGGGCCACCTTGGGTGGGAGCGGTGAGTAAGGGGTTGATTTAAATCTTCTTTGGTACAGGCTGGAAGAGTTTCCTGTTATTTCAACAAGATGATTTCAGAAACTGTAAAGCAGGAGAGGGCAGAACGTTCTGTTGTTCCATCAATACCTCTTCCCTACAGGTTTGTGTGTTGATACTAAGACCTGGTAGGTGGAGTCAAAGAAGAACAAAGTTTATATTCAAACTGAGTTCTTACCAAGTATAACAGACTAGAACGGGCATCTGAACTTCGTGCGTCAGTTATAGTTGCAGATTTCATCAGGTACACCGCCACTGTAGTAGGGATTTCTGGTGATTGCGGGTTGTACACCAGGGGAAGGTCCCTGTGTAGATGTTTGTTTATTTTATTTATATCGCGCACCTGACCCAGAGGTAATTGGGCACTGGTAGGACATTAATGGTTACATGGCATAGTATAGACAGTTATGTGCATGAAAGATGCAGTTTTAACAGTCAAGGTAAGATTACAATGGTAGATATATACATATTATACATTATACATATTATACAGTCACACATTAAGGTCATAGCAATAGTACAGGGCAACATATGTACAAATTATGCAGTCCCACCTAAGGTCAGTAGTATTTAAAAACTGTGGCGTTTATGTTTCGTTAAGTAACCATGTGATAACATGGCTTCTGAATTTGTTGAATGCTTGAATAGTTTGAATATTCTGAGGGAGAGTGTTGCATAGCTGGGCGGCTAATACCGGGAAGCTAGTGCCACCGGCTCTTTTTAAATTATATCTGGGCACCGCCAGACATGGTATGTTGGATGATCTAGTATTTCTGTTGGACACTTTCCATGTGAACTTGTCTGTAAAATAGAGGGTGCTTGGTAGTTAAGCGCTTTGTGAGTGAGACAGATAGTTTTTAGGTCAATTTTATCATGTATCGAGAGCCACCTGTGTTGCTTTCTGGTTTCTGCTATGTGCTCTCTTTTGGGGATATTTAACGCTGCTCTGAGCGCGTTGTTTTGCATGATCTGCAATTTATTTAAGATGGCTTTATTGGCACCTAGGTAGAGACTGTTACAGTAATCCAATTTCGATTGTATGAGCGCTCTCGCCAGTGTAAGGCAGCTGGTGGGAGATAGTAAAGGTCTGCAGGCTCTGATCAGCTTGCCGGTGTAGGCAGTGGCAGATGAGGTCATGTTTATCTGTTTAGTTAAGTTAGACTGGGCATCGAGGTAAAAACCTAATGTTTTTACATGTTTGGCTATGGGTGTACTATTCCCCATCAATGAGGATGCTTGTATAGAGAGGACTTAGTTTGAGCAGGTTGTTAGGTGAGCCAACTAGGAGTAACTCTGTCTTATCATTCAGGCAGAGGCCATGTGTGGCCATCCATGCCTGAATGATGGTGTAGACTTTGTTAATCCGAGCGACGTCTATATCATGAGTTCCTGATACGGGTAGGAGTATCTGGGTGTCATCCACATAATTTGTGTAGGTGACACCCAGACGGTCCAGTTTGTCAAATAGTGGTTTTGTAAAAATATTGTACAAAGTGGGCGAGACGCAGGATCCTTGAGGGACTCCGCAGGTGAGGGGGATGGGATCAGCAGCTGCCGAAGGTGAGAACACACGCATTGTTCTGTTTGCGAGGAAAGATTGGATCCAGGAGACTACAGAAATGATAGGTGGTCACAAAGCATAGAATGGTACACCAGATCAAAAGCCGCTGAGAGGTCCATTAAGAGTAGGATGGCCATCTTTCCTTTATCTTTCAATTCATCGATCTGGCTCTTGAGGTCAACAAGGGCAGTTTCTGTGCCATGCTGAGGTCTGAAGCCAGATTGACGGATTCCGAGTAATTTGTGAGTTTCAAGATAGTCTTGTATTTGCAAGTAAGCAATTCTATCCAAACTTTTCAGTAAAAAGGGGACTGTCGTAATTGGTCTATAGTTAGTGGGTATAGCCGGGTCCAGGGTCTGTTTCTTCAGTAGCGGTAGAACCCAGGACTGTTTGAGGTTACTTGGGACGGAATTGCTAGAGAAGGAAGAGTTTATGAGTTTAGTAATGAATGGGGCTAGGTCTCTGGCTGCGTCTTTTATAATCTGAGCCGGGCAGCTATCGCTCTTACAATTAGACGGTTTAAGAGACGCAATGATTTTTTGAACTTCAGGTATGGTAACTTTTTTAAACATGAAGACTGAATTAATGTGTGAGGAAGGGGTTGGTGCTGGAGTGTTGACTGTAAGTTGGGATCTTTTGCCGGGTATTTTGTTCTGAAGTCCTTTAATTTTGTTGGAAAGGGCGCTTTGTATACTGGTGCACCAGGCTTTATCCTTAGTGAATGTGTCTGGCGGGGGGTTGGGGTTCTCTAGTTCTCTTAGGATGTTGAATAATTATTTAGTACTGGAGCTGGCTTGGGCTATCCTGTCATTGTAGGTTTCTTTTTTAGACTGGATTATCTTATTTTTTGTAAGTGGCAGTGATGATGGCAAGGTTTGTTTTGTTTTCAGGTGTGGGGGAGGATTTCCAGCGTGATTCCAATTTTCTTTTTTCAGTACAGAGTATTTTTAGCTCTGGAGTGAACCACAAGTTAAGATGGGCTATGGGTTTTCTTTTTCACAATTTTAGCGGGGCAATAGCACCAATGGCTTTAGTCATGGTCTCATTATAGGTGGTAATCAGTGTGTAAGGATCACTGGTGTCCGGTAGGGCATTGAGTAGGGGGGCTACCAAAGGCACTAAAGCTTCTGCTGTGATGTTACGTTTATTCCTTGTGAGGCAGGGGGGAGCAATAATGGGCTTTTTCTTTTCCAAGTTGTTGATGTTCACTTCAAAAGGTGATAGGGTGGTTGTCTGACCATACTAATGGAGTAGAATCTAATAGGGTGATGTTACAATTGAGAACCACTATCCAATCAAGTATCCTACCCTTGTCATGGGTGGGTTTGGTGCTAATTTGGGTATAGCCTTGTTCTGATAGTGCAGAGGCTAGAGAGATGGCGCGTGGGTCACTAGTATCCTTATAAACAAGGTTGAAGTCTCCTAAAATTATGTTTTGCCCCATAGGTTTAGTGGTGTCAGCTGCTAGGGCTGTGATGTCTTCTTCGAAGGTCCTGGGGGCCTCTAAATGATGTGTAGTGTGATAGTGTTGGTGAAGTTTGGAACTTGACTGAGAGGAGTTCACACAATGCCAGCGAGGTAGGGGTGGCTAGTCTTATATTGAGAGTGGCTTTAAAGATGATGGCTATTCCTCCTCCGCGAGCAGTGGGTCTGTCTGCACAGAGAATGGAATAATTATCCGGGACGGCTAGGGCAATAGAGGGGCCTGCTGCCTCGTGCAGCCAAGTTTCTGTCATTACAAGGAAATCGAGGTTATTGTTCACAATAATGTCGGCAATCTCTGTTGCGTGAGCTACAAGGGACCTGACATTCAGTAATGCTCCTTTGGTAGGCTGCGTCTGTGAGCCCTTCAATGGTAAGCTGGGACTAATGTCATTTGGCTTATTCGGTGCGACTGTATGCCTTTTGTTTTTTCGCCTGAGATTATTGTAGGTGGATCCAGAGCGATCTGAGCATATGAATTTATGGGTGTATTCTGCTACTGAGTGCTTAATGGACGGTAGTCTACTGGCTAGTCTCTCGTTGCGCTTGGAAATGTCAGGAGGGGAGGCAGATGAGACTATTGGCAAGGGGGTCAACTTATCCTGTGTAGTGCTCGTGGTAGAGCCTGGATATAGTTTAGGTATCGTTAGTATGGGAAAAGGGGGTAGCGAGGGGAGGAATGGTGTAGGGCAATGGATGGGGTAGTGGCGGGGACATCTCAGTCTACCTAGCCCTTCATTAATCTTAATGTAGTGACCTTTGGTGCAGGGGGTGGCATAGGGTATTATGCAGAAGGGGAACATAATTAAAGTTAGCAACACCTGCATACTGTAGGGATGGTAGGCAACCTTAGGATAAGCTTGCTAATACTAGGATAGCTAACATCTGAAGAGTGGGTCCTGTCGGGTGGGTCAAAGTTGTAGGTAGGAACGTCTATTTCAACAATTGCAAGTGATTAGATACAGCAGAGTAGAATATAAGACATTGTTACATATAATGAATTGAGTAGGTCGACAGGTTCAAGAGCAGCGAATTCAGTGTAAGCAACCAGAAGACCAACATGACCTGGCCAATTATGCAATGTAGTAAAATCAAAGAGGGGGTGGGGTGGCGCTGAGCACAGTAAGTGAGGTAACGTTGGAGCCCAGGGCAGGGGAGCAGGGAGCATTAGACTGTTAAGCTCTGACAATGGGTCTTATGTCTAAGGACATAGAGAGTAGCTCCAATGACTATGTAGGGGAGAAAGACAGTTAAGTGTTGATGTTAGTTAGACAAAATAGCAATAAGCAGTGGCTAAGTTACAAAGTTGTGCAATTACAAATACCATAACCTCCTACCTGAGGTTGTTGAATCAGTGCTGCAAGTCTGAGGCATATAAGGTCATATACAGGGTGCAGTATACCGCGTCGAGCGGCGCTCGCCGGCGAACAGCGGCAAACAGGGCCTTTTCCTGGCCTTATCTGGGCCGCCGGCTTTCCGCCTGCCAGTGGAAGTTGTAGATGTAAGTAATCTACACGTTGCTTAGCAACGTCGATGCATCCAAGCCTCGTTTTGGGCCCGTGCAGGGCCCAACATTTTCTTTAGATTTTGAATGCAGGGATATGTTGCAAATCAGCTGTTTGTCTCCAGCTGAAAAATGGAGCAGGTAGGGGCACACTGCGGAGCTTAGGACGGCAGTATGATGCTGGGGCAGGGCAAAGCAGATCTCACCATACTGGAGTAGTCTGCAGGGCGAGTTTCGTCCGATGTCGAGTTGCTGCTGCCTGTAGATGTGGAGATGCTGGCAGATGGTGGGGGATCCTGCCCTCTCCACCTCGCTGGTGACTCTGATGTATGGAGCATGCAGGAGTTTTAAAATAGTGCATGGAAGCATGCCGTGCAGGTCGGTATAAAAGCTAGGTCATGCACATTATGGTGCCAAAATTCACAGTGCCATGCAGGGGGGAGGGGGTCCTTACCAATATGCTCAATATCCTAATATGCATATAGAATTATGGTGGCCTCCTGGGTACGTTTCACCGTTCCCAAACGGTCCTGCTCTGACTGTAAAGTAATGACAGCAGTATGTCAAATAGTGCTTATCTCACGGATTACATCACTATAAAGTCTTCCTATGGCTTATATACGGATCGCTGTCGCGTAGCCACCCAAACTTTCTCTTACCTTCAATCTTCGAGGTTCCAGATGTGTCCTGGTCGATTGCTCGGGAGAAACACAGCTGACTGTGTTGTAAGTGAGCCGCTTCCAATACATTCTCATATCCATTTGAGTATGCAGGCTTTAACGCATCGTAGTCATGGTAACCTGGTTATTGTGTGCTTGTTTACAGAGCACTGCACTCATATGCGCGAACGGCCAAACGGATTGGTTTGAAGGGGTCTAGACGTGTGCATGCATTCAAGTCGTTGCTATGAACCCTGAAATGGTACCCAAGTGCCTCACAGTACGTGCGGTGGGCTCCTCGTTACGTGATGTGTGCCAAAGCATAAAGTGGAGATAACTCTTCCTCTGGCATAATGGTGAAGCTAGATGTAAAAATGGAAAAACATTAAAACGTAAACATCAGTATAAGCATACAATGAGGGAGATCTTCAGTTGTCCATTTTGTGATTTTTAGGCTCCTTTTCTGGTGCGCTCTATCAGAGGTGTACGTTTTGAAGGAGTCCTCGGTTTGTTAGATTGAGTCACTAAACCGCGGGTGCGCCAGAGAGAGAGAAATAGGGGGAGTGTAGGGTGGGGGGGGGAAATCGGACCCGCCAAGATCACAACCCCTCTTTCTGGCTATAGTAACCTACAAAGCGGGGGTGGGTTCCATCTAGGGTTCAAGGAGGACATGCAAGTAGTCCACCCCTTACCTTCCTTTATAAACAGGGTGAGGATTCCTCATTTAACCCTTGATTGAATGTATCCATCTGGTCTCTCTTGTTAGTAGGCTCCTCGGTACATTGGGTACATCTTTCACTACTTCCAGAACCCACATCTTTAGATCATTAGCAGAGTGTTGATAATCCATATAGTGTCTCACTAACGGTGCTGACACGTTCTTGCATCGAATTGCTAATGTTCAGAGCTCCTAGTGTTGTTGATTGATCGCATTGTAGCGTAGCCCACAGGGGCATTCAATGCAGTATTCCACCTGGCTGGTTTTGCAACTTGTCATATTGAGTGTCCAAATTCTTTCCCATATTTGGAAGATCGTCATGTTTTGGGTGAATTTACAAGCTACACAGTTCCCAGGGGAAATGGCCTGTGGGGATTACAAGATTCCACAGTCTGGTTCTAGGTGTTGCCTTGGTAAATTGTGAGTGTACCAATTGATCCCACAGATTTTTTTGCTCTTTTGAGGGCAAACCCGGGTGGGGTTCTTGGGGAAGATTGAACCACTGAGCAATATTTATTGATCTATTTTTTGACTTGAAAGGTATGTGAACCACAAGTGATTATTTCTGTCCCTCTTATGTCTGGTTTATGGACTCTAGTAGGCTCCTCTGTCTGCATCTAGCACGTTCTTTGGACCTTGATAGTAATTTCCTAGAGTATCCTCGTGCCCTCAGCCTTTCATCCAGTTTGTCTGCGTGTTTATACAATTCTTCCAGAGAGCTGCAGTTACTTCTAATCCTGAAGTGGGTGTTAACTTACAAAATTTAACAAGGTGTTCCGGTCACTATCCTTGCGATATAGGCTGCACTACAGTTTACCATTCTTGTGCCAAATCTTGAGGTAAACAATCAAGGAGGTGTGGAGACAACCAGACAGTAGGTTGAAGTGTTCACTCGTTTGATCCAGCTCAGGTGTTCTCCTATGGCCCAAGAGATGGAGGGGACACTGCAAACACTTTACTGTACAGGAAAAGTAGAAGAGAATTGAGGAGCCATCTGATGAACCACAGATCCCTGCATGGAGAGACAGAATAGATGTGCGACTGTCATGCCTGCGCCATGGGCACATCCATTTATGCTCCATTTGGACTTTGCTGCTTAATGATTATTTTCAACTAACTACGCATACCATAATGCACCTGGCCGCTAGCATTGATTCCTGGCCGTTCCTATTGGTTTTCTATGGAACTACACACCCCAGAAGCCTTAGAGTCTGGTCCTGCTTCCACCAGCCCAGGAACAGAAAGGGAGGTGGCCGATTGCCTGCAAGTGTGATTCGCCAGGTGAAACCAATTAGCCTGCCTCTGTGCTGGGCTAGGCAGTATAAAGGCTGCTGCCTGCAGTGGCTCAGCCTCTTGCATCTGAGAGTCCTTCCTCCACCTTTCGCTTCTGACTACGGATCCTTGTATGCTGTTAATCATCACTCCTGCTTGGACCCTGCCTTGCAGCTTGCTACACTCTGCTGCCTACAGCCCTAGCCTGTTGGGCTCCCTGCCTTGCAGCTTGCTACACCCTGCTGCCTACAGCCCTAGCCTTTTGGGCTCCCTGCCATGTTGCTTGCTCCACCCTGCTGCCTCCAGCCATAGCCTTCCAGGCTCCCTTCCTCACAGTCTTGCCCTGCCGGGCTCTCCACATTGCAGCGGATCACGCTCTGCTGCCTTCCAGTCCCCGCCCTTGCCCTGCCGGGCTCTCCACATTGCAGCGGATCACGCTCTGCTGCCTTCCAGTCTCCGCCCTTGCCCTGCCGGGCTCTCCACACTGCAGCTGATCACGCTCTGCTGCCTTCCAGCCTCCGCCCTTGCCCTGCCGGGCTCTCCACATTGCAGCCGATCACGCTCTGCTGCCTTCCAGCCTCCGCCCTTGCCCTGCGGGCTCTCCACATTGCAGCTGATCTCGCTCTGCTGCTTTCCAGCCTCAGCCCTTGTCCTCTGGGCTTCCTGCTCTGCAGCCTGCCTCACTCCGGCTGCCTTAGCCCTTGTCCTCTGGGCTCCCTGCTCTACAGCCTGCCTCACTCCGGCTGCCTTAGCCCTTGTCCTCTGGGCTCCCTGCTCTACCGCCTGCCTCACTCCGGCTGCCTTAGCCCTTGTCCTCTGGGCTCCCTGCTCTACAGCCTGCCTCACTCCGGCTGCCTTAGCCCTTGTCCTCTGGGCTCCCTGCTCTACAGCCTACCTCTCTCCGGCTGCCCTAAACCCTTTTCCTCTGGCTTTCTACCTTACCGTCCTACTCCTGTGGGCTTACTCACTACTTTCCTGCTCCTCTGAGCTCTCTACCTTGTACCTTACTGTCCTCTGCTATCCTATCCTGTTACTCGACTTTCCCTTCTATTCCTTCTGCTAGTTTGCTATCACCTCCTTTCCTGGATTTGTCTGTAGTAACATCTCTTGTACTGTTTGTTGACCCTTTTGTTCAGAGCTTGTCTGTTGGTTCCCATCAGTCAACCTCTGCCCCTTCCTTTGTCTTGTTTCTACATTACAGACACCCATAGCTGCTGTTCCAAGTCATGAGCAAACAGCGTGGGCCTCTGTTATAGCAAACTGTGCAGAAGGCTAGAGTATTTCCAAGGTTCGTGGAATACTCTTTTCCTATTCTGCATACACCCCAAGAGGGTATTCATTCTGTACCTTTTCCCTTGCTACTCTTTCCTACTCTTCGTTCTCTTTCCGTTCTGCTGTGTGTGTACTTGTCTGTCCGCTTTATTTCAGCACCCAAACTCTTCTGGGTGCCCTGTGCCACTCTTGACAGAGTGCCATCCTTGACAGCGACTTCTTGCCTTGTAAATGCAAAATTCCAAGATGCAGCTCAGAGATCCATCAAAAAATCCAGGCGTCCTCAGGGGTGGGTTTGGGGACGTATGCCATAAAAAGGTACAGGGGCGATCTGTGCACATCACGGTTTGCTGAAACTGAACCAAAGAGAGGTGGATGCTTAAGAGATTTTGGACAGGTGGGAAGGGATGCATCAACACCTAAAGAAAGCCAGTGGATCTCAGTTCCCAGCAAACGGCAGCAGGGGTTGTTAATGGATTGAGGGGATGTAGATTTACTAGTGACAGGAGGGTAACCTAGGAGTGCAGTGACCAGTTCAGCGGGCGCAATGTGAAAACATCTGTCTAAAAAGCGTTTTGCACAATAACACTTTCTGAATTATTTAATTTTTAAAAGGTCACCCCCTGTGACAGATTTGTAGCTGATGGGGTGGGGGATGGGGGGCACGTTTCAGTTACCCTGAGCTCTTGATTTTTAGTGACAACACATTTTGCTTCAGCAGCAGAAGAGGACTGTGCTCCACTATGAGCACTGCAGGAGAGTAAAAGTTTAAAACTCTCAAAACAAGAACTGATGTTTTGTTAACAGTGTGCAGGGCAGAGCTTTAAAGCGGACTGATCAGCCACTGTTTGTCAGGAAGATGAAACATGCACCATTTGGGATTGTACAATGCATTTTCCATACATAGGCAAATACTGAAATGGCAGTTTTTTCATTAACAAGATGTTGCCCTGATGAATTGTTGAAAGAAATTAAGAAGATGAAATATATGTTGACAGTTCTGTCATACTTATGACTGGTGTAAAATTATATGCAGTTCATTTACTTTTGAAATATTTGTATGCATATATTCATAGAGGTTGTAAATATATGAATTTAACAATTAAATTGCAATGTGTAGAGAATGACCAAGACAAAACATGTTTTGTAATGCACTGTCTGAAAAATAAAATAATTAATTATCTATTTAAATATGTAAGGTGTGCAGACTTTTGTCCGAAAAGAAATGTGCAACCCTGTGAATAGGCAATTTCGTCTCATAATGCTCCATTCCAAAAAAATGTAATGCAGACATGTACCTCTGCTGTGATGACCCGACATCCCCTAGCAGCTGCCTTATAGTGGCAAGAAGACCGGTTCAAAAGAGCACATGTGCATTCCTGAAGGAACATAGCCTGCTGAAACACAAAGTTCCAACAGACAATGACTGAATTTTACCTGATGTAGCCCTTATCAAAATTATATCATTGTGGGATCTGTGATGAATAAAGGTGGAGTCATCACTGAATCCCCTTCGGTGTCCTCCCATGTGGCCATGGGATGGCAGCCGCTACTTGATCCGGACCCTGGGGGCAGCTAAATGATGGAGGATCACATGGGAGTAGACAACTGTCGGGGGGGGGCAGTGTTTACTCCATTGGATGAGACGAGGTATTCCCTCCTCTCCACTGAGGAAGACCCTTTAATATCCAAGTCCTTAATGGATTGTTGTCACTTGTCAGTTCCACCCTATAACAGTCAGAAAACCTTTCCTCTGAATCCCTCTAGTCAAAAACCCATCTATGAACCAGCCATTGCCAATTCATGCATAACATCTTCTGGTTTTGATGTGACTTTGTGTGAAACTTTTGAATAACATCCAAAAAATCCAACAACAGCTATGCACTTTAACTCCCATAAATCTTCAAGGTACTGAGTCGAAGAAGAGGACAGACGGACTCTATGCTGCTCAAGAGAAGACTAAAGCCTAACACGCAGGCTAGTTGTTTTTTTGGACCTAAAGTGAGCAGGATATTTAAAACTGGCAGAGACAATGAGCAAGAGATCCGTGCAAGAGAAAGCAGCAATCAAGAGGATGTCCAAATCCTGGCAACGTATCGAGAACACGAGGCACACATATCGGCGTGGTGAGAAAGGAGAGGCGCAGCAGGCAAACCTGAAGGACCGTGGAAGAACTGGGAGCCACTACAAAGCTCCTGGAGGTACGGTCATGCTGGGAAGCAGCATTCTCTGGTACATGCCACAGAGGGAAGCCGGCGAGTGATTGCAGCGCTGCGGGAAATGCTAGGGGAACGTCCACACTAAGAAACCGACCCAGCAAGGAGGCTTCGTCAACAAGTCACGCCAAGAGTTGAGGTACGCAGTGAGCAACCAGTGAGTATTCCCAAAGTCGTTGGGGGCCACGGGGCTTACCGATGTGTGTGTAAACAAATGACTAAACGTTATGAGACAGTGAATAGGGACAATATACAAAAGTGGTTGAATCCAGATAAAGGCCAATACTGTTTCAAATATCCAACAAGCAGAATCCAGAGTCTGGTTGCAGTTTAATTAAAAACAAAATTCAAGCAATGTCTTGGTTTGACGCAGTGGCTACTGAGATTACACAATTATGCAGCCACAAGCAATTTATGTAATTTTACTGTCAGCTTGGTAGGCATTGGCTCATTTATGACCAAAACTTGTGTGTTTTTTGTTGTCTGGGTTACTTCACCCAAAGCAACTATTTGGGTCACACCAATTAAGCCCTCTCGTTGGTTCTGTCAGGCTGAGAGTTATCCTGTGTCCGCGGAAGCTGCTGAACCCCCGACAATCCCCCTGAAGTGTAATCCTCAGAACCCGATAATTCTCGGCTCTGTTAACTACACCCCAAGGGGGAAGTGGATAACATAAGAAACACCAGGCTGGCGACGTTCTGACTAGCTGATGCGTAATCTGCAGTGAATACATAAGAACATACAGAATCCTCAAATTACTTTACTACCTTTAAATTATGAAAACTTGATATCCTTAACTAAAATGTAAAGAATCATACCTGGTTCTTCTCTTTTAAGATCTTAGAGAAGACTGGAGTAATAGCTGATAAAATCTTTCTACCTTTCTTGTTGCTTTGAAAGTCTTGAAAATAACAGCAATTCCTTTGATTATTGAACTCTTAACAACCTTAATTCTTGCCTTATAAACTGTTAAATGTTCCAGTTAAGAAGACTTGGATGAATCCTGTTCTTTCTTCTTAATAAATAAAGTTCATAGTCTCTTGAAGAACTTGCAAACTTTTCCAAAGTCTGTTGAAACCTTTTCGCGCACATGCGCAAACATTTACCCGCGCAAAACACGCGTTGAAGAAAACACGCACCGGAGAAAAAACACGCGCTGAGGAACACACGTGCTAAGAAAACACGCGCTGAAAAAGTCACGTAGCAGTCTTTTCTTACTCTCGCGTACATGCGCTTTAAACACCCGCGCTATAGAAATCACGTAGCTGTCTTTTCTCGCACTCGCGTCCTCACGCTAGGACTACACGCGCAATGAACACTCGCGCTTTGAACACTCGCACTGGAACACACGCGTTATGACTACACGTGCAATGAACACACGTGCTATGAACATTCGCGCTGGAACACGCGCTATAGAAATCACGTAGCAGTCTTTTCTCGCGCACGCGTACACGCGCAATTGATTCACGCGCTGTAGTTTTCACGTAGCAGTCTTCTCGCGCACTCGCCCTACGATCACACATAACAGCCTAACATTGCTCGCGCGCGTTTAAAAATTAAACGTTGAACTATAAACAGAGCAACACCAGTTCTTCTTTTGAATTTTCATTTACAATCTCCTAAAGTTTCTAATGAATCTGAGCAAAGATGTACATATCCAAATAAAGTCACTTAGCTTAAGAATTTTTTCTTCTCCCAAAGAACTTCCAGAAAATCTCCTGCGAACCTGAATTCTTCTCCTGAACAACCCCGACTACGTAGCCGCTCGACTGCCAGGATTTGAAAATTCAAATCCACTAGGCCCAAGACTTCAGCAGGAGCAGCTACAGACACGTCCTCTCAGCTGGGGTTACGACGATGAAAGGCAGAGAGTGACAGTAAACGTTCATTGTTGTTCTGCAGTTCTCTCTAGCCAATCAAGGCTTCTATTGTAAAACGCCATCTTGCCTTGGGCCAGAGCCAGGAATCTGTATAGACAGGTCAAGGCCAAACCCACACAGAAATAAAGGGAAATAATTAAAGGGAACCTAACAGTAATTAAAGGAAACCTGATGACAGTAATTAAGGAAACCTGACCGGTCCCCTGTGAAGGCGTGCAACCTTCTCCAGGGCATGGGAACTCTCCCTTTGGGTGGGGCATTAGCTGGGAACCAGTGCTTCAAAGGCAGCCCTTTCAGTACAATGGAGAACACAAACCAGGTTGCTAATTACTGGAGACCATTTCATATGGAAGAGAGAGGAAGGGGGTGGCATCAGCATGGTCCAGGAGAGAGATACATTCCATAAAGGAGTCCAACCATGCTAGATTGTATTAGGGCTCCCAAACTGTGTCCCCTTCCTAATTTCCTGAAGGCAAAGCACTGTGTACATCCCATTTTGAAACCGCAGTGAGAATTGAACCTCTTAAGGGAGGATGGATGAGAGTCCATGCATTGTGGTAATTTGCCCTTTATAAAAGGAGGGGGGGGAGACTCTTCCCTTAGTCGATTCATCTTGAACTCTGAAAAGGAGGATTCACCTAAAACTTTGTTGGGCGTACAGCCTGCTCCAAAGTCCTCTTCCACAGAGGTGAAGACAGTGAGCTTCAAGGAAGGTCCAAGCTATTCACCGCAACCATCCCAAAAGGAATATTATGGGTGACCTGCTGGCTGGACAAGACCTACTGCAGCCAAGACCACAGGTTACCAGGACCCTGCAAACTGGAGGTGACCGAACCTCGCAAGTGCTCTTCCAGACGTTACTGACTGGGAAGTGCAGAAGAAAAAGGACTTATGTTGTACCTGGATGTGGTCCCCAGCAGCAGAAGTCAACCTCCAGCTCTTGACACAGTTTATAAGTGGCTGGTTTAAGTTTTTATTCCATTTCAAAATTACAAAGTTCAAACATCACAAGTGAGCCATACATTACCCAAGCAAATAATTAACAGCATATATAAAAAATAAATCTACAGATGAAGGAACAAAGAAAAAAGAAAAGAAACCAAGAGGATAGAACAATTAAAGTCAGAAACCAGGAAAGGATAGAAAACCAGAAAACAATTGGTTAGCCAAAGGTCAACAATGCAGAATCAACGAAATAGTGAACCAAAAAATTACAGGCATAAATAAACACAGCAAGAACAATTCCCAGCTATAAAAACAGCCCATTGAGTGCAGAAAATAAAATTCAACCGTAGACATCCAGGAACCTGTTCCAAATGTCCCAGAATTTCTCAATATCGTTCGCATTCTTGTAAATTGCCTTCTCATAAGTTGAAACAGTCAAAAGTTCATCCACCTATTCATCAATGTTGAAGGAGCTGCTCGACTTCCACGATCTCAAATTATCTTTTTAGCGAGCATACTGGCTCTGATTATCCAGGTCGCCTGCCCAAAGGAAATATCAACTTCCGATACATCGCCCAGAATCAGTAAGGCAGCAGAATGAGGAATTGTACAGCTCAAAACCAATCCCAACCTCTCACAGATGTACTCCCAAAATATCTTTGTTTTAGGACAGAACCATATTAGATGACTGAGGGAACCTCTAGCACCCTTACACTTCCAACAGAGTTCTTCGTCCATGAGCTGTCTCTTAAACAATCTGACTGGAGTCCAATAGGACCTAAAGAGCAATTTTGTTTGCGATGCCCTAAGACCCCAATCCAGACTTACCAATCGGGTATTCTCACAGCAACGCTGCCAACAGAACTCATCAATATCTTCTCCTAACTCCTCTGCCCATATCACAGGCAGTTCTGAATCTTCTTTCCTGAATGATTTTAGGAATCTGTACATCGTAGCAGCAGGATGAGCGGCACTTCCACATAACTGCAACACAGACCAGGCAGTATTCGGTTCCAACAACTCACCATCACCAATGCAAGCAGTGACAATGCCTTTCAGTTTCCTGTACTCAGAAAACAAACAACCAGCCATGTCATGAGTCTGACACAGCTGTGCGTACAGGATCCAATCTCCTCCATCTATCAGATCCCGGAGGTACTTTATTCCCGCCAGGAACCACTCTGGCCAAAACAAAACCTTCCCCCGACTTTTCAGGGCAGGATTCAGCCAAATGGAGGCATCCTCGTGCAGGCAAGGGTCCGCCTTCATGCGCTTCGAGATATTATTCTAGCAGTCTTGAATAAAATCAGTCAAAGGATTCGCTCCCTTCAAGTCCATTTTCTTCTAAGAGAGCAGAGCTCTGGGTTCCAACTGGGATATAGCGCCACATTCCCACGTCACACACTGCGGACATTCATCAACCGGAACAAGGAATTGACAGAGATGTCGAGTTCCGAATGAAAGATGGTATTCACTAAAGTTGGGTAAATTAATCCCGCCTTTTTTCAATGAGAGTTGTAGTTTCCATATAGCCAATCTGGGTGGCTTCATATTCCAAATAAACTGTTGCATAGGTTTGTCTATTGCTTTGAATATGTGACCAGGAACCTTGATGGGCAACATAGAGAGTAAATAGTTCACTCGAGGAGCCAGGTTCATTTTAATGCAATTAATTTTCCCCCACATGGACAAATGTAAAAGCCCCACCCGGCGACGTCAGATTGTAAGTCTTGAATGAGCATCCCAAAGTTCAAAGCTGGCAATTTCACCACATCAGCACCAATCCAGATGCCCAGATACTTGAGTTTATCACTACACCACCTGAATTGGAAATGCGCACCAGCACTACGTAGACACAGATCATTGAGTGGTAAAATTTCAGACTTGCTCCAATTGATTTTATAGCCAGATACAACAGAGAATTCTTGAATGTCATGCATCAGGTGGGGTATGCCATTAACTGGATCCTGGAGCGCAACCAATAGATCGTCAGCATACAACCAAAGCAAATTTTCAAAGTCGTTTCCAAGTATTGGCTTAAGGTTCACGTTTCCTCTCAGACAGAGCGCCAATGGTTGCATAGACAGGATAAACAACAACGGAGAGAGAGGACAACCCTGTCTCGTGCCCCTGTGGAGTGGAAATGCATCTGAAATGAGACCATTCGTGAGCACACTAGCTGATGGACCATTATACAGGATTTGTACCTATTGCAGATATTTTTCGCCAAAGCGCCTCCTCTTCAGGCAAGAGAACAAGAAGGCCCACTCCACTCGATCAAACGCCTTCTCAGCGTCTAAATAAATGGCAGCAGTGGCTACTCTCTGTCGATGACCATGTTCAATAGACAATAGTAGACGGCGCATATTATCAGCCACAGCCCTACCTGTAACAAATCCAACCTGGTTCTTGTGAATTAGAGTTGCAATCACTGGTTCCAGTCGCATTGCCAGTATTTTTGCAAGTATTTTACAGTCACAATTAATCAAGCTTATCGGTCTGTAGTTTTCACATCTTGTGGGGCACTTGTCTTTTTTCTTTAGAACAGTTATTAATGCATGCCGGGTCGTTCCAGGTAACGAACCCGAATCAAAGGCTTCCTTGTAGACATCATACAAATGTTGTAACGCAGACTCCGGCAGGATTCTGTAAAACTCACCAAAAAGACCATCCAAACCTGGCGACTTACCCCCTGCAAGTTTTGAAATTGCCAATTTTATGTCTTCCACTGTAAATTCTTCTTCAAGACACGCCAATTGAACATCTGAGAGTTGAGGTATGTCATAAGAGTTAAGGAAATGTTCAATACCCGTCTCATCACAAGCAAGGTCTGAGTCATAAAGCTTTGAATAAAAGTCACGAAACAATTAGTTTATCTCCTTCTGCTTAGTCTCCATTCCACCACTCCGATTTGCAATTGCAGAAATGAAACAATCACCTTCCGCTACCTTCAGTCTGTATGCCAGCAGCTTTCCAGCTTTTTCACCATTTTCAAAATAATGTATTTTTTGCCTAAATACAGCATAGTCCACTTGACTTGAAATTATTTTATATTAGTTTATAAGTGCCTCAGTTACATGTGTTCCAGTCCTTTGAATGGACAGCATTTGTGGTTACCGGCGAGAAGTCCCTGTCATGCTACTAAGAAATGTTGGGTAGACCAGTGGACCCTCCCCACACCGCTGTGGGTTCTATGTCACTTAACTGGTAGCAGTAGACACCACGGGCACAGAAGACAGGCAAGGCACTTTGTTAGAAAGGCATTTAAAAATAAAAGTACAACTGTAACCTCTTCCATTGCTATGGAAATGCCCCAAAGATAGTCGTAAAATGCTAACCTGAGCCAGATAAAAACAAAGTATCGCCCTACTAGAATGAATATTATAAATGGACACCAGCTGCAAAACACAATGTTTTGTATCCTATTCGGACATACTGGCAGTTGGGCTGGCACAAATGATTATAAAAACCAAGTGATAGCATTCCACTGTTCTGGTTGAAAATGGTAAAACTGAAATAAAATTGGAAAGGGGTGATGAAGTGTTTAGATACACCACAACTACAACCCATCCCCATCCCAACTATTGGCATTCTCTGAATACGTTTATTAGGAAATGTGGTCAGTAGTTTTCAGATGGTGCTTTCAGCTGGTGCGTTTAGCTCCTTCACCGATCTTAAAACTAGATTTCAGTTGTCTGGACATTCATTATACATCCACATAAAGCTCCGAAATACACCTACAACAACAGTCACCTGTCAGGATACGAACGGTACGTCCTTGAGCCCCCACTCATTTTATTTGCATATTTTACTTTGAGATACGTTGTTTCGTAGAGGCACGATTTTGTTTCCTTTCAGGGTTGGGTTGTTACCCAGCCGCAGCATGTGACTGGGCGCCTCCTACTTCCACTCACTGTTTAAAATTTTATTTTATTTTCAGTTAGTTTTATTGCCAGACTCCATCTGGCTGAGAGTGCCGTGATTTACTTTCAGACTCCACACACAGAGACAGGAGCGAGTCCGTCCTCGCTGTCCACGGGACTCGCTGCGGATTGGCTAAGGTAATACAATATGCATTTATTATAGCCATGGCTGCTGACAGCGCAGCGATAACACGCCTCCCGTGCAAAAGTCAAGCCCGTCTGTGCCCGTCCAGGTGGCATGTCAAGGGAAACAGTCTAGCACCACCGGGCACAGCACTTAGTCTAATGCAATGCAGTTTAGACATAGGTGAGTCGCCGGGTCACACAGCATTTCATGCCATGCTGCTCAATACGTGGTCTCTGACAGCTCACTGTGCCTCCATCCACGATCTGTTTGTTAGAGGATCACTAGCCTGATCTCTGTTTAACAGAGGCGTGGCTGACAAAAGCCCCGGCGCCTACCCTTATCGAGGCTCTCCACACAGGATATACGTTCATCCACCTTGATTGGGCGGGCTCGCTATCATTTTTAAATCTCAGTTATTAGTTACACACATTGCTTTTGTCCATACTTTGAAAATGGAGGCCCTTTTGATGTGCTTTAAAGTTTCAGCCTCTCATACTATGAAACTTTTAATGGTGCATCGTCCTCCCAGCCCTTGCCACGCTTTCATAGACTTCTTTGCAGATGTTATTGCAGCTTACAATCGAATTTCTCTATCGACTAGTCCTAGGTTACTCAGACAAAACCTTCCTTAAGCTCCTGGCTACTCGTTTGAATCTTTCGCAGTTTTAGGACTGGGTCAGCAGGTAACTCGGCCCATGCACCGTGTCGGAGGCATTCTTGATTATTTTTTTCTACAGAGACGACTGCACTTACCCAATCCATCTCGAATCATCACCTTGTTTCCTTCAAGCTGCTGACTAGCAGCTCTGATCCTAAACTTCCTTCTGTTGCCATGTACCATTGAAACTGGCAGACAGCGGACCATAAGGCATTCATTACAAGTATTACTAGGGACCGCCCGTCAGCGCCAAACCTTGATCTTTTGACGCTGGGCCGGTCCCTGGCACTCGCGGTCGACTTGGCTACTCTACCTCAAGCTTTTTCAGCCCTCTAATCGCCCTTCTGCCATAGTTTTCGGCGTAACTTAAAGCTACACGCCTGAAGGTCAGGCAAGGTGAACGCAAATGGCGCAATTCCTATGGCACATTAGAAAAGGGTATTTTTCAGAAGGTGTCCTACTCTTACCATGCCTCCATTAAAGTGGTAAAGCAGGCATTTTCTTACAGGAAGGGTTATGTCGGCGCTTAAGAAGTCCAAAGAGCTGTTTGCAGAGGTTAAGTCCTTTTCCGCAACAGCTCATATTTCTCCCAGTGTAGCACCTTCTCAAGTCTTGTATGACTCTGGCTAGCTTTTTTGGGACCAAAGTCAGGGACATTCGTGCTCTTATTCAATCTAATGCCTTGGCGGACAGTGCACCGGATGGTTACATCGCTAGCAAGCCGAGCAGACGGTCCTGGTCCCACTTTCTCCATGAAGGAAGTCGCAGGGCAATTATCCAGGTGAATCAGCTGCCCCATTTGATTCAATCCCAGTGGTAGTTCTGCAGGAGATTCTCCCTGCAATAATCACATGGGTGACCTCAGAAATAAACACCTCCTGACGATCTGGTAACATCCTGTGTGAACTTAACAAGGTCATAGTTCTCCCTCGCCTGAAAAGCCCTCCCTTGATCCTTTTATCCCGCCAACTTAAAACCTGTTTCGCTGCTCCCCTTTTTCATGAAACCTCTGGAGTCTCGAGAGGCACCTCTTCGGTCATCCTTCCTGGAGCCATCATCTCGTCTTGATCCTTTTCAGTCTGGATTCCACCCAAGGCGAGGTACCGAGTGTCTTGGTGTCAGTACTGGATGACCTTGCTATGCTGGTTGACCAATGAGGCATGGGGGCCCAGATATTGCTCGACTAATCTGCGGCTTTTGATACATGTCGACCACGCCATCCTTCTGGCCCGGCTCGCGGAAGCGGGCATTACTGGCTCCGTTCTGGACTGGTTCTCTTCTTTCTTGGCTGACCGCTCTCAGATACTCTCTCTGCCACCCTTTCTCTCTGGTTCACATTTTCTGTCTTGTAATATTCCTCAAGGCTCTGCCCTGTCCCCCATCGTTATGTTCAGCCTCTAGTTGCGCTCATCTGCTCCTTCAGCTTCAGATGCCTATGACGACACCCAAATCTTGGTAAGATTTGACCAAGAGCAACCAAAGTTGTCAGCGCGGCTGGGCGAGTGTCCGGTGGCTTTAAGGAGCTGGATGGATAGCAACTGACTAACACTGAATGGGGACAAGACTGAGGTATTGGTGGTGGGCTCCCCCAAGATTCCTCCGGTTGGCGGTCTGCTCTTGGAGATTTTCTGAATCCTGTGTCTACTGTCAAGAATGTGGGTGTCTATCTATCCTCTTCTCTCACCAGCTGCATTGATTATTGTAATGCTCTCCATCTTGCTCAGCCAGAAGACCTCATCTTGAGGCTGCAGCAGCTGCAAAACATGGCAGCAATGGTGGCCATGGGCGATTCCTATGGAGCTCATATCAGCCCAGTTCTTTGTTCCCTTCAATGGCTTTCAGTGGCCAAGAGGATATTTTAAGGCCCTTTGCATTATGCATAGGGGAATTTATGGGCAAGGCGCATAATTTCTGCAAGAGAAGTTCCGATCCTATATTCCTGGTCATCATGTGCGATCTGTAACGGCCCGGGTGGTTGTCCCGACTTTTCAGAGAGCACGGGTGGGAGCGAGGGCCTTCCCCATAGTAGCAGTAACTCTCTGGAATGATCTTCCTCCTGCTCTGCGGAACACGGAAAAACATCTGCAATATTGTCGCCTGTTAAAAACTCTCCTTTTCTAATCCAACAGGCGGGCTACAGACCATAGTATTCTTGCGCCATGATACCTTAGGGTGAACGTGCGCTTCAGAAGAACAATAACATAACCTAACCTGTGTGAGGAGACTGGGGAACCCTGGGGACTGAAAGTCACCCCATCCGTTTTGTGACACAACCTTTGGAGGCAGTAGATACAGCTCCTCAGTACCCCTTTGAGAGACCAAAAGAACAACTGCCGAGATCAGAAAGACCACCAATTCACAAAGGAGAAAAAAATCGAGATAAAGGAAAGAAAATCAGTTATGTTCAGGTGATCCCATTACCACCAGGAGAAGACCCCTCAAAATATTTCAGCCCCATTACAGGTTTGACACGTATACAGGACATGCAGATGAATTGACAAACAGTGGCCTGCTAACATTTACAAAATATTTTAAAAATGAAGAAAATAAAAACGGCAAAAGTTGCCTATACTCTTCAAAAATGCTGCCTTCAAATGATGCTTTGTAGATGGTATTTACAAATGGATTCCTCTGGAATCTGCCTGCATTTATTAGATGATGAAAAAAATCCCTTGGTTTTACACCTGCATGAAAAATGTAGGCATTAGACACTATGCTCTGAAGTCAGGGAAGCAAACGGGAAATGTTAATTCCGTCTTGTGCTCCTTCGCCACATCCAAATGGCATTTAAATGCCCTGGAGTGGAAACATGGACGCCCCTTTAACCCACGACAAGCAGAAACGTTTTTTATGCAGTTTTACACAAGGAACCTACAACAGAAAAAAGTCAGTGGGCCTCATTACACGGTAGGCGTTATTGATTTAACGTTACCGGTAACAGAATACCGGTAATGTTAAATCCCCATGCGGATTACGACCCGGCTCACCGCTATTAGTACGGCAGGCCGGCAGTGCCACTAATAGCGGGCAGGCCGCGTGCGCGCGACCCTCCATCCCGTAAATTACACCATGCCGCTATTAGCACAGCATCACAAGGCTAGTGGACATGCCAATAGCGGCATGGTAAAGCCCCCCAAACCTCTTACAGCCATGGTGCTAATACCGGCATCGCGAACCACCCGTTAAGAGAACTGAGCAGTGTTCGCACCTGCCACAGGTGGACACAATCAGCACAGGTGGAGGCAATGGAGACTGTGGCAGCTCAAAAGGAGCACACCACACCCCTTCCCACACCCCTTCCTACACCAAGATGGTTCCAATACTGGCAGCATTACATGGCCTGGAGGACCTCATTGCAGCGCAGCTGCAACAACAACAGGCAGCACAAAGGAGACGCAGGAGGAGGAGGAGGGCAAGACAGGCACAGCAAGCACCACCACGGCACCTAATCATACCACAGAGGCACCCACCAATCCCCAGGATCAGAGCCAGTCCATTTAACCTAACCCCTGAGCAGATACACACCCTGTACTGTCTTGACCGGGTTACCATCACCAGCATCGTGGACCTGATACACGACGACATTGTGAGCCTCATAGACATCAGAACTGCCATCCCCGCGCTACTGAAGGTGAGGTGGTGAGTGTGCTCCACTACCTGGCCACAGGCACCTACCAGCATACAGTGGGGAAGATGCATGGCATCTCACAAGCAGTATTCTCCCGCACGCTGAACCAGGTACTCGATGCCCTCCTGAAGCATGCAACTGAACACATATACATGCCACGGACTGCCCAGGATATTGCAAACACAAAAGTTGGCTTCTATTCACTGGCAGGCATCCCAAGTTGCATCGGGGCCATCGACTGTACCCATGTGGAATTGGTGGTCCCACATCACAATGAAGTAGTCTACCGAAACAGGAAGCAATTCCACTCTATCAATGTCCAAATGGTATGTGTCGCCAACAAGATAATCACACATTGCTGTGCCCGATTTCCCGGATCAACCCATGATTCCATGGTCCTGCGGAACTCAACTATCCCGCGCTACATGGAGCGACAAACCGCACAACGTTCGTGGCTACTTGGTGAGTAGCAGGGCAAGCACATGACAGCGTGATTGGGGGCGGGAGAGATACATACTCCAACTGGGTTTGATTGGGGGAGGGAGAGATGCATACTCCAACTGGGTGTGATGGGGGGAGAGATACATACCAAGTGGGTGTGATTGGGGGAGGGAGAGATACATACTCCAACTGGGTGTGATTGGGGAGAGGAGAGATACATACTCCAACTGGATGTGATTGGGGGCGTAGAGATACATACTCCAACTGGGTGTGATGGGGAGAGGGGGAGAGATACATACCCGAAATGGGTGTAGCTTGTCGGCTGCCGGCAAAATGCACATACAGATGTACGCCAATGTCCATCTGGGAAGGCGGCAACGTACTTGAGATGAACCGACATGCAAGTATAAGCTACACAACAGAGATGACATTCCAGGTCTAGTAACATTAAACATCCATCCACATACACATTGCACAACATTCCAGACCACAAAACACAAACATTTCACACATGCCATCAAGATAGTCATCCGAAATTAGTCCAGCACAAGATCAATATTGCAATGTGCCCTATAATGCGTGCAAAGGGATCACCCCTAGCCATAGCATTTCACCACGCACCTATAACACCACCAAAGTGATGCCTCTCTGCATGGCAACATCAATGTTGGAATGGCAGTAAACCAGCAGTGTTGAACCAAATCTGCCTGGGCCCAGGGACACCGAAGACCTCGCCTCACCCAGGACATGTCAATTACTGTTGGAGGCATTAATGGGGCATGTCCACTTGCAGGGTCGACCTCCCCCTTGCACATTGCTGTCACACAGACCATCTGCATGTATGCTGTTAATTGTGTACTTGAATCACATTGCAATGTCAATTTGTGTGATATGAACAGGCCGCTCTTGAGGTGAACAGTAACAGGACCCCGTTCGTTCCCCCATACAGGTGATGCGGGCTATCCCCTTAAGACCTGGCTCCTCACACCTGTACGGAACCCACAGAACAGGCACGAGGAGGAATACAATCGTGCACATACCCGTACCCGCATCGTGATCGAGCAGACTTTTGCCCTTTTGAAGTCACGGTTTAGGTGCATTAGCAGGTCTAGTGGCGCTCTCCTGTATGGACATGAGAAGGTGGCCAAGATCACCATGGCATGTGTCATGCTGCACAATATGTGTATCAGACGGAATGTGCCACTGCCCCCTGACGTTGAAATAGAAGCACCTGATGAGGATGATGATGGTGATGAGGACGGAGGTGAAGGGGATGCAGGTCTTGCAAGAGGGGATGGGCAGGAGGGACGTGCTGTGAGACAGCATCTGATCAACTAAATATTCTGAGGAACATGTTTTCGTACTGTCACATGGATATGGGTAGTAATGTACTGGTGTATGTTTGGAAGCACGCAATGGACCCTGTCGCCAATAAAAGTACACAAACACAATAAAGATGTCCAAGCCTGTGTTTTGATCAGAAACCAGTGTATTGAGTAATGGAAAGGTGAAAAAGTGCAAGTCCCCAAACATCCCACCACCCTTCACCACCATGCCCCACAACAGACCCATAACACCCTTCCCCCTCACCCCCCACAACAGACCCATAACACCCTTCCCCTCACCCCCCACAACAGTTCCTCATGTGTCTGCCATGTTTGCGTTGGCCCATGCACGCAGAGGAATCGCCATTAACCCCCTATTGGCCATTGTCTGTAGCAGCATTTGGAGGATGGCCAGACGTGCGCCTGGTGGTGCGTGTTGAGCGGCGGAGGGGGCTTTTCTGTCTTGAGCTGGAAGATGACGATGGGGCAGACTGGCCTGGTTGTGAGAAGTGGCGGTCCATTGTGTCGGCCATGCGAGTAAGGACCTCCCTGAGCCTGGATATCTCGTTACACAGCCTGTCAGTGTTTGCGTCCATCCTTTCAGTGGAGTGCCTCACCGTCTCCACAATATTCTCCCTGAGATGGACAGCCTCCTCAACATGTTGGCCAACCAGCACAGTCAGTTCGTGTTGACGCTGCAGGATGGTGGTCAGTTGGAGGGCAGTGCTGGGTGATGGTGTACTGGATGCTGTGCCCTCAGATGCACCCACTGCAGCAGGTGAAGCCACCATGGGGGACATTATGGCTGGATTGTTGTCCTCAACTGTCACATCAGACCCAGGTGTCTGGAATGGTGCTGGCTCTGGGGTTCTAGAGGGGCTTGGGGTGTGCATCTCCATTGGCCCAACTAGGGTGTCCTCAGGATCAAATAGGGGGCAGTGGCGGCTGTCTCACCAGCGGAGCTTACCGCAGCCGATGGTGGGCCCTCGGTGGTTGGTATTGGTGCCTGTGGGTTCACCTCCGGTGGTGGGGCTGCAGTTTGTGGTGCAGCTACTTCTGCCCTGGCAGTGGCACTCCTACGATGTTTCCTGCTCATCAGGTGTGACCTTCCCCCCGCTTGCCCCGGGATGTTGTGGGGGTGTCCTCCGAGTCCTGTGCCCTTGGCCTCTTACTCGTAGCTGGTGCCTGGGATGCATTAGCGGCATCCTCACCATCTGTATGTGAGCCTGTCAGGGACAAGAAGGGGGATGGCATTGGTTGCGTTTCAATATACTTAATGCAGATTACATAAATGATGCAGTTGTGGCCATTGGGACTTGGTAGTTGTGGATGCAGGTGATGTGCCAGTTCAGTGCCTCATCCATGCATGGTTGTTTTTGGAACTTGTCTCTGGTGATGTGTGCATGTGTGTGTGTTTGGGTCTGACACTGACATGGTGAGGGATGGATGCATGTGTGGATGTGTGTCCATGCATGAGATGAGTCTGTGCTCACATATGGGGGGAACAGTACATTCACATTGCATCCTGTCATGTGTACACTCACCTCCATCCGAAGTGGTACCCACGCCGAGCTCCATGGTGCCTACTCCCTCTATGGATTCCACAGCAATCAGGTTTCCACAGGTCTCCTCCCATTCTTTAAGTCTGATTGGTGAACCAGCTCCACCTGCACTGGCAATGCAGTGGTTTTCCGCAAGGATGCCCCTCACCCGCAGTCTCAGGTCGTCCCACCTCTTCCTGCACTCACGCACAGTGCGGGTGCTGGTGCCCACTGCACTGACTTTGATTGCAACTTCCTCCCAGATGGCTTTTTTTTTTAGTAGTGTTGGCCGCCGCATGTCATTGGCAAAAACAACCTCTGCATTCTCAGCCAGGGTCTGTGTCAGCATATTCAATTCCTCTGCTGTAAATTTCTCCTTGCGCTGCCTGTCAGTGCCTTTTTTTTAATGCCTTGGGCATGATGCAGGTGTCCCGGATGATTTAGAACTGCTAACGACTCAAAACAGGTCCAGGGGGCAGAGGATGGCAATGGATTGTGTTTTTAAAGATGGCCGCCGTGCTCTTTCCCGTTCCTGTGCGATGACGCTATTTCCGGTTCTGCAATTTAACGGTCACCACTATTTGCGGTGACCGCTATTTGCATGCAGCAGGAGGGCAGAGGTGCAATCTGCACTATCGTCGAGGGCGGTAGGTGACTTTTTTGGGTCTTTACCGCCATGGCGGTAGCGGGTTTACCGGCATGGCGCTATGCTCGTGTCCGCGTACTCTTAATGGTGCGTTATTAGCGCACTCTTGCGAGGGCGGACACGTTGATAGCGCCATGCCGGTATTTTGGAATTTTTACCGCATAACGTGTAATGAGGCCCAGTAAGTTAAATTGAGTTTCTTACATTAACATTGTACTTTCTAACCATACATCTTAGGAGCATGACTTTACAGGACCACCTGAGCATGGTGCAATATTGCTCGACCCAACCAAGTGACACTGGCCACCTCCTTTTCAGGCATTTTTCATGGTACCAACCCATCGCACAGCAGACCCCTGGTCAGCCCTCCGGTTCTCGGACAGCTAAACCTACCGACATGGGCGTGTAGGTGGGCTTACTTATTCCGTGGACAGTGGTTTACTTCATCCTCGCACAGCTCCATGGGCGCTCGTGCACTTGCCAACTAATTGGTATTGAATCCGCAGCACCACACCTCAGCAGGGCTGTGGATCCTACATTACTGCTACAATGTCTGCCGTACAACACCATTCGAGGCTCATGCTCATCCACAAACTTAAAGTAAAATGCCACCAGCTTCCAGTCACCCCTCTGGTGCTTTGAAGTGCACTTTTCATTTTACTTTACAGATCATCCCCATAGTCATACATTTCTGAAATCCATATGTACGCCCTTCATGTCCCACCTTCATGGTTCCTCCTTGATGTCATTGTAACCCTACAGCCATCTATCCATTACTAATATATATCAGTGTGTTTAGCGTTATTCGTTTTTTAACAATCACAGTACAATACAGGCAGATGAGCACAAAATGCATACTGCATCTGCATTAATATGAAATCTCTTCTTCCAACATTCTTCCAAGTAGTTAACATATTTCATTGCGATGCGAACGATGGGGGACGTGATACATTGATTGCAAACATGGATTGCACTTCCCTGACAACTCCTGAGGCTGCACCAGAAACAAAATGAGGCCATAAACATCACAACACTAACGGCAATGGGTAATATGATCCAGTTAGTATGATCCAATTAGTAGGGCTGACCAAATTTGCCCACTCAGTAACATGACAGAAGACATTCAAAGTAGTGCATAATGCGAGTGTCCTCTCAGCCAGTTTCAAAATCTCTCTTTTCTTAATTATATTTAGATTTTTTAACATACAGCTGTTTAACATCAGTTAGCACATGAATTTCTGGCAATACTTCTCTAAAAAACGATATGGGACGACGATAGTACACACATCATTCATTTTACATCTTATTTACATTTTGTACCGAATTACTGCAAGGCAGTTAATTGCATGTCGCTCAGTCAGTGTGGGGGAGAGAGAATCTTAGATTGTGTTTAAGATAACCTTTGAGGTTTTTATTTCTGGAACAGTATCTTGCTCATAGACCGGGCAAAAATATATCAGTCTATCACTCATTACGAAGGAGGACCCAGAAATTAATGCCATTCTTGAGCCAAGAGATATAGCCTTTACATTGCGATATTCACAGGAAACTGTGTAAATAACGCCTGATCCTCCTTTATGCTACTTGGTGCTGGACGAGGGCTCACCTTGGGTGGACACCTCTCTCCACACAAGTTGGAAATAAGACTGAGAAACCTGAGCGCGTCCTCACATATTATTCCCTTGGGACCTCTTCTCAGGTGGCCAGAGAAAGGCCATCGCTATTGGATCCCAACCCTGGAGGTGGAGAAGCGAGCGAGGATCACCTGGGTGGAGAATTCTTGGAGATTGGAGATGAGCTGTGCTCAGGTGAGACACGATATTCCACACTCCCTTCTCTCAAAGAATCTCCTATCCCAAACGCAATCATGGGATATTGTTACCCCTATCCCATTGACAAAGAAAATTATAAGAGATTTAGCCATTCTAGAGGCACCAGGGAGGTTGGGGGGGTGGGGTTAATAGTGGGGTACCCTCAGGAGAGAGATGAATCCCCCTTTCCCTAAAAATTACCTAACCCTCCCCCGACCTTTATGGGCTACTACAAGAATGTCCTTTTAATCACAATCAGGCAAACCTAAGAAAAGACACACCTGTTAACTGGTTGCAGGTGTATAAAATGAAGGTCAGAGAAAGAGGCAGGTAGCGCAACAGGGAGGCTGTGTGGGAGAGACCAGCAGGGAAACCCTTATGTATGGAGACAGCCGTGATGGGACGAGTGAAGGAGCCAGTTTGCTGCCAGGGGCCCCAAAGAACGTGTGTGGCCCAAGGCAGGTGGGCCGTGAAGTGGCACAGGTGTAGGAGCCTCCAATGCAGCACGCGAGCAGCAGGAGCCTTTCCGAGTGCTGACGTGCAGGGAAGACTGCCTGGCAGGTAGAACAGGGCTCGCATCAGAAGGCTCGTGGGCAGAGAGAAGCTGTGAGGGCCGTCGGAGGGAGCTGCCATAAGCCAGTGAGTGTCAGAGGGAACACTTAGGCAGTGGGGCGCTATTGGTAACGGTCTTTGAAACAAATACAATATATGCCTATTCAATACAAAATCAAGCAAAAACTTGAAACTACGTATAAAAAGTGCATTCTAAATGCTGAACTGCATGAAAACGTACAACTGAGCATAACGAATGCATCGCAATTACTGAAATGAATGGAAACTTCAGATTAAGACTAACAAATGCAATTTAAACACTGAACTGAATGAAAAGGTGAAATTATACATAACAGAAGTATATTGAATACCAAACTGAACGAAACCCTGAAATTAGGTATCTTGACAGAGTCTTTAAAAACTTTAATTGTTTAAGGTTTGCTTTGTTCATAAAGTGCCCATGTGAAAATAAACTACGGAGGTCGACAAGGAGAAACCAAAGAAGTGTTAACTTGCACATAAGCCAAGAGGCCAACAAAGTGTAATCAAGTGAAAGTGACTTGGTACACAGGGGCAGGAGCTGAAGAACCTGTGTGTCCCAGAACCTAGGGATCCTGGTTACGCGACCTGTGATGGGTGGACTGTGTGATCTGACAACTGCGCTTAGACCAACAAGCCCTGAATGAGTATTAAACACACCAAGGAGACATATTGTGAATATTGTGAATATACTGGTGAAGTCAACAAGAAGGAGGATCAAGTTGATCTCGAGTTTTGTTGCACTTTTGAAAAGACTAAAATGTGGTGGGATGGATGGATAGGGCCTGCGAGGGTTGAAATGGGGAGAACATGGCTCTGGGGAGCTCAATGATTAATTGATTGTGTTCTATTGTTAGTTTAAGGCATAACTGATGCTGTTGTACTTTGACAGTAGTTGTGGGAAATGATGATGTTAAGCTTGAAACTATACTGAAATGGTGCTATTACTGGCGACTCGAATGAAAATGATTCAAAACTTTGCATGCTTTCTATCTTAGAATACTTGCTGCAGGTTTATGGTGGTACTGATGAACTAGATCCTAGATTCTCAGAGATCAACCCACACAGAGAAAGGAGCATTTAAGTGGATCTGATGTATGCAGGAGCATAAGGGTGTAAAGTGAAAATGTGCAATGAAACCTCAGGTTAGCGGTCATTGGCACCGGGGGATGGTATTGGCTTACTGTTTATGCTGAGAAGGAGGGAGGTTATATATAAATCACCTTTGCATGGAGTTAATGGGCATTTAAAGTTAGTTAGGGAAGGCATATTGCCAGCTAATTGTAGAGAGGTTTAACTTAAAGGGGGTTAATGGAAAGAGGGGCAACATCTTTAAGAGACTACTTTACTTAAGGTTGTTCGGCGCCGTTTGAATGATCATTTGGCTTGTCAATTAGTCTTTACAACTATCAAAGTCCACCAATTTTAATATGAGATGGGTCGTTTATGACAAAAGGGAGTGACGGAGTAGGAGGGCGCCTTTAGCTTTCGTGAATAGATACAAATCCAGGTCTGAGTTTGCTAAGCAATGACTGGCACAGTCAATAGAAGGGCCTAGCGATATATGTAGTGGAGGCTTATGCAAGAATTGGTGGGAATAATAATTTATTTACAGTCTAATGGAAATTTCGATGGTATGTTAATAGGGATGGGGGAATGGTATATTGGTATACTGGTAAGGTATAATGAAGCTGGCAATGGAGGAAGGGAAAATTGAATCTAATAAAATAGTGGGCACGGGTTTCTTGGGGTATAGTAGGAATGGCAACTGTACTGTATATATTAGACTTGTTGGATTTTTTCTAACAAAAATAATTGTGTGTTTGTGGCATTTTTATGTTTGTTTGTGTAGGGGAAGACGAAATGAGCTGCACTCTATTCTGCTGTAAAACTGGGGGACTATCAAATCCTATGGTGGGTCTGAATTTGATTCTGAAGTTGTCCAAATGCTGCAGATGCTTATACTCCATCAGTAACAACATAATATATAGAGATCTTAGTATAGGTGAGGTTTTTAATAGTTGAAGTGGAAACACTGTGAAAATGGAATCTGGGTTTACCGACTTTAAGCACTTGGAATGTAAAGGGACTGGAAAAAGAAAAAGTACTGTCCAAATGGCGAGATAAGGTTGATGTGGCGTTTCTACAGGAAACCTATCTGTTAGAAGGTACAGGGAACTTGCTTAATAGTCCAAAATATGCTAAAACATTATTGAATTGTCATTCTTCTAAATACAGAGGGGTAGGGATTATGTTTCGGAAGGGATTAGGCAGGAGTATAGACAGGAGGACCATGGATGATTAAGGATGCATTATATTGCCGATTTGCGATTTGAGGGCAGAGTAATTACATTAGGTTCTGTGTATGAGCCGTGTGCTGGAGAGGGTTCCTTTTTTAGGACTTTAACTGGGCTACTACGAGATATGGGAGGGGAGTGTGTGTGATTTTGGGGGGCGATTTTAATTGTGTATTGGACTATAAGATGAATAGATTGTCTGTATATGGATTCACGGGTCAAAATAGATTAAGGAATTCCCGGTCTTTATGGATGTTTATAACCTAATTGATGTTCAGAGAACATTACATCCAGGGGAACGAGACTTCATTTTACTCCCTGGTGCAGGACTCCTATTCAAGAATAGACTATTTTGTTGTATCTGATAGACTAATAGAAGAAGTAGTATTGGCAAATATGGGAGAACGCAATTACTCAATGGTAAAGATTAAATTAAGCCTTGGTCCTTTTAGGCATAGTGTTTTCAGGTGGCGACAAACCATTTATTCTAAAGGAGAAGAAAGCTTCAGAGGCATTCAGCAACTTCATAACTAACTTTAATGAAACAAAGGGTTGGCCGATAGCTTGGTGGTTTGGGATTCCTTTAAAGCTTCTACCTGTGGAGAATTAATGAATTGGACCGCTAGGGCAAAAAGAATGGGAGGAGCAAAATTGAAAGATCTTGAATTGGAGGATCTACAAAGGAGCTATGCTTGTCAAAAACTAGGGAAGATAAGATTAAGATGGATGAAGTAAAGGAGGCCTTTAAGAGTGAGATAGACGCACAGGTTGAAAAGGGTATCTTTTTTATGAAACAGATATTGGGAGGAAGGCGTTCGAGGAGGCAGACTGCTAGATGACATTATAACTCTTTTAGACACTATGGGCCTTCCAGACTGAGGTTGGGGACATTTTGTTTATTTTTTAGATGCTTTTGATGGAGTGAACTGGACGTTTTTGAACTACATGCTGTTGGCAATGGGGTTAGGACCGTCATTTATTAATGCAGTCGGTGCCCTACATTCGGAAATAACTGCTAGAATCTGAGTGAATGAAGAATTGTGGGTGCCTTTTCAGTTGTTCAGAGGTACGAGGCAAGGATGTCCATCTCCTTTCCTTTTCAACCTAGCGTTAGAACCCTTGTTAGCTTATATCAGGCAGCAACAGAATATTGGGGGTTTGAGTGTGAGGCAGAGAAATTAAGGTTCTTGCTTATGCGGATGATGTAACGATTATCTTGCAAAATCCGGGAGAAGGAGGTCCAATCCTGAAGAGTATGTTTGAAGAGGTGGGGTTACTGTCGAGTCATAAAATTAACTGGGGGAAAGCTGTAGTATTTCCAGTAAGAGGGAGAAAGGCATGCAATCAATAAATGGATTGGAATTATAGGTAAGAAAACCTGGGTGTGAAATATTGAGGGATTCATCTTGTCTGTGATGTGAGGAAAATTGTAGACTACAATGTGTGCAAATTAATAGAAGTGCTTCGGAAGGGACATTCAGAGATGGAGACGTATCATGCTGAGTGTTTTGGCGAAGGTGAACACAATCAAAATTATGCTACTGCCGAAAGTGTTGCATATTATACAATCGCTCCCTTTGCGGTTTACCAAAAAGGCCCTTAGACGTATAGATAAAATATTTCAAGCATTCTTGTGGGGTACGGGAAAAAGAGGCCAAAGATACCATGGTATAGTATGGTCTGCAGTGTTCAGGAGGCGGATTTGGATATCCTATACTGGAGAACTATTGTAGGGGATTTTTGTTTTAAAAAATGTGTTACTTTGTAGAGGAAGGGAGTTCAGAACCCTTATGGGCACAAATAGAAAGTGGGTAGTTGCAATCATATCAGGTAATGAGTATATTAATTTGGTAAAATTCCTAGACAGATAGTGAACTTACAGTCAATTGTGGCTACAAAGGACGCATTAACATCATGGATACTGGGTAGCGGGCAGTCTCCATTTATGTATAAAGATGCATCGATTTGGTTTAATCTGGGGTTGCAGATTCATATTAAAATGTTGAATTGGCGTATTGGATAAAATGCTGCAAAAGTTGTCATGTTTTCATGCCAATGGAAGGTCGTTTACTGGACTCTGAGAAACCAAGACAGACTTGGTCTGAGGAGTTAGGTAGGAGCATTTCTGTGAAATAGTGGGAGGGTCTTTGGAAAGTCCCTGTTAAGGCTAAGATAGATCAAAATGTGCGTTCTATGCATCAAAGAATATTCGTCCGTCTTTACTGGACTCCAGTGCGAATGAACATATTGGGATTCAATGGTAGTGATCAATGTTGTTGTTGCTGTTGTTACACAGACTATAAAAAAAAAAATACAAACAAAAAAAAAATACTAAAATAAAATAAACTTGGCGGAGGTGAAGTCTTGGGGAAAGGCACCCAAGGACTTGAGGGACTGTACATGTTGTCTTGAATACAAGGCATCAAGACCCCTTAACTTTGGTAAACTGTGTTGCTTGGAACGTGGGAAAGGGACCCACTCCGAGGATTATTTGGAACTGTTTTGCTCGATACTTTTTGTGGAACCTTCTTGCACTTGGGGAAGAGAAGATGAAAGAAAGCTGAGAGCTGGAAGACACTCAGACTTTGAGTCAAGCACTGCTTATTTCTTTAGTAACATCCTTACACATTGTTTAGCTCTAGGCGTGAAGGCAAGAAAAGGTTTTGGATGCAAACAGACTTAAAATGAACTGTTTGACTCAAACTTTCATTATTTTTATTCAGGTAGGGAAATCCCACCTTAGTATAGAGCAAGTTAGGACTTCAATCATCCTGACATTTAAGTTAATAAATATCTTTTGTTTTAACTTTTAACTTTAAGTCTGTGCCTAACTTCATGATGCCTTCACAACTGGCAGCTGGACTATTACTACATGGTATTTTGCACCAGACATTCACTTAAGATCTCCCTTTGGATGCCATTAGCCAGAGGAATCCTCTTGGGACCAGTCCTGAGATATCAAGTGCACCAAAACCTTGGCATAGGTCGCAGTATTCAGCTGCACAAGGATCTCGGCGTGTCCCGTGTAGAATTAACCTTCAAGCACCAATGGGCTGTACCCTAGTAACTTTCAGCTTTTTTTGTGGCAGAGAGTACATTGCTTGGTAGTATTAGGCCTTCAATGGAGCTCAGTGAGAAACCTGACCTCAGGAAGCAGCTGAGAGACTGCCCCCAGTAGCATTACACATCTACGACTCCCAGATCGTTGCTCTGAGGATCTTTTTTATTTGTATGAAAGTATGCCTGAATGCAGGTTGTGGGTGGATGGAGTAAGAGTAGGATCTGAAACCGAAGGTGGGTTCACTTGATGGTCTGCTCGCCAAGTTACGAGGACCTAGATATTTTTACAGGGCTGCGAAGATAAACATGGAAAGCATATGGTTGTTGATATATTTGAAGGGAATAAGGTTGGAACGTGCACAACGCAATATGAACCATCTTTGGTGGAATGCTATTCGCACGAACAGCATCCCTCTGAACAATTGCCACTGGCATAGGCGAGAGCCACAAACAGAGGCTGGAATTCACACACCAACAACAAAACCCCAAGAACCTTCAAAAATAAAAGTTAAATCTGAGTTTTAGCAGTTAAACAGAAGAGTCGATGTGCAGGGAGTTGCTGAGGAATACAACTGCTTAGGTGCCAGGCTCACCCTTTTCAAAATGGGCTTCTTGGTTGACAGGGAATCTTCTAATAAGATGTCCCACAGCAATGACCTCTCACGTACGTCTGTTGACAGGAACTAGACACACAAGTATTTGACTGTTTTCAGAGCGAGCCATTCTACAAACTATAAAAACATGAAACTATTTTCTATATACACTAACCAACAATGTTGTCAACTACATACATTAACATTAAGAAGAATAGTATCTAGGAAAGTAGTAGTTGCATGGTTTTACCCTCGATCACACAAGCATATATTTAGTACATATTTTTCAGTACCTTATCATGACTTCTAGATTTTCCAACAAAGTCTGGCGATGAAGGTCTTGCTCTGGGACTGGGCCATTCTTCACCAATCAATGAGGTGCGTAAAGAGACTTTGTTCAACTGCTGAATATAGAGAAACAACAGAAACTGCAGCGTGTCTACGGAGAGCTGCCAAAAGAAAAAACACAAATCATCATACAATTTCACTTTCCATGCAACTGGCGGCATTGTTCGAAGTCTAAAACTGTCTGACAACAGTGAAAAGAGGATAGTAATTGACTGTCCAAGACAAGAGTACTGTCAGAGGATGAAGAACAGTTTCGATTTTCTGTAAAAATGACTCATTTGAAAGAAGGATTTGGATGTTGTAGTTAAACCCAAAGTTCATCGCCATTTTTTTTATTTATCGTGTTACAGCTTGACATTGACAAAGTACAAAGCAAGCTTTTCACAAAAATAAAAAAAGTACATCACAATTGGTATCAAACGTATAAAAACATCAAACAACCTGTATGAAAAAGAATGAAAAAGTACATGCATTTATACACTTTGTTCAAGCTACATGTTAACACTTAGTCCAAGCGTTTTCTTTAAAAAAATAAAAATGGTAAAGTAGTATTGCCCCCCACCCCACATGAGCCTTTTTTGGTCCCTGGCAGTATTGAGTTCCTGTGATGTTTGTTAAGTGACAGGACAGAATAGAGTGCTGATATTTCCAAAACGTCATGAGTTACCATTTCTCAGCTGTGCATTGTGTTAAGAGAGACAAGGGCATATATCGGACCCCCAACAGAAAATTGAACTAACCCAGAGCTGGGTAACGGAGCTAAATTGACCTTTCAGGGTGTACACATTTCAAATTGCAAGCCATTAGCCATGTATACAAAGTTCCCACCTCCTCAATTTAGTGGAAACTTTTCTTATTGGCTGCAGGGTGCTAGAGAGCCCTGGTGGAATAGCCAGGTTGCTAGAAGGAGGCAGTGTGTGCGAGGCTGCAGGAGAGCCAGGTGGTCATTATTTTAGGTCCCTGCCATCAATTCAAAAAGGAAGGAGTTCCAGATGTCCCAGGTATGATAGTACAGAGTTCATTTTGCTCTTAAATTTGATACACGCGCAAATTTTCCATAACTGACATTCCCAAACCTCTCATTCAGCCAGTCATAAGCATGCATATTTGCCCTTTCAAAAACTGCCAAGTCACAACTTGCACGCCCCAAGCTGACACTCCGAACTCGCACCCATTTCTCTCCAGTTCCTCCTGCAGTCTACAACCCTTCATTCTTTTTCGCTCCTGCATCTCAACCTTTCTCTAAATCTATTGCGCTCTTCCTCATCCTCTCTCTCAATCTGAAACTTGTTCCCCCTTTCAAGCCCACCGCTCCTCCTTTGCTTTCTTGCCTCTCATTCCCCCTCTAGTCCACCCTTTGACTGTTCTGGCCTATCACCCTCTGCTATCTTGCCATCTCTCACCTTCTGGTTCACTGCCTCCTCCCTTTGCTCCCCCACCCCTCCCCCCGGCCCTCAATATGCATTGTGACAAAAATGTGTTTAAAAATTCAAATTGTTTTTTTTTAATGTCCATGATAGCGATCACGAAATTGCATTTGCACCCGGGGAAGGGTGTTCAGTCAATCAGGTGGCTGGAACAGCGGGCGAGAATATACAATCCCCGCCCGCTGTCGCAGCCACCCAAGGCCCTTCCCCAGGTGGCGCTTTTTTTCTTCTTTTTTCATTGTGGGAAGGCAATAGGTAACCTCTCCCATGTGAGCCCCGGGGTGGGATTGGCTTTCATGCCCCTTTAACGGCACACAGTCCGAGCTGAGGCCCAAGCGGGCTGGTGGGCCGTTAAAGGCCATGTCCGCCCTCCTGGCAGGGCATGAAAGCCACAATACGTTTTCGGGGGTCAGGGAGAGGGGAAAGTCCGATTAAACCAAAGTTTTAAATGGATGTGGGTCCTTGTTTTGGGTGTCTGACATTTGGTGGCAGTACACTATTGTGACCATTTTTAGAAATGGGCAAGTAAAAATCCCACATGTGGTCCAATTAATTTCTGGGTGCTGCCTCTAAACTGTTGGGGAAAACGATACATGACAGGTTACAGGAGTGGGCTGAGGTTATTCATCCAGTTTTGGATGTTGAACTGGATTTCAACCTAGGGTAGACATCAGAGCAAGCCTTACATCTTTACATGCCGATTAATAATTGCATAGTTCGGTACAGGGTACCAATCTATGTTGCATGCATGGATTTATTCTAAAACCTTTGACTGTATAAACAGAACTTTTGTGGGAAATCTGAATTGATACCAGTATACTAGGGGCTTCTTCGATATCCCGAGATCATGTTAATGTAGCTTAAGGATGTCTGTCAAATTTGGCATAACGGGTGAGCTTTCATTATTATTTTCGTAAGCTAGAGGTTGAACAAAAAGGAATTTCTGCACTTTTTTGTTCAAACTATTTTATCTATACGATAGTCTCAATTGATGGCGATGTCCATATAATGCCCAGCCGCAGCAAAGCACCTTCTTTATGCGGATGACATGGTATAGATTACTCAAACTCCCAGGGCTCTTCAAATGCACGGATACCCAACACGAAGTACCTGAGATGCACAACCAGTCAGCAAATATAAAAGGTTACTCACCTGGGACCTAGAACTCCCCCCCCCCCCATATGTTATATTGTAAGGGCTTGAATTTTGAATATGTAAAACTTTAAGATTACCTAAGCATCCATTTCCCACAACAGTGAGCTGATAAGCCAAGTAAACAGTACAAGGCAACAGCAATTGTTCACTTTTCCCATAATACAGAAATCTACCCTGTCTACGCAATGCTCATCATGTAGAGTCAGTGGCTGTGACCACATATGCATTGGGACTGTCGGGATTAAGGCGCTCCCACTCATTACCCCAGGTGGAAAATACGTTTCTGGGGAGGATTTTGAGTTCACAATGATGAGCACCTGTTTTTAAATTCACATTGACTTTGAGTGCATTTATTTATATTCATTTATATAGTGCTGCAACCCACGGGCATCATGGAGCATCACATGTAGACATGGACAGAACAATTAGGAACAAGACATCAAATTTCAGAGAAGTGTTGGGTAATGGTTAGGTTTGACTCGTGATTATTTGAACAGTGAGGTTTTCCGTTTTTTCCTGAACTCTAAGCAGTTAGGTTCCAATCTTAGATGGTTTGGAAGATCATTCCATTTGGTGGCTGCTTTGATGGGGAATGCCCTGCCTAATCCATAGTTTTGTTTTTTAGTGGCCGACTTTCACCAAACCTAGGGTTGTTGACCTTAAGGTTCGTAAGGAATGATTTTACTTTTAAGATAAGTCTGTGCCGATCCAAATATACAATGGCAGACAATGGACATGGATTTAAAGATGATGCAATCTTCTATGGCTAACCAGTGAAGAGATCTTCTTTCTCCAGTAATGGGTTCTCTTCTTGATTTCCCCGAGATGGTCCTAACCGCCTTATACTGGATGACTTTTGTGGTGTACTATATTAATGAGCTGCCTATTCTTTTGTAAGGGGCTATTTGGAAACATCCATTGCTTCCACGACCCAAGATCTTCTGTGATATGGGTGATGAAATTGATTAGTTGACATGCATCACCAAAAAAATTTAAATAAAATACAAAAGGTTGCATTCTAAACTGTGTCATAGCTAGGAGGATCAACAACGGACTCAAGACAAGAGTTCATGTCAATCAAACAAGGGTTATTGTAATAAAACACAGGGATAACAAAGGTGAAACCAAAGTTGGATGTGCTTCTGTCAGGAATCATCGTTGCTGGAAACTCTGGCACACGTGGAAATTGCATGCAAACTCCATCCACCTCATCCACGATGGCGCAGAGAAGAACCAATTTCTTACAGTCAGCCGCCTTCTAGTTCGACTCTCCCACCGTCAGGGGGAGTCGCAGCATAAAACACAGCTTGACCATAGCTCTCTGTTGTAGCATGTCTTCTGGAATTCTTCTGCGCTTCAACTACGCCGATGTGGAATTCTTCTGCGCTCAACGAACCCAGTCATTCTTTCCTGCTTGCCACTTTTCCTCGCTGTTCCCCTTACCGGCATCTGTTACTCGCGCATTCCTGCTCTGCCTCACCTACCCTATAACCCCGGCATCCGTCCATATGACAGCTAACATACAAACATAACTCATTGCCCTTTTCCCCCCCCCCAGAAAGTGCAGAATGAGACTTGTTTGTTTGTTGGCATAAGAAGGCCGCAGAATTTATTCCACAATCATAAAACCAAACTGTACATATCTGTGGAAAACTTTGTCTGCCAGGTGCGGCGACTACTCCGTGTCGCAAGGACTTGCTTCCCCCTTTCCTTTCCCAAGAGTCCATTAGTAGGCCCAACTCTCCCAGCCTTGGTAGTATCCGAGCCTGCCTGCCCTTGCAGGTGCTCCTGGGCGGGGAGAGTGCTGTTTCTTTGGGGGAAGCTGAGCCGTAATTGTCCTTCCCCGCCGCCCCTGCCGCTTAGGCTCCCAAGGGGCTTAGGGTCTGGGAAGAGCGAAGACCCTTCCCGCATTCTCCTGGCTCTTCCGGAGTCTGTCTCCTGTGTTTGTCTGGCCAAACACCGCCACACCGCCTTGTCGTCCTGCGACGCCGACGACCAGGCGTTTCCTGATTGTTCTGTTCGTAGGGTTGGTGGGTGGGAAAAAGAAAACCCTCTGCTGCAGTCCCGTGGAAGTGCACGGGTGTCCCTCGGCTGCAGCTGCTTTCTTGTTAGTAGCGGGATCCCCGCTCCTTATGAAGGGGAAACCCCTCCCCTTTCCTTTTGTTGCCCTTCGCGGGCTTTCTTCGATATTTGCCGCGCTTCGGCTTTCGCAGGCATTTCCTTTGTTTGCCGTGCATTTCATTTGCGGGCTTTCCCAATTTTGCCGCCTTGGCCCGGCAACCCCCACCCCCCCTTTCCCAAAAGGGGGAAGGGGCTGGGGACCGAGAAGGACGCCGCCCGGGTTATCGGGGGTGCCTCCTCCATTCCGCCGGGCTCCGTGTCGTCTTACCTGGCATAACCCCGGCATCCGTCCATATGACAGCTAACATACAAACATAACTCATTGCCCTTTCCCCCCCCCAGAAAGTGCAGAATGAGACTTGTTTGTTTGTTGGCATAAGAAGGCCGCAGAATTTATTCCACAATCATAAAACCTATCTGTGGAAAACTTTGTCTGCCAGGTGCGGCGACTACTCCGTGTCGCAAGGACTTGCTTCCCCCTTTCCTTTCCCAAGAGTCCATTAGTAGGCCCAACTCTCCCAGCCTTGGTAGTATCCGAGCCTGCCTGCCCTTGCAGGTGCTCCTGGGCGGGGAGAGTGCCGTTTCTTTGGGGGAAGCTGAGCCGTAATTGTCCTTCCCCGCCGCCCCTGCCGCTTAGGCTCCCAAGGGGCTTAGGGTCTGGGAAGAGCAAAGACCCTTCCCGCATTCTCCTGGCTCTTCCGGAGTCTGTCTCCTGTGTTTGTCTGGCCAAACACCGCCACGCCACGTGTGGGTTTCCGCCCACCGTGGCTCCCCCCTTTGCTCCTTCCTCACTTTTCTAAGATCTTCGTGCGGATGTCCCAGAAAATAAGTCCATACCCCAATATGATGGTGCACCCCTCATTTGAAAAATACCCTGGAGTTTATACGTTAATGAGCCCGTGTCTAACCTGACCAAAACCCCTGCCCTTGCGACATTCAGCCATTGCGCAATTCAGTTTTCGCCAGGACTTCTCTACTGCGGCGTGGCTGTCAGGACCCCGCCCTTCCTTTCCTGGAATGATCTAAACTCGTTAAATCAATGCCACCAAGGCGAATGGTCAAGATGTCGGGCTTCCTTCTGCTGGCCAAGAGTTTACGCACTTGACCCTGAATAGCGCCCCATTCATGCCAGGCACCCCGTGCCACCTGATCCTAAAATCGCCCGCTGTCAGAGCTTCCTGTTCGACTGACCAGCTGAACCCTGCCCTGGATCCGAAGGAGTGTCCTGCCACCCATACTGCTACTTTCTTATTCCAGGCAGGTGCTACAGAGAGGGAGAAAGAAGAAGGCCTGCCACCCTTACATTTTTCCTGGCCTACTGTACTTCTTAAAGCAGCCTGATTTCCAGCTGCCTATCTGCTTGATCGTAGCCTCACTTATTCCCATTGCCGCCGCCGTTGAAGCAGCCCCTAACCTAAAAGAATGTGTACCAAACACCCCTCTTTCTCCCCTATTTTGGCCAGTGCAATTTCCGTATTTCTGACCTTGCCCCGTTTCCCTCTTGCTCCGCCTCACCAGAGCGTGCCTGTTCTGGGACCCTTTTCCTCTGTCCCCTTTCCATCCTGCTCTGCCTTAACCAGGGCGGGTCTGCTCCGGGACACTTTGTCTCTGCCCCTTTCCAGTCCGTTCCGCCTTTACCAAAGTGAGCCTGCCCGGGGACCTTTCTGACCATGCCACCTTACCATCACGGTCCGCCACCACTACGACGGCAACCAGGTGTGCCTGCTCTGGGACACTTCCGCCCCCGCCACCTTTCCAATTTGTTCGTCCTGCTGTACCCGCAATAGGTTCCTCACCATTTTTAGCTGGCTAAAGCACCCCACCAACTTAATCTTTGCTCTGCCTGTCCTTGCAGGAGTTCCCATGCTGGAGGGGTGCGCCGTGCTTGTTTCTTGTTTAGAATTCCAGGCACCATCTTTGCTTTACATCCCCCCACCCTGCTCTCTCGCCCCACTAGCATCCGCGGTCTTGTGCCGCCTTTCCTCTTTTTTGCTTTTCCCAGAGTTTTGTGCTGATTCTATTCCGGGGCTAACCAGGGCGGGCCTGCTCTGGGGCACCTCTGCTCGCCCCAGAAGGTGTTGCCTGCTTCCTCCTATTTGTTTGCGCCAAGTGTGCAGTAGAGCCCACACCCCCACCTTTTGAGCCTGGGCCTACCCTGCCCTTGCAGGTGTCCGCGGGCGGGGAGAGGGCTCGGAGTTCGAATTCCCGCCTTTCGGTGTTTCCCCACACTATTAGCCTTAGACCTGTTCATTAGTGTCGATGTCCGCCTCCCATTGTTTGTTGCTTAGTCCCCCACTTGATTATTAGACCTGACCCTGGCAGTAACTGGAACCGCCGTGAACTGGACCTTGGGGCAATAAACGGTGAGGTACCCAGCACCTAATTGAGGCAGGGAATTTTCTTTACCCCGTTACCCTGAAATGGACCTTGATCCCCCAGTGCAATTATACCGGGCTGGCCCCATCTGAAACAGACCCTTCCCATCGTTGTCTGACTTTACAGCAAAATTGGCGCACCATTCTTGCACCCCATTTCTTCCCATAAACCAGTGTCACCCCTTACAATGACCTGATCTGCCACTCGTGCATTTCAGGTCTGAACCTGCTATCCTGGTTGAATCCTGCACAAACCATGCGTAGCCGTCTTTTTGAACATCAACCCAATGTTCACATTGGGTGTACCGCTAAATCCGGCGCTGGTGTCACCTTTAGCCGGTTATGCCAGGCTGCCCACTAACTGGGTGCAGCTCCCCCTTGCATATACGATGCAAATTGTTCCTTTTAGGCGGCAGCTACTGTGGCCCAATGGTGGAGGATTGGCTGGTTACACAGGACGCTTACTCCACTGAAACTGTCCAGTAAAACCAAGTTTAACAGTTTTCCACCTGGTCAACTTTACCATTCCACCCCTGTACAGTGGCCTGCTTGCCTAGTGATCTTCCCCCTTACTGGCATCTACAACCTGCGACTGTACCTGAACACATTTGATACCGCACATTATTGTCGAGTAAGGAGAATTTATAGATGCACAATCTGCCTCCTCCTAGCGTTAAACAACCCCCCATTTTTAAGCCTAGAACCCCCTTTCTTAATATTCCAACCAGAGGGGTGACTGGCCATTCGCCCCCGCGGGCTCCTTTTAAGGGCGCCGGCAGCAGGGGTGTTGCTAGGTCTGGAACAAGATCTCGGGCTATGCTAATGTCGGAGCTGCTGTGCTGTCCATGATTTAGCCTTTATATAACGCTGCGTACCCTCAGGTATCTGAGTGCTGCTTATTATTACCCCCGATGTGTGGTGCTCATTTATCATACCCCGTGTCATACCAGCTTACCCTTCGACCTGGCTGCCTAGCCTACAGTGTCCTACTACAATCCTCCAATCACCTCCAAGCCCAACAAAAGTGAACATGTACTAAAACTCGATTTTAAAAGACCCAACCTTAACAGGCTCAGCGGAGCCCCCAATGTTTGCTTTACCCCTTTGGTGTCGTACTGTCACCCTCAGCCCGCCACCGGCGGTGCAGCTCACGGGACCCCACCCATGGGCTCACGGCAATAAAAGGAGCAATATGCGCCCACGCAACTTATTTCTCCGCCCCCCAGAGAACCCCCGTCCGCTTTGGGTGGTACCCCATTTTCAGAGCCATGCAGAGGGAACTTATTCAAATTAAAACTCCAAAGGCAACCGTCAATTCCTCCTAAACCCCTGCCACTGCACTAAGTCCCCGTGCACTCACGCTGCCGTGTATTAATCAGTGTACTTACCCCTCTACGAGCAGCCCAGGAACCACCTCCCTGCATGCTGTAATGCGCTGCCAACTGCTATACTCCTGCCCCCTACGTTATGGCAACCGGCAACATGCACCTTATATTTATATAAACCCTAGCAGCGTATGCGCGGTTCAACAGTCTCGAACAATGCGCTTAATAACAACACCAATGTACGTATTCTTTCTATTAACTGTTAAACCATGCATTAATGGCCGTCATTGACGTGCCAAAGGAATGTAAAGCCCTTCCCATATTACCCTTTTAAACCCTGTGCTTCGCTACCACCGTTTAAATACTCCATTGCACATGTTAGGCATCTTTCGTCTAATAATGCCCTGTACCGCTGCGCAAGGCCCCTTTAACTCAACACATCCTTCTACCCTGTGAAAAAAAACGTTTTGAAAGCGGGGCTTTTCCCTCTGAAAAACTTATGCCACATGGCTCAGCTGATACCATATCCTGCGCCAAGTCGCACCAGTTTACACCCCCGGGGTTAAAGCAGCCCTGAGAAAACCAGAACACCTCCTTCCGTCCCGCCGTTCACTAACTAAAGACATACCACTGTGACGCACATTAACAATTATTAGCGTAAAACAACCTTCCCAGCGCTAAGCTTGCCCCCATCGGCGGCAGACCTTCCATGTGCATTTACCCCAACGCTAGACCACTATTACACTACATAGCAGAGGCTTCCTCCTAATACAAGGATTCGCGGGAACCGGGGTCCATACTCTCACCCGCACCTTCGTTCCTCTATAGAGCTATCATCCAACATACGGCAAACCCAACAATACGCATAATGTTAATTCCCCTCATTGCGCTAGTGCCAATAAAAACATAACTCTGGCATACCTTCCTCCCACTGCATAATCCGCCCTGAAGAGCAACCCCTGCGAACACTTGTGTGCCATCCGTACTAATCAAACAACCCTGGTGCACGACAGAATCTTACACAGCCACTAATGTGCCGCATTTTCACCCCCGTTGCAACCTGCCCGGGAAACGCATGTAAACTACCCCCGCCACGTGCTTTCCACCATTGCTGGGGCGGGTTGTCCCGCCGGGCAGATAAGGGACCTGTGCCTGACCTCCTGTCCGCCTACGGACCCTTGGCCTGCTCCCTGATTGCAATCACGACTAGCCGGTGCTGGTACACCTTACACACCCTTCAATGCTCCAGAAAATATATTCTTTTGGTTGAATTTTGTTTCTCAAACCTGTTCTGTTAATAATTTGGCACGTATATAGCGCTACGAACCCTCGGGTATCTGAGCGCTGCTTATTATTACCCACGGTGTGTGGTGCGCATTTATCGACCTCGGATGGATGAAAGGCTGCGTTTGGCCCCGCCGGGATTCGAACCTACGTTGGCAGGCTCTGCACGGATGTCAAAGCGCGCGCTCTACTCGCCATGCCACTTGACTGCCGCCGCTTCTGTAGTGCGACCTGACTATTGTCCTGCATTGCCGCTAGCACGAACCCCGCCTGAGACCCTGGACTCCTGACCTTAAACCTGGCCCAGCGCCCCACCACTCCCTGGCCCCCCCAACGCCGAATTATTTACTTTCCTTCCAGTCATACCTTCTCTCTCCCTTTCGGCAACCCGACGCACCTTCCACACGGGACCGCAAACCTCCTCGGGAACGCCGCTCTGACTGGAAACTGCTCGCTGGCCATAGTGAGCACGACCTCCCCTGGAACCTGGCCCTTCAGCAACCGACTCAGGAGCAGGAAAAACCCTCTGATGGAGGGCAGGTCAGCGTCCTCCAACCGCAACGAAAAGAAAACCCTCTGCTGCAGTCCCGTGGAAGTGCACGGGTGTCCCTCGGCTGCAGCTGCTTTCTTGTTAGTAGCGGGATCCCCGCTCCTTATGAAGGGGAAACCCCTCCCCTTTCCTTTTGTTGCCCTTCGCGGGCTTTCTTCGATATTTGCCGCGCTTCGGCTTTCGCGGGCATTTCCTTTGTTTGCCGTGCATTTCATTCGCAGGCTTTCCCAATTTTGCTGCCTTGGCCCAGCAACCCCCACCCCCCTTTCCCAAAAGGGGGAAGGGGCTGGGGACCGAGAAGGACGCCGCCCGGGTTATCGGGGGTGCCTCCTCCATTCCGCCGGGCTCCGTGTCGTCGTACCTGGCATTCTCGCTGCCTTTCCCGCCTCTACCTTGTTTTGTCAAAACGTAAGCTCTGAACTTTGCCCATTCAGCAGTCCACCTTTGGTGCACTGCAGGGCATATGCAGACGTTGTTACACGTTTGCTATGATCGCGCTCTTCGCCAAACTACAATTGTAAGCATAATTCCATGGCCACGCTTCAGTCCACCGCTGGTGCACTGTTGCGCGATTACAGCAGTGGTTGCTAATCCCTGTGCTTCTCGCCATTCTTGTTCATGTCAGGCATAATTCCATGAGGTTTCGGTCCACCGTTGGTGTAATGTAGCGGGTCTATTGTCGTGGATGCCACATTTCTGCCTCAGCGCTTCTCGCCACTCTTTTAGGTGGCTAACTGCAGTTATCCTTCCTGCAGTGTGCAGGAACTCTGCTTGACAGTTCTACGGGATTTTAACCATCATCCCCTTGAAGAACAGAGTACTACTCTACTCACGTTGTCCTCTGAACCGGACCAGCTGGAACAGACCTAATCTCCTCATGGGGTTTTTCCTGCTATTAGGTTTTTCCCCCCCATTTCTGCACGACCTTCTTTTCCTATTCAGAGGTCAGACAGAAACAGGGGCTCTCTACTTAAAACCCAAGTCTGCACATCAGGTTAGTGAATTTACTGCATCTAACAGCTTCCTTCTTAAAAGAGTGAGTGTGCCAGGACCGCTGAGCAAGTACAAGGAGGGCTCATTGCCTATCTCAAGTAGGGTCGTTACCCTGAGTGCAAAGTGCTACAAGAGATTGTGGGGAGGATCAGTGGCTCTTTGGAGCCAGCAAACAGGAGGGGCTCCTAGAGCCCCTCAATGGAGGATTGATGGTTCTTCCTAGATACAGGTGATAATTGATTTCTTCCCAGTTGATCTCGTGATTTTCAGGAGATCGTCATTCTACAACCGCCACCAAGGGCAATGTGGCAGGAGAATGGTTCTTGCTTGCATGCAAGCAACTTATTCTAACGACCCTAGTTGGGCTTACCTGTTCCAATAGATGCATGTGATGACTCACAGCTAGCCTGATTCATTATCTATCAGCTTCTATTGTCTCTGTAGGCTTTCACCCTAAAAGTATGTGTCTCTAGGACGACATGCATGTCTTTCAATCATTTTAGCTCTGGTACCCTAGCTTCTGCCCAACCTGTGCCCCAGTGGTTTCCCCTTCCAGCTCTTGGCAGCTCCTCCACCCTATGGCCAACTTGGCTTGGCCAATGCTGGCTTTTCTACATGCATCTCACTGCCCACTTTCTCATTCTGCTGCCTTCCTCTGGCTCTTATGGTTTTTGCCCCTTTTCCTTCCCTTCTTCTGGCCAATACTGCCCTGCTCCAACACCTTACCTTCCCTGCTTGTGCCTTCTTCCTTCCTCCTAGTGGTCTCCTCTTACCTCCTTCTGCTCCCTCACTCTCCCATGCTTGCCTTGATTCACCCCTCCCAAATACCCAACCCCAGTGGGCATCCAGGTTTTGAAATGGATTTCTAAAATCTGGCCTAGTGGACAGATTTCAGGAGGCCACCCTAGTTATAGTGAACACTTTAACTCAGAGGTGAGCCAAACCCAATCAAGTAAGTGTGGAGAGTGGTCCATTATATGCCCAAAACACACTAGAAAAATGTAACAAGCAGGTAATACCATCACACAAACATTTATATAAAACATATATACAGTCACCTCAGTTTTGTAGAAATGCACACAATTCACAAACACCCCAAAGGAAGGTAAATCCAATCCCTGTGTTGATGGGGCCTTGTGCCCAAAAGTCACAAAAGCTTCTTCTCATGAGACAGGACAAAAAAGGTAGGATTGGTTCTTGTGGCAGTGAAAAATGTTACGGAATACCTCAAGAATATTACAGGTAAGTAAGATACTTTTTTATATCTTTTAGAATAGCTTTCAAAACAAACTTTTAAAAAACAAATTTGTTTTTCTAATCAAACGCTAATTCTAAGGTTTATTATAGGGGAGGAAGGGGTGGTTGTAATTTGTATTTTGTATAGCGCTTTAACCCAAAGCGCTGAATTTAAAAACAAAGAATGGTACACAAATAATGGTAAGTAGACATCAAAACAACAATACTGGTAGACAATCAAGGACTATGTAGGATATGAGTTTTCAAAGAAAGACGGAAAAGAGAATAAACAGTGATAGAAAGAATGGACAGTGGAACGGCATTCCAATGTCGGGGAGCAAGAAGCTGAAAGGACCGGAACCGGGACTGGGCACATGGTGGACATGGAACATTCAGTCTGAAGATACAGGAGGAGCGGAGAGAGCGAGATGGACTGTAGAAAGATAAACGCGAAGCAAGATAGTCAGGTGCAAGCTGGTGAAGTGATTTGAAGCTTAAGAAAAGAAAGTGAAATTTGAGTTGAGAGTGAAGAGGTAACCAGCCAATTGCAGCAAGTGAGGAAATAATGGAGTTGCGATAAGAATGAAGACAGTAGACGAACAGAAGAATTATAGATTGATTTCAAAGGAGCAAGACGAGAACAAGGGAGACTGAAAATAGATGAGTCATGAAAAGATTAAAGAAGAAATAAGAAGTTTAGCTTGAAAAGTGAGAAAAGGACAAACGTTGCAGATATTGTAGAGATGGAAACAACAGGAATGAGATGTAAGAGGGATATGGTAAACAAACGAGAGATTAGAATCAAGATAGAGGCCAAGATTATGACCTATAGGAGAAAAATAGTGGGACTAGCGGGTGGAAAAGATATGAAAGGAGGTGGTGGGTGAGGTGGAAGATTGTTAGCAGGGAAGAATAGCACCACAGTCTTCCCTGCATTTAAAGTGAGGAAGTAGGAAGCCATCCAAGATTTGATAGCAGAAAGACAGGCCGTGAGTGTGATGAATTTCAGGATTGAAGGACGAAAAGGACAGAAAAAGGTGTGCATCATTGGCGTAGAAGTGATGTTAAAGACCGGAGGAAGAAATGATGATGGCTGAGCATTAAGAAATATAGAGAGAGAAAAGGACCCAAGACTGACCCTTGGGGAACACCGTGCTCAAGGGGAAAGGGTAAGGAAATCTGTCCAGCCCAGGAAATGGAGAAAGTTCTATTAGTAAGATAGGAAGAGAGCCAGGAAAGTACAGAAACCCTAAGACCGAGGGAAGAGAGATTCCAAAAGCAAGGAATGATCTACAGTGTCAAAGGCCGCAGATAGGTAAAGTAGAATAAGAAAAGAGGAGTGTTTAGAATAGCTAGCTGAGAGAAGGGAATTAAGTACACAGATCAGAGCAGTCTCGGTGGAGTGACGAGGACAGAAACCAGACTGAAAGCAAGGAAGAAGAGATAGGTCAGTGACAAAAGATGAAATCTGAGAGTAAACAAGACGCTCTAAGAGTTCAGAAAAGTAGGTAAGAGGGAGATGGCACAGAATTTAGAAACAATAAGAGGATTGGCAGTGAGGTTTTTCAGGATAGAAATATTTTGCTGGTTTGGAGACTGTAGAAAAAACAGAAATGCCGAGACGGGTGTTGAAGAAAGAAACAAGATATGGAATGAGAAGGGGATTTAGGAATGACAGCAAATGGAATGGACCCGTAGGAGTAGCAGTGGGAGGAGCTTTGGCTAAGAGAAGCAGCACATCAGAGTTGGAAACTGGAGTGAAGCTGGAGGAAAAAGTTGATGGAGTAGAATGGGGTGAGAATACAGTGGTTGGGGAAGGAACATTTAGAATGGCTTGACACAGAGAATGAGCTTTAGAGTAAAAGAAGTGAGCAAATTCAGATGAAGACAAGGTAGAATAGTGTGATCAGAAGGGGGAGAGAGGAGCCATGCTAGAGTTTGAAAAAGGCGGCTAGGATGGGCAGATTGAGTGTGAAGGTGGTCAGAGAAATAGTCACGTTTAGCAGAGAAGACAATTATCATAGAGAGCACGATAGGAGAAATAGGCAGAGTAATTAGGTGAAGATCTTGTTTTAAGCCAACGCTTTCCCAGCCTACGGAGAAGACATTGCATAGCGCGAAGATGAGGGGAAAGCCAAGGTTTAGAGGGTTTACAAGTGGGCTGGAAAGCAGACAGAGGATAGAGTTGGTCAAGACCAATAGAGGGGGATGCTGAGAGAGCAGATGCTGCCTCATCAGCAGTAAGAGAAGAAACGTTTGTTGAAGGAAGGAAGGATAGTGGTGCAGGTGTCATAGAAAAATGAGGAGTTGAAATTGCATATATCGCATCGAAAAAAATGTTTTAGGTGGAAGAGTAGTAGGGGTATCTGAGGAATAGAGGACAGAAGTGAAACGGAAATTAAGTAGTGATCAGACAGGTAAACAGGTAAAGCTAGTACAGAACAGGCAGTGAAAGTAGAGAGAAAGATTAAGTCGAGCGAAGAACCAGAAATGTGAGTAGTAACCGTGGGGAGGGAGATGAGAATCGAGAATAGAAAGAAAAGGAGAAGCCAAGTGAGTAGAGAAAAGAAGATTTTAGTCTCCTAGTAATACAAGTGGAGTTCGACTGCCAAGATGTGGGAAAGAAGATGATCAGTATTGTTAGAGAAAGAGCCAAGTGGGCCAGTGGGACGATAGATAAGAAAAGAGATAGCATGGGGAATGGTAAAGATTTTATAAGTAAATTCAAAAGAGGAATAGACCGGTATACTAACAGGTGGCGGAAAGAAGAATAAGAAGAACTATAGAGAATGCCAGTGCCCCCTCCGCGACTGCTGGCTCAGGGACCATGAGCAAAAGAGGATAGAGAAGCGGTGAGGGAGGCAGCAACAGTTGTATTATGGGGTTTCAGTAATGCATAGAAAGTGAAAGTGTAATCTTAAAAGTTAGTCCAGTACTGCAGTTGTTTTATTACATAGAGACCTGGCGTTCCATGTCGTTCCAAAGGCCCAGGTCTATGGCAGCAGATGTATTGGTAGTCAATGGATAGATGAGGTTAGGATTAGGACAAGTGCATGTAAACTTGGTGTCAGATTGAAGGCTATCGGGTGATGAAATATTAGGTGTTGTTATGGTCATAAAATCCTAATGCCGGGTGATGGTTTGGGGCAGTGGGGAAGAAGAAGGTTTGCAGGAAGCATGGCTACCGGGCCATGGACCTCGTTCTTGCTGCAGACAGCTGCAGTATCCTACTTTGCCGACTTCTATTTCCCGTAACTATTACAATTACTCACCACCCTTACTCCGATTGCAGGAGTTTTCTTATGCCGAATCCAGGATCACGGCAAGAACCTGCCCACCAATGGTATGGATTTGCACCACTCAGCCACCAGTGGTCCAATCAGGGACCACTGTGGGTTGCACTCATGCATGCATACTAGACTTTCAGGCACCACAGTTATGGAATGGGACCAGACAGTCCAACCCACTTCCTGGGTCCACACACAAACGACATACACTAGTCAGCGAAAACAGCAGCTTTTCGGGGGGGAAATTCATAACCATATTAGGGATTTCCTGACCTGAGAAGGCAGGAAGAAGGTCAAGAAACAATATGGTCAAAGAACAAGTGAAAAATCTCATGGCAAGGCCATTTTCAGGCACTAACCACGTTTAGTAGCCAGATATGGTAAAAGGGAATGTGCACAATAATAGTGCAAAAATAATACACATTTACTGCTGCCACCTTTAGGCACATATACAAATAACCAAAAATACCCAGTGTTAAAGTATTACGGTGATACAAAAGTATCCCCATGCACTGCAAGATGCGGTGTACACCGTTAGAAAAGTTCCCAAAACAGGTAAGAATTAAAAGACAAAAAGAGAAACAGTTCAAGTACTGACAGCCAGTCTGAAGGACTGATCAGTTTCCCGATGACAAATGAGCAAAAAAGGCTAGGGAAGTAGAAAAGTCAGAAAAAATGTAACAACAAAATGTTGGGGGATGGGGGGAATGTGAGGGGGTCAGAAAGGAAAGCCGGACACAAAGTGGTCATGTTTATGGTTAAAGAATTTCATTAACATAAACGGGTTGGGAAAATGCCCAAGATGAATTTACCTACCTAAAACCAAAAACTAAGGATCGGCCCAAGTCAGGATGTCAAAATCAAAACTGTCCTTGTGTCCAAACGTCCTACCCTAACCCTCTCACTACAAACCAAGGTGAGAAGAGAAATGTCTTTAAACTGCTGTTTGCAAAAAGTGTTCATAAATGCAAATAGAATAGCTCCAACATACATGTTCTCCAAGGTAACATCTTGGTTCCGCAGGGCGATTCCCTTCCCCTGGATTCCTTCAATGGTGTGTCAATGTTTTTTGGTCTAACAGTTCTTTGCGTCATTCTTGGCCCACAACAATCCTGTTAGTTGCAAAGCTACTTGGGCGTGTTGTTCCTTCTTTGTTCAACAACCAGTCCTTTCTTGGGACTTTTTGTAGGTTTGCAATTGCCTGGCATACTCCCCTTCCAGGACTTCTCATACTTGTATGCAATTTTGGATGTAAAGAGAAACTGTGGCAGCTACATCTTCCTTGGTTCTGTAGGACTACAGTTTGCTTTACGTTTTCCCCAAATCTGCATTTCATGCACTCATATTGCTGGGGGTCGTATTTGTGATCTGCCTTTTTCACTTACAAACAATCTTCTTATGGCTTCTGTCTCCACAGCTTTACAGTGGTCAAACCTTGTTTAGTGCAGTTGCCGAAACACCCCCGGGTCCCCACTTGGCTTGGGCTGACTCACCGGCTCTGTGTGGCGTCTTCGATCCCGTTTGAACTTACAGTGTAGCTTTGCCGCCTGCCTTCCACTCTGGACTGCTCCCACGTCTCCCCTGCTTTTCTCGCTGCTCCACTTATGCACGCCTGCCCTTCCTTCAGGTCCCGGTAAGTAACACTGCTTTCTCCAGCTGCTGAACGCCCAGGAATCTTTTTTGGTTCCTGGAGTCTCTGCAGCACACCCTGCTTGCATAATGTTACTTCTTCTCTTTGCTGGCGAGCCCTTTGGTTCCACCACACTGGCTTGTGCCTCCAGCTTTCACACGCCTCCAAGAGATGCAAGGTCTTCTCCTGAACAGCAGCTTCCAACAGTTTGTTTTCCATCTTTAAAAAAGTCCTGTGCACAAGTGTTTTCTGTAAATTAAAACACGCTCATTGAGCTTGAGGTTCCTTATGCTCTGCATGGTTCCCTTCTTCCCCGTCGCCCCAGCACTTAGGTGGTTTTGGGAATTGGACTCCATTGATGTCAACAGATGCATAGCGCTTGGAAATTCACTCTCAATGGTTCCATGTGATAAGCCAGTTCTAGATGAAGGGGAATTAGAACTGGAAAAGGTATTCTTGGAGCTTTTACTTTTTAGACCAGGGATGGGAATTTGGCCTAAAGGTTTTTGGGAAAAGGTTGCCGTATTCTCCCTTAAGGGGCCAGGGGTGTGAGGGGGGGCAGATGGATGGCAATAAGCCATTAGGCTATTGGGTATCAGGAGGTCTTTTACATGGCAAATGGGGGATACCTTATATCATCCAATGAAACCATGACGTCTCCCCGGAGGCCGTTTCCTCCCACGTGATCCTCTGTCATAAAGCCAATCAGGTAGCGGCTACGGTCCCTTGGTTCCATGGGAGGTTACCATCAGGGGATCCATGATGAAAGTATTTAATTCACCACAAAAAGCTGCCCAAAAGAGAAATCTTTCGTAACACCAGGTAACTGCACTAATGCTGAAAAAAGTAGGGGCACCTGTGCAGGCCCATTTACAGGGCTTAGTTGGATGAGCATGCTCCAGTCCCGCAACCAAGTTGTTGCTAATCCATTGCTGAGGATTAGTGGGCAGCCTGTGGCTCAGTGGGCCCGAAGTTACAAACAATAGGCCAACCATTTGGAAGACAGCCCATTCATGGATGTCACCTAATTATGCCAAGGATCCCTCTGACCTGCCTGTGCTATTTCATCTATTCATAGGTCAGGTGTGGAGAGCCTCATCACCATGGTCTATGTAATCCGAGGATATGCAGAGTCTTGCAGTCAGCTCCATGGGCTAAAGAATCCTGCATGTCATTTCTTCGTAGGTTTGTCTCCTGCTCGGAGGTTTTAATCGTGAACCGAGTTAGTGCATGCCAACGATCCGTATTTGTACATTGTTCTACTTTTGCCATGGGGTAGGTCTACGCAATAGTAGAGGCTGGAAAGGGGGGGGGGGTTGCCCTGAAGGATCCTCTCTAAACTACCTCCAGAGATGGCATCACAGAGTGGGTGGTCTACGCAGAGAAATGGTTCCGACATCCCAAACTTCTACATGGGGCATTGTCAAACCCTCTACTCCTATCTGCAATTATAGCAAAGTAGGTCGATTATCAGCAAATAATGTGGTGGTTTATGTGATGCTTCTAGTTTGGAAACACTGCAACATTTGTCCAAATTATAATGAACCCCAGGAGCGCCACACATGTTCAGTAACTGACTGTGCAGGCCAACACCGATGGTTTTGAAAAACAAATATTGGGGTCTGCCACAGGCACAACTTAGTAGTTCTAACAACTGCAACTTGGAGATATATATGATGCGTTCGCATAGTTAGTTAGGGTTAAGACGAAGTCTCTATGGCATTTCAGAGACTTTTCTTAATAACTTTCGAACGGTTCCATGAAACAAATCAAAAAATATTCTGTAATATTTCGAGGCAGCCGCCTGTGCAAGCAAAATTTTTGATTTACTTCATTAACCACTTCAGTTTTAAAAAATGGTTCATTTTGATCGTGTTTTTAACATGGGGTTTTCTCATAGGAAAAAAAAAGGGCCCAAGTATTCCAAAATTGTCTGCTTCGTGCAGGTTCCTAGATTTTTTAACTAGAATTGATGCACTGATGTTTTGAAAACCGGTTTTGAGATAAAGGATTGACAACCACATTTTCCAGTGAAAAATAATATGCAATATGTCCCACACGCCAACTATAGGCTCAGCAACCATGCTACCCATACCCACTGCAGCTATAACCACACCCAGAATACTCACGAACCCCCCATTGCGTTGTACATGTTCCAACCTACAGTGAAGCAAGGAAATGAATAATCCAGTAACAATAAGCAGCCAACAATATAACACAGCATATGCACTCACCCCCACTGTGTAGACATTCCAACATACACTTAAGCAAGGACATACATAACAATTTACTAACAAAAAACGATGAGCTATATAGAAAAACATAAGTAAAGCAGCATGTTACTGTAAAGCTGAATGCATGTTTTCAACAATATTGCCTAGAAAATACAATAAAATAATTCCCCTCATTGGTCAAATTTACTCCATGCACCCCAAAAATATTGCCAATTTCACTCTCAATGTTGTGGTGAAAAATAAAAAGTAGGCCTTGTTCAACTGAAAATGTGTACACACACACACAATTTACAGCTATGCAAGCTCGATTGATTATTCGATGATTCGCACTTCCTCCAATACGACATTTTAAATGCTGACAAACACGAAAAACAATTTTAGTTTCAGGAAATAATCCTGCTAGATGTTGCAAACCAGTTTTATGTTCAAAGAAATGTCTGTTCCTTTTCGGTAGCCAATATCATTCCCACCAGCATGAATTACAATGAAAGCTGGCACTTTCCGACCACTGTCACAACAAACAAAAGGTTTCTCGGTAGCCATGCCATTCCACCTTCATATTCATCAACGGTGAAACACTTACTACTCGACATACGTAATGCTCCATCAAATACACCCAGGAATCACCAATAATTAATCTTCTGTAATGCACTAATTACCGCGGACTAGTCTCTAAACGTGGGACAGATAGTCAAACCTATGATGCTCTGCGTTGTTCCAACACAAACACTTCGCCCCTTACTATCCTCCCTGAATTTTTCCCATACATTGAGAAATAAAACGCCCAAAAATACGTACCCACAATCTTGGTTTATAGTTTGTGCAAATAATTACCAACTGTGCATGCATAACGTCACCAACCAATCAACATACTAAAAGACTCCACTGAACTTACGTTACCACAAACACATGTGCTTTAGACCACACCCAAACGCGCAACTTATTCAACCGCGCCGATTAACCATTTTAAATACTTCAACTATATACATTTTTAATATTAATGGCAAACTTGTAATTCTTACATTTTATACTTTAAAATAATATATTACAATTTAATTGCAGCATATTTGAAAATGTCAACATCCACGCCTTTTACCAGTGAATGCAACTATCATTTAAATGTGAACCTGGAGTGTACTATACATTTTGCGGTGAGTCAATAAAGCTTCATATGCTAGCTACATAGCTTCAAGTATGTATGCAAAATTCAGATGTGTGTAATGCTAGAAAAAAAATTAATATGACTGTAGCCACTAGCGTACTGTTAATAGCACTATATAGAAAATGTTCATACAAATGTAAGCAGTAGCATTCAATGTCCACAATTATAATGTACGCGTGTGTACAATAAACAGTAAGATTTGCAGGTTTGTATTCCATACTGTGATGTTTAAAAACAATTTCAATGTTATGTTGAGGTTTTGACTCAAGAAAACCCTCAAATAGGTTTTGTGTTTAGACCCATTGTTTTAAAAGTGTGTAAATAAATTGTTGTTTTTGCTGCAATATCCTCAGCTCCTTTCCTCTTTTTTCGCCAGCATTGACACACTGGCTACCTGCTCTTTCTCAGCCTACCTTTTTATATGGTCAGATTAGGGGTAGCCTATGACTCTTCTTTTGTCTTCCTAGGTTTGTAAGGCTACATAAAACAGATACAAATGTAAGCACTAGCGTCCTATTTACATCACTATATAAAAATAAATGTAATACAACACAAATGTAAGCAGTAGCATCAAGCATCCTTACAATTCAAACAACACTACAAAAGGTCATCTTTGGGGAATAGGTACCTACTGATATAATGGTTCTGCTAAACAAAGTTCGGGCAAGAATGAATTGTGTGTATCTGTTCACAGCAATATGTAATAGCAAGAACAATTCTAGAATGGTGATCATTTTCAAAGTAGATAACAAAAGTAAACAAACACAATCATGTGGTGTAGTGACAATCCCCACACAACATACATATTTATTTATATTTTATTTTTATTTTGCATTTTTAAAGCTCTCACACAGCCCGTGGGCATCGAGGCGCTGTTACAGGAACAGGTTTTTTTTTTAGTTGCAGAATTGTTTTTTTTTTTTAATCTTAGTTGCGTAGTTATAATGCGCTTAAATACCCAGAGGTTTTTAAGCACGAACCCGGGGATCGAACCTGTGTTGCTTCGCTTCCAAGGCGAGCACGTTGCTGCTGAGCTATCATCCCGGGACAATACATAGTATTAATACCACAATTGGATCACAAATCATGGATCGGGAAAAAAGTGTGCTGGCAATCATTTCCATTTAGATTCAGCAATTGATGTAGTGCTCCAGGTGTAGTTCTAACACTGGTTTTTTACAATGCTGGAGATAATTGAACTGATTAATATCATATAATGTCGATATACATCAGTGCACATTAACATGCCACGCCAACATGTTTCATTCCTTTGGGGCATTACAGGAACATCAAAGGGCAGGTGATGTAATTCAGACCGAGCTATAGGGGATAAATAGCAGAAAAATTCTAGAACTGAAGTATGTATAACTAAACATAAAAACAATTAGGGAAACTTTATTCTACCCGTCAGGGATGAATCCTGTGACAGCTAGCAATGAGGTGGGAGTTTGAACCCTGTATTATTCAGGTACAACTGTGCTCCTGGAGCACTGCAGTCTACGAGTTGCTGGGGCACAATGTTTGTGCCAGAATAAGATAAAAAACATTTGATCATCAAAGGGGATTTCGAATGTACAATAATGGAGCATCATACTAGGGAATAGTGGTTCGTCACTCGCCTTTAGTGGTCCTTAGCAGGTGCAACGGTCTTGTATGTAAGGATCCTTCCTAGAAAGATGGAAACTTTCCTGAAAAAAGTGTGACAGAGACAATCAATGTAGCGGTTAAGCTAGGAAGGAGTAGTTCGAAAAGTCCCGTATGTGAACAAAGTGATGCAACCCGAGAACCCATAAGCGATTACATACCTTATTAGATTATTTAAAGAAAACCGCGGACGCCAGTCTGTTTGTGGATCAACAGGTAAAAATAATAATTATTATTTCGAATTTAAATAGCGCTACGAACCCTCAGGTATCAGAGGGCTGCTAATTATAACCCACGGTGTCCAGCTCGGAAGGAAGAAAGGCTGAGTTTGGCCCTGCCTGGATTCGAACAGGCTCTGCACGGATGTCAAAGCGAATGCTCTACTCGCTGTGCCACTTGACCGGCAACCACATCTGTTACAATGTTATATAGTGCATAGAAGCCTGCATGATTATGAGGGCGACCGCCTAGGACTTAATCACGTTGCTGTGACGTTATGTTTGTTTATGGATGCCTTAGGTAAATAGACTCTTTTTATACTGCATCAATACCGTTCAGGCAAAGTATGCTGGACTCCAGTTAGAGATAATGGTGCATACACAAAAGTAAGGACTGCAAAGTTTAATGGATGGACACCAGCAGTTTTAAATAAAAGTGATGTATAGATGTCAATAAAAGAAGCAAACGGATGTTGCAAAGTGGGACGTGATCTGTTATTTAGGTGGTGAATACATATTGATAGTTTACGCAGTCTGCCAAACTGACTAACGGAACGCCAGGATTCTTTCCTGAACTTGGTTTAGCAGAACCCTTATATCAGTAGATACCGATTTAACCAAAGATGATCTTCTGTAGTCTTGATAGACTGGTCAGTGTAGTCCTCTTTGGTGTTACTTTGTGAAAATAAACTGTACATTTAGGACTATACCCCGTTGTAATATATATATATATATATCTAAAGAAAACAGAGGAGCGGGTGAACCGCGGGCCAATGGCGGATGCCAAACAGACACCATGTAATAAATACAGATGTAAAGTTTTCATTGTTAAAAGGAAAAAAGGTGCGCAAAAAAAATTGAAATGCACAAAAGGCAGCAACACAAAAACACAGACAGAGGCAGGACGCCGGGTGCACGACCTGCAAACAACACGTTTCGCGCTACACTGAGCGCTTGATCACATAGGGCGAGGGAGGGATGACTAACACAAGTATTGAAGCAAAGTTAGTCCTTCTGCTCTGTTGATTGACTCTGTGGAGGTCAATACATGGAATAAACGCGCTGGTGGCCATGATGGAATGGAGTGGAAACACATACTTAACAATGGGAAGCCAAAACCACATAAAGCAAAAAACACACGTACTTAAGTGCATAGTGCACAAGTACCCGTACATATAAATGACAATACGGCTGAGAAAAGGCAAACAGAGCCGTCCAATGTAAAGTTACAGAAAGGTGTAAATATGCCATACACCTATGTAAAATACATACTCAAGGTTGATGACAAATATAAAATGAATTGTTTAGCAAAATATGATATGGCAAGGCATGTATGTCCACAATATAGTAACAGTTGATGGTAAGAAGTCCAAATTCATAGATGGTAAAAATGTAAAATATAAAACCACCGGATTATAAATAATGATAAAATGACCAACATGAGGCGTGCATGCACATGGGACAAATGTTAAAACATAATCTAAGACAAGCAGCAGAAGGGTGGACTGGCTACAGCAACCAAAAAGGAGAGAAATGACTAAAGTGCTTTTTGAAGGGTGGGGATAAAATCACCACCGGTAAAAGTAAGTTATACCAATACCTACAAGCAGGAGTCAAAAACAAGAACCCAACCGTGCTTGGACATAAGGTATGACAATGTTGCAAGGTCCTGTATATGAAAAAGCACGATCATGCAAGTTCAATGCTAGCAGGGTTAGTAAGGAAAAAACTGTCTAAAAGTGCATCCCTCATGAAGTAAAATAATTACCACAGTTTCATTCCACCGAGAGTACCAACAATGGCTACTGGTATACATAATGGTCGTTACTTAAATTAAAAAAAAAAAAAAAAGAGGGCAGAGTAAAACTATAACAAAATGCAAATGCGATACAATGCAGTCCACGCATAAAGTGCATGAATGGTAATATGACATAGTGCAAATGCAAGAACATATCTACCATGCTTAAAGGGTTCTACGTGATTTCATCGCCGCACTTTTCATCGTATGGTTTTTTGCCGCGATTTTCTTTTTCGAAAAAAACATCAGTTTTTTCTTTTTTTGGGGGGTAACCCCCCAAAACCCCCATTTCATTTTTTTTGTTTACATCCCGTACACCCAAACCCATTTTTTAAAAAATGTACCCCCCAAAAAATTAGATTTCTTTTTTCGAAAAAAAAAAATCGCGGCAAAAAACTGCGATGAAAAGTGCGGCGATGAAATGACGGTATACCGCTTAAAGTGCATACGTGGCAACAGGTAGAGAAAAGATCTCTTATAAGGCCGCGTAATGACGGGGCCAATTTAAAGTGCTAGTGCAAGCACAGGAAAAATAACCCTGGGATAATCCCAAAAAAACAAAAGCCACCATTAGCAACAGACTAAAGCATGTAATAGAGAAGAGCCCAAAAGGTCAAAAAGCTGCGACACAAGGTCGAATGCAATAAATAATGAAAATATATTACCGACCACCAGTAAACAGAGAAAGAAGGTAAAAAAAGAGAACAAGTCAGAAATAAATCCCTCCTGAAATCCAAAATTTATGGAAATACATAGGCAAATACCAATCCCCACAGATTGCGATAGTAAGCAGCCAGATCGTGGACAAAAAATAAACAAGATTAAAAGGATACGATAAAAGTAAAGATCATATCCAAGGCCAAAGAGATTCATACAGGAGCACAGAGTAAAGAATCATAAAAGCATAATCAGGGAAAGAGCAAACAAAGAAAAAAGAAAAACGGGAGAAAAGAGTAAAGACAAGATGAAATCAAATACAGACACGGGATACAAATCAAGTCCCCAAAAAGGTGTACAACTCCTCGTCTATATTGTGCCCCTTTGGAGACTTAGTGTCAAAATCCAAAATAAATCTGGTCTCCAGTTGTCCGAGTTTCAAAACACGGTCGCCCCCTCTAGGATGTATGGGCACATGTGCCACTGCAAAGAATTTTAACAAATTGGAATCGTTCCCATGTTCCTGTTTAAAGTGTTTGGCCATGGGGTACGCCGGATCAGAGTTCTTGATGGCTCTGAGGTGTTGAAGGATACGTAGCTTGAGTTTACATGTTGTACTCCCGATGTACCATCTCATACAGAGGCATGCGAGCATGTACACCACAAAGGTAGTGTCACAATTGATGGAATATTTTATCTTGAAATCGAATTTGGGGACAGGGTGTACAAAAGATTTGAGCACAGTGGCATGTGCGCAAGCTTTACATTTCAAACATTTAGTAAATCCCATGGGAGAGGCGGGAAGCCAAGTCAAAGCAGGCACATTTTTTCCTGTGGGAAACAGAAAACTGGACACCAATTTGTCTCTAAGAGATGGCACGCGTTTAAAAGTCATAGTGGGGCGCTTGGACAATACAAATCTGAGGTCATTGTGGAGAGTTAAGGAACGCCAATGTTTCTCAACAATTTTTCGTATGTCATTGGAGGCAGTGTCGAAAGAGATGATCAGTCTGGGATCATCATCAATACTACGATTGACAGGATTGTTATCATACAAAAGTCTGTCTCTGTACATGCCACGCACCTTGGTGTAGGCCATTTCAATGGTTCTCTTGTCGTATCCTTGTTTAACAAAGTCCGCAGCTGCCAGTGCACAATGATGGTCAAACCAGGTAATATTGGTTCAGTTCCGGCGGAAAGGGATAAATTCACCGTAAGGAATTGATTTTTTAAATGCCGGAGGATGACAGCTGTTGGCATGTAGGGGCAGACCATTATTGGAGGCTTTTTTTATGAAGTGAAATTCTATATTTAACAATTGTCCTTACAATTTGTTTGCTAAACGGGAGGAATGGCACAATACATAATGTACAGCTTATAAAGTATACCGTCCGCATCAGAATCGTATTCCTGTATAAAGTAAAAGTATATATAGGTGTATATGTAAACCAGTACCACATCTCATATTTAACAAGTGTTCTTACAATTATAATGTACAAGTGTTGTTAAGGCATCATGAATGAAACACAGACAACAGATTAAAGTTTGGTCTACAAACTTTTATTAACTAAAAATGTGGGTTGGAATTAGGCCCAACGTGCCCTATGCTAAGGTGGGATTTCCCCATCTAAAGAAAATTAAGGGTAGTCCGTCAGGCAGTCCAAAGCAAATTTATGTGTGTCCAAAACCTATACTTACCGATGCCAGCATCAAAATAAGTAGTGTTCAGAGTTCAGAGCTTCTTCCTGCTCCTGGCTTGTAACCAACTTCCTCTTCCCCAAGTTCAAGATAGTTCACAAGGCACAGGGTTTCCCTTCCCCAAGTTCCTAGTCTTTCAGCCTTCCAAACCATCACCGTTCCTTGCAACACTTCATATTTCTGCCGATATTGTTATCTTTTACCACTTCACATATGCAGTTCAGTTCCTTGGCTTTATAAATGATATATAAGCTTTGCAATTCAAACACAATCTTCTTCTATACAGGGTCTAGGCGCAGTTGTCGGACCACACTTCCACCCATTACAGGTCACGCAACCAATACACCTTATTGGCTTCTTAACACGTGGCCACTGCTTCAGCTTAACAGTGGTGCTTAACTCATTCACATCAACAAGGCATAAAATAAGCGGTGTCGCTTAGCAATTTGCCATGCAATTCTGTCAGTTTGCTAATCAAATGGACACTTGTGTAGCAAAGATAGCTATTGAAGTTGCCCTATAATTAAAGCACACCTCGCCCTGCATTGCTCTCTTGCCCTCTGTGTTCTCTCCCCCTCCTTTCTCTGTTCACTTCAAGTCCTAATGGAGAGAAAGTGCAGCATTAAGTGCCAAGGCATGTATGGGAATGCTAGGCAAGAATTCATTTTTCTATTTCAAATAATTGCAAACCATAAATAAATCGGGAATGCTACTTTTATTAAGCTTTTTATATGCTGTTGGCATAGACCAGTATGTGTCAACTTTATATTTTCTTTTAAAAGACAGTCATGCAATTACATTCATAAAATGTAGGTTGTTGCATAATGCAGGATTAGAGTACTGATACTCTATAACACTGCATAATTTCCATGCTTTACAGTAAAATTTAAGTTAGTGTATCTAAATTTCATTGTGTTAACTATATTTCTTTTTGTTGGGGAAGATGCATCATATTGACGAGTGAACACTTTTGAAAATGTACACTATCACATGATCGAATGCTTTTGATGGCAAACCTAGTTCTGTAACCTGCAGGTTGGATACATCTTCCAACTGGTGCTCAACCCATGCGCAAAACCATACTTGACATTCTAGATTATCACCCAGTTGCTTTATACCAGCTACCCTGAAACTGAGATGACCACAAACTACAATATTACATCTAGTTTGTCCAGTTCTCTGCCTGCTACGCATTCCACTCTAATTCTTTCTTTTCTCTTACATAATGAATAAACAAAGCTAAGTAGATGCTTACGCAACGTAGTGATCAATAGTTCCACCAACTATGTACATCTACAGATCTATTCAATACCAAACACTGTAGTTAGCCTCCAGAGCTCGCTTTGCTTTATGATTATGACTGAATTAGATATTACCACCTGCAGGAAACAGCTGGCAAACTGTTTTCAGAGGCCTTTTTAACATATCTGTTTATTTGTGTCCATTCATGCAGCTAACCTTTTACATTTTGTAGACACTCAGCTGTGGCTCGCAAAGTCTTTTCACCCACTCGCATAGTCGTTTACATTTAATAACGGGCCAGCAGCATTTGCAAGAGAAGTTTGAAACTTTTATGTAACATTTACTTTGTTTGCAGTAAATGTCAAACAAAGGTTTCACTGTGCATGACTAGCCTGGGTGGCATCAGTGTACCAAACAAAGTGGGTTTGTAGTGACATGCAGCATTGTACACTAATCGCATTTTACATTTGTTGTCCTCCATTGCTATGGGCCGAGTGCTTCTCTCTTAGGTTGAATAGGGAAACCAAGTTACCCTGCAGGTCTCGCTGAATTTTAAAGAATTTGCAAGGCCTGACTCCTCTAACTAATGTCTTATTTCAGCGGTTTGCAAAACTGCTGTATTGTTGCTCATTTCATGTCTTGGGTACTAATAACTTCAGATGACATTAACAATATTAGTACAAAATTGCTAATCAAATGGGTCTGTTTGCTAATCAAAAAAATGTTAATTAGCAAACTCTAATCAATCTTTGAAAACTAATTTATGACTTGCATCAACCACAGCCTCTTGACATTGTATAGTGGCTTGGCTTGCCACCCTGTATTTGTTACACTTTCCTATAGTCTCCCAACTTTAGATCATTCAGTTCCTTGAATTCTCTTGGCTCTTACCAATGCTGGTTTTCACACGTCATACAGTTCCTTGCATCAGGAAGTTTCACAAACTTTCTTTCACCCAGATCGGTATTCAAAAGTGCTTAACCTTGCGTTCACTTCAATTCGTATTCAAAGAAATACTGGTTTTCATTCAAATCAATGTTCATTAGTCGCTTTCAGTGTTCGCCTGCCAACTCGGTGCTCCTCCTGCTTGTTAGACTCACCAGTCGGAGCTTAAGGCGAGGGCTCCCTTTCCCATGCGGCTCCTCGCGTAGTCTCCCAGCGGCTCTCTGTGGCTTCACTCACCCAAAAATACTTCTCCTGCAGCTCGGGATTCCTATGAACACTTCGATGGCCCACGCCGGTTTCGCTCTCACCGTCTGCTACCGGCCTCCAGCGTCCTTCAAGCTTCGCTTCCCGTTGCATACGCTTGGCCTCTCCCAAAGGGTCTTCAGCGCTCCACTTGCCAGGCCTCTTTAGCTGAGAGGTCTGCTTTCACCCAGCAGTCTGCAGCACTGCTCTCACAGCGGACTATTTTCCCAATACGTACTGCTTTTCAAGTTCCCGCCACCATGATTGGTCCAAAAAGGACTTGATAGCTCAGTGTTGAAACGGTAGTCCTGCATTACTCTTGCTGGCCGCCTCCTCGTCCCAGCACACAATTGATGTCTGTATGCATGTGTGTTACTAGAATGAGGATTTGTTTATTGTTTGCTTGTTCGGTGCCTATGCAGCAAGTAAAATGCAGTTTCAAAGTGCCCACAGACCGAGGGGAGAGAACAAAAGAGTGAAATCCATTAGAAAACACAATATTTAATAAGAGCAGTGGAGGGGAAAGGAAGAAAGGACAAACCTACTATGGCCTGTGAGTATTCAGAATGTGCAAGTGCAGCTAGGAAGAGGGAAGAGGGCAGAGGGGGAAGTGCTGGGAGTCAGAGCTCATGGGTGAGCCAGATGGAGTGCTTGGATTGTTGCTAAACGGCATGGGGCTGCATTAGGTTTATGTGTGAACCTCTATGGTACAGGGTGCTGATGGTAGACAGGAGTGGAGCAGATTGTGTGTGGGGGGTCAAGGGCCCGAGGATACATAAGGGCACCGGACATCAATCACAGCAACTGTGAGATTAGCAGAGGAGAGGAAAGTCTTGAGGAGCTTCTGGAATTTAAGAAAGTCCTGCTGAAGGTGCTGTTCCATAGGAGAGAGTCAGTTGAGGAAAGTGATCGACCACCTACTCTGTTTAGCGCTTTAAATACAAAGAGTTGGTGCCAGAGGAACAGTGATCTAGAGGGAGACTATTTGGCGAGATATAGTTAGAGATAGAGTGGTCGGCGGGCCCATATAGCCTTGTGGATGATGCAGAGAGATTTGAATTTAATCCATGCCAACAACTGGGAGCCAGTCAAAACAAGAGATGCGGTCCTTGGACTTAAGGCCAAGGGATAAGTCTTGCTGCCCTATTCTGTATTAGCTGGAGGGGTTGCAGAGTGGAAGAAGGTTGATTGAGGAAGAGGATGTTGCGGTAGTCAAGCCTAGAGAGAACCAGGGCTCGGATAACATTGAGCCTCAGGGGGAAAGTGAGAAAAGGGGGAATTCCTTTGAGAAGGAAGACCTTAAAGTGGGACTTCTTGGCAATGTCCCGAGTGTGAGGGAGGAAGGAGAGAGAGGAGTCGAAGACTACTCCAAGGTTTCTGGCTTCAGAAGAAGGAGCAGGGAGAGAGCCCAAGGCGGAAGGCCAGAATGAAGTCAAGAAGGAGGGAGCAGGGACCCAATGGGAAGGATCTCCGTTTTACAGGCGTTGAACCAGAGATCGTTGGAGGTCCACCAGGACTGGATGGCAGATAGGCAGTCAGGGATGATGGAGGATGCAAGAGGGTCAGCAGGAAGTTTGAAAAAGATCTGTGTGGCGTCTGCATGACACTGGAAGTTGGAGGAGAAGGAGGCGAGGAGGCGTGCAAGCTGAGCAAGGTAAATGTGAAAGAGCCAAGGGGAGAGGATAGAACCCTCGGGAACACCACAGGTGGAAAAGGAGGTAGGAGAGGAGAAGGTGCCCATGGTTACTTGGGTGGAGTGGTCAGTTAAGAAAGATGTCAGCCAGTACAGTACCTGTTCCGAGATACCAAGGGTATCATGGATCCTTTGTACGAGGATGGAATGGTTGACTGTGTCAAGAGCGATCGAGAAGGAGGAGGAAGAGGAGGAGACCTGGAAGCTGGAGTCCAGAGAAGTGAGCAGTTCTTCACGAGTGTTCAGAAGGGCAGTTTCCGTGCCTCTCGATGCTCTGAATCCACATTGATGGTCGTGGAGGCCCAATTAACAAGTTCAGTGTGCGATTTGAGTTGGGGCAATGCCAGCTTCTCCAGCAGCTCCTCCAAGAAGGGGGTGATGGAAATAGGGTGGTAGTTGGCAGGGCAGGTAGGGTCAGCTGAAGGTTTTTTCCAGTAGTGGTCGCACAAGGGAGTGATAAAAGGCAGAGGGGAAGATCTAGTGACAAAAGAATGATTGCAGAAATCAGCGAGTGTGGGGGCAAGAGAGTCAATGTTATCCTTTATGGTCCTGGAAGAGCAAGGGGATACCCGTTTAGAAGAGACTTCAGGGAGTGGACAATTCTGGTGACTTCTTCAGGAGAGAAGGAGGCGGCTGAGGGCCTAAGGGAGGCAAGGGAGTGTGGGATGGGTTGGGAGGGGGGGGGGTAGCAAGGGTGTTTAGGATGTCCTGAATTGTGGTGGCAAAGTGAGTGGCCTGTGCGTTACAATTGGCATGGGAAGGAGAAGGTGTGGAGGAGACTGCGAAAGGGTTGGCTAGTTCCCTGCAGATCTTGAAAAGTTCAGCCGTATTGTTGGATGCGCCGGAAACCTGTGCCTATATGTGGGCTTGTTTCCTGGCATGGATAGAGTCTGTATTGCATTTGGAACAGGCGGCAGGTCAGTTTGTTAGAAGAGGAGCCGGAGGTTTAACACTACAGTTCTGCCACCCTGCACTTTCGTTTCAGGGCTGCAAGTTCGGAGCCTTACCAAGTGTTACACTTAGAGACAGGTTTCAGGCGGCTCCTCATAACTGGGGCCAGAATGTCGAGAGTATTGGTGATGGACACGTGGTAGGGAGACAGGGGGGGGGGGGGTGAATGAGGAAACAAAGGCAGCAGCAGACAGTCGTTTCATCGGGCGGATGTTGGTGAACGAGGTTGGCAGGGCTTTTGGGGGGCGGACAGAGGGCCAAAAGGGACCCAGGTGGGAGGAAAGGAGAGAATGGTCTGGCCAGGAGAGAGGGTGACTAGTGGGTGCACGGGGTAGGGGGAGGGGAGAGGTCAGAGTGCATGAGGGCGTCTTTTTTTCAGCTGAGTGGGCTGGACCAGAAGGGGGCATGGAGAGGGAAAGAGGTCAATGAATAGTGGTTGCAGAGCCAGGGAAGTCCAGTTGGATGTTGAAGACACCCAAGAGCAGGATGTTGGAAGCGGATGAAAGTAAAGAACAACAGAAATCAGCCCATTAATAGAGGAACAGGGTGGTGGCGCTGGGAGGCTGGTAAATGGTAGCAATGGTGAGGGCGCAGATGGGAGAGATGACCAACTTACAAACTAGGCTCTCAAAGGAAGAGTAGAGATGGGTGGGTAAGATGGAAGCAAGAACCCACTCAGGGAAGATTAAGGCAACCCCCCAGCCAAGGAGGTCGAGGCTTGGAGATGATCTTGAAGCAGTCAGGGATTAAGGAGTCGAAAGCAGTGACTAAGCTGGCATTGAACCATGTCTCGGTAAGAGCAAGAATGTCTATGTGTTCCAGAAGGAGGCAGATGTCAGAGGAGGGTTTGTTAGCTGAATGGGCGCTAAGAGTCGCCAGAGAGCAGAGGTCTCTGCCTTTGAAGGTTTTCTGAGGTGGGGTACAGGGGTTTTGTACACCAGTCAGAGGAGGGTTAGAGAGAGTAGTAGGAGGTAATGCAGCAGAAGGAAGTAAGTTAATGAGAGAAGGCAGGATCCTGTCATGGAGAAGGCGGTTGGGTTGAGGACCCTGACCAGAATAGTGCCTGTGTGATATACATTAACAAAGCAATATGAAGATGTAAGCCGGCCAAGAGGACTTCCCACTTGGTGCCATCATTAATGCTAGATGATGTTGAAGGAGAGAGTGGAGATGAGACGGGCGGGGGGGGGTCCCATAAAACTGGAGAGGGGACAGAGAAATGGATATCAGTGAAGACCTCTCTGGAGCAGGGGCCGACATAGGTGTCTATGATGGGAAGTCCAGGGTTTGCACTCAAGATGTCTTTTTTGTGCTTTTTCCTACCAGAGTTAGTGAGAGAGGGGGGATATGTGATAGTGTAGCAGTTAGAGAACATAGGTGGGATGGAGAGAGCCATAGGTACAGCAGAGGTAGCCGAAGAATGGAAGAAGAGTGACTGCACAGCACAGTTCTAGCTAAACTCACCAGATGGCCTAGTAGAAGTAGTCACAAAGGCATAAGTGCAATACAGATAGGAATAGAGTTTCAAGAGACAATGGCTGCACAGATGTGAAGTACACAGCCTAAGGTTGGTCTCTTCCTCATCCCAGTACCAAACCGTTGTTTCTTAGTGAAAGGTTTAAGGGGAGAACAAGGAAGTGATTGAAAATAGCCTACAAAGGCTTGAGGGACAGAGGGCCCATTATGAAAGGGAAATGGGGGATACTATGTCTCACCCAAGGACATCCTCTACCCACTCCCCAAGTCTCCTCCACCCAGGTGATCCTCCCTCGCATCTCCACCTCCAGGATCAGGATCCAAGAGCGATGGCCTTTCACTAGGCCACCCGAGGAGGAGGATACACAGGGAAAAGTAGTAAGGATGTCCTCAGGTTCCTCACAGTGTGTACATTAAACTGTATAATTATAATGCACATTATATACATCTTGTGAACTATACGCTTTACATCATAAGCATATTCACCTACATATAATGGTACTGAAAAAGAATATACTTTTAACAATTACACATGTACGATCAATGTAATGTTGGTAGCAATGCTTACACAATGCACTTTACACCTTTAACAGATGAATAAGCCAAACAGTACATAGAACATCAGCATGCATAAATGAAATTACACTTGTTGTGTACTTTCCTTTCATCTGTTAAATTCACAAAATGTATAGGAACCGCTTCAGCAGCTGTGTATGATAAACAGTATGCATCACCATCAACTTAGAACTTAATTCATTATTTATTGCATTTGTTATATGCCCAAACCCTGGGGTATCACGGTGCAAGTTACAGAAGGCTTAACATCTCAGGTTACAGTGAAAGAATAGTTGCATAGCAATAGACCGTAAGAAAACAATACATATGTAATACAGTGGTTGACTGAGACCAGGCAGAAATCTATTTACAGATAAATAATTACCGACGCAATTACTGGTTAGGATGGTGCAAGTCTTGGCCTAGTCAAAGCCAGGTTTTTAGGATTTTTTAAAATATTGGGTGCGATGGTTCGCTTCTCAAAGTCAATGGGAGGGAGCTCCAGGTTTTAGGGGCTAATACCTGAAAACTCCTACCCCCTGCCCTCGTGAGTTTGAAGCGTGGGTTGCGGAGTTGGGAGCTGTTATTCGATCTCCGATTTCTTGTCGAGGTGTTCAGCGTTACTGTATTGGTGAGGTACATGGGGGGCGTCTTGGCTAAACATCTGTGTGTGATACAAAGAGTTTTGAAGAGAATTCTTGCCTTAATAGAAAGCTAGTGAACTTCCCTTCTAGTCTTTGAGATATGGCCCGATTTGTTGATGCCTAGTGCTGCTCTCAGCACTTTATTTTGTAGGAGTTGAAGTTTTGCAAGGTTAGTGTTGGATGAGCCTAGTAATAGCACATTGCAGTATTCTAGTTTCGACACAATTAATGCACGGGCGATAGAAATACAATTTTGTGGGGTTAGGTATTGCCGACTTAGTGCAATAAGTTTGGCGGTGTACGAGATGAGGGATGAATATGCTTGGTCAAGGTTAGCTAAGAATCTAGGTAAACTCCCAGCGTTTTAACCTGATTGAGGATAGGAATAGGTGTGCCATCAATGGTGAGGGAGGAGTAGTCCGGGTGGAGGGATTTGATTTTGGAAGGTGCGCCCCTCTTATCCTGCCCTCGCACAAGACATTGCAGAACACCCTATTTGATTCAACATCTGGCCAATGGTCATTCAGCAGAAGAAGAACATTGGTGGGCCCGTTTGATAGGAGGAAACAGATCGTCATGGGCTATAACCGCGACAAAAATCCTGGACCAGATTTTTTACGGGCCCCTACTTGAGGCTAAACTCTAATGGAAGAACTCTTTGACTATGGACTTACTTGCAAAATTTTCTTCTTCTTTCATTCAGACTCTACTGTGTTAACACCTGTAAAAATCACTTTGGTGATTATAAACTCGTAATAAAAAAAATTGAAAAAAATAAGAATCTCTGTCTTTTCATCATTAAGGCAAAGTCTATTGACTGCCATCCAGTTTTTGGATTATGGCGTACATTTACTAGAATTTTCTTGGTTCCCTGTAATGGGGATCAGGATCTGGGTGTCATCTGCGAAGGTAGTATAGATGACACCCATGGTGTCAAGGGCAGCAAAGAGAAGCTTAGTGTAGGCATTGTAAAGGGTGGGTGACAGGCATGAGCCTTGCGTTACTCTTATGGGTACTGGAATGGGGCCGGCAGCTTCCTTTCCTAAGGTGACTCTAGAGGGTCGGTCCCCCAAGAAAGATTTCACCCAAAGGTTGGCTTCATGCGAGAACTGGACACTTTCTGCCAGGGTGTTACATAGTTTATCATGATCCACCAAATCAAATGCAGCCGACAAATCTAAGAGGAGAAGGATGCAAAGGTTGCCCGAGTCTCTAATGGAGTCCATTTTGATTTTAAGATCCAATAGGGTTGTTTCCGTATTATGGCTACGCCGGAAGCCAGATTGTCTAATTCCTAGTAGATTATTCGATTCCAGATGTGTTTGGATTTGAGAATAGGTGATTTTATCTATTATTGTCAAGGGAAAAAGGGGACTGTGGTGATGGGATGGTAGTTAGTCAGTACTGTGTGGTCCAAGGAGGGTTTTTTCAGAAGTGGTGTGACCCATGCTTCTTTAATGCAAGTAAAGACTACATTGGTTCTGAAAGAGGCATTGACAAAATGCGCACAAATTGATTAGTTTGGCGGGAAAGCAATCTCCTTTGCAGTTTGAGGGTTTAAGCCCAGCTATGATCTCCTGGACTTAATTTTGGTTGACCTGGAAGAAGTTAAACTGCAATGATGGTTTGACTGGGTTAGTGTCCTGAGGCGGCGTAGATGGGCATTTACTGACTAATAGTTTTTGTTTGGCTATGATTTCATCTTGGAGCTTAATTATTTTAGCTTATTATTTTAGCTCCAAGCGCATTCTGGATAGTCGTGCACCATTCTTTGCTTACGGTCATGGTATTGGTAGGAGGGGTAGGATTTTCCATTTCTCGTAAGATGGTAAAGAGTTCTTTTGAGTTTGAGGCTGCGTTATTGTTGAGGGAATTCAGGGCGTTGGCTTTGTGTTCAATAACAGACTTTTTATAGTTTTAGATGACTTTCTAGAGTGATTTGCCCGTGACTGCAGTAGGGATTTTTTTGTGAGCATGTTCCATTGCTCTTTTGTTAAGCCGGAACTTAACCAGTTCTTGATTGAACTATAACAATGTATCCGCATTAAACAATGTACAGCTTGGAAAATTGTAGGCTTGAACTACTATTTAAAAACACAATCGATCAAGACTAAGTGATGCACAGAACTGATATTAAATAATAACCATGTGTTGTACAGATTTCATATTTTTTTTATACAAAAATCATAAATGACCTTTGGTAATATCAAAACTTTAAAAACATCTTCATTTCTAAAACACATTATTCAGTTTGTTTCCAAGACTAAATGCATACCTAGTTGATCAGGCGTACCCATTTGTAACCACATTCACACTACAAATCAATACAAAAACTCAATACCATCCTGTGGATTGAATTAAGGCTTTACAATGAGAAGAACATTAGCATATTCCTATACACCCGTTTCTCTAATAGTGTGAGACTCGCTAAACAACCAAATAGTCCTCGACACATGTTTCAGCCGGAACTAAGTGAGCCTTTAAACTGTGGCTCTGTGATATATATGATATGGCATTTATAACGCGCCTACACACGTGTTCCAAGGTGCAACGAGGCAACGGGGCAGGGGGGCAGAGGAAAGAGACAACAATCCTACTAGGCCCGGTGACATTGAGATCGCGCAAGTGCAGGGGAGGGGCAGTGAAGTACATAGGGTAACAGTAAGTAGATAAATAAAGACAGTAAATAGAAGTGCGGCTAGCTGGTGGCCAGTGCAAGGGTAAGTGCAAACATCGGATATCAAGTGCTAGTAGGGGCTGTAGGGATACAGAAACAGTCCCCAGGTGCAAGGGAAGCCAGGGGGGCAGTGCAGGTGTGCAACTGGGGTGGAGGGGACCTGGGACCGAAATCAGAGGGTAGCCAGGTAATCAGTGCAAGTTCGGATTCAGCCAGGAGATCAGCAGAGGAGAGGAGGAGAGAAAGCAGAAGCAAAGAGAAAGGTCGCAAGGTGCTTCCGGAACCGTACATGCTTCTCCTCAAGTTTTAGAGAGGCGGAGGCTGTTCCAGGGGAAGGCCCCAGCAGAAGAAAGAGATCTACCACCAACTTGCTGCTTGGAGAAGCGACTAACCCTGAGGGAGTTGGAGGCGGGTGAGCGAAGAGTTTGAGAAGGAAGACATTTAGGAAGAGAGAGTTGAAGGTATTGAGATCTCAGGCCCCAGAAGGCTTTGTGGACAATGCAGATGGTTTTGAACTTAATCCTCGCCGCAACTGGGCTTGAGGCCAAGGACAAGTCTCGCAGTCCTGTTTTGGATAAGTTGCAGAAGGCGGAGAGTAGAGGCAGGCAGATTTAGAAAGAGGCTGTTGCAGTAGTCCAGCCTAGAGAGAACCAGAGCTTCTGGGGGAAGGAAAGGAAGAATACCTCTGAGGAGGTGCAGCTGGTAGTGTGACTTCTTAGAGTCGTCAGAGATGTGAGGAGAGAAGCAAAGTGTGGAGTCGAAGATGACCCCAAGGTTTTTAGCCTCACAGGTGGGAGCAGGAAGAGGCCAAGAGAGGCCCGCCAGAGAGTGACAGGAAAGGAGGGAGCAGGCGTGCCGAAGAGGAGAATCCCGGTTTTACCGGCATTAAGACAGAGATCATTGGCGGCACACCACTCCTGGATGGCGGACAGAGTCTGAAATGAGAGAAAGAGAAGAGGTGGCAAAAGGGAGCCTGAAAATGAGTTGAGTGTCATCCGCATAGCACTGAAAGTTGGGGCAGAAAGCGGCAATGCGGTGGGCAAGAAGTGCCAGGTAGTGGTTGAACAGCCAGGGAGAGAGGTTAGACGCCTGGGGAACACCACAGGTAGAGATATAGATAGAGGAGAGGAAGGGCCCAAGTTGGACCTGGGAGTGTCGATCGGAGAGGAAGGAGGTCAGCCAAGCCAGGGCCTGATCGGTGATGCCCAGGTTATCATGGAGAAGGTTGAGTAGGATGGCATGGTTGACCATGTCAAAGGCAGAAGAGAGATCAAGTAAGATGGGGACACAAGGTGTGTTGGAATCGAGGTTGGAGAGCAGGTCTTCACGGATGTTCAGGAGAGCAGTTTCTATGCTTCCTGCAGCTCTGAAGCCAGACTGATCGTCATGGAGACAACTAACAGATTCAGAGTGAGGATTAAGCTGGGAGATGGACAACTTTTCCAGGAGTTTGCCAAGGAGAGAAGTGATAGAGACTGGACAATAGTTAGCCCGCCAAGAAGGGTCGGCAGAGGGTTTGTTGAAGAGGGTGCACAAGGGAGTGCTTCGGGGGGGTGGGGGGGGCTCCAGTGGCGAAGGAGTGATTGCAGAAATCAGCCAGAGTAGGAGCCAGGGTGTCCATGTGGTCCTTGATGTTTTGGAGGAACAGTGGTGAAGCTGTTTTGACGAGCCTTTCATAGATCGGACTTGTCTAGAAACCTCATCTGAAGAGAACAGGGGAAAGGCAGAGAAGGAGGGAGGAGGGGTGGCCGAAGAAGGGCCCGAGGAAGAGCAGGGAGTGGAGGGGGCAGGGGGAGAGGAAGAGAGAGAGGTCAGGATGTCTTGAGTTTTAGAGATGACACGAGAAGCCAGGGCTGTGCAGAGGACCTGGGAAGGGACAGGAGAGGTAGAGACTGCAGCAGGATTGACCAGCTCCTTGCAGATTTTAACGAGTTCGGCTGAGTTGTTAGATGCCGCAGAGATGCGGGCTTGGATGAGGGCTCTCTTCTTGGTGCGGACGGAGAGCCGGTATTGCCTTTGGAGCAGGCAGCAGGCCAGTTTGTCAGAGGATCTACCGGAAGCACGCCATTTCCTCTCAGCCACCCTGCACTTGCGTTTAAGCGTGACGAGGTCGGAGTTGCACTTGGCTTTGGGCTTCAAGCGGATCCTCATGACAGGGGCAAGTACGCCGAGAGTATCAGATATAGCAGAGTGGAGCATGGAAAGGGCTGTGTCAGGGTGTGAGTCAGCTAAGACTCACACCCTGGGGCGCGAGAACGTGGCGGCGAAAGCCTCAACTGACAGACGCATCATAGGTCGGATAACTGAGAAGGTAGGTGGCAGTACTGGAGTTGGCTTGGCCTGAGGGATAGAGAGGATGAGCTGAGAGGAAAGGAGAAAGTGATCACTCCAAGAGAGAGGAATGATGAGAAGGATGGAAAGAGGAAGGTCTGAAGAGATCAGAACATCCAGGGGTTGCCCTGCAGAGTGAGTTGGGCCAGAGGGGAGAATGGAGAGTGAGTCACAGAGGTCATGAAAGAGTTCAGTGGAAGGACAGGAAGCATCCAGGTGGATGTTGAAGTCTCCAAGAAGGAGGAGTTGAGTGGTCAAGACCAGGAGTGAAGGTGGCCCCTAGTATGCGCCTCTGGGGGCCATTTGTCCTAAAAAAGGCACCTGATTGGGAGGTTGATATTGTCCCTGTTGTCTGTTTTTGTACCTGTTTTGGTTGGAATCTCCTGATGACGAATCAGAGCTTGAAGTGTCTGAAAAAGAGACCCATTTACGTCTATTTCTGGTGGCCGAGGTTTGATTAGCCAGTCTCTTCTTTTCCTTCTTGTCCTTATATTCTGCCGAGAGATATGGGTAAACTAGTTCTATTTTGAAATTGCTAATGTCCTTTGCCAGTTTTTTATGTTTTTTCTCCAATGTGATAGAAGTAAATTGGTCAAAGGTTTTGTCAATTTATTTCAGCTTCTCTCTGGCGTTGGACAGACTGTCATCATTTAGAAATTTAGTTTCTTCTTCTTTTAGATCTTGTTGTATTTTAGCATGGATGCGTTGTGCTGTCGTTATGGTGAGGGCCATTAGGTCCCTGCTGCATTTTGTTGAGATTTTTCTATTGAGGACAAGGAATATATGCTGGGTTTCAGTAAAATCTCCGCATCCCCAGGCAATGCAGTTTTTCAACTACCCCCAGTGGGGACAACGCAACCAGAGGAGGAGAACCAACCGAAGGTTCTAACTGAAATACCAATTTTCAACTTATCAGGATATGTGCTTTCCAAAGAAGAAACTTCCATCCTCACCAAAGGACTATCGTTTGTACCTACAGGACATACAGACTGGTTCAAACTGGATACTGAATTATCCAATCTCTTCAGAAGTATCAGAAGGAAAGTGTACTTCAGGGATAAAGACCTCCGTCCAGAACTAGATGACACAGGACTAAGAATTAAATCCACATTCAATCCAATGGAAAACAAGGTACCCAGTTCCTTGCTTACTTTTGAAAAATGCATAACAAAAGAAATAAGAAAACTCCAAACCAATCCTCAACAGATAAAACAGAACTTGACCACTGGTGAACGCAAGGCCTAAACAACCTTAGCAGAAAACAAGAATTTGATCATAAAAACAGCTGCTAAAGGTGGTGGAATTGTGATTCAGAATATCACGCAATACAAAGGAATGGTGATGCAATTATTAAATGAAGAAGGCAACTACAAAAAAGTAAGGAAAGACCCCTCAGTTGCTATAAAACACAAAATCCAGGAAACAACTAGATTTGCACTAGAGCAAGAGTGGATCACAGAGCGGGAGGAAATTTTCCTGAATACTTCTGAAAACAGAACACTGGCTTTCTATGCTCTTCCTAAACTCCACAAAGACAGCCTAAACCCTCCAGGTAGACTGATTGTGTCAGGTTGTGGTTCAATTCTTGAACCAATCTGCAAATTCATAGACCCTTTCCTGAAGCCCCTAAGCCAGCAAACACCTACGTACCTAAGAGATACCATGTCAACTATCTCCAAATTTGAAGGACGCCAATTCAACAGAGAACAGGAAATCCTAGTCAGCATGGACGTACTTAGCCTCTACACCAACATCCCACAAGAAGCAGCGGTAGAGTGCATTCGACATCATTTAACTCACTTCATGACCCAGAAAAGAGTTCCCACCAACTTTATAGTGGAACTGCTTGAAATTGCGTTAACCAACAACTTCTTCACATTTGATGACGAATATTATCTGCAAACTAGTAGAACAGCAATGGGAGCAGCATTTTCCCCGAGTTTGGCAATAATTTTTATGGCAGAATTTGAAAAGCAACATGTCATTGACACATCCAACCCTTTCCAAGATAAAATCGCCTCGTGGTATAGATATATCGATGTCATCTTGATATGGAATGGGAATGAAAACAGCCTTACCTCATTTTTGGAGTGGATCAACACTCAGAACCAAGAGATAAAATTCACCATGCAAAACAGCAACATTGCCATTAATTGTTTGGACCTCACCATCTTAGTCAAGAATGGCAAATTGCAATGTGATCTTTTCACAAAAGAGACTGAGAGAAATACCCTACTTCACTACAATAGCCATCACCCAAGAAATCTAAGGGATAACCTTCCATATGGCCAATTCTTGAGACTGAGGCGCAACTGTACAGAGATGGATACATTTCGAGAACATGCCATAAAACTACAAAGTAAGCTACTAGAAAGAGGGTACCCCAGAAAACTCATCAGGCGGACCATAAAAAGAGCCAAATACACGCCCAGAGAAAGCCTGCCAACACCTAGATTGAAAAATCCGGATCAAGAGAATACTCTCACATTTGTCTCCACTTTTGGCCCCGACACAACCAAATTAAAAGGAATATTGAAAAAATGTTGGCCCCTGGTACAATTAAGCCTGCCAGAAGAAAAAACACCAAGAATGGCGCTCAAAAGATCCAAGAATCTGAAGGACATGCTCTCACATGCCAGACTAGAGAAGAAGTCTCAAAGATCCGCGCTCTGGAACATGCGGGAAATAAGGGGACACCACCCCTGTGGCACTTGTACAGTCTGCCGCTTCAACAGGAAAATGTCTTCATTTAGAATAGGTGAAAAAGACTGGCAACTCAGACAGTTCACAAATTGCAAAACAGCTAATGTAATTTACATTATTGAATGTCCTTGTGGTCTTCGCTACGTGGGGCAAACAACTCGTCAAATCCACAGAAGGATAGGTGAACACAGATCCCGAATCCGATGTAAATCTGCCAATGCCCCAATGGTACAACATTTCATCGAAAATCATCATGGACCAGACGATATCCTATGGTGGATAGCCGATTCAGTACCAAATACAAGTAACGCTACTAACTCACTCAACCATAAAGAGGCGTGGTGATTTTTAAACTTAAAAGCACTACCAACGGCCTAAATGAGATAGACCCCACGTGCTTCTGCAGATAATCATACATCTAGGAGTCATATTCTCCACCTCCTGAGAAACCCTTTACTTCTCCTGTCTTTTGTAGACACCACCAAAGATGGCATTTAACTAGATCTTTATCTATTCTTCTCACCCCACAAGGTCCCATCGTATTTCATTTTATTTACGCTCAATTTGCTACCTTGTAGGAGCCGCATGTCTTCCAACACGGCCCCTACAACTATACTCCCATTCAAGTGGGGAGCACCCAATTACTTGTTCTCTAAATACAGCATTACATTGATTGTATATATTGCCCCCTCAAATATGAGTTGCTAAATACATCTGGCCTCCAAACTTCAATACAGCCAACACAAGTCACGGGGCATATTCATGAGCTTTTCCACTCCGTGTTCACGAAGAACTGGGCACTCAGTTTCCCAATGCGCACGTTCAAGTGACTTGCATCCCACAATGGCAGGCTCGCATAGAAACGCTGCAGGAACTCGGGCACGGACATGCGCACACGCCGGTTAGTAGAACAAACACTACCCCCCGGCGCGCATGCGCATCAGCACAGCCGTGCACAGCTCGGCTTTTTTCTTTGGGGATTTTCCTTGTGTGTACGTGGCGCTCCAGTCGCAAGTTACACACGCGACTCCACTCGCCAGCCTGCATTAAGCTCGGGACACGAACTCCAGGTAATCAGAACCCCTAACCTTTGCATTAGATTGCACACCTTATTTACACTATCTAACAAAACGGGTGCACATATCTCGTTTTCTTAACAGCTACAGATTAGAAATCATTTTTGGCTTCACCCAGCCACCATTCCATACGGGTCCGAAACCTTGCGGCCATTTGCCAATATATCGGCATCCCATGCCTCTCCTGTGATTTTCCACAAAGAAGTTACCTAGCAAGGTGAGCGCTTGCTACTTTTATGCACTTAAGTCACCAAACTCCAGTTTTGACTACCAGCAACTGAAAATTTACCTAAAACTGTATGTGTTTTTGAATCCTGCAGACTTTCTCAGCCTGCTGTTAGCGCTTAGAAGCCTACTTTATCCTGCACCTCACGCTATTCTGATGCCACAAGCAATCTCCAGATTCATGCAGCAATTGCAGCCCCTAAGGTCAGTATTCTGTCTCCCCTGCCCCCGATTTTATAGTGGTGTAGCATATTCTTGGAATAGATTATGTCTTGTGTTTTAAAAAAAACTGTTTTTAACTCTTAAATTCAGACACTAATAGTGTCCCCATATCTCTATCCTAGGGAGACCTACTCCAGGCCCAAGATGAAGGCACTTAGCCGAAATGTCTTAAGGACCAACATTTACATACTTCTCCTGGTCCCAACATCTTTTTGATCTATATCTAGACGTCGACCACATGTTAGGTCACCCTCCAGCCTGGCTACAGACAACCAAGAGTTTCCTCATTTACTGCTTCTGTTTTGGTTGTCTTGTATTGAATACACGTTAATCACTTGTCACTAGAGGTGGTGGTTACACAGTGTTCTTTAAAGCACTATCTTGTTTTATCTTTGCATTTCTGCAATTTATCTTGTCATAACAATCGTGTGAGGGCAAGGCTAAGACTGTGAATTACCCTCCCTGCACACTCAGTATTTGTGAATGAATTTTTTGCATTTCTGTTTGTTTTCTCTACAAAAACCTATTTATTAATACTACTGATGCATGACTACTAAATGTATCCAGCAGCAAAATAAATTTAAAAGCTGTCAGATTGATATCTATTTTTGTCTGAACTCCTTCTTGTACATCCTCACATTTAAAGTGTTTTTGTATTTTCTTGGACACAATAGAAATTACCTAGGCCTACTACAATCAATAAGTAGCCCCCCCCCAAAAAACGTTACGCGTCAGAACAGACCAACCCTTTGTTAACCAAGTATCACCAGCCCATTGTTCTGCCGTAGTTGGGCTATCCCTCCAGTTACCGCCACCACACCAGGGTGAGGCAACAGGTGGGGAGCATGCACAGTAGCTCGCTGTATGTTATGTTAAAGGTCATTTGTACCGCGCACTATCACCACTGTAGTGGTCCCTTGGCACTTCGATTATGCAGCAGCACATCAACTGCCGCCTCCCCCACACGTCTGTTCCGGGGTATGTCATCCAGCCACACACGCCCAGTCTCAGTGCAGTTTACTTCAGAGAGCAAAGCACATCAAGCGATAAGAAAATCAAAACAGCGACCTCCAGGATCAATGAATTTCAACAATTGATGAGTGTTGTCATGTCTGTCCACAGAACCTGTTCGTATACCAGTTACTTTTTGCTAGTATTGTAGAATATCGGATACCACCAACCGAAGAAGTAGGCAGAATGGTAGATATTTCAATGCATACTAAAGCAGACAAAGTTTAATCCACTTTAGCTGTTTTTGATCATATTAAGACCATCAGGAAATCTTGTCAAATTGACATTATAAGTTGCTTAGCAATTAATGAAGGCCCTAAAGAAGCATGCACATTGGACTCACTCACTTCAGGGTGAAACATGCGTAGGCCGGATCTATAGTGATATTTTGTAATATCAAACTCATATAGGAAAGAATATTGGACAAATACTTGTGAATCAGGTTTGCATCATTATCCTAGTTCAATAGCACACAAACTTTTCTTGCAACAATGACATTTATATGATCATGAAGATATGTAATCTGTAGGCTAAGATAAACTGCAATATATAATCCTCTCATTTTTTAAAACTGTTTTATTGAGTTTTAAAGCATAGACAAAACAAAATCAACACATACTTAACAATAGACGGCAACACCACCCCCAAACCTCCAACAATGCACTGAGGGAAAATTACAACCAAGGAGAGAAGAAACAAGTTAGTTCCAGACTTAAAAGGCAGATTTTTGGTCGGACCCCACAGATATGCTGCCGCTGATCGACAGTAAGTATGCAACATACGAATCCCAAAGTCTTTTAGCTTTCCGGCCGGGTGTACAATGGTTCCATAGTTCATCTCCATTTCATAACAATATAAGATATCAGAACTCCAGTAATCATATGCAGGAGGTCTGCCCCTTTCCCACACCATAGCTACTCTCCTCTTCTTGGCCAACAATAGTAACAAACCCAGTAACTTTTTGACATGCTCAGACAGCTCGAACGTGTAACCCAAAAATGCTACAATGGGAAACAGGGCTACCCTTACACCCGCAAATACCCTCAATGATTTCGAACACGGAAGGTCGGGTCCGTATGGGACAGATTATTCTGGTGCAGCGTAGTGAAATTACCAAAGTCGCAGCCAGTGGAGCTTATTCGTAATTAATTACGACTCCAATCTATGACATCTACAGCCCAATGGAAATCTATCTGCTTGTATCACAAATGCATGGTGAAAGATGGAGCTCCTCACTTCGCTATTCTTAGCACCCAAAGTTGAAGGACAAAATCATGGCTGAAGTGAGGCATTAAAATATTGAAGGTCTTTCAATATCATGAAATTGAGACCCAGACACACAGAAATCCCCTCAAAGTAAAGAGAATGTTAGAACGTGCAGACTGGGTCCAGACCAGTGATGCTAAAGGTAGGACCTTGAACTATAACTGGTGGAAGGAGAGGAAAGACCTGAACGACATGCCAGCATATCTCTGGAAGTTCCCGTCAGCATTCTATAGAAATACACTACGGAGATACCGCGTGAACATCATGGCAACAAGAGAAGTAGAGCTAAAGAGACAACAAATAGGGCCTAAAGAGACATCCTGCAGAAATTGCGGCAAAAAAGATCAGGTTGAAACCCAGTTTCATTTAGTGACTGAGTGTTGGGAGTTATAGATGATTAGATTGACCTATCTGGGAGACTACCTTGTAAAAATTAGATCACTACACCAGAAGAATGGTGGGATTTGGCACCGATAGTGGAAGGGGTTGCTTTTACTCTAGCTGTATTGAAATTTGTTATTTTAATTATAGGAAGGAGGAAGGTTGGAGAGAAATATCTTGAGACAGAAGATGTGGCCAACTGTATGAATAGCAACTTGAAGGACGTCAACTGACTTGGTCACTGGGCTCCATGAGGTTATTGGCTACACTAAAATTATAGGGTAAGAACAGTACCACAAGATCATTTTGGTAGGGTATGTCCTTACTAAGGTTGAGTCTCCATTGGTCTTACTATCTCTCTGCATCCTTTTCTCTTCCTTTTTCATGGATTGGTCTTTCTGATTTTTAGGGAGTGAAACAGTGATGATATAATTTGTTAAAGGAGAAATATATGTATCTCCAATAAAACAATTTAAAAAATATATATTTCGAACACTTGTGCCCAGAAAGAATTGATTCGGGAGCAAGCCCAAGCAAGGTGTAAAAAGGTTGCCAGGTAAACACTACATCTCTGGCACTTCGGGAAGAACCTGTGTATATCTATTGGGGTGAGCTATAACTGGTGCAAAAACTGGAACTGTATTAGCTTGTAGTTGCTGTTGATGGCCACTGTGCGTGTCTGCATGCAACAGTATCTCCAGATATTGTCCGAGAGGGGGGGGCACCCAGAGCGTCCTCCGACTTAGCCCGAGAAACCACAACCCACCGGCCCATCAATTGTAACAGCATACAGCTTGGAGACTAGTTTGGACCTAGCCCCTGTGCTGATCATCCCATGAGGGACAGGTGCAATAGATCCTGTTGGGGGTGATGGGGTAGGGGTGGTCTGTGAACCTGTCTTTCAATGCAACACGCAGCCTAAAATACACACACACACACACAAAAATAATAATAATATCTAGCACCCACACCTCCCCCTTGGCCTTAAATTCTCCCAACGTAAGGATCTGCCCGTTCGGGAAGATATCCTGCCAACATGCCAGTCCCAACCTATCCATACATTGCACAAAACAAAAACGTTCTCTCCTGCGAGTGGGATCCCCGGCACATGTTTAATTGGGAGAAGTAGGGAGTAAAGTAGCACCTTGCGTGTTCCGCCCTCTATCCATTTCCAGGATTTACGGGTAAATTTGACCATGGTACGCGCCCTGGTTATATGCTGCAGCGAGACAAGAAAGACTGCCCTCAAGAGCGAAGGAGTGACCATTACCCTCTCAATTTGTACGTGTGCCCTGTCTGGACCCAAATAACACCAATGTGGCAGAAAGGATGCTTGTGCTGCATTCCAGTATGCCTCAAAATCGAGAAGAGTGAGCCCACCCCTCTCCAAGGGTGCTACCAACTTACCCCGGGGTACAAGAGCCTGCTTTCCTTGCTAGATCAAATTAGTTATGATGAACTTCAGTGATTTAAAGAATTTGGCATGGGACAAGATGGGTACATTAAGGAATGTATAGGGAAATCTTGGCAATATTAGTATTTTAATTGCCGATATTCGACCAAAGAGGGACAAAGTTTTCACGTCTGAATAAGTGCCCAATAGTTCATTTGGTAATGCACTTCAAGCGACTTAGCCACCACCACCCCAAGGGTTTGAACGTCATCGGAATACCACTGGAAGTCAAACTCCTCTTGAAACCTCTCAATCCCATCAGTCAAGGGAAATCACACCGATTTAGATGGGTTGATTTTGAGCCCTGAGAAGCGACCAAAAACCAATATATCGCTGATGACGGGTGCTAGGTTGGCTGCGGGATTCGTAATGAACAGGATTAAATCAACTGCGTAAAGTGAAATAACCAGTCTACGCGTGAACAGTTGCACTCCTCCATCTACGTGTCTAGCGCAGACCAATTCCACAATGGTGTTCCACAGCAAGCACAAATAGCAGGGGGCGCAGCGGACACGCCTGCCATGTTCCCCTACCCCACACAATGAGGGCAGAGAGCCTCCCATTCACATGGAGGCGTGCCCTGGACCTTCACATAGCAGGAAACCACTCTCACAAATTCCTCTCCCATCCCCAATGCGCCTCAGTAAAGTGAAGAGAAATGGCCACTCAAACGTCTTGTCGGCGTCGAGAAGGGCTGCCACCACAGAGGTCTGCTACTCCACAACCGAGATGAGGCTCAATAGTCAATGGAGCCTGTATGATAAGGACCTCCCAGAGCGATGTGCAACTTTGTTTTTGGTCTTAATCAAACAGGCCAGATGGACCCAGTCCTTTGACCCTTACCAAACCGCCTCACCACAGCACACCTATTAAGGAACCTAAGCTCTCGCTCTACTACGTCCCTACACAACCCCAGTTCCTCTCTGAATCTTGCCTGCATTCCTACGTCAATGGGGAACCCCACTCCTGATTCCAACTCCTTCAATTGAGTTTCACAAGCAGCCAACTCAGCCCTTAGGACAAAAGCCTCCTTGGCGATGCACAGGCCTCTTATCGCACACTTAAAGGCTTCCCCCCCAAAGGGAAGAGTAGGATGTGACGGAGCCCTTGTTTTCTTGAAAATAAAGCAGAGCACCCCCTTGCTCGTTTCCTCCGGGAACACTGTCTTGCAAGCTCTCATTCATGAGAAACCAACTCCTAAACCCCAGCCCAAGTCACCCCTAACCCCTGCCCAAGTCCCCCCTAACCCATTCCCCAAACCCCCCACGTTGCCCTCTCCGCCACTTCCCTGGGATCAGGAGAGCCAGAACCACAGGAGCATGGTCAGAGCGCATGTGTGCCAGACTATTACACTCCCAAGAACCAACCTGACCTATTTGCAGAAGCCAAAGCATAGTCCAACCGAGAAGCCGAACTATATACCCCCTTTCTGAACCATGTCGATCCCTCCACGTATCCACTAACCCTTCATTTGCACAGATCTGTCGTAATTTGCAGGTGGTCTTAGTTGCTCCTCTGCCATGACCCCCGACCTGTCCAGCGAGTTACTCATGAACGCTCAAGTCCCCTGCCCAACATACAGTGCTCTCTATTTTTGTCTGAACTCCTTCTTGTACATCCTCACATTTAAAGTGTTTTTGTATTTTCTTGGACACAATAGAAATTCATTTAGTAGTACCTAGAAATATCTCTGGATATTTCCTAAGGTGCTACTCAATGAATTCTAGGATCTCAAGAGAGTCCGTATTGGGGCCATAATAATTCACAATAATGGTGTGCCTAGAAACACTTGTGTACAGGCGCGTTATAAATGCCACATCATATCACAAAGGTGAATCCCCTCCTTTGGACCAGTCCTGTGAGAATCAGATCCCTGCCGTCCGTGTCCCTCACCACCTCTGTGCATCGGAACCCCAATGTGCCCTTGATAACTATGCACTCCACATGGGAATAATTTGAATTAGACCAGGGACCAGTTTCTAAGCGCGAGCCTGAGATTCAAACCTGTGTTGCTATGCGTGGTCTTGCTTCCAAGACATACGTGTTGCCCCCGAGCTATCCTCCCAGGAATACCATGAATAGGAGGAGAAGTAACTGGCAACTCCATGCTTTGGCAAATGCAGCTTCACCTGATGGAGAGAGGGTGCGTCTCTTGAAGAAATTCGATATCCACCTGGTGTCACTGCAAGTAGGACCTTTCTTGTTTGAGGCATTTCAGGCCTCAGACGTTCCACCTCATACACGTGACCCCCCCCATACCCAATTAGCCATCCCCTCCCTGATTAAGCATAAGCGCCTCGCAGGGGCATATACCTCGTACGACAACACGAGATTCCATCTTAGGAAACCTCCCGTCCAAATAAGACCAGCCGTGCCCCTAAACATAGGCCAGGCGAAGTTCGCCACGCTTTTCTCCTTCCCACCAAAGCGCCGCTCATAAGCGGTCACACTAAAATTAGTAGAGGACTGAGGTCTGTGTGCCGAATGAACCAAACCCCCCCCTAAGCAAACCATAAACTGAATATCCCCTCCCCCAAACCAAAAAACAACCAAAAGCCGGAGCATGGGAGCCTCTCCAGGCTTAGCCACCCCCAAACCTCCCCACCACCACATTCACAATAGGAGACCTTGATTGTCAATCACCCCTTACTATCTCGAGAGAAAGTGAGCCACATAGAAGTGCCATTCCAAAACCAAAGTTTGTTTGCAACTCTGGGAGAGGGCTTCCCTTCCCCATTTCTGCTCCTAGCTCTTCCAGCTCTATTATCCGTGGTGTCTAGGAAGTCACTCGTCTCCTCCAGAGACTGAAAGAACAGGGCTTTGCCATTGTGTTCAACTCTTAGGCGTGCCGGGAGCAGCATGGCGTATTTGAATCCCTTCGCTTTGAGACATTTTTTCAAGTTCTTCGTGACGCCTGCACCTTAGTTTTGAAAAGTCACGGAAAAGCTGAATCTGGTCACCATGGTAGGTAAGGGAGCCCAGTTCCCGTGACCGCCGCAAAGCATGGTCCCGGTCGCAGTAATTAAGGGGGCTGACGATAACAGGCTTGGGTGGCGCACCCAGGACCAGGGAATGCCCCCTCTGGGATTACGATGGGCCCGTTTGATCAAAGAGGCCGTAGAGATGCCAGACTCTCCAAGTGTCTCCCGTTGCAGTACCTCCATCTGTTCCATGGGCACTCTGTCCGCAGTCTCTGGGACCCCAATTAACCTAAGATTATTATGGCGGGACCTGGACTCTAAATCATCCTGCCCACATTGTAGCTCCATGACTACTTTCTTCAGCTGGGCCTCCTCCCTAGATGTTGAGGAGGATTCATCTTCCACCGTGGAGAGGCGTTGTTCCGCTTCATCTAATCCTTAGCCATGCATGTTGAGCCGGACCTGTATAGGGTTGACCTTACAGGTAAGTGTGCCCATTTTGCTGTCCAGTGAGGTAATGCCAGTCTGCAGCTGGTTTGGAATACACTATGTCCCAAAGCGTGTCCGGCGAGTGCTCCCTTCTTAGATCGCCCTCTCCTCCACATCAGGAACTGCTGCATTTTTTGACTGCGAGGGGGTGCCATATGAGAGTTTAGATTGCGTCTTTTCATGCATTCCCATTTTGATCCCGACTGACATGTATCCACAGACGCTCAAGGATCGCCCGGGTCAGGACAGTACTCTGCAACCCCACCTCAACGCCGGACCAGGCAAGGACCACCCAAGGGGTTCAGATGTCACCAGCCATCCTTGAACCTACTGTCGGTACCTCTTCCTTGGCAGCACCTCCTGCCCTATACTGGCAACACAACCTACAACATACTCCGGTCAGCAATTGGATTCCGATAGCTCCGAGGCACCTTGTGCAGTCCTTCTGGGATGGGCTCTCAGACCCGCCTCAGTCTCCAAGGGTTATACTTTCAAATACATTACAGCTCTCTGCTGCAGCCACCAGTGTGCCCACACTGCTGCAGGAAAATGCTGCATCTCCTCCAACAAAAGATTGCAGCTCACAGCACCATAACAGCAGTGCAAATGCTGCTCTCCCACCCCTACAGCCTCTAACAGCGCTGTCTCCTGCTACTCAGCCGCCTGCTCACTCCCGCAAGCTGAGCTGTCTCCAGTCCACTCACTACAGAGGCCGGGGACCTCTCCGCAAATGAAGGGGTTCCCAGTGACCCTCCTGAGCCCGCTCCCCCGCACCCATCAGCGGACTCTAGTTCCCCCTGGTTATGCGGTCTTGATGATGGGTGCACCACAGCTTCGGTGGCCTGAATTACCTGCCCCCACTCATCGGACACAGGCACCGCTCCCGGGACACCAGGCCATCCCGGCCTGCAGCCAGCCACTCCACGGCAACCAGATGAGGAGCATGGGGGAGCCACCCCTGGAAACAGTCAGTACCGCAGTCAGGAGACCCAGAGGTTGCGCAAAGTGGGAATCCAGGCCACCTCCCGCTGCTCCCTGCAAAAGTGCTGGCCGTCACCTATTCAGTTCTTCCCCTCCTCTCCATCCACTACAGCAGTGCCCCACTGCTTGGCAGAGCGGCCGCCAGAGCAGACAAGGAGCAAGCAGTTCCGTTGTGCATGGCGGAGATCAAAGCAGCAACCACCGCGCAACCTCGGGTTCAGGGGCTCGTCCCTCGCAGCCGCAGGTCTTGATATCAGCCCAGCAATGCCTCTGCTGTGGTGATCCGGAGCCACGTTGAATGCGCATCACCACAAGCCCACAGGGACAACTACCTTACAGCTGCAGCTTGCCCTACGCTAGCCATGCAACCGGCCGTCAGCTTCAGCACCCACAACAGTTTTCCCTGGTGAATCAACTTCAATGGATCAAGATTAGATCTCAATTTGTGGCAGGTTTCACAGGAGTTCACATAAGAGCGGCCATCTTGGCACAGCTCTTGAGCGCCCCCATCCTTTTTCATTACTCTTTATTGTCGTTTTGCAATAGAAAGTATCAGCACATTGGGTATACTCCGGAACCGTTGAAATTTGATTATTTAATGCATTATAACAGGTCTGATGCTTCCCGAGTACCAAAAGAGGAATGCACACAAAAAATTACAAGTCTGATACATCTGTCATTTAGTGATTCATTTGTGTGAGAAACCGATTTTATTCAGTGACCCAAAAGGAGAAATGCCAGAGCAGGCCTATTTAAAAGAATAGAAACAGCAGAACTGTTGGAGCATAAAATAAATAAGGCTGATCGGTTAACAACACAAACTAATTGTCAGCATTATGTTGTCCTAATGCTCAGTGCTACCGCTGTATATCTTAAGTTCGTATGGTATTTGACCAGAAGCAATCTCTTCTGTTTAGTTATACATGTTGATAGCTGCTAGCAAGAACAAGCATAGGCCAGAAGATCAGCTGAAAACTGGATGGCAAGAACTAAAAATAAATAAATATAATAAAAATGGTGCAAAGACTAGGATTGCTCTAAAGTCCTTGAAAGTGAATCAAAGATATGCGAGGAAAGCGAAGGAGGACGGGCCCCCTAGTGCCTTTTAGTAATAGGTTGAGACCACTAGAGACAGACACGAAGCTGATCTGAGGTTAAGGTTCTGAATATTGTTTAAATAAATTTGAACTGTGGTGGAGCCACCAGGTGGTGCACAGTCGATGGCAGCTTAAGTCACGCTGCTCCCGGATCATCGGTCAAAAAGGGGAACTGAGCCCCCTCTGCTTGGAGATCCTATCATTGATTCCTGAAGGGATGGTCCCTGAGCACCCCCAGTCCAATTTTTGATAATTTTTATAAACAGGACTCAGTGTTTGCTGTGTATTTTGGACTGGGTGAGATCATGGCCCAGAGCCGAGGAGGAGTTCCAGCTCACGCCACACAACATCCCAGACCCAAGGCCTTACTGAGGGAGGCCGGGGCACCCATCGAAGAACAAAGATAAGAGAAAAATCAGTGGGTGAGGTATACATGTCATCGGCTCCTTCCAAGAAAAGATGGGTCGCCATAATCCTGTCGAACCGTTACAACTGCAGGTGGAGCGAGGTCTTTTTGATCCAGATGGTTGATAAGTGTTCATGAAAGGGAGGTTGCAGGGCAGACCATTTACAATAGGATCAGTCAGATTGAGCCAACAGAGGAAGACATGCCATACACATATTATTCACAAATGCACAACACTTACTCTAGAATAGATATCATTTTCGTGAATCACACCCTTAAGGGGTCGATCTCAGAATTCTAGGTTGTTCCTACACCGTGGTCAAACCACGACTTGGAGAGAGTGGTTGTGGGAGACTGCTTGAGACAAATAATGAGTGGTAGGTGAAGTGCAACATCTTAATCAGGAATAGGGAGATCTCCCAGGGTCTCCTGACGGACATCAAAGAATACTTCGAACATAATGATAATGGGAATTCCAGATCTTGTGGGAGGGATTTAAAGCTACCATTGGGGGCGTGGGTTCTCATTCGGTTAGGCTCACAAAAAAAAGAAAGGTCTAAAAAACAGGAATTGCTTAGGAAGAGAGTAGCAGAGTAACACCTTGGAGGATCCTCGGGTACTTTCCTCAGACCCATATCTGCCACCAACCTACAAAAAACACCTTAAAGCAAAGCTCAAGTCTTTGAATTCAGAATACAGAAATAAATGTTACTCCGCAAACAGAAATATCACGAAAGGGGCAAGGCAGACACAATACTAGCTTGATAAGGGAAGAGAGGAAAAGTAAAATGGTAGTCTCTGAAGGCACGCCCCTCAACGGTCACACCAGAAGAAATACAAACCGCTAGGGGAAGAAAAAAGGCCAAGAGATTCTTGCAAAGATAAGTTTTAATTATACAACAATAGGTGTGCTGGCAAATAACTCTGCTTGCCAGGAATGTTCTGAGCAAAAAGGGTGAAAGCAAAAGCTTAAAAGAGGACAGCGTCATTCATATACAGTAAAAACCTGCGTGGCTGGCTGGAGCGACGCTATACACATGGTCAGCCTAGTCCATAGGGGATGCTAGGCCATTGGCCCCAGCCCAGTCTGTCCGTCCGTCTTCCATCACCTGGGGTCAGCTTGGCTCATAGTCTCAGGGAACCATGGTCAAAAAGACAATTAGCTACATTAGACCAACAGTGCTACCCCTTCATTATACAGGGGACCTGGCATGATCATAGGCTGGTACGGAAGGGGGGCGGGGGGGAGTTGCGTCTTCCGGCTTCCACCCTCGCTTTTTAACTATAATTTATCCCTCGATGTAACTTGCATTACAAATCATGCCACTGTAAAGTAAAGATAGGTTGACCATTCTCTTAGATCTTTTGACTGGTTTATAGTCAGTGGCGGGGGGTCAGCTGGGATCTCAGAATTCAGGGGCATTGGAACTCGGACAGTTGTAAGGGCTATAACCCGTAGTTGGCTGGGTGGCAGTCAGAGGCTTGCTCTGGCCTATTCATGTTAACATGTGCAGCAAGGCACCTAGCACCGTCTCATGGCGGCCTTGCAGGATACATTCTTTCTCGGGATAAACATAGTGGCAACCGTTTTAGAACAAGGGAGGTTTTTTGGGGAAATTAGCAGCGCAGGTTTCTCTCTCATTAGTGCTTGGGCCTATTCAGATTTCTTTATCAGGTTTGCGGCCTGTGTTTAATGCGCTGCCATGCAGGCCTCATACTTTTGCCATAGCTACAAAATTGTTTGTAAGCATGCACCAAGTCTAAACATCTAAAATATGCATAATATAATCGTGTGGGGCCCATTAGTGCGCCCCCCTGGCATATCACAGGTCTCCTAGTGGGACTGGCCTCACCCTAAAGCACCTAGGGAGGGTGGGATGGTGTCATCCCCTTCCCAACATTCCCCCCTTTCGTTACTGCTACAGTAACAAACTCCCCTTCATGCATGCGCTCATTCTCCCTTCTTACTGCCTCTTCATATGGTGGGGTCCCCTTTGTAGGTATCCAGGCCCTAAACACTGACCGCAGACTGTCCCCTGATCGCACATATTCTTCAGGTGTGCATGTCCTATAAATACACCCCCCCCCCCCATCTCCTGCTAGATCAACCCGTACCTGCTCATAATTCTCGGGGTCAGCGGGTGGAATAATGGTGTGATAAACGGTCAACTTTGTCTCCATGAGGGATGGGGTGGTCAGTTTGCATCGCACTATCCTTTGTATTGCGAGGTACTTTTCAAACAATTGACACCATCATTATTGCGCTATTAGGTACTGCTTTGGCACAACACTGGAGGCTCATTTGGCAGGTGCAGAAGATAGCCACGATGAACAGGATGACAGGTACCGGCATCTTGACAATGGCTCCTAGCCAGGAAGGGGCCCAATCCAATGCAACATCGAACCAATTATCCCTGTAGGTGCCAGTTTCTTTTTTTCATCCGAACTCATGTCCTGCTGCTATTATGTGAGACAATGATCCATTCCCTGCATCTTCGGGAGGCACGAATGTGCAACACGAATTCTGGATTTTTCGGCACACACCTCCTTCCATTGCCATCAACAAATCGAGGACATTGCGGTTCAGCATTGTCATCAGTCTCAGGGAGCACAGCTCGACCTTTATGATGTTGAGCCCGTGCTCTGTGTCATTCGCCAACTGAACCAGTTACTGGTGTACGATCTGCAGCCATTTTGAGCTGAACAATCTGTATTTGTCAGGGATTTCCCCCAAGCAATGCGGCTGAGACTTTCAAAGGATAGTTTGATGATCTCTTCCTTGATGATCTCTTCCTTCCTTCACAGTTTCTCATACTGGCTTTTCCCGGCGAGGATGCGAAATTCTGGTGGCGGTACTAAACTTTGTTCCTTGAATGCAGGAGAAACGGTTGGGGCTGGGTCATGTATTGCGCCCCCCCCCCCCGCAATTGTTCTTCTGGGACTACTAGTAGCACTGAGTGCAGCGTGGCCAGCGAACAATAGCCCCTCCATGATGGTTGGAAGTGCAAGTACGCTTGTTGGCCATCGACCCAGTAGTAATCCATCACAGCTGTCGTGCCCCTCTTCAGGTCTGGGATTAGGAGGGTCCTGTTGCACTTCTCATTCTAACCGATAAGATAGTTCCTTCACTGTGGAAGCAAAGTTCATATCTTTCTTCTCAATGCACTTTCACTGGTTTTTCTTTCGCCACAATCCATGTCAATTTTGCGAGGTGCTCGGTCCAGATTTGTGCGCAGGTTGCTTCCACTCAAGCTAGGAGTTCCTACTCGTATCCTAAAAGTCCTTCTGCCAGACAACTGTGTGGTTTCTTGCCACTTGCTGTTTATATAATTGAGTCCTTCAATTACCAAGTATGGCTGCTGCAGGCATTTAATGTCTCTCGGGTTGTTGTTACATTGTAGAGGGTCTGCATCGACAAGCTCTAGTCGTACTCTGTGTGCCTGGAAGGTGCCTTCAACCCTACATAGCCTAAGATGAACCAGGCACTGTGCATCTATATTAGGTGCTTCCTGTGGGACTAATACCTTGGGTGCCCCCGACCACGTGTGGGATCATTGAACACACGAAGCAGCTGCCATTTGCTGTTTGTCTCCCTACCACACTTATGTCTGTGTACAAGCTATTTGACATTTCAGGGTGTCTTACATCTTCAATGGCATCCAGGCCTAGGCCATAGTATGCGTCGTCCATCGCCCTGCATGTTTGCCATTTCCTTCTTTTACATAATTCTAGGGCATTATTAAACAGCACTTCCAGGACTAATATCATAAATGCTTATGTTATGCAAAACATTTTTTTAAATAAATGGAAAAAGATGTTCTAATGTTATGCTCATTTTCTTGCTAATATATGCAGATGTACTTGTTGATTTGTTATAGCTGTTATTATGCCTGTTACTATTACACATATTTACAGTGCTATATGTGGTCCCCATATAAAAGAAGCTCCCCAATAAATTCCCAGTGCAAACATCAAAACGGCAAATAGTGACACACTAAAAAGCAATCCACATGTATATGAATATCATCATCTAGGGACAGTCTGATAGCTAACATTCTTTCTAATATATACAGATGTATCCAATGATGCTGTTTCCATTGTCTTTCCCTGAAATGAAAATAATAATGCACACAAAGAAAGGCAGGAGAGAGATATTTTATTTTAAAAAAAAATAGCATTGCATGGTGACTAGGTGTGCTTGTGTATACACTAAGGGTTAAACCTAAGATGATTATGTGCCATCTGGGGGTACCCTGCGCAATACAGAAAGATGTATCCAATAGCGGAGCCCCTTTACTTGTACGGCAAGATGGGTTGAGAATATGACCTTGTAGGGGCCATGAAATCTGGGTTTGTTCAATTTTCAGACAAAACTATGCACGTAGATCAGTTCTCCAGGCAGTAGCGGTTGGGCATGTAATTATTTGTAAAGCGCTTATACACATGTGAAGTGCTTCAAAGCACTTCAAGGCGGGAAGGGAACAAGGGAATACAGTGTCATTCTTAGGCCTTGAAGTTTCTGAATGATCTAGCAAAAAAAGACTAGCAGGAGATCGCTAAGGGGTGCGGACCAAGATGGCAGCGTGAGCTGGGAGTTCTTCACCCGGTCGAGCAGGAACAGTTAATATAAAAGATGCTGTTCTGAATTGCCCCGCTGTATTTTACGTGCTATATGTGGTCGCATTATCCTATTTGTATCACAACCTCTGCATCCTGTATGCCATACTTGATTGCATTACTTGATTTGAGCTGTCCCTACCGCATCACTGTGTATTACACTTAATTGCATTGAATAGCCCCCCCCCCTGCTTCATGTGTGCTACATTGAACTGCATTTCTGTGTGATTTGAATCGCCCCCTGCATCGTGTGCACTACACTGGATTACATAACTGATTTGAATTGCATCCATCTCATTGTGCGTGCCATTCTTTGCTCCTACTACTCCAAGTGGCCCGATTTGATCTGCCCCCACTGCATTTGAGTGCCATTTTCGATTACATCATTGTATCTTGACCTCATCTGCAAATTAAATGGCAAGCTTTTATATTTGCATTATCTGGCCACTAACTGCTCTGAATTGAACTACCTCGACTGTATCTCTGGTTATATACCCAGACAAAATGCTATTGAATGCACTATTGGCACCACCTACTCTAAGGGCCCCACACATCTACTGCCCAGCATCTCCTCGCATAACATTAGGCTGAGCTCGATTTCATCGCTTGATTACCCAGACCTTACCTCACTATGTATATGCCCCACATATTATGCTATATACCACTTCTATTAACGCCTGTCTTGACCATCCTCAGCACCAGTAGTGACATACCATTTCAGCCTACCATGACATTGAACAACTTTGAACAACTTGTTTAAAATGCCCTGCTCAACATTCACCACCAGCCTCTTATTCATGCCAGTAGCGAGTATTCCACCCACTACCTTCCTGCCCGCCGGCTCACAACCTAGAACCAGCACCATTCCCACCACGACTGCGCCTCCACTTAACCCTTACCTTAACTCACAATCCCTCTGGCTGGAACACTTTGCCTCCAAACCCACACCCAACCAACCTTGTACTCTGCACCTCAGGAATTACAGAATAGGCACTAGATTCCCACTTGCAGCCTTGCAGGGATACAATCCCACTACCTCACCCAAATCTCAACACCTCTACCAAACTCACCAACACTGCCAAGATATTACACACTAAGAATACCCTACCCAAAGCTCTTTCTACCATCACCAACATCAGTCATACCATTGACAAAGTGACCACTATTAAGGGTGCTTTAATTAATGCAAGGTCATTCCCTGCACATGCTCTGGATATTGCAGACTATATCTCACCTCAAAACTTTGATTTCTTAGCCATTACTGAGACCTGGTTACACGCAGCTGCAGGACCATCACTATCACTCACCATCCCCAATGGCTATTCCATTACAAGATGCGACAGAGACTTTAACCAATCTAAAGGCAAGGGCGTCGCTTTCATTTCTAGAAGTTTGTTAGGCCCAAGACCTATTCCAAGTCAGTTCATCCCATCAGCTGAGCTACTGTCTGTCAAGATTCCTGTCTCAGCTACCCAAACCATTACTACGCACCTCATCTATACGCCACCTGGACCAGTTTCCACCTATCAGCTAACACTAAGCCCAACTCACAAAGTATGCTATTAGGTGACCTTAATCTTGGCTTACAAGATGCCAAGGATCATAAAGCTCTGGACATTGCCAGCACTTTAACTGAACTGGGCTTTACCCATCGCATCCAGGAACCCACACACATCAAAGGGAGAACCCTCAATTGGCTGGTTGATCTCAACTGCAGCATCAACATAGTGTCCAACATAACATGTGCTTGGTCAGATCACCATATGATAACCTTCAACATCAAATCTGGACCCACTGCCTCAAACAGAACATATCTCCGTCTATCAGCACGAGAAACAAAAGAGACCTAACTAGTGAGAAACTGCTCCCATTAATACAACCCACTCTAAATAATGCCTCTGAGTCATGCACTGACCCCACTACCTTAGTTGACATCTACAACCAAACCATAATCAAAGCCATCAATACCATTGCCCCACTCAAACTACGGAAATCTAAACCACGGGCACACCTTAATTCTTGGTTCACGCTGCATCTTAAAACACTAAGTAAGGATAAAAAATAATGCAGAGACCCTCTGGAAAAGCTTACTTTCAGCCGTGAATAAGGATAGCCTTATACTTGCATCCCTCAACTACAAGGAGGCCATCTTCCAAGCCAAAAAAGACACTTCTAACAATAGGATCCTGCAAGCCAAGTAGAGTACTAATGAACTCTTTAAGATACTTAAATCTCCTTCAGCTCCCCCCGCCCCCGAAACTTGTTGCAAAGATAGCACATGGTGCTCCAACATTCAAAAAGCACTCCTAGATAAAATTACCATGCTACAAACCAAAATCAATGCCAGAAAAAGCAGTTTGTCTCTTGTAGTATACCTACCAAAGCGCCCGACCTCCTTCAACGTACCCTGAAACCTTTTCTCACCACTCTCCGTCAAAGAGGTAGAAAATATCCTCAAACTCAAACCATCCAACTGCCAGGGCGACACATGTCGAGACCCCATCATCAAGGAGGCTACGAATGAACTAGCACCATTCATCAGCACCCTAATAAATGCATCATTCAACACAGGCATGGTGCCCAACAACCTCAAAGACGCCTGGGTCCTCCCCTTATTAAAGAAAATGTCATTGGACCCGAGCACTCCCACTAACTATAGGCCCATCACCACCATCCCCTTCTTACTCAAAGTCCTGGACAGAGCAGCTTACCTGCAAATTCAGGACTATTTAGATTCCAACAACCTCCTCAGCCTTAGACAACCCAGCTTCCGACCTAGGCATGGAACCGAAACGGCTTTAATCGATTTAAAAACCCAAAATGAAGACCTCAAAGATAACGGTAAATTGGCCCTCCTCCTACTGCTCCACTTATCGACAGCATTTGACCTGGTCAATCACCAAATACTCTGCCAAAATCTCAAATCTGCAGCTCACTTCTCTAACAAAGCCACCACATGGATCCGATCCTTCTTGGAGAACAGATTTATGAGGGTCTTCGCGCCGTTGGCTTCTGCCAAACCTTCACCAGTTCTGTATGGGGTCCCCCAAGGATCTTGTGTATCACCAACACTCTATAATGTGTTTACGAAGCCCCTCTTCGATATTCTTCACTATTTGGGTGTCACCGGCACTAATTATGCAGACGACACCCAAATACTCATCCCCATCACTGGAGACCACAAAGTTGACTACCAAGCACTAAATGATGTCTTAGCTGGTCATCCAGGCCCGGTTGGCACAACACAGGCTCTGTCTCAATGATGACAAGACAGAGCTACTTCTACTCTGATCTCAACTAAGACTCTAATAAATTAGATCCAGCCTTTAATTCGTTCATCATCGATGGCAACACCATAAAGGTATCCAAGGATACAAGAACCCTTGGCATATACATAGACTCTACACTATCCCTAACCAGACAAACAATACCATAATCTCGATTGCCTACACTTGCAAACTCATTACAGCCTGTCGAGCATTCCTTACCAATGCCAGCTGCACTACCCTTGCTAGAACCCTTATGTCGAAACTCGACTATTGCAACGCGCTTTATCTAGGGACTAGTCATCGAAACGTAAACTTCAAATAACACAAAATAACGCCATCAGGGCAGCTCTTAATATCCCTAGATCTCACCACATTTCCAACACTAGACGTAGTTTACACTGGCTACCGGTCTCCCAAAGAATCACCCTTAAATCATTGTCATTTACACACAAATGCCTTGCCAATCAGGCATCGAAATACTTGTCTGACCGATTCACACACGCAACACCTCTGATCGCCCTCACAGAGCAGCCCAAGAACATTGCCTCTTATTACCAAGGTTCAAGCTTCAGAAAGCAGGGGGCTGCAGCTTCCCAGTGCTTGCCGCAAGGCTGTGGAACTCGCTACCCAACCCACTCAGGTCACAATCCTCTTTCCATGCCTCCAGAAGTGGAGCTAAAACCTGGCTTGAAGCACAGGACCACCAGAGCCAACACCAGATACTTTGCTCTTCAACTACCCACGTCTGCTTTTGTTGTATGATATGACCACCCTGATACACTACTGTGTATATATAATGCTTGTAATTATATATGTAAAATGCCTTATATATATATATATATATATATATATGGCATCTTGTGTAACTAATAGTTCAAGCTGTATATCCAATGCAATTCCTTGTATATGTAAAATGCCTTGTATATGCATCAAGTTGAAATATATGTAACTATAACCTTCAACAAATGGGCCCATATGCCCATGGGTCAGGTGTGCTATACAAATAAAACACAAATAAGAGCATAAAAACTCCAACAGACGACCCCGCAGGGTGCAGCAGCGCGAAAAGGAAGATTCGGAGCGGCTAGCGAGACCAAAAGAAAGGATTTGCGCTCTCCCTGCGGAGACAGAAGCAGTAGGAAACGCTAGCGCGGCAACAGCCCCCTCAGGAGCAAGACGAAGCCTGTCGGAGGCCGCGGCCACCCAGTGGTTTAACCACTGGTACCCCTGACATAGCTGAGAGGTCGGGCAGGCATATGGAAGAGCACAAAAATGCAAAAATGTTAAATAAACAAAACAAACAAAAAACAAAAACAAAAAAAATTGCTGAGAGAAATCCAGGCGGCAAACCACATGCACACCGCGAGGAGGCCCAACAGGCCAACCCAGAGGATGCCTGCACCCCGCAGAGCGCGGCGGAATGAAAAAAAAAAACAGCAATGTGGAGAGGAGCACCTAGAAAGCAACAACCGGCAGCCACAAGGTGAGGAGGTACAACCCTACCCTCCCCCGCCTTGAAAAAAGGTGAAAGGGAGACCACACAACAGAAGGGACAGGAACGAGGAGCCCCACGCTTTACATACTGCCTGAGGCGGGGGGAAAAGACATGCTGAAAAGGGAAGGAGAGAATCCTGCCCTGTGGGCTACATTCAGGTGATACCGCAGAGTGAAATACCCTGAGAAGAGAACTGGACCCAGGGCCCAAGGTGAACCGCTGGCATAGATGGAGATCTCAAAGAACAGGGCAAACACAGCAGCCCAGAACTGCTTGACAGGTGAAGCCTAGTAGAGTGCAAGCTGTGATGAGATGCCCCCGGAGAGACAGCAGGAGGGTGGCAGCACCAGGAGGCACTCAGTGAGAAGCACACTCACCCATATAGGAGGTGACTCCAGTGAGAAGAATACACCCCTGAGAACTGCAGACCAACAGCCACACAAAACACAAACAGGGGAGATAATGGTGACTAGGTCATGGATACCCTGAAGCAGGACGTGCAAGCCATCCTTTTAGAACTTGGCATTGAGGACAGAGGTACAGACCTCCTTGGGGGCCCTCAGTGGACCGGGTGGAGACCCTTGAGCACAATCATAAATCGGCTGACATATCGGAAGTGGCCCTAGAAATGAGGGTCAAAGAACTGGAACGCAAGGAGAAAGACGCGATGGCCAAGTCTGATTATGTGGAAAACAGGGAGAGACGGAATATTCTGCAGATATGGGGGCTCCCTAGTACAGAAACCTAATCCCCAAGAGATCTGGAGCTATTGCTGACGCACCTGGTGATACAACTGCTGGGAGAAGAGACAGACAGGGAGATCCATTTGAGTCCACAGAGGTGGCAGATCAGCGGGAGGACCGCGCTCAAGTGCCACTACTACAGCGACTAAGAGGAAATCCTTAGGAAAGCAAAATAGAATGGGAAGGAGCATCTGTGACTATCTTTCACCCTAGAGCAGAGGAAGAAATGCAGGCCCCTGACTCGATGGCTCTGCGAGGGAGGGGTCAGGTACTGATGGCGATTTCCTTTCACGCTGTCCTTCGACTACAACAGAAAACACTACAAATTATCAAAGGGAGACAAAGCAGGGCTGCTGCTACAAGCGTTTCAGAAAAGGAGGGGCATCAACAAGACCACAAGGGTCAACGTAAGCTAAGGGAGCGCTTCAACAAAGCCCTGAATTTGGTGAATTGCTCTGGATAATGGAGGGGGATGAGGGGGGGGGTGACTTTTTTTTATGGTTACTGGTTTTCTTCGCGTTTCAGTGGGGTGGGGAATCCCACACAGTCCTAGTAACCCAGAATGTCCGGTCGTTTCAGGGAGGCTGCGTTGCTGACCCAAGCCGGGCCTGTTCTTCATAGGCCATTTTCAGGGAAAATTCGCATCAAGGGAAAGTTGGAAGGGGTATGGGGGGAAATACACGCAACGCGTGTCCAAGGGCTCAGAACAAAGCGAACCTCAAGGGAACTTGGTGACCGATATGGAATTCGCCAGGCAACGCTATGGATAACGTGAAAGTAGCGAAACTAAATGTAAAAGGGCTAAATTCCCCCGAATAAGAGGCCCTTCGAAGTGAACACATTCCGGAAAATTAAATTTTGTGGTGTTATTCCTACACGAGACCCACAATCGTAAGGGGGAGCAAAGGGCCAGACGTGGGACAAATGTACTGGGCTTTGCGCGCAACCTCAAAGAAGCAGAGAGTAGGCATGGTTATGTTATGTTATTTTACATTTATATAGCGCCTTATATACCATTGGTATGGTCTCAAGGTGCTGGTAGGTTGAACGCCCTTGGGAACCGAAGTTCGGATCAGTAGAGAGAGTAGAGAGTCAAAGGTGCGTGTCAGCACCGGATATGTGTGCAACTGGTGCGGTATTCGTGTAATAGCTGCTTCTTAGCGGTAGGTGTGGTGGTTGAGAGATCAGAAGAATGTGTTTGTTCTGGCAGGATTTATCCAGACCGAATGTGGCTGCGTTAGGCCTGAGGAGAACGCCTGCCTGGGGGTGTGTAACCAGCAGTGTTTACTTAGAATGAAATGTGCGGAAGATGTTAGTATGAGAACAGTTATACCGAATGGTGTCATAGTATCTCTGTGTTCTAGTTGAGTGGTGGTGTAAAGAAGAGGGTAAGCGTGTGATGGGTTATATGTTCTTTCAAACGTTCCCTGCAGTCCAAACCATACTATATACGTCGCGCTAGGCACTTTCTCAATTCAACTTTATACAGGGAGGGTATTAGGCCTAATTCTAAAATCAACTTTGCACAGAGCGGTTATTAGGGAGATTGGTCGGTTCAGCCAGGCGCACTATTAGACTAATTGGATATTGGGCACATTTCTAAATTCAACTTCTAGATGCACTTCTAGATTCAACTTTCACATATAAGCTATTAGGCACGCTTCTAAATTCAACTTTCCCAGAGAGGCTATTGGGCACACTTCTAAATTGAACTTTCTCTGAGAGGCTATTGGGCACGCTTCTAAATTCAACTTTCTCTGAGAGGCTATTGGGCATGCTTCTAAACTCAACTTTCTCAGAGAGGCTATTGGGCGCACTTCTAAATTCAACTTTCACGGAGAGGCTATTGGGCACATTTCCAAATTCAATTTTCACAGAGTATATTGGGCGACCTTCTAAATTCAACTTCTCACATATGAGCTATTGGGAGCGCTTCTAAATTCAACTTCTGGATGCACTTGTAGATTCAACTTTTACATATAAGCTATTGGGCACACTTCTAAATTCAACTTTCACGGAGAGGCTATTGGGCACACTTCTAAATTCAACTTTGCATAGAGAAGATATTAGGCACACTTCTAAATTCAACTTTCACAGAGAGGCTATTGGGCACACATCTAAATTCAACTTTGCATAGAGAAGATATTAGGCACACTTCTAAATGTAACTTTCACAGAGAGTCTATTGGGTGCACTTCCAAATTCAACTTTCACCTATGAGCTATTGGGAGCGATTCTAAATTCAACTTTCGCAGGGAGGCTATTGGGCACGCTTCTGAATTCAACTTTCCCAGAGAGGTTATTGGGCACATTTCCAAATTCAATTTTCACATAGAGGCTATTGGGCACACTTCTAAATTCAACTTTCACAGAGAGGCTATTGGGCACACATCTAAATTCAACTTTCCCAGAGAGGCTATTGGGCACACTTCTAAATTCAACTTTGCATAGAGAGGATATTAGGCACGCTTCTAAATTCAACTTTCACAGAGAGGTTATTGGGCACATTTCCAAATTCAATTTTCAACATAGAGTGTATTGGGCACACTTCTAAATTGAACTTTCACATATGAGCTATTGGGCGCACTTCTAAATTCAACTTTGCATAGAGAGTATGCTAGAAACAGTTTTAAATTCAACTTTGAGTGGGGGATATGCTACAATCATAATTCTATCTAGGTCAGGCAGATGTGTGGCACTTGGTAACATTATTGCACCTGTCTTATTTTGAGGCTGCCTAATCATCAATGTCTCTGGGAGTGGCACTAGTTAACATTGGCATGTGTGTTAGTATGTTATGCAGGACATTACAGTCCAGTCTTGAACAGATTTAGCTTGGTGGTCGAGTCTCTCTAGGTCTGCATGGTGTGAGACTGTGGCGGGTTACATTATGGAAAGGTAAGGTAGAGTGGCAGGGGCTTTCTGGAGTAGAGTAATTGCTCTACACCCCACCCATGCCTCACTTACAGTTTTGTTGGTGTCTTTTCACTGCTGGCATCACTGTGGCTTTCCTTGCGGACACCTGCAGACACTTTCTGGAGCCGTCATTGTAGGAGCCGCCCTTTGCCTCAGGGTCCTTAGCCGAAGGGGCTGCCGGGCAGAAGGCTGCCCTGGAAAGGTCTGTAATGACCTGGTGACACAAGTGGTGGGACAATCACAGAGGGGGAGGGCAGGGCTAGCCGAAGCAGGATGCAGGTGGGGAAACAGGCCTGCGCGAGGTGGGGATCAGGGTTACAAAACACACAAATATGCACAGAAGGGTATCAGATTGACACCAGTATGGGGGTTAACTCACCTGGAGCATGGCAGGGCAAAAGGTGGGGAGTGTGTTTTCAAGCAGTATGGGGTCACTCAGGGAGCCTCACTCACCTGCAGCACTCTGGTCAGGGAACGCTTCTAAATGCAGTTTTCACAGAGAGGCTATTGGGCACACTTTCTAAATTCACTGAGAGGCTACTGGGAACACTTCTAAAATGCAACTTTCACAGAAAGGCTACTGGGAACACTTCTAAAATGCAGCTTTCACAGAGAGGCTTTTGGGAACACTTATAAATACCACTTTCATAGAGATGATTTTGGGAACACTTCTAAATTCATAGAGGTGCTATTGGGGACACTTCTAAATTCAACTTTCAGAGGGGCTATTGGGAACACTTCTAGATTCACAGAGAGGCTACTGGGAACACGTCTAAAATGCAGCTTTCACAGAGAGGCTATTGGGAGCACTTTTAAAGCAACTTTCACAGAACACTTTCTAAGTGCAACTTTCACAGAGCACTTTTCTAAATGCAACTTTCACAGAGAGGCTATTGGGGACACTTCTAAAAGCAACTTTCACAGAACACTTTCCTAAATGCCACTTTCACAGAGAGGCTAATGGGCACACTTCCAAATTCAACTTTCACAGAGAGGCTATTGGGCGCACTTTAAATTCACAGAGAGGCTATTGGGAACACTTCTAAAAGTGACTTTCACAGAGTCTATTTGGCACACTTCTAAATTCAACTTTCCAGAGTAGCTATTGGGAACACTTCTAAAAGCAACTTTCACAGAACACTTTTCTAAATGCCACTTTCACAAAGAGGTTAATGGGCGCAATTCTAAATGCAACTCTTACATGTATAGGACAGAGATTCCAATTGCAAAATATGTTACAGATATAACGAGTTTACAGTGGTGATGCTTTGTTAGATGCGTGGTTGGGTAGTATGGCGTGAAGTGATTGCTTCTGGCCCTGCCCTTCCCACACTTATTGTTGGCTTCTTGCTTCTCCTGCGGATACCTGCAGATAAGACCTGAATCCGTCGCTGTAGGAGCCGTCCTTGCCTTGGGTCCTTAGCCGATGGGCTGCCGGGCAGAGAGCTGCCCTGGGAGGATTGGCAATGAATGGGCGTCCTCTTGTCAAGACCAATCAGAGCGGGGGGTGGGCGCGGTCGGGAGGCGGGAGGGAGGGTGGGGAACCAGGAAGAGGGTGCGGGGAGGGAGCAGGGACGCTGAACAGGCCACCAAGGGGCTTGGGCCTCAGGGGATCACTACACTAGACCTGGATGGCCTACAGGGACAGCAAAAATTACCTGCACTCGCCGAGTCTCCTAGATCAAAAGTGGAGCTTGGTGCAGCTACGGGGCCGTAGGGCCTTCCAAACACGGTCCGAAAGACCAATCAGAGCGGGGGTGGGCGGATCGGGAGGCGGGAAGGAGGGGAACCAGGAAGAGGGTGCGGGGAGGGAGCAGGGACGCTGAACAGGCCACCAAGGGGCTTGGGCCTCAGGGGATCACTACACTAGACCTGGATGGCCTACAGGGACAGCAAAAATTACCTGCACTCGCCGAGTCTCCTAGTTCAAAAGTGGAGCTTGGTGCAGCTACGGGTCGTAGGGCCTTCCAAACACGGTCCGAAAGACCAATCAGAGCGGGGGTGGGCGGGTCGGGAGGGAGGGGATCCAGGAAGAGGGTGCGGGGAGGGAGCAGGGACGCTGAACAGGCCACCAAGGGGCTTGGGCCTCAGGGGATCACTACACTAGGCCTGGATGGCTTACAGGGGCAGCAAAAATTACCTGCACTCGCCGAGTCTCCTAGATCAAAAGTGGAGCTTGGTGCAGCTACGGGGCCGTAGGGCCTTCCAAACACGGTCCGAAAGACCAATCAGAGCGGGGGTGGGCGGGTCGGGAGAGGAACCAGGAAGAGGGTGCGGGGAGGGAGCAGGGACGCTGAACAGGCCACCAAGGGGCTTGGGCCTCAGAGGATCACTACACTAGGCCTGGATGGCCTACAGAGGCAGCAAAAATTACCTGCACTCGCCGAGTCTCCTAGATCAGAAGTGGAGCTTGGTGCAGCTACGGGGCCATAGGGCCTTCCAAACACGGTCCGAAAGACCAATCAGAGCGGGGGTGGGCAGGTCGGGAGGCGGGAGGGAGGGGAACCAGGAAGAGGGTGCGGGGAGGGAGCAGGGATGCTGAACAGGCCACCAAGGGGCTTGGGCCTCAGGGGATCACTACACTAGGCCTGGATGGCCTACAGGGGCAGCAAAAATTACCTGCACTCGCTGAGTCTCCTATATCAGAAGTGGAGCTTGGTGCAGCTACGGGCCGTAGGGCCTTCCAAACATGGTCCGAAAGACCAATCAGAGCGGGGGTGGGCAGGTCGGGAGGCGGGAGGGAGGGGAACCAGGAAGAGGGTGCAGGGAGGGAGCAGGGACGCTGAACAGGCCACCAAGGGGCTTGGGCCTCAGGGGATCACTACACTAGGCCTGGATGGCCTACAGGGACAGGAAAAATTACCTGCACTCGCCGAGTCTCCTAGATCAAAAGTGGAGCTTGGTGCAGCTACGGGGCCTTCCAAACACGGTCCGAAAGACCAATTAGAGCGGGGGTGGGCGGGTCGGGAGGCGGGAGGGAGGGGAACCAGGAAGAGGGTGCAGGGAGGGAGCAGGGATGCTGAACAGGCCACCAAGGGGCTTGGGCCTCAGGGGATCACTACACTAGGCCTGGATGGCCTACAGGGACAGCAAAAATTACCTGCACTCGCCAAGTCTCCTAGATCAAAAGTGGAGCTTGATGCAGCTGCGGGGCCGTAGGGCCTTCCAAACACGGTCCGAAAGATCAGATAGTGATGGCAAAGGCTAGACACCAAAAGGAGGTCAACATTAAGAGGGGCTTCGGGCCAGATTTATTGCAGTCAATGGCAAATTAGAGGGGGAAATGGTCACCCTAGCCTCAGTCTACGCTCCTAACGTGAACCATGTGGCGTTCCTGAGAAAGGTGTGCGCAGTGTTGGAGGACTGGGGGACAGGGCTACGATGGTGATGGGGGCGGCGGGGGGAGATTTTAATATGATCCTAGACACAGTTAGATTGGTGATCTGCACACAGCGACAGGGGGAAAAAGGATAAGACCCACAGAGATTTTACAGGCTGCTGCAAGACTACTACTGGGCAGAGGTATGAAGAACGCACCACACACACACACCAAGAAGGGTACACTTTCTTTTCCCCACCACACCAAACATACACCAGAATTGATATTTTGCAGACACCACAGGAACAGAGGTACCCAACCACAGGCCCCAGGGTTGAAACTGTAACGTGGTCGGACCATAAGATGGTAACAGTGGAATGCAATGTTGGGAGAGACCGGGGGCACCCATCTGGCGCTGCAATGACGGTCTCTTGCGAGATCCCATCTTCAAGGAATTTATGGGGAAAGAAATGTGCTACTTTTTTGACACAAACAACAATGGGGAAACACATTTCAAACACGTGTGGGAGGCGGCAAAGGCTACATTCAGGGGCCTCTTGATAGCAGAGTGGGCACGGAACAAGAGGGAGAGGGCCTTGATAAAGCAGCACCTGCGGGGAGAACTGCAGAGCATGCAGACCCAACTAACAAAATCAGGGACTGATAGGGAGGGACTGCTGAAAGACATGGGGGACAAAAGACAGGAGCTACATTCGCTCCCGATAGGCTAGCTGGTCAAGAGGCTACATTACGTTATGCAAAGGTACTATGAGAAAGAGGACCATGTAGGGACACTCTTGGCAAATAGGATCTGTGAGGCAAAGGTGGAGAGGACGGTTGACGAGATCAGGTACGGAGGAAGGCCAGAATCACACAACAAGGGAGAATATACAAGACTGCTTTGCAGAATATTATGAGAACCTTTATGCACGACCCCACACAGAGTGACGCGAAGGTACAGGAATAGCTAGATCGACTCCCCATACCCCGGTTGGCAGTGGGCGAGAGGTCACTCCTTGAGAGCGACACTACGGCAAAGGAGGTGCGACAGACAAATGCTCATCTGAAGTCAGGTAGTGCCCCGGGTGAAAATGGGTACACCTCAGACTTTTATAAACACATCCAGGAACTGCTGGCCGAAACCCTAGCCCAAAAGTTGAATGCCATTGAGGGGCCGTGAAATATACCACCCACGTTCCTGGAGGCATTGATAGTGGTCACCCCCAACCAAGGGGAGGACAGGGAACAGTGCTCCTCTTATCGACACATCTCACTGCTAAACATGGATGCCAAGATATTCATGAGAATTTGGAGTCCAGACTGGAAGCCTACCTACCCCCAAACGGGTCCACCCGGAGCAAACTGGTTTTGTGCGCAATAGGCAAGGATCAGACAACATGCAGAAGATACTGCACGTCATGACTGTGCCTGAGGTGAGACACAAAGGGGTTCTAATTCTGGCACTAGACGCAGAGAAGGACTTCGATCGAGTCAGCTGGGTCTTCATGGCTGGGGTCCTAGAGAAAGTTGGTATGGGTTGCAAGTGGCTGGGCTGGATTGCAGCCTTATACCCGGCGCCAAAGGCTAGATTAGTGGTTAATGGGGTAATGTCGAGGGTCCTGGGGCTCCAAAGGGGCACTAGACAGGGTTGCCCCCTATAACCTCTGCTGTATGTCCTAGTCATGGAGCCATGGGCGCTGGTGGTACAAGGGGACGAGAATATCACAGAGGTGCGTATTTGGAGTAGGTGTTACAAAATTAGCCTCTTCGCTGATGACGCTCTGTTCTATATCACAAACCCACACACGTCGGTTCCCCGGCTCCTGCAGACATTGGATGAATATGGTGCATTATCCAGATTTAAAATAAACAGACAAAACTCAGTGGAGTTTATGCAGGATGCAGGGGGAATGGAGCCAACACGCAAAGGATTTCATTAGAGACTTAGGCCTACAGGTGAAACGGGAAGTTTTCCGGAATTGGGGGGGGTTGGCAGGGGGGAGTGGGATGGGTGGTTGGGAATCAATCTTACGAGGGATGCTCGGGATCTCTTCGTGGAAAATCATCACTCTTTGGAACAAGGTGCTGACCGATTTGCGTCGCTGGGGCAGAATGAATCTCTTTTGGATGGCGCAAATGTATCAAAATTATACTTCAAGTTTATGTACCTCTTCCAATTGCTCCCAACGGTAGTTCTGCCCTCATACTTCAGGACGGTTCAAAGAGCTCTCCTATATGGGCAGGGGCACGGCCAAGGATGGCCTACAGCAATGGGTCCAAATGGATAACTCAGTACTGGCACCAGTGACATTGGGAGAATGGTTGTGGGTGGGTCCCACAAAAGGAGATGCCTGTGCTAGTGTTGACACCCCGTAGTGAAAGTATTCTGGACAGTGTAGAAAGAAGGTAGTCCCATGCACTGGCTTTCATCTTGGCCCTCGCCACTAAGTTGCATCTGGGCTCCCCCCGAGAGAAAGAATAGCAGGCCTGGGACAGTTCCAATCCCGGTATGAGGCGGGCCTGACCTGGGCAGGACAGATGTGGGCGAATGGGGAGTACTTGCCCTTGGAACAGTTGGAAGAATGCATCCAGGTGGGCAAACTCCACATTACGTTACCCACAATTTAAGGGAGTGCTGATGGAACAGAGGTGGGGAAACAAGTTAAGGCAGGAACTCACGACCTTTGAAAAAACATTGCTGCAAAGCGCCAACACCAAGGGGCACTTAGCCAGACTGTACGAGGAGCTCAGGCGTAGTGAAGTGAAAGGGGTTCTACTAGTGCGAACCAGGTGGCCGGTGGATCTAGACAGAGACATCTCAGATGGACTATGGACTAGATATGTAGAGCAGTTAAGGGGTCCACAGTGTCACCAAATTATAGAATGGAGGTGATCAAACTCATTCACCGATGGCACTACGCCCTGAACATGCTAGCAAAGATGTACCCGGGGGCGGATTCAAGATGTTGGAAGTGTAGACAACTACAAAGCACATACTATCACATGAGGTGGGAATTCCCTTGCATCCAGCACTACTGGCAATCAGTGCTGACATGGCTAGAGTAGGTGGATGGGAGGCGAAGCAAATGTCCCCCCTAATGCTACTGTTTGGAGTAGAGGACAAAGAAAATGTAGGGGAGAGGCACATGATACGTAACCTGCTGGTGGCGGCAAGAAGTTGCATAGCCCAAGGCTGAAAGAAAGGCATAGGCCCCACAGAAGAAGAATGGGTCTCTAAAGCCTGTGCCAAATATAACATGGAATATTTGACACATCTGCTGGATGAAACAAAAAGGAACATGAGGGGGCCTGGCTTCTGTTCTTTGAGAAATATGGGCACTAAACAGCTTTGACAGAATTGAAATGGTAATTTACCTGCATTATAATAGGGACGAGCCAATAATGGACTTCAAAGAGGAAACGCATTCTTATGTATCACTAAAGGATTGGTAGCAAAGTGGCTACGTAAATGTTAATACATATTTAATTTGGAGAAGAAAAAAAAATAAATAATAAAATGGACTAGCAAACTAGGCCTGATGGCCTTACTACCGGTGCAAGAGCAAGACAAGAAACGGGTTCGGGGGTGGGGGTGGAGGACATACAGAAACACAAAACTATCATAGTAGGCCTGGTAAACCATGCCTAGTACATTCTAGGCAATATAAGTGCCCAGATAGGAAGTGAAAGGGAGGCAGAAAGGAACAAGTGTGCCCAGTCCAGCAGGGCCCTGGTGCAGAGAGGTTACCCTTCTCATTTAATGAATTCCAGAAGTGCAGAAGAGGTGAGCAGAGTGCAGAGGCCGGGGGGCAAGTGCGAGGACTGGGGGGGAGCCTGAGACCTATGTGGCTCTGGAGGTGCAGCAGGCGACCAGTCAGCAAACGTAGTGAAGTTAGGGAGAGAGGGAGGAGGGAAGTAGGCAAGAATAGAGAGGAGGTTAACATGGGAGAGGGAGAGAACACGAGGAAGAGAAGAGGTCTTGAGGAGTTTCCGGAACTTGAGGAGATCCGGCTCAAGATGGAGCGAGGCAGGGAGGTTGTTCCCGAGGGAAGCACCTGCAGAGGATAAAGATCTACCCCCAAATTTCAGTTTTGAATATCGGCTCACCCACAGAGAGTTGGAAGAGGAAGAGCAGAGGGCTCTAGAAGAAGAGTGTTTAGGGATAGTGGGTTATATATAGTGTGGGCTCCGACCCCAGAAAGTCTTGTGCACTATGCAGAGGGTCTGGAACTTGATCCTTGTAGCCACAGGGGGATTTCAGTGCCGGAGAGATGCGGTCCCTGGGCTTGAGGCCAAGAATAAGTCTTGCAGTTCGGTTCTGGATGAGTTGTAGAAGTCGGACAGTAGAAGTAGGAAGATTGAGAAAGGCTGCTGCAGTAGTCCAGTCTAGAAAGAACCAGGGCTCTGGAGACAGTAAGCCTCTGGGCGAAAGTGAGAAAAAGGTAGAAAACCTCTGAGGAGGTGCAGCTGGTAATGGGATTTTTTAAAAATTTTTTAGGGATTTTATTTATTCATTTGTAATGCGCCGAAAGCCTGCAGGCATCAGGGAACAAACAAGAAGACACATACAGGAGACAAGAGACGTAGAAGACAGGACACTTGGCGAGCCAAGACAAAGAAGGAGCTGCCTAATTAACTAGTAATGACTGTTCGAGATGTGAGAGGAGAGGAGAAGGAGAGAGTGGAGTCATGCCCTAGATGGATTTTTTGCCACACTAGAGTGTGAGGGCACAGGGCCAAGGGAGGCCGGCCAGAGTGAAAATGGGAAAGCGGGAGCAGGGGTCCCATGCTGGGAGCTTTTTTACTGCTGCGTGTGTGGTGTCCCCTGTTTGGGGCGGTGCAATTTGTCAGGAGATGCACTAATGGCACGTGTACGAGTTGTCAAATACTCTTTAAAAATTGATCTCCTAGGACCGCTGCAGCTTTATGGGCATCTGATTCTCTCCGGACAGGAGATATGGGTGTGGTTATGCGCCGACCAGTTACCACCTGATGGGGCGATATAGATGGTGGTCCTTGCTAAGCTGTGTGCATAAACTGAAGAGACAAAGGCACGCAGCGCACCCAGTTCTGTGGTGCAGAGCATAGATAGGTTTTCTCTTGAGCAGAGCGTTTACCCTCTCCATAACACTGTTGGCCTCGGGGTGATAAATTGAACACATCCGGTGCTTAATGCCAAGTACTGCTGATCTCTTTAAAGAGTTAATTGAAAAAATGTGTGCCGTTATCGGATCTTAACCCATCACAAACACCCCACATTGAGGGAAAATTTCACGAACAAGAAATTTAGCGGCGCATTTGGCATCCGGGTGTGCACACGGTCCTGCCTCGACCCACCGCGAGAAGGGGCAGACCACAACAATCAAGTAGCGTGATCCATTGCATCTTTCTCCCATGTCAGCATAATCTATGTGTAGCTCGCGGAACGACCCAAAGGGCTGGGCAAGGTGCCTGGTAAAGTGCAAAGCATCATGCCTGTACTAAATGACACGTGGCCCAATGCATGATCATGTTTCTGAGGTGCTCCTGAAGATTAACAATACTCCTCTAGGTCTGCTGCAATGTGTTGCTTTGAGCTGTGGGCGGGGTGGAGAATTTGGTCAAAAGCTATCGTGAGTAGTTCATATGGCATTACTGCTTTGCCAAAGCATTCTTGGCACCATAACAAATCGGTTGGGGATTGTCTGCAACCTCTTTTGAAAACACCTTTCCTTTCCTTTTCTTCACTTGTGCAACAGGCAATGCTTATACAGTGTGTTTTGATGGTTGTGTGTGTCGTCAGGACTTACTCAGAAATTATTAGGATAGGCAGTCATTTTGGCCGCAGCCTGCGCAGCAGCATTTCTCCATGAAATTTCATCTGTGTTATTGGTGTGGGCGGCGCATTCGATGACCGGCAATCAATGCATCTAGCAGTGCGGCATGTTGTCCTGGGGAACCGTTTGCTCTCCGGAAACCCCTCCTCTTCCATTGTGACAACACGGCATTCACTGTTGTAATGACGTATGCCAAGTCCGAATAGATGGTCACATGGCAACCGTGTGACGCTTGTAGCGCTTCGATAGGCGCTATAAACTCTGCTACTTGGGCGGAATAATTTGCATCACTAGTGTCTCATATTAACCTCTTTCGAGATGTACTACCGCAGCGCCCGTACGTCTTTGTCCTGTCTCTTGATCAATTGTCTCTGACCCGTCAACAAAGAGCACACCCCCCTCCTCCAATGTATTTGCAAGTCTTCGTCTGTGCACACTTCTGTCGAAAAAGTGGCAGGGTTCACTGTTCTGCATCGCACAAAATGAATGTTTGGGATTGAGAGGATAATGTCATATGCCGATGCGCTCTGTATGGTCAGGGTAGATTTTGATCCCTCCAAAATGGCGAATACTGAATGTTCCCCACACAAAGTGACTGAGCATCACATTATAATTATCAATCGCAAAAGCAGCTGCTGTAATTGCTTGTTCACACACAAATTGCCTTTGCATAACTGAGTCGAGTGTACCACTGTAGTAGGCCAATGGCTTGTGGCCCATTGTACTCTTCTGGGTAAGGATGGCGGTCATGGAGTTTGCCGTTGGAATGTGAGAATATATAAAATTCCTGGGTGTAGCCTGGGGTGGCATGACCTGGGGCTGTGGATACTACTTCCTTCAAATCATTGAAATTTTGCATCATGTCTGCTGCCCATTCGAGTTTGTAATTGCCTCGCTGTGCTTCTTTGAGGACCTGCAGGGGTGGTCTGGTATATGCTGCATAGTCCAAAATCCATGATCTGCAATAGTTGCACAACCCTAAGAATTCTTGCATGTCTTTCACGGTTATGGGCTTGGGGGTGGCACGCACAGATGCCGCCCTGTCTGGTATGTTTTTTTGCTGTTTGCTGATGGTAGCTAACCAAAATACAGTACTTCCAGGTGGCAGTACTGGAGTTTGGCCTTGTCAACCATGTACCCTTTGTGGGCCAGGAGTTGTAGGAGTTTGATAGTCTCTCCTTGGCAGTTCTGCTCACTGTCGCTACACAAGCAGGTCATCCACCAACAGTGGCAAGAAAATTATGTTGAAAGACTTCACGACTTGCGAAAGCAAGAACGTCATCTACGGACTGAAATGCCCTTGTGGCAAGTACTACGTGGGGAAGACCATACGAAAAGTACAGGATAGATGGACAGAACACAAGTCCAACATACGGACGGGCAACATCAAATCCCCAGTAGCAAGACATTTTAAAGAAAATGGACACAATATCTCCCAACTCAGAGTAGTTGTACTAGAAGTGATTCAACCAGCACCCAGAGGAGGAGGAGATACGGCCAAAAGATGGCACAAAGAGAATTATATTGGATCCATACTCTGGACGCAATTACCCCATTAGGTCTCAACGAAGATTTCTATAAGTATGCACCCCAGTAGAACAACCAAAAAACCAATAGATAATTTCTGGAATAGTCACAATTAGTTTGTTCTTCAGATACAGTTTGCTCATTGTTTTAGGCACCACAGAGTATTTAATTGTAACGCTCATCTGATTCCCACGGAGGCGCAGGTCTGGCTTCGAGTGCTGATGCTTCTTCAATGGTGAAGCGCAGGACTCTGAAGATGGACAGGAAGGGCCCTCTACTCTGACTTCTCCGGCTCGCAGGAATATTCCCCTGTGCGTGAAAAGGGAGTATTCCCTACTGACTGAGTTATGCTCAAGCCTCCCACTCTCTTCCAACCCTCCACGATACCCTTCCACGAATCCCCGTGAAGTCTCACCTTAGGGTCAGGAAGGATGAGCTCTCCATCCTCCTTCTGATGCAGGGGCGCGTTGAAACCCAGTTACTTCACTGGATTGAGGATTGATGGGAGTTCAGGTAAGATTGACTATTCAGTTAAGGCTCTGTAAAAGTTCTGTTGCAAGTTCAAAAGTCCAAGCTTAATAATGATGTTCATTGTCTTTTTGCAGCAAGCGCTAATGCTTATGTCTTTTTTCCCCCTAGGGAAAAAAGCATAAGGTAGCATAAGGTTCGGAATGCCGGAGATATGGCGCCGACCCGAAGTGAAACGTGCAGTTCCAGTAAATGGCAGGTTAGTTCTGGATGAGCGCTTGGGAACTGTCTTTGCATACGCTCATTCAATGTCTTTGTCTTTTTTCCCCATAGGGGCCGGGGTCCGGAAAATGCCTGGAAGCAGCAAGACCCGAAATTAAATGGGAATGACCCAACAGGTAAGTCTTATTCCCTTCCTTCTCTCACCTCTTATTCTTGTCTTTTTCTCTAGGCTCTGGGAAGTGGCTGTGGATCCGGATGATCGCTGCTGAAGATGGAGGAACCCAGGAAAGGTGAGTGAAATGCAGCGCTGCAGCGATCGTAACGAAATGCTTTTAAAAATAATGTCTTCCCTTTCAGGATCGTCGGTGTGATGTCTCCGTGGTGCAGATTTAGCTGGTAAGGTCTCTCGTCTCCCTTTGCAGGTGACCCAGGATGCTGACAGACGTGGCTGAAGTCCAGATGCAGGAGCTGACACGGTGAGCGTCCAGCTGCGAGGAGCAGAACAACGCGAAGCGTGAGTTGCTGATCGGGTGTGGTTTAAATAGCTTTGGAAGAAGTCCCAAGTGTGTATCCTTCCTCCGATCAGGTATGTATCCTTCCCCGACCACACCCGGGTGGAAAGTAGTCCCACAGGTAAAGTAGTTCCATTCAGGCCTCAAGAGGGCCTGGATGTGGCAGCATGGTCTGCATCAGGTAAGTGCACATTAAAACACTTGAACACATGTCTAGCTTTATGAGCCTGGCGCCTAAGGCGCCAGGACAGAGGTCCAACATGAGCCTGGCGCCTAAGGCGCCAGGACTGCGACCAAAGGGCCCCAGCTTGGGCCTGCTGGCACTCCCCTGGGGGAAATGATGCCTGCCTCTGGGGTCGGACCTGGCTCCTTGGAGGTAGGCATCATGACATTAATAAACACTTAGAGAGTTCAACCAAGGAGAACAGAGCCAGCTTGGCCCGACAAGGCTGAAATCCGGAAAGCAAAAAAAGCCCACTACAACTCCCGAATCCTAAACTGCAAAAACCCAAGCAAGGAACTCCACAAAATCATCTCTGAATTCACCAAACCTCTTGCACCACGACCGTCCCGACCCCTCTCAATCACTGTGCGACTCACTCTCCCTCCACTTTTACACCACGGCTCTCGAAAGAACAAATACTCTAGCCACCAAACTGGCTCTCTCACATCCACCAGGCAATACTCCCCCCCCTTAGAGGCCAGCCCTCCAGCTGCAACTACTACACAACCAACGTTTGAATCCTTTAGTCCAATATCACCAGAGCAATTTCTCAAACTTCTATCTGCCCGCAAACCATCTGGCTCCCCGCTGGACCCTTGCCCGGCCACAACCCTCAAAGACATTTCCGCTTCCACCTGCGCAGGAGAACACGCAAGATCCATCATAAATGCCTCCCTTTCCTCTGGTATCTTTCCCGACGCATTCAAAATGGTTCATGTCAAACCACTAATTAAAAAACCCTCCCTCGACCCTCTCCAGCCCAAAAACTACCACCCTATCTCAAACACCAGATTCCTTGCAAAACCCATTGACCGGACCGCCTACTCCCAACTAAATGCCTTTGTCGAAGCCAACAATCTCCTAGACCCTGCACAATCAGGTTTCAGAGCCCGTCACGGAACCAAAACCACCCTAACCTCAATCTGGGATGACCTTAAAATGATGGCAGACTCCGCGGGATGGGCGACACTAATCCTTCTTGACCTATCCGCCGCCTTTGACACAATCAATCACTCAATCCTCCTAGACCGCCTCCACTCCCTAGGAATTTGTGGAAACGCTCTTAAATGGATAGCTTCATTCCTCAAAGATAGGTACCAAATAACAATACTCTCCAACTATACCTCCCAAGCCCGACCAGTCGACACCGGAGTCCCACAAGGAGCATGCCTATCTGCCCTCCTGTTCAATCTCTACTTGATTAACCTCCCTCCAATAGTTCATTCATACAACATCCTGTGTTACAACTACGCCAATGACGCTCAACTAATTCTAAAACTAATTAACTCAAATCCCAACTCCCGACCTGACCTGGCCTCCTGCCTCCTCGACATAGAACTCTGGATGACCCATTGCCACCTCTTGTTAAACCCCTCCAAAATGGAAATCATGGTATGTGGCAACTCTGAGCTTCTTCCACAACCACTACCCTGGCCACCCGCCATGGGCAGCTCACCGACCCCCTGCAAATCAGTGAAAAATCTTGGATGCATCCTTGACTCTGACCCAACACTCTCGCGTCAAGTCAACAACGTCTCAAAATCCTGCCACTACTACCTTAAAACCCTTAGGTGCATCTTTCCATAGCTCTCCTTTCCTAACATACTCTCTACGGTCCAATCAATCGTTATGTCAAGACTGGACTATGCCAACCCCCTATACCTCAGAATCCACGCATACCAACTTAATAAACTCCAAAGGGTGCAAAATGCGGCAGCAAAACTGCTACTTGCGCTCGGCCCAAGAGACCACATCTCCCCAGCCCTTAAGACGCTGCACTGGCTTCCAGTAGCCCGAAGGGTGACTTTCAAAACCTTATGCATCTCCCATTGAGCACTGCATAAAACCAGTCCTCAATATCTCCAAAACAAAATAAAACCCTATCACCCCCCTCGCACCCTAAGATCAAGCTCAGCCGGCCTCCTAGTCATACCTAAGACAAACTCAGTCAGATTAGGCGGATCATCATTCTCAGCCTTGGCCCCCACCCTGTGGAACTCACTCCCACCCCACATCCGCCAAACCGAGGATTTAACATCTTTCCGCAAACTGCTGAAAACCTGGCTCTTCCCCTAAAACCAACCGGTAACCAAACTAACCTAAACTGACAAACAGCGTCTCAACGACACCAACCCAACAAACTACCTGAGGCGAGAAATTGACAGCCAATAACCCCTAATATAAACTAGAAAGTCAAACGGAATTAAACGAGTAAAGTAGATCAAAACAGAGAAGTGGATAATAAGAATAAATCATAGGGAAACAGTAAGGAGACAAACTGCAGAAATGCACTTAATGCATGAGAAGGGAACGAAGTGAATGGCGTTGATGAAATAAGTTAGAATGGATGAAGCGTCTTGAACAGATGAATGCACTGAGTGAAAGAATGCATGAGTGGAAGAACAGATGACTACATAGATTGAATAAGTGTGTAAATCGAATTAGTACGTACATCAGATAACTTTATAGAATGGATGAACATATTAAGCAACTAAGTGTTTGGAATGGTTGAGTGTAAACAGTTGAATTCACTGAGTGGAAGAATGCATGAGTGGAAGACAGATGACTACATAGATCGAATGAGTGTCTAAATCGAATGAGTATGTAGATCGGATGAAGGTATAGAATGGATGAACATGTCAAGCGGATGAGCATGTTGAATGGTTGGGTATATAGATCGGATGAGCGCATTTGGCGGATGAGGGCATAAATACAGAGAAGCTAATGTAAAACTGATGATTATACAGAACGTATGAGCGTGCGGAGGGGAGGAGCGTGCGGAGGGGAGGAGCGTGCAGAGTGGAGGAGCGTGCAGAGAGGAGGAGCAGGTAGAGTGGATGAGCAGGTAGAGTGGATGAGCGTGTAGTGCGGATGAGGCTAGAGAGCGGATGAGGCTAGAGAGCGGATGAGGCTAGAGAGCGGATGAGGCTAGAGAGCAAATGAACCTGTAGAACAAGATTACTGCGTATTAGCGAATGACTAAGGGGCTGATGAGTGCATATTAATGTTGGATGCGGGAAAAGCATGAGTGCATAAAGCGGATGAGTGCATAGAGCGGGTGAGTGCATAGAGCGGATGAGTGCGGGGAGCGGATGAGTTGAATGCATGGAAGCACTAGTGCATTGAGCGGATGAGTACGGGAAGCGGATGACTACGGGGAGCGGATGAGCACGGGGAGCGGATGAGCACGGGGAGCGGATGAGCACGGGGAGCGGACGAGTGAAGCGAGCGAATGAGTGCGGGAGCGGTCGAGTTGAATGCGTGGAAAGCACGAGTGCAAAGAACAGATGAGTACACAGAGCGGAGGAGTGCATCAGCATGTAACTCATCATATCACACCCCACGCTTACTCTCTTCTTTTCACCACCACTCAACTAGAACACAGAGATACTATGACACCATTCGGTATAACTGTTCTCATACCAACACCTCCCGCTCACTCCACATCACTCGAAGTAAACACTGCTGGTTACACACCCCCCAGCCAGGTGTTCTCCTCAGGCCTAACGTAGCCACAGTCGCTCTGGATAAATCCTGCCAGAACGAACACATACCCCTGATCTCAACCACCACACCTACCGCTATGAAGCAGCTACTTCACGAATACCGCACCAGCTTCACACATATCCGGTGCGCACACGCGCCGTTGACTCTCCCTACCCCCTCTACTGACCTGAACTTCGGTTCCCAACGGCGTTCAACCTACCAGTGCCTTCAGACCATACCAATGGTATATAAGGCGCTATATAAGTGCAAAATAATATAACATAACATCATATGGGGGAGAAAATGGACAAGATCCCTCAAACCACAATATAGATGTCATAACAGGACCAAGTTGTATTTCCCATTAGAATGTAAGTCACAATGACAAGGTCATTTTTGTTGAATAGTACATTATATTGTACATATAATGTGCATAACCTGACAGAATGTAAGTCTCCTACAGGAAATCATTGTACAAGTTTGAAACGATTTATCACTTGTGAGACCATGCTTTACCTAAACATCTCACAATGTAAAGTATCCTACAGGTTATCAATTTGTTATACTTGATTATTCACCATCAGAAATCTATACCAGGAAATTCTTCCCTTACCATCCCAGCTCCCTAAACCCATAACCCCATTTAACCTTCTGTCTCTGTCTAGTAACTGCGTTACTTTCCCTTCTACGGCATGGTAATTTACTCTGTGATCACGGATAACAAGCTCCTCGTGTCCAAGCGGACCACTATCAAAATCTTTTTGTTTATTACACATGAACATCTTCTGTTGTAGTTAGAACAAAAATTATTTTGTTTACATCCGTGACGTCACGTCACAACGTTATGACGTCATTACTTAGCGCTGTAATATATACGGCCATTTTGATCTTTACTAACATCACGCTACGGACGCGCAGAGAACCTCCACACTCTTGGGATCATAGCCAGAGGTAAGCAGCATTCAACCTTTGCTGACAACACCCTCCCCTTTACCCTCACTTACCTGTTCTTCTATCACTTAAGCTAACGGTAGGAAAACGTTCCTTTTCCCTAGCAAAAGGAACGCCATAAGAATGCATTGACTTACCTGGTATCTCTCACCTTAAGTTGTACACCGCACACAACGGCGATTTCTAGAACCTTACCTAGGGTAAGAACTTACTTACTCTCACTACCATCAGGCACTTTATCAGTGTTTACCAACATCCAATCTGACCTATGTATAAGCTATTTTGTCTTATAATTGTTAAACTCTCCCGGGCACAAATGCCATTAAGACCACATACTTCTATACTCCATAGCAAACTTTTGTAAGACTATTAGGGTACCATGCCCTCACACGAGACTATCCCCTTGACCAACTATGATACAGTACCTACAGATAATCCATAGCCTTTTGTTTGATGATTCCATTTCGGTTTTTAGACTAACAGTCTGCTTTGGACCGTATTTAGCTTAGACAAGTACGTTGACAAGTATTCTATTTGAGATTAGCAGAGTCAATGTTGAAAATAAGTTGAAAAAATAAGTTACAATTATTAGAATGACTAGACAGCTGTATATAGTATCACAAGAACCACTTTTTTCTATTGTTTCTTTTTGAACATAAAAATGTTACCATTGTGTATGCAAAACAGTAACAAAAAGTACTCTACTATAAATGTAATTATGTTTTTTTTAAAAAAGTGTTTTTATAGATGTGTTGCATAATGTTGAATATACCCCTGAAGAAGAGATGTTTATCTCGAAACGCGTTGGGCCTTCCATGAACTTTTGAACAATAAAAATACCTTTGAAGAAATATCCTCATCTTTGAGATCTATCATTGGAAGCTACAATATGCTTGTATGCCAGCAATCATAATTGAATGTATGAATTGAAATTTACTTCTAAGATTCCCTTGTCATTGGATCCCTGCTCTGGCCACGAGCGGGGCATCCCCCCCCTCTTTTCTCTGTTACCCACTGCTTATGGTATTTCTCAATTCTGTCCCGATACAGTGGCAGGGCCTTATAAATATACTAGGGTTGTCTATGCGCCTCACTATTCTCTACGCCTCTTAATGCGCCACGCACACTGCTGCTGTTCTTCAAAAAAGTCAGTCCGTCACCTCCTCCCTCCCACCAAAAAGTCAAAAAACCATTTCTCTAACCCACTCATCCTCCCCACAATCCCCGCCACACACTCAACTACCACCAATTATTACAAAAAACACCCCTCCGTGGGCCTCCACCCTACACAATAACACAAACAAAACAAACTAAAATAAAAACGACTATTCCAGAGCCCACTAATTTTGCAGGGCTCTTATTTATTTCATTTTTCCCCCCTCTGTTTGCTTAACATTCTCCTTAAAAAAATGCATAATACTAAAAAATAAGTAACCATACCCACAACACACCAACAATTTCACTCTCTCGCGCATTCACAATCTTCGCACTCCTCCATACACTTGTCCCCTACTTGTTAACACTTGCAAAGACTATACTCACGTGTGCGTGTTCACCCAAACTCCTCCTACAAGGGCTACCCTATAAACACTCGCCTGCACTCATCTTGGAACTCCACTCCAAAGAGCAGACAGGAATTCTGCAAAGACGGCTTATGTAAGGCCACTGGGGAATACGTGTTTTTGGAACCGATCGCTGTAGGTGGGCACTGCCCCTTTGGAGAAGCTGCCTGGACACCTCTGCAGGTACAAGAGGCGCTGGGATCACCAAGTGAAGGCACACCCTTGAACGCTCACACAGAAAGAGTACAACCCGCTGGGGGAAAAAAGGCCAAGAGATTGTTGCACGGATAATAAGCTTCAACTATACTAAAAATAGGTGTGCCAGCAAATAACTCTACTGCCCAGGAATGTTCTGAGCAAAAAGGGTGCAAGCAAAAGCTTACAGGAGACATAGCATCACTCATATACATTAAAAACCTGCTGGATTGGTGCAACACTATACATGATCTGCCTACTCCATAGGGAATGCCAGGCCATTGGCCCCAGCCCAGTCCGTCCGTTTGTCTTCCATCACGTGGGGTCAGCTGGGCTCATCGTGTCAAGGGAACCAAGGTCAAAAAGACAATTAGCTACATTACACTTACAGTGCTACTCCATCATTATACAGAGCACCTGACAAGATCATAGACTGGCACAGGGGAAGTCGAGGTCACTCGGACCTGCACACATTTCACTCATCCCAGTCGAGTCTTCCGGCTTCCACCCTTGCTTTTGAACTATAATTTATCCCTCACTGTAACTCGCATTACAAATCATGTCATTATAAAGTAAAGATAGGGTGACCATTCGCTTAGGTCTTTTATGGTTGACTGGTTTAGTCGGTGGCTTTGGGTGAGCTGAGATATCCGAATTTAGGGGTCTTGGAACTCAAGACAGTTGTAGGGACTATAACTCTTAGTTGGTTGGGCTGGGGTCAGAGGCTTGCTCTGGCCACTTTGTGATAACACGTGCAGCAAGGCACCTAGCACTGTCTCATGGCCTTGCTGGATAAATTCTCTCTCGGGATAAACAAATTGGCAACAGTTTTAGAACAAAGGAGGGTTTTTGTGGAAATTAGCAGCACAGGTCTTGCTCTCATCACCTCTTGGGCCTATTCAGATTTCTTTATCAGGTTTGCGGCCTGTGTCTAACATGACAGTGAACAGAGAGTGTGTCAGCGGAAACAAAATTCAAGTTAAAGACGTATGGCACCCCTTTTTCTAATTAGGAACTACCATTGCCTTGTCCACATATTTTTGGGGTTTTCTCTATATTGTTAAATGCGGCCATAGCCTCTGACCACCAGCCGGGTGACCCCCTTCAGCCGACTTGAGGTTCAGACAGCTTGGCAACATGAAGTTAATACTGACTGAATTTTCAGTCTGGTTTTATATTGGCACTTTGTTTCACTATGCACTTTATTCTACAACAATCTGCTGCTATTTAGAGATGAGCTCGTAACAAAATTTAAAATGTATGTTTTAACAAATGGAATTTAAATAAAATATTCATGTTTTTCAATTATTGTTTGGTCTATATGGTCTGATCTGTGATTCCGAATTTCGGGGGCCCCCTCTCTCCCCAACCCATTGCCGGTCACCACTTTAACTTGAATTTTGTTTCCGCTGACACACTCTCTGTTCACTACATTTGTTACTTCCTCTTTGTCAGCGAAGTAGAGGTTTACCCATCTTTTGTTTTGCTGTGTCTAACATGATGCCATGCAGGCCCCATACTTCTGCTCTAGCTACAAAATGGCATCTGTTTATATGCGCGCACTAAGTCTACACATCAAAACTTGGCATAATATTATGATTGTACGGGCCTATTAGCAGGCCCCCCCCCGGCACATCAGAAGTCTCCAAGTGGGACTCGGCTCACCCTAAAGCACCTAAGGGTGGTGGGATAGGGTCATTCCCTAACACCTCTATAAGACCTGCAGGGGGCCCTACGATATGCGACACAGGTAAGCTTGGAAAGCAGTTTACTAAATAATACGAGGGATTGTATGCCTCAGAATATTCGGGGGTGGATCCGATATCGATAGGTTTCTGGAGTAGCTCCCAATCCCAGGGATTTCTCGGGAAATGGCCTTTAACCTAGATTCCCCAATCACACCTGAAGAAGTGATACAAACTTTAAAAAGTAAGGTATGTAATACTCCGAGCTCTGGTGGCTTTGATGACATATTATCAAATGTGCAAGTCGTCAGTGGCTCCTTACTTAGTAAGGGTGTTCAATGAGGTGCTCTCAGGAGCTGACCTACTTGACTCAATGATGGAGACTATTATTGTGGTATCCATAAAGAGGGGAAAAGTACATCTTCCTGTTGCTCCTATAGACCAATATCATTGTTGAACAAGGATAGGATATTGGGCAAAACCCTGAGAAATAGACTTGATCCCATTGTCCCATCGCTGGTCCATGGAGATCAGGTGGGCTTTATTAGAGGGAGACAAGGCACGTGCAATATTAGAAAGAACTTGTACTTAATACACCACACTCGGCCTACCAATCTTGACGCTTGTCTGGTGGCGATTGACTCAGAAAAGGCTTTTGACAGGTGTGATGTATCCTGTGGAGTCATCACTAAAACACAGTCTAATGTCTCCTCCCATGTGGCCAGGGGAGGGTAGCCACTACCTGCTCCTAACCCTGGGGTGGTTTAAGGGGGTGGGGGGGAGAAATCACATGGGAGGAGAAGGCTAACAAGGGGAAGGGAGGACTCCACTAGGTGAGAAGCAGTATTCGGAGGATGAACATGAAATCATTCCCAGATGAATGGCATACTATCAATGTACCAATCCCTCTAATATCAATGTGAAGAGAACCAGTTATAAAACGTCAGTTAAACAAGATTAAGTTGATACCTCAGAGACCCAGGAATGAAAGATGAAAACCTTGAATTGTCACAATTCTGTCTTAATAGGAAGTCCTCCCTCTAATGTGAAATTGCAGACTCCTTCCACATGCTCCCCTTACCTTAACAACTATCAATTTATAGAACAATTACTTAATTGAAAATAACATGGAACAACTTACTGTTACACCCTTTTCTATGGACTACAGCTCCCACAATGCTAAAAGTACTGGGGGGCAGGGGGCGGCAGGGGGGAGAGAAGGAGCCTAGAAGCAATGAATACTCAGAATGGTGAATATTCAAAGGTTTGGTCCAGTCATTCCCAATTGAAAAACATGAGAAGGATATTTAAACCAGAGATGAAACCCAGCTGTGTGATAGTGAAGCAGAGGAAGAAGGTCGAGGAGCAACAGATGGCAGTGCAGGAAGATTAGCTGGGAAAGCTACCATCATCCAAGGTGCAGAGACAGCCACATAGAGAAGTCCGCTTGCAAGCAGGAGCCACCCCGAGGAGTAAAAACAAGAAAAGACTGCACAGTATGTGCAGCACAAAAAATCATAGCAAGAAACCCAGCTGAGAAAATTGGCCTCCAGAACAGCGTGTGCAGACGAGTAAGGCAGCAAAAGATCAACAGAGCGGTCGTCTCTTCCGGAGACCACTGCATCACTTACTCAAGGCTCAAAGAGGAGAGGAAGAAAGCCGACTGAAAGCAGAAGCACTGCCACAAAGTCAGGGAGCCAGGAGAAGCAGCGACAGAGAACCGGTGAATTGTCAGAAAGGTAATGCTAACCCCGGGGTGCTCTGTCTACTAAGACTGTCACAGAACTATTGATAAAACAAAGCATAACTTATTTGAATCACAGAATTCTCTCAAAAAGGGAATACAAGAGGGGAAAGTTTGTAAACCCACAGCCAGGAATCCGTCAGAAGACTTTGGGCAAACTACCAATGAAGAAAGCCTCTAACCAATACTACCCATAGACAAGAGACTACAAGAAGTTCATATTAAGACGAACACTGGGAAAAGTTCACAACCAGCATTACCATCAGCCGAGAGGTTGTGAAAACCCCTCGAAAGCAGCTAAAGAATAAAACCCCTTTTGGAAGATTGGGATAGCATCCATCTCACCCTGCCAACAGCCACGTGATTGTGAAACTAGATTAAGGCGACAAGAAGGGCGCAACTCTTGCTTTTGGGGATTTCAATTGGAGTAATCTTGTAACCAAAATTGCTGTCGATCCAAAGGCCATCGAGATGTCATTAAGAAATCCAATAATTCTAGCACATATAATTCTCAGTTTAAGGAAAATTGGAACACAAGTTGTCAAGAACCAAGAGATTGGAAGGAGAAACAGTTGTTGTTTAAACGTCCTTCAAAGAGAGATTGGTGTGCAGAATATTGGAATCAATACCATCATCAAGTTTGAAGTTAGTTGTAGGAGTTTCCTTCCTGGCAGGGTAGTATATCAGAAAAGGGTTTATAATAGTTAGTCCTGGCAGGCGAGTGGAGCAGGAAAGAAGATGATGGTTTTCTATAATTGTGGCAGAAATATATGTGGAAATAATTGTTGAATGAAGAAAATATATGTACTTTATCAATTATTAAGAAGCAGTAGAATCAATAAGACAAGTTGCTTTTTGCTATCTTGAAAAAAGTGTTTTATTTTATGAAGAAGTATTGAGAAAGAGCAACGTGCTACCTTGACAAGAAGAAGTTTTCTTTTGAAGAAAGTGTCATATGATAACAGAACAATTGCATTTGGTTTTGGAACCTGTGTTTTGGGGGAGAAAGTTAATCTTCGTTGCAAGAGACATATCGTCGTAGACATTGAGTTGTTTGGACTGTCAACCATCTGCGTTGAAACGACATTTGTTGTTTTTCTAAGAAAGACTTTGTGGTTGAAAAGTTGTTGGAACTGAACTTTGTTGAAATAGAACCATAATCTGTATATTCCTGAATTGATCTAGGGGAAGGGAATACAACCCTGTTTGCAAGGAATACTTCCAAGAACATCTAAGTTTGAATTACAAAACAGTTCTTGTTGAACCAAAAGTCAGCCATATTTTCCTTGTAGAATTTCATTGTATTTAGAGGTATTTTGGAGACCAAGTAATTGTTCTTTCGTTTTAGATTGCTAGGTAGCGACTGCTCTGTTAGGGTTAGGGAAAGTTATAAGTTTATCAGAACCCCTTTTTACTTTGAATAAATGGCAAACTTTGAGAAACTTTACCTTTGAGTCTGTCTCGCATTTCTGGCCCCTCAAACAGGGCAGAGTGGCAATACATGACCAAAGTCTTAGAAATCAAATGGGGCTTTGTGGCAATTTCTCAAAATAGATCTCCGCCTTATACAGATTGCAAGGGTGCAGGTGAACAAGTCGCTATCTTACTCTTTTGGATTATTGAGAGGGACTAGGCAGGGATATCCACCTTGCTGTATGCACCGACAATGGAGCACATAGCCATATCCATCTGATAGAATCACTTAATAAAAAGGGATCATGTGCAGAGAAGTAGACTTTAAATTGTCCTTCGACGATGACATCTTGAGCTATCTCACTGATGTGTATTCCTCTCTCTTGGAACTGCCATGTCAGATCTCTATCTAGGTTTACTTCTCAGCCCTAAAAATAAACATTGATAAATATTGTGTAATGCTGATAAGAGAGGGAGGATCAGCCCTTGACGGTAGACCAAGAATTGTGGGAATGAGATTAGAAAAAACTTGGGATTAAACATTTTGGGAGCAAACTTTGATCCATTGTCAGATAGGATCAAGTCGGATTTTAAGCAATGGAATCAGTTAGTCCAATCCTGGTACGGACTCATGACCTCAGTGAAGATGAGCGTTCTTCTGCGTTTACAGTATATCTTCACTGTAATCTGTTCATGGCAACTCTCCCAGATACCTGAAACAAACGCATCAGTAAGCAGAGTCATCTGGTAGAATAAGAAACCTAGACTGAAACAGCTACTCTTACTCTCCCAAAGGACTGTGGGGGATTCGGCCAACCGATTTATATTATCAAGCCTCCCAACTGCTAATGTTGCTAGAACATATGAGGAAGAACATACTGGACCTACCTAAAGACCGGGAAGCCCATCCCCCAAAAATAAGAGATCTACAATGGGCTTCTAATAATGAAATCGATAAAAAAAATGGAGGGACCACCTACTCAAGGAGTAGTATGGACAATGTGGAAGTAGAATAGCGCAAATACTAGGCTCTCCTCCTGGACATCTCTGATGACGTCAGTATAGGTTGCATGTCTTTTCACAGAACAATATTTTCAGTAAAAACCTTTTCACCTAATGTAGATTAATGACAATTTTCACAGAGAATCTGTACCGAATGTACCGCCACCTGCCCCCAAATCCCTGTTTTCTACCCTTTTAAACACCTCAAACATTCCCAAATTGTTCTTTTTTTTTTATTGGGGGGTCCCCCTGTTTTCCACATGTAACCCTTTACCCCACCCAAACATACATACATATATTTAGGATAAGAAAAGTTTTCAATGAAAGATTTTCCATTAAACATCTTCCACTGAAAAAAATGTCATTGAAATGACTGTATGCCGTCAGTATGGGCCCCCAATTAATCTCTCTCAACAGGGCTTTAGATAGTGCCAGAAATTGTCAGACAAAGGCTTGGAAAGGGTGGGTCAATTGTTCAAAAACGGAAAATTCCTGGAACACGAAGAATTAGGAGACACTGGGGGAATGACACCATTACCATTTTTGACTATTTTTGTCTTATCTGGATATTTACAGACCAGAAATGGCACGAGAACTTGTCTAGAGTACTAACTCAGTTTGAGAAAGTCCTAGACTATTCAGTTAATAGAAGGGTACCGTCTCAAGATTATACAAAGTACTTATCACTGCGGACATGACGGGTAGACAAACTTTCGAGAGATACTGGGTGGGACTATCCGGAAGGGACATCACAATGGAAGAATGAGCAAAGATTTAGAAGGTAGCATTTCACATGAATCTGTTCACTTACCCCCATGGAGCATAATTATAAAAGATACTGCAGAGGTGGCATTGTGATCCTTTTGAAAATGTTCCGGTACTTTCCCAATATGCCCTAGGACGTGCTGACAGGTAGGGTCTGTGTCCCATATGTGGTGGCACTGTCCGAAAATACTTCTATAGGAATGAACTCTTTAGCTGGATCAAAGATATAATAGGGGAGGGAGGGACAGCTCGAGCTACACCCGCTTCAAATGAATCACTGTGACCGGCCATCTTGTTCCTGCAGCACTCCAGGCTCTTCAGTGGCTATCCAGCACCCTTACTCAAGGACCAGCACCCATCCTTATATTCCGCCTTGATAAAAGACCTACGGAATCAAAACGCACGTTGGCTTTCCTGATGTGACCAGCACTACGTGTGCCCAGTTAACCCTTGGCAATTACTTGCCAATTAAATCAAGACTACACACACAATCAAGTGGCTTGACCTTTCATTTATCAAGATCAACTAGATGTGAGTGAACCTCTCACAGGCCCAGTGCCAATACACACAGGGTTTCAACTATCTTTCTTACCTCGACATATGGGAATCTGTGAGCTTGTCCAACTGAAACCCTGTATACGGCAGCAGAAGATAGTCCTCTCGAGAACAAGTCCAGCGCAAGGGTCCGCCGTTCCTACAAGCTCACTAACCACCAATTCCGCTTCAAGTGTTATTGAGTATTCCAGCTTGGGACAGGGAAGAATTTAGATTCCCCAGGTCATGGAAAGCTAAGCTCAGAGTGGGGAGATTGGCGAATTCCCTAAAGTGCAAAGATGCGAGTGTACCTTTGAAATCTGAGTGGAAACAAGCTACAGGATATTTTTATTACGGACAAATTACAGCAATGGTCAACGATCACATGGGTTCCTTTCCAGAGGAATGGGATTTGGAATCACGGTGACCACACTCTAGGGTCCGACTAACCATAAGAACTGTTGGATACTGGGAGGATTGATGAGAATCGCGAAACTACACTGCTTACCACCATTGGGGGTAGAACAACCTAGTAGGAAAAACTCGGTGGATCTATGTGAGGAGGTGAAGGGGGGTATTGAACTCCCCTATGTAGTCTGACTTCCTATCATACCATTGGCAAAAAGGGGGGCAATGGCATTGAGGTAATATTGAATTTTGAGGGAAGCAGCCTGTTCCGATTACATAACTACATCTATTGAGCAATAAACAATAAGGGAGGGGGCGGAATGGTTGGGAATTTGAACTTCGAAATGTTGAATTTTCATTACGATGTTTGTACGGAGAAGAAACCCTGAATTAAATGATATTGTATTAACCTGGGCCACTTTCCATGTAGTGCTTTGAAAGGTAATGTACAGTGTTTTAAAGACAAAACTATGTGGAAGATAATAGCTAAAAACAATCACCACAAGCAGCTAATCTACCAGATGGATTGAATCAGCAACTAATGCACATAAATGTTCACCAATAGCCATGAGCTTCTATACACCACCGTTAGAGTAAAAATAAAAATTCTAGAATATAGAATATCACGATTAGTTTCACACTTGTACTTGGAAGTCCCAGTTATTTCCTCTAGAACAGTTTGAGGATTTTCTCTACAGCCATTTAAAAAATAAAATAAAAAATAAAAAATACACACACACCACACACAAAAATCTCGGCTGGATTCAAATCACCGAACCTGGCATACAACCAAAGCCCCAAATCTTCTTGATGTTTTTAATCCATTTTATGTTTCAAAAGTCCTAAAACTAGGTGCAGTAGCTCCACTGCACAAAGTGTTCTTGGAGCTCAAAGATCCAGACTACAGCAGGCTCATATCCAGCTACCCATGCACTAAATTACTTGAAGAGTAGCCAGTCCATTAAAGTAATTTCTTGAAACCTAATAAAGCTTCAATAGCCATGAGCCTGGTATTAAATCTTGGTTGGGAGATGGTGCAAAAGCTAGTTTCTGTCCTTTATGACCTGAGGATGTTGCCCGTTATCAGTGGAGTTGTCACGGTCCTATTCTACTCACTATCAGCATAACCGGAAACTGTTGAACAAAGCATCTTATTCAGCCACTGCTAGACAGGATAAAATGGTATCTAACCAGAGGAAAACAGTCTAGTTTCCACCATTTACCTGCATCCATTTTCTTCCAGTATACTAAAGTTCTGGATACCCATGGTGGGGGCTCACTAGACACTCCACAGACAAGACTAGGTACACCCATACTACTACAGTGAGGATTTGGCACAGCATAAAAATATAGTAACATAATATGTTCACCAGCAACTGAAGAGTGTAGTCCTTCCTTAGTGTTCACTAGGAAGATTGCATGTAAAAGATGGCCACTGTATTTTCTTGCCGGCTAGTATTTAATTGAAAAGTATAGTCCTTTCTTAGTGTTTACTAGGAAGTGGTGAGCGTTTTGCTGCACTTGGTGAAAACACATGCTGGTGCTGCACGGTCTTCTTTCAAACCCTGCGAGTCATTAGCGAGGAGTTTGTTTCTCCTAATCTAGAGGTGAGCATGTTGTTCTTGAACTTTAGTAGCTACATTACTTTTAGTGATGTCGGTGGCTATTATCCCTTTTCCGTAGTTTTTTACTTACTGAACATTGAGGTGTTGTGTACTATCTCCCACTACTTGGTCATGTTCAGCATGTTTTTACACATTTAATGGCTGTGAAGTCCGCTGGTGTATGACACTACTGTTTGGAAGCATGAGCTCTAATGCACGACCTAGGCTGGGCTTGAAATGGTTTCTTTTCTTCCCTTTTTTTTTACACATTTGGGAGCCGTGGTGTATCGGTGCATTTTAATGCTCTTTGAGATGGTTGGTGACCGCCCTTCTTATATTACAGATTGGTTCTGCGTCCTCTTTTGTAATCATCTGCAGACTTGGTTGTCATTACAAGGGATTTCCTCCCCTTGCCCCACGTTGTGGGTGGCTTCACTTGCGTGAAGGTCATTTTTATTTAATATATCCTGAACAATTCATGACTGTTGTCCTGTAGTGATATGTGGCTCATTGGTAGTGTGATGTGTCCTTTCTAGGTGTGACGATATTTTCGGCGGATTGAGACGCCTTTTGAAGTATCTTAGTTTTTCAATGAAGAAAAATTAGCCTGTCATTTACAGACGTGCGTTGAAGATTCACCACATTAAGGTAAATCTAATTGGTTTAATTTCTAAACCTTTTTGTGGAATTGTTCTCTTGACTGAGTCAACTCCACTTTTACATTTGGTAATACCCCCTCCCCTGGGGATCTGATTAGTTTCCTGTTTCCCTTCTTTGCAGGCTGGTTGCCTGAAACTACCCATTCAACACGGTGTTGAGAAGAATAGTGGATGTTTTAAAGGTTCCCCTGAAGAATGTTCGCCCGAAAGGGGCTTTAAAGAACAGAAACATGTTGGGATTATATGTTGTTTTAGTGACACATTTAGGTTTTTTCTATGTACTGTGATATGTGATTTTGTCTGTGTCCATTTGTAAGTGGTTTATTTGAAATTTAGCTTTTTAGATTTTGTAGGTTTTAGTGGTAGTTTTGTACACTGTGTTAGGTGTGGGTAGTATCTTATGTTTTAATTTAAATATTCTGTATTAAACAAAAATGTTTTTTGAAATTTGGAATGTTGCACGCAGTCTATGTTGTCAAGACCTGTAGTGCCGGAGAATCTGTCAGAGGTGTCTAATCGTTGGGGGAGAAGGAGGGGTGGAAGTAGAGAAAGTTTACCATCTTATCCTTTTTTTATAATATAATCTATGTTCCTATTGGTGGAGTAAGATGTGGTACATATAAATAGGATCCTGTGTACCTATTTGATTACACACCAGCAACTTGCAGCATTCACCAAAACAACATCACCCCAGTCTCGCTCAGTGTTTATCTACAGTCATTGGCTCATCCCCATCTGCTCCCACGACCCCATTTTACATGAAACGTAAAAAACCACATAGGTCTTGACGTATTGGTAACCTGGGTGCTGCTGAAGATCTGCATGTTGACAATAAGATTAATACAAAATAATACAGATATCATAAACATGGGAGGTGATGCCCCTAGTTTGGTAACATGTCATGTGAGGACCCTCATCTTTCTCAATAAAAAGGCAATTCTGTTCCCTTTTTATCTCCAAAGGAGAAGTGTAAAAACAATTTCCCAAAAAAAGTGGGGAGGACGACGGCCATGCCATATTTTTATCATGAAAGCCAACGTTTCCGTATAAATAAATTAGCCCTTCCTTTGTAGAACTGTTTACCACTGAGGTTTCCGCTTTTGACTAAACATATAGAATTTTGCATACAATGGACAAAAAAAAAATGTGTTTGAAAGTTTTGTGTGATTACCTCAGAAAAAGAAACTGTAGAAATTAGATCCAAACTCTCATGCCCACCTGCAACCAAGAGCGGCTCGGAAGCTCTTAACAAATATTTAGCTCCTTCCTAAATCAGGCACAGTGACACCTGAGAATGTGCAAGCACTGATAACTTTCCTTTGGGCCTTGGGGACATAAGTAACAGACCGATTTGAAAACTATATTTTCTTGCAAACAATTTTGGAGTTGGTCATCACCAAACACCAAGGAGCATGATCTTTTCAACCCCACCCAGTCAGGATTTTGGAACGGTCAAAGCGCAGAGCTAAACTTCACCACTATCTTTGGCCAAATTTGGAAAGCGGTAGATAGTGTCTGAGCCTGCTGGACCACTCAGCATTTTATACCACCAACTACCTAATCCGCCTAGACTGTCTAATTAAAAATGAGTGGAGGTAGGCTTGTTTACATCATTTTCCAAACCACTGAACTGTGGAGTACCACAAGACTCTGTGCCATCACCATCTCACTTCAGTCGCACTCTAGCTAAACTAATTTGTCTAAGTGTCCACCTTTTCCTTAATTGTGCAGATACCATCCAAATTTCTTTTTTTTTTTTTTTTTTTTATATTAGCACTTTGGTTTACACTAAAAAGGAAAACCTTTGGCTATTCCAACAAAATGAAAAACAAAACTAAACAAAATCAATATAATCATTCAATTAATAAGAAGCAAAGAAAGTGTTATAAAAACAAACAGAAATGAAACAAAAAATGTAGAAGTGAGAGTTAACAGAAAAAAATCAGAAAATTTACACTTAGTATCTACAGTTCTGTAAAATACGCTAAAATCTTAATAAAAATGTTGTACAAGAATCAGCATGGTTTCCTTGCTCTTCCTGTTCTTTTAATTTAAGCAATACTTATAACTGATAGTGTTCGCTATACCTCGGAACCTTGTCGTCAACCTGTGTTTGAATCTTCTCCCTCGATTTTCTCAAAGATAACCAGCATAAATTTTGTTACCGCAAGTTTATTTGAAATCTTGTCTCCTTCCAGCAAGTGTGTCCACCAAAGGTCAATTTCCTTAAATCTGTAATCCTGCCAGATATGACCTAAATAGGTCTGTCTTTCCCCTCTCAAGGTTGGGCATTCCAGCAACAGGTGTTTCAGGGATTCCACCGTCTTTGCATTTTTGCATAGTCTACAGTCCTTTGGTTCTTCTTTTCTCCTCTTTCTGTAGTGGTTAGTTCTACTTGGCCAGAGATTGAGGCGTAGTTTTAGAAAGCCCATTCTCAAAAACCAATTAGGGAATAATGTTAGATATTTTGGTAGCCTGTTCAGTTTTCGTGGAACTGCCCAGAAATCTTCGTACCCTTGATATTTGTAAAGGTCTTCCAATGTTTCAATCCAGTCTCTAGTGTACATTTTTTTTTTCACTTGGTCCGGGTTGCTTAGTAGAGACTCTTCCGTTTCGTTCAGCTTACAGAGAATTATCTGACATGTATTGGACCATTCGGATAGTATCGGTTCCAACCTCTCAGCCATTGCTTTTTCTATAGCTGCGAAACCACCCTTTGTCGATGGTTCCAGGCATTTCCTGAAGAAGGACATTATCTTCCACTCTGCGATGACTTTTAATGAGGATAGTGCCAGTTCTCTTCGAATTAGTTGAATTGGGAAAGATTTTGGCAGTCTCAAGGTTGTTCTCCAGAATATGCCTTCTAGACGGGACCATATATTGGCATCCAAAAAAAGCGTCCCGTCAAGTTTCTAAGTTGGTTTCTCAGATCTAGACATCTTGGGGCTTCATTTCTGTCAGTGTTGACACAGACCCCCAGGTTCGTAAAGTTGGACACTTCCGTTATCTTTTTGTTGTTTAGATACCATTGAGCGCGTTTTGTTTTTTTCCCCTTTTTAGTATTGGCGAATGTCAAAATTCTGGATTTTTCCGTGTTGATGGTCATTTTATTTTTGGCTACATATGATTCTAAGGCTCTTAGTTGGTGTTGAAGGCCCATTGGAGTCTGATCAATTAGAACTATGCATAAATTTATCTTCCAATTGATACATTAGCGAGTTTTGCAGGAAAGATTCTCGAGTCTGCAAAGGCATCTTCCATGTCTGAGGAATACAGGTTGTATAATTCTGGTGCCAAAGGGCAACCTTGCTTGAGCCCGATTGTCATGGGGATTGTCTCAGACAGGAGGCCAGCTTTATTTAGCCTCACTTTGATAGAAGTATTTGTATGTAGCTCCTTTATATTGTAGAGGACTTCCGGGCAGTGCCATTTTTTTAATTTTCTCCACATCTCCTCTCCATCTACTGTATCAAAGGCCTTAGATAGGTCTATAAAGGCCACAAAGAATTTTGCCCCTTTGTTTCTAAGGGTTCATGCTTTCAGTAGATTTAAGATAAAGATGTTTAATGGAGTGCCTTGTCCCTTTACGAAACCCGATTGCCATTCGTCTTTGTGGCCAGCTCGTGTTGCCCATTTAGTCAAAGCTTTTAGCAATATGGTGGCGAAGATTTTCCCTGCCACGTCTAATAGGGCGATGGGCCTAATTTTCTCGATCTGTTCTTAGGCCCTTTTTGAAAATTGGCACCACAACACTCGTCTTCCATGAATTTGGTATTCTTCCTGATTTCAAGATATATTTGAACAATTGGTGTGTAAGATTTCTGCCCATTCTAATGGGTCCTTTTTCAAGCCTTCCTTTGTCAAACCGTCGGGTCCTGGTGTTCTTGAATTCTTTAATTTTTTGATGAGCTCTTCTAAGGTCGAAGTGTCTATGTCCAGCAAGCTTTTATCTATTCTAGCTGGAATCCATGTGCTTGTTAAAGGTTCGAATAACGGTTGTCTTTGTTTGTAATGTGATTGCCTTTTTTTCCCCAGGAACTGGGTTGGATATTAAAGCGCCTTGCAGCGTCTCCTTACTGTTTATCAAGGCCCACGTCTCTGCGGTATTTCTCTTGCAGATCGTGTTTATCTTTGACTGCGAATCGTGATTTAGCATCGATTTCTTATGCATCTTTATCCAATTGTGAAAAATGTGTTTTAATTTCCGTATTTCCACGGTTTTATTCGCCTCTTTTGATTGCTTTAGCTGTTTCTTAAAGTTCTTTTCTTCACTACCACAGCTCGATCATATACGTGGCGGTGAGAGATTATTGGTTTTGAGCTACCTGACTTGCTTGTGATGTAAAAAATGTTTAACAATGGGACGTGATCGATGACCTGGAGAACAGCCTGCAACTGTAGTTCGTTTATCTTCGTCGACAAATTTCCATTCAACGTTGGCATCGCAGGATTCATGCTTAGTCCGTTTCTGCCCGAGTTGATTTCCAGGTTAAATGGATACATTTCCGTTTCCTTTTTCACAGAAAGACTTGAGCATGTAAGTTTGACCGGGTTATGGTCACTCGACTGCATGGTTCCTACCTCAAGTTTTTGGATAAATATTGAGAAGTTAGATGAGATTGTGATGTAGTCTAGGGTGGCTTTCGATTTCTGGCCTCTCCACGTCAGTTTCCCCGGGATATCACCTGGCGTGATTCCATTTAAAATTATACAATCCCTAAATTGAAGGGTGGACCTCCACTTGACTCCTCTTTTTTGTTTCGTTGTCGCCATTTTTGGTACGTTTTGAAATGCATTGTTGTTTTCATCAAAGCAGGTGCAGTTGAGATCACCCACCATTATTATCCAAGCGTCATGCCATTTGTCTTTCAGGTTGTCAATTGCAGTTACAACATCCTTCGGGAGTGATTTGTTTGCTTTGGCTCCCGGCGTCCAGTATATGTTGATCAGAAATACATGCTGTGATTGATGATCACCTGGGATCGCTGGTATTTCCACGACTAGGATTTGAATGTATGGTGACAAGTTCATTGAATGGATCACGTTCCAATTTAGTTCTGCTTTTATTGCTATCAGCAAGCCCGCCATTGGTCTTCCTTTTTCCCCTTTCTTTGCTGGGTTTATGTTTACTGAATAGCCTTCAATCACGAGAATTTCTCTCAACCAAGTTTCTTGCAGACATAAAATATCTGGCATTTTTTTTCAAATTCGTTTTTTGTTAGAAGGTGGTTGAATCCCCTTGTATTACATGTAATAGGAGTCCAGGTATCCTTTCGGCTTTCTTTTCGGCATTATAGGGGCTTCATTTTACCAGCTGCTAGTTTAGCCAGCCATTCCCATCTCTCCTTTTCTCCGTTCTGGTTTTGAGTTTCTTGGGATTGTTTCATGGTTTTTTTGTGTGTGTCGTAGGCCGCTTGAAATTGGGCTTTCTTTGAAATAATTTCTTGTTCGAGTACATCCGGTTCCACTTCTTTGTTATTTTTTTCAGTTATCTTGAATCCCATGCTCCATATGGCCCTCTCTTCTGATAGTAATAACTGGTGGATGACTTGTGAGCAAGTTGAAACCCGTATTCTGTCCATATACATTTTGTCGGGAAATTCAATCAGGGATATATCACTAGAGCTAATTAATCTCAATGTTGGTACGTGATGGAACAATCTTAGCACGTTTGCCCAGTTTAAAATTAGTCCGTGTATGTACTAGTCTTTCCAGGAGGAGTCCCCTGCCCTTCTTTTCAGGGTTTAGCCTTTGTTTTGGTAATCTCAGGGGACTGATCAAGAATTTTTCGTTTCCCACGTTATGATTGCTTTATTCTATGTTGCAATCCGTGACCTTCAGTCTAAGCGGAGCACTGTTTTGGCTTTCCGGCTTCACTGTTGGAATTTTAGCCGGAGTACTTGCTCCTCCCATCACCGTTGTTTTTAGTTTTTTCTTTTGTCCGCCATCTGTGTTATTACAGACTGGCTTGTTTACAGATCCGGACTCGTTTGTACTACATTTCTTATTTGCTGTTTCGGATTTATGAGAGTTTTGATCGTATATCAAGTTTCTTTCCTGCAATGTTTTTGGTTTAGGGTGTTCTGATTGTTCTGTCTCTGATTGCTCTTCGTTTGCTTGTTCGATTTCATCTTCTTCCGAGTCACTAGAGGTCAGATCGTTTTCATCTGAGATTGAGTACGTGGACAGGTTCATTAGCTCCAGCTCCGAATTGTCGATTGTTGCTGCCTCTTCGTCCTCTTGACTCGTTTACACCTGCGTGTTAGCCTTTTTCAGAATACTGGTATTTTGGTTGACTTTAGTTGTCGCTGTTTCCTTTGGCACAGTCAAACATTAAAAAAATGTTTTGCTTTTGTTCATTTCCTTAACCTTTTTGTTTTTTAACTAACTGCACGGTTTGTGTAGGTCTGACTTTCTGTTCGGTAATGGTGGTTTTTGCCTTTGACCGAACCAAGGCATTCACCACCTTCTGGTTTGCGTTCTTTTTTTTAAAGATTTCACACAGTTTCGGATTATGATTATCAACCTTAGGCAATTCATTTTCCCTTACTGGTTGAGAAGTGTCCAATGTTATTTGTTGTGCTTGTTGTCCTGTCTTAGTGTTTTGTTTTGCTTTTTCTTGTGGATCATTATTCGGCCGAGTACTGGACTTGGTCACGTGAGTGTCATTTGGTGTCTCCCTTTCCTGTAGTTCGTTAGGTGGGAGAGCCTTAGAAATGTTTGGTGTTGGGTCACTATCTTTGTTTTTTTGCTCGCTGACATTCACCGTCGACGGCAGGGCTTCATTGATCCGTCCTTCCACCGAAGATGTTGTTGGGTGCTCAATCAAATTTTTTGGCCCTTCTGAATTCTTCTCTTCGATGGCTTTTTGAAGGTACTCTTCTGGTGGCCCTTTATTGGATTTTTTCTCTGTTTGTGGTTGTTCTTTCACTAGTTCCTTTAATTGTAGAGCGGAAAAATCAGGACCTCCTAATGAATCTTTTCTGGGGTTTTCCACCGATTTTCCCTCTCTTTCACTATAGGTTCTAGTATGGTGTGCAACATATCAGATTCTTTGCTCGACATTTTGCATGTTCTTTTGTATGGCCGTTATGAATCCTTCAATAAAGATTGTCTTTGAGTGTACCATTGCTAGTAAAGTAGTATGGTCTTTTAAAGGTGTCTGTGGTGACTTTGTGTAGTTTCATATAAGGGGCCAAAATTGCTGCCATTGTAGTGATCATCAGGAAGTGGTCCTTTTCTAATTTTTCTCCCATTGGCCCAGACTTAGAATCCGACTCCCCCAGTGTCTGAGGAGGCTCTGTTGTTGAGGGTGACCCTATCAATTCTAGCTCCTGCCAGTTGTCTGTTTGATTTAAATGATTTTTCGTTCCCCATTCCATAGTTTGTGTTGCCAACTCTGTAGTCAGAGAGTCTTTGTCCATTAAAGCTGAGTTTTCCAACATTAACGCATCAGGGATTTCGTTTAGCGTAGTGCTTTTGAGGGGCTTTTTTTGGGTGTGTGGTTGCAAATTCCTCTACCCCAATTTAATAGAGATTGTTTCCCAAAGAAATGGTTGTTTCTATATTGGGCGTCTCCGGAGGACAATGTTCGAGGTTTCCATATTTTTTTTTTCTAAGTCTGTGTATCTGATGAAGTCCATTCGAATTGATTTGGGAGTTGTTATTCTGTCATTTGTTGCACTAGGAATCCCATTTAGTGCTTTGTCAGACTGTTTGCCCGGGGCATTTGGTTCTATCCTTGGGTTTTCTTCAGTTAGTTGATTTGGTTCACCTTCCTTGGGTGTATTTTCAGTTGGCTCATTTAGCTTTGCTTCTGGTGTGATTGATGGATTACCTAGCGCACCTTCCTTTGGATAGTTGACCATCTTTGTTAATTCTGACTCTTGTTTGTCTATTTCAGGTACTTCATTTGGCTTCGTTAAGATGGCTCCCTTCCTTCTCTTCAAATCGGCATTACTTTCCTGTGTCTGTAGTAGTTGCTCGATCTCAGTCGTGTTATCTGTGGGCTTGGTTGTGTAATTGTCCGTACCAAGGTTTCTCCCTTCCTTCACGGGTTTTTGAAGTGTGTCCTCCTGTGCCATGCTCGACTCAGTTTGCTTACCTATCTTCACCTCTATCGTGAACGGAGGAGCTACTCCCCCCTGGTTGGGGTCTTTATTTTCAGAGCTCAAATTCATGATTTGCACAACTTGAGCAGCTTCGTTGTGATGGGGTATTACGATGTCTTCAATGTACTCCTTTGTTGGTAGTGGGTCCCCTTGCGTAGCAACCGGTATTGGATCTATGTTTGGCTGCTGTGTGGTCATGTGTTTGTTGCGACTGCTCGTCAGTGCGAGACCTTTAACTGGAGTTGTCATTTCAGGCCGTTTGTGCTTTAATTATTGTGTTACTTTCTAATTTCCGTTACAATTTCTCTAAATCGTTTAAGGGACAGACTCCAGTTGGTCGACAAGTATATAAAATTTGATTAGCACCTTTTGTGAATTTGCTACCTTTATATCTTACTTGTAACTATAGCGTCGGTAGGCGGAATCAAAGGGGTCAAGCCCCAACAGTCTCTCTTTTCCACGTTCCAATTCCAATAATATCAAGTGGATCGATCGTGTTATCAGTACTTAGCTTAGATTTCCTGCAGCAATCAAACTTACAGGGTCAATCACACCCGATTCCCTTTATGGGTACTCACGTTTGTTGCAGATGGGTATATCTGGGCGATTTTTAATCTTCTGGGCGAAACGGAGCGTCCTGCCGTCCAGCTAAACAGCCCAAACAGCAGTGCCCTTGTCCCCGCAGTGGGCTTAACGCCGCAAGGGTGCTGGTGAGTGTTTTTGAATGCCGCACTTCCAGGGTGGGTGTGGCCTGGCGGGAGGGTCCGCAAACAGGAATACCAGGCACAGCATTGAAAGGAAAATGCAGCGTTTAAGGTCTGCGCCGCAGACAGGTCCAGTAGTCCAAATATTTATCAAGTTGTCAGGCAACCGGGAGTTGTGTAGCCAACAAACTGAGGAGTGTTTCCTCCAAGAAATGCTGGATGAACAACAACTCCTTGAAACGTAAACCAAGTAAGAGGGAAGGCGCCTTCATAACGCGGTCAGTACTGTGTGGAACACAATGTTCTAGTTGGTATTTAGCCAATACCCTTGGCCCTCAAACACAGGTTTATGGCTTACCAGTACCGCTGCAAAACTAACAAGATCATCTGGCTCTTAGGAAGAAACTCCAGACCCAACTATTAAGAAAAGAAGAGTTAAGATGGTCAGATTTGGTGCTAAAAATCCATTGTCAGGTCAAAGAGCAAAATTCAGCATTATTTTGCATTATGCCCTTTAGTGAATAACTTCTACCATTTACCCAGATACTAATTAAAAACAGTGAATTTCCTACTGCAGACCCCTAAAAAACGCAAAACCCATTTTTTCATTAATGTCATACTTTGAGTTCCCACTTTACTATTTTTAGGGTGATCTTGCGAGTACTACAGCATTCGGTAAATTACTTAAATAGTTTATTCTGCACGCTATCCAACAAAAGAAATTGATCCCATGCTACACAAGAAAGACAAAAAGGAGGTGCGCTGGTCAACAAATGGGCACATATGCTAGCCCCAAAGCAGAGGGTACAAGAAATACATTTAATGGGCACACCTTATTGCGGATCTTGTCCTGCTCTTCTGAAGACTTGCAACTTGACACCGTTTCTGCCCACTCCAGCCGTTCCTCTGCACTCCTCTCCACCAAACTGTCAAAGACCTGGAAATAGAGCCAAGCCAAATCTTCGGCCAACTGCAGCTTCCCACATGCAATGTGCCTCCACATAGGCCAGTACAGGCGCGGGTAGCATCCCTCACTGGCCCGGGTTCGGACATACGTTGACATCTTCCGCAAATAATGCAAACTTAACTTGGATGGAGGGGGCAGTTGAAGGGCTCCCACCAGGAATGGTTCGGTCTTTGGCCATAGCTGGACATTCAATGGATCCATTTGAGCGGTTCCCGAGATGCTCAATCATCGAAGTATCAGATATAAGTCTTCCTTGACCTGGAACAGTTAAAAAGATAAAAGGATTACCTAGTTTTACCAGAAGCTAAACCAAAATGACAAGTACGAGGTGGTAAACATACTATATTCTGTGTTATGGTTTATTGCAAACCTTTCACATAGATTTCATAAAAATATAAAATATGAAAGAACATTAAAGAAAGAAAAACGTGTGAGGTAAAACGGGTATGTAAAAAGATCCATGCAAAATATGTACACAACTAAAATCACCATCTAGCGGCCCTGCATTAGTGTCGTCCATTGTCTTCCCAAATTCCTCTGAAGGCAATAAATAATTAACAGCAAATGGGCAAAATGTATGTTTTCTAAATTCTATTGTAACTGCAAATCATAAAACAAACGTTTCTATAGTATTTTCTCATCAAAGAAACTACACTTCCTAAGAAATGTGTACATTCCCAGCAGAGAACGTAAGATCCGATTAGTAAGGAGCAAATAAAAGCAGAAATCCATAAAACAGCTGTGGGAATTCCCTCTCGCGAGTCTTCGGGAGTCCGAAGCGCGACCAAGAGGGAAAAAAAACAGAGCGAAGGCTGGAAAATACCCCGGCGCTCCTCCTGAACAGTGACTCAGCCATCCTTATAGCCTGCAATACTCAGGCCCTTCATAGCTAGAGCGTAATTCCAAGGCTGAGCGCAGCCTCCTGGGTGCTCTAGCTGCAGGGGTCTCAACAACCTTAACTCATGCCTTGCAGTGAAGCCAACTAGACGAACCTTAATGACAGAACTGCGAGTACTGGCACCATCCCTGCCCAGGACTAAATGTCCCCACTGTTTTACCACTAAAGGTGTTTCAATAAACGGCTAGTAAAATCCCAACAGTGTCCTGTCTTCTGTCCAGGCCACCACATAATTGGCGACAAGGACAAACACCCGTGCATCAGCCATACAGGGTGCCACACTGCCCCCTGCTTTCCTTCCGTCCCCGGCACGCCGGCTATCCCTGAACTACATGGAGGCTGTTCGCCGCATCATCAAAAGATTCACCAACAAAGAAAATGTGGTCCTCCACAAACTCAAATTCTACACAAGGAAGCAGGAGGGCAATGAACCTGTAGATGACTACATCACCAGGATGAGGGAACTGGCAGCATTGTGCGGGTTTGGGGACAATGTCGAACAAATAATCTGCGACATGTTAGTAGTCCACATGAATTCCTGCAAGGTCCAAGACAAATATCATACAGGATCTGGATAAAGCCGTAAAACTTGCCTGACCCGAAGAGGAAACCTCGAGCAGGCGCCGAGAAGTTGGAGGGCCGTCACCTTCGCCCGAATTGGCCGCCATGCAGTGGAAAAGGATGCAGGGAGAGACAGCCCCAAGACACCGTCAGGGAAAAGGGACCCAAATCCAGAGAAGCACCCAAGTGTTACAGATGCGCCAGCACTAAGCACATGGCGAATAATCATGAATGTCCCGCGAAGAACAAAGGAATGCTCCAAGTGCAGGCGTTTCAGCCACATGGCCATAGCATGCACGTGGCGGGAAAAGAATGTTACACACGTCGACTGTGACAGAGAGTCGAGTAATGACGACGATCAGTTTAACAAGCCCATGGTGATCATGGTCAACTCACCCCGAGAAAGGAGGGAGAAACCCCATTGCCTGGTAAGGGTGGATGGATTGGAAACGCGCGTCATGGCCGACTCTGGGTCCGACCTCACCATTCTCTCCATCCAGACATACAAGAACATGATGGGACGTGACCAGTTCAAAATCGGAAGCACCAAGCAAAAGCCAAATGTCTTCGGGGGAGCCACCGTGGATCAACTGGGCTATATCAAAGCAAAAATTGAGTTCAAGGACAGGTGTACCACCATGAAAATCTATTTTCCATCTCAGGGCCCAGCCGTATTGGGGTGGGACGACCAACATAAGCTGAGCATACGACTAGACCCTAGCACCCCGGAACAGGTGCTGCTGGTCTCCTCGGGAGGAGCGCCAAACATAAAAGAAGCATTCCCAAAGTTGTTCTCCGAAACACCCAGGAAAATAAAAAAACTACGTGCATAAAATCCATCTCAAACCTGTTGCAGTACCGGTAAAGCACAAGGTTAGACCGGTCCCAGCGACAGCAGAAACAGCACTTGAATCTCAGCTCCAGAAAATGGTTAAAAAAGGAACTATAGAGACAGCTGAGTCCTCCGAATGGCTGACCCCAGTGGTACTCATAAATAAGAAATCCACCAGCGAGCCAAAAGTGTGCATAGACCTAAGCAGCCTAAATCTAGAGGTAGTCACAGACAGCTTTCCCCTACCCAGCATAAACAAAATCGTGCTTATGATGAAGGATGCAACCATATCTTCAAGACTCGCTCTGCGTGATGTCTACCATCAAATAGATCTGCACTAGGCCTCACGCCCGTTCACGGCATTCATCACCCCCTTTGGAACTTATCAATACACAAAAATGCCATTCGGCCCGTCCTCCGCAGCATCAGCATTCCAGAGAATGATGAGCCGTTTGCTGCACAGCATCAAAAATGTGTTGTATTTCCAAGACGACATCTTGCTATACGCCAAGGACACAGGAACCCACATCAAGGTACTGAGCGAAGTGCTGAGCAAACTAAAGAGCGCTGTAGTCCACCTGCGTCATGAGAAGTGCATATTCGGGGCTGACGAAGTGGAATACCTGGGTTATCGCATCTCGAGTGATGGGGTGAGCCCCAAGAAAAAACTGCTACAAGCCATAATTGATGCCCCAGCCCCGACGTCTAAGGGCCAACTTTGTTCGGTCCTGGGTCTCGCGGAGTTTTATGCGAGATTCGTTCCCAGGTTCTCCAAACTCAAACCGTTTAATCCCGAATGGGAAACCTGCAATACGACAGACGCCAGCTCATACGGCTTGGGCGCCACTCTTACCCAAAATAAGGGGGACACGGAAAACATAGTTGCCTTTGCGTCCAAAGCACTATACACCTCAGAAAATAACTACTCCACCGTGGAAAAAGAGATGCTGGTGAGTGCATGGCCCATGGAATATTTCAGGTCATACTTTTGGGGGAACCGAATTCCGCTTAGTCACCGACCACAAACCCCCGATACACAGGCTGAGTCCTGGCAGTACCAAAACAGCGACACCACGGCTAGCAAGACACTGCAAAACTTCAGGAGTATATATACAAAATCGAACACATCGCAGGTTAGAAGAATGCACAAGCTGACGGCATGTCCAGGCTACTAGACCAAAGCACCCTGGGCACCACATTCCTCAAAGACGAATGTGTAGTGGCATCCATAGGAGATCTTAGGAACAGAGACTTTATGGAGATGAGCGAGCTACATCTCCATGCGAAAGAGTGACCTGGGCCGAGTGGCAGAATGGGCCTGCGAAGGGTAGCCCAACAAGAGAGCAGTGCTGGAAGGTCTGCGTCCATATTGGAAAGTCAGCGGCAAAATCACCGTAATGGATGGCCTGATAATGAGAGGCGACCACGTGATTCCCCCCAGAGGCATCCGCAAAGTAATATTGTGCAGAGCGCATGTAGGTCATCTGGGCAGCAACATGGCAAGACGTAGAGTACACGACGCATACTGGTGGCCCGGCATGGAGCAGGACGTGAGGGGAATGACTGAAAGATGCCATGAATGCTCCAACAGTGACAAGCGACTAAAAGTGAGGCAAGCACCCATGATACCCACAGAAATCCCCACACGCATCTGGCACAAAATAGGACTGGACTTCATTGGCCCGCTGGACGGCATGTCGGCCGACCACAGGTATAGAGGAGTAATGGTGGACTACTTCTCCAAGTGGGTCGAGCGAGATCAAATTTGTACCAGACATCACCACGAGCACAGTAACAGAAATACTCGGTGCTGTTTTTCAAAGGGAAAGGCTCCACAAAGAGATGGTAAAGGACAATGGTGTGCAGCTGGTCTCCATGGAAATGGAAAGTTTTCTACAGAAGCACAATATCCGTCAGTTGAGAGCAAGCCTGTACCACCCACAAGCCAATGGTCTTGTAGAAAGGGCAAACCGCTTCATCAAAGGGGCCTTACAACTGGCATGCGCATCAGGCATGAATCCACACAAGACCGTCAAAGAGGCAGTTGCAGCTCATCGCCTCGCCCCAAATGCCATCACAGGAGTATCTCTGTTTCAATTGTTGAGAGGGAGAAGGGCCGCATCCACGCTGGTACCACCATGGCTATACAAAGTCAGAGAGGACGAAGACATCGACATGAGTGACATTGTGTTCCGATTGCAAAGGAACAAAGAGATCATGAAATCTCAAGGCGACAAACGCAGAGCAGCACACTGCACAGAGGTCAACGAAGGGGACTTGGTAAAAATATGCCTATCCCACAAAGACACTAGCACGGGGTCCAAACACAGCAAGGCCATATAAGTAACTCAGAAAGGAACCAACCATGTCCACACCAGCGACGGAAGAACCTGGAAAGAGTTGCTGTGTACCGGAAAAGAGCGTCCAACACCTACCCCTCCATGGAAGCAGGCGATGACCATGAACAATGGGAATCGGAAAGCGACCCTCAACAAGAGATGGATGTCTCAGAAGAAAGCAACCAACGGGAACATGCCGACAAGAGCCCTACGCCCCAGTCCAGAGAACCCCACCGGGAGGCAACCCCAATGGACCCCATCTCATTTGAAACACCTTGTATAACCACCCAATCCCCAAGGGCCATCACCAACCAGAACAGACCCCAAAAGGACAGAAGAAAACCAAACAGGTTCACAGACTTTGTCATGGACTAGGAACCATCTTTTCCCATGAAAGGAGGTGTGTGGGGACGTCCTCTTGCGAGATACCGCCCACAAGATCTCACGAGGCTTCTGGAGGCAAACACGCGACCAGGAGGGAAAAACCGGAGTCGAGGCTGGAGAATGCCCACGTACCCCGGCGCTCCTCCCGAACAGTAATAACTTAGCCATCCTTATAGCCTGCAATACTCAGGCCCTTCATAGCTAGAGCGTAATATGCGTGAATCTTAAAGGATTCTGGGAAACAAAATAAACTAGGCACGCGGGGTACTTCCTCAAGTGCTACACTCACATTGGAACCAACCCGTCACTGACATCCAAGAGCAAAGTCAGCATCTTGCCATTAATACGATACAGCTTTAGGTTGCACTGAGAGCGAAAACTTGCCCACCCCATATTACTTAAAAACAGAGTTAGTCATTGTGGGGGTGGAGGGTTGTCACGTCCAGAGGTTAAAGTCCAGTTCGGGGGGAAACTAAAGCGGGCAGCGCGAAATATGGACTCAGCGCCGAAGGAGACAGAAGATGTACGTATCACCCTGGGGCTGGAAACGTGGGAATATAAATACAAGTCATGGGTAAGAAGGGAGGGGCCAGCGTGTAGCTCGCGGATAGAAGAGGTGGGAGGGTATATTCTGAACTGATCGAATTCAAGCAGTAGCGTAGCTGACACCGCACACACTATCGTCACGGCTGCCAGCTTGGAGATCACAATTACTAATACGATATACACATAATACCACAGATATAGTGCAAAGAAAGTGCTGCTTACAGTTAAGTTCGCTCCATTCGAGCATATATTTGCGCCAACCAAGTTTGACCCGGAAGCGAACACGCATTCAACTACCGGGACGCTTACCGAACTGCGTCTGTGTAGTTTTTTGGTCACCAGGCAACGATAACTTGTCCCGCCACTCCCCTCATGGAAGTAACTCTTTTTTTTTTTTTATAAAAGACCGTCTTTTCTCACTGTCGCCCTCTTTCTCTCATCTCAACTCTTTCAGATGTACATGTAATGTACATATTCATTTATATAACTCGATTAAGAACATAGTTAAATTCCTATTTAAATGCAATGGATTTTTTTTAAACCGCTGCATTTTACACCTAATGCACATACAATGTCATATTTTCTGTGAACTATTTAGTTCGTAGTCATTCCATAAACTACAAACGTTTTTAGCCAAGTATACCAGAGGTGCAAAGATCGAGATTTGATTTCGCTGGAGCTTGTATACCCCCTTCATCATAGCGACACCTTAACAATACCCTATATCCAACTGTGACCCCTCCCAAACCAAATTACACCGTTTGTCAAGGGTATTTAACGACAGTAATCCACGATCGCATTTTAGTCTATTGACAGAATAGACAGTTGTGCAACCAGGCCTCATTAGTTTAGGGTATTAGGTGGTTGCGCCACCTGACCTACAAGCCAAAACGATTACATTAGAGTACATATAGGGAGAAATGGAATATGAGGAGGGACACACAGCTTGTAGGTGTTATTGGGTTACTTGCAAACAAATGGACTGCCCCTAACGTTCGTAATGCCTATGGCCATGCCCGCTTAGTTCCTATTCCTACCCTCCCCATAACGCCTCCTGGCATAGCTCTCAACTCACACGCTTTTGGCGGGTGTCACCCGCCTTGTAAACAGCTGACTCACCCGCCAAGCCTCTTGCACGCCCATTAATTTTAATGAGCCTCTCACCCGCCAAAAATAAAATCGGGTGTTTTCACTCGCCTTTGCGACATAAATGGTTGAGAGCTATGCGGCTCCTGGTGGGAATTCTTTGAGCTCGCTTTAACAAGCCTTACCATCAGACTTTGCATTTGAAGTTCCTGCCAGTCTTCTGAGAGTTCATGACTTAGGTGGAGCTGTAAACCCGGTACTGATGTAATAAAAATGTCTTAACCAGGTATGCCCTCAGCCGCTCGATTTATAGGCACTATGCATACCGCTCAAACCTTTTAGTTTTATGGTTGAGTGAAAACTGCCGATTTCATTTTGGGCAAGTGAGATCCCATTGAATTGAATGGATGGGTAAGGAGCTTGGGTAGAGAACTGATTTCTTTGCAGGTGACACCTGCTAAAAGAGGGATGACCATGGGTGTCCTTCATTGAAGTCCTGCTAAAAACAAGCATGGACAAAACCAACTGTTTTAGCTCGTGCATAAGTTTTAGGCATTTTGCCAGCGAGTTAGAGCAGCATCCTAATGGTACTTGCCCTTCATAAAATCTCCCTGCCAATGCGAGTGAGAGAAACGTTTTTTTTTGCGAGACTTAACTCGTTTTTAATCATTTGTCACCAGCTTTGCATTCATGTTATGTTATGTTATGTTACTTGGTATTTATATAGCGCCTTATATATCATTGGTATGACCTAAAAGCGCTGGTAGGTTGACCGCCTTCAGGAACCGTAGTTCAAGTCATTAGAGAGAGAGAGAGAGTGTCGTATGGTGCGTGGGTGCACCGGATATTTGTACAGCTGGCGACATAAGACTATTTGGGAATGTGACGCAACCTACTGCCCAGTGTCCTCCTTCAATCCTGAAATATTGTTAAGTTATAGGCTTAGGATGACTTAATTGAAGGCAACGGTAAAGGCAACAGTACAGACTGCGATCTTACATCGCGCTCTCCTGCCGTGTTTGTTGGTCTCAATGCACCTGGATTTGTAAGACAAGAATAGCGTAGCGACAGTTGCAAAATATGCATTGTAAAGACTGGAGGGGGCTATCTGTACTTCTGCCTTCTATATGGTAGGGTAAAGGCACAGGACACCCCAGCAAGGCTCTCAATTTGGTAGAAAGTGGTGAGCAGCCAGGCTTAAGTTTTCAGGAGGTGATGCAGGCAGGTTCTTAAGTACAGTGTTGCCTCAGAGTCCCCACAAAAGAATGTACACACACTATATTAAGTGATAACACAGCTTCTTTATACAGATTAAGGTTTGCTATCTATACCAAATATATACATATAAATGACACTTTGTACTTGGAATACTTATTCAAAGAATGGCAAAAATGATACACTTTATGTGGTACCACGCATTACTTAAATCCAGTAATAGATGCACTAACTACAGACAGTTTTAAATAGGCAGGTGGATTCTTAAGTTAGGTGTAACAACATAGAATAGGAAGGAAAGGCAGGTTAGATGTGAACAGTGGCTGCAGAATGATTTCTTTAGACCAGACAAGTAATTCTGAGTGAGGATCCCCCCACCTGGGCAACCTGTAAGGGAAAAGTTAGAGAGTAATTTATGTTGCATTTTTCAGCCCAGTCCAATAATGTTCAATAACCGTGTGCTTTCATTTAAAAGGTTCTACCACCCCAAAGTACCCGAGAGGTCACATGAGAACAGGATCCAAGACAAATCTGGGACTCCTGGATGACTACTGAGGCTAGAAGATTCTCTTCCTTGTCACAGTACCTTTGGTGCCTTGGCAGGCAAAGTGGCAGAGTTTCTTGGCTTAACTCAATGATTCCCAAGTAATTCTGAGTGAGGATCCCCCCACCTGGGCAACCTGTAAGGGAAAAGGTAGAGAGTAACGTATGTTGCATTTTTCAGCCAAGTCCAATAATGTTCAATAACCGTGTGCTTTCATTTAAAAGGTTCTACCACCCCAAAGTACCCGAGAGGTCACAGGAGAACAGGATCCAAGACGAATCTGGGACTCCTGGATGACTACTGAGGCTAGAAGATGCTCTTCCTTGTCACAGTACCTTTGGTGCCTTGGCAGGCAAAGTGGCAGAGCTTCTTGGCTTAACTCAATGATTCCCTCCGAGGATGGACCCCCTTTGGAAGAAGGAGCCACTGGGATGCTGGGTCCAAGAATAAAAAGGAACCAAAGTCTTTCTGAAGTGCAGCAGTTTGGCACTTCCCGATGCTCTCTTTTGGTCGACGATTTCTCCCATTGTATAAATCCTGTGAAGATGAAACTTGCTGTGGGCTCCTCAAAGGCTTGGCAGATGAAAGTAAGACCCCTGGGACCCTTCAATGACTTCGAGCGGCGATGGGTGCATAGGTCACTTTTGGCATTGGGTTTCAGAATATCGCGGTTTTCCCACTTTCAGTTCTTCCATGCTGCAGCCGCAGCCCACACCTCTGGACAGCTTCTGGCAACCTGGACTCGACCACTGGTGTGGACCTCGGGCTGCCACCAAGTCAGGACCCTCAGGACATCTTCGTTAGCTTCTGGTGCCAGGAAACCCACCAGCGGACCTTCCACTGTACCCAACGACTCTGGGATCTCTCAGGCGGGAAAAAGTGGTCAGTGGTGACCGCAAGGATGTCCTTCCAAATGTTCTTCAGCAGTTTGGAACTTTCACAGCTCTGGGTGTCCAGCAGTACTATGCCAGGGTAGCCCCTCTTCTGCAACGGCTTCCACCGGTCAGAAAATGCATCTCCGGACCCTGGGTGACACCAATGGACTTCTCTCGACTCGAGATGTTCGGCACTCCTCTTCTGGACTGCAAAGACCCCTTCTCTGTATGGCAGGCACACAGGACTGACTTCCAGGATACTTTGATCAAGAGCAGCCAATTGCACAATGGTCCCTCGTAGCTCAGGGTGAGGTCTCCTTTGCAGATCCTCTCTGGATCAGTCCTTAGGAGACTTGGCAGCTTTCGGATTACATGAAGAAATTGCAGCAGCAGACATCTCCTCCTGCTGGGCTTCAAGAAACAGCTTCTTCTTGCTTCAGCTTTGACTTCAGCTTCTGAACAAATTGGTGAGAGCTCCCGAGATATACACATCAGTCCCTCATTCACTCTGGCCGAGCCAGCCTCAGTCAGCCAATCACGTAGAAGGGCATTCATGCAGGCAGGCAGCCAATCAGGCTCACAAGCATTCAGGCCATTTACTCCACCCAGACACCCATTACAAAGAATGTGGATTGGGGTAAGTACTCAGCCTTTTAGCACACTACACTGCATTCATGTCAGTTTCAGTCAGGGCTGTCTCATTCATTTTGTCACACACGCAGGAACCAGACAACCATAACACAGACTGTGAGTTCACTTCAGACTCCATTCATACAGGTCCCACCCCTAAGGTGTACCCACAACACACAGCCCGTGGGAAGGCTCCAGTCAGTCTGACAGGAGGCAGCCACAGAGCCATATATGGTATTTCCACCCAACAGCCAGTCAGGGAGAAAGGGAACAACAGAGACATATATGGTGATTCCACCCAACAGCCATTCAGGAGGAAGGGACAGAGTCAGGGCTTCCAAGGATTTTGGGAAACAAGGTAAAAGGCTATAGAAACCAAGAGACCACAGGGGCCATCTTGCCTTCTATCAGGAAGCCATTGATTCCTATGGTAGGTTTTGGGTGTCCCAGAAATGGAGGACACTCAGAGCCACTGCAAAGTCAGCATGTAGCTGCCACCGGCCTATACCATGCTCTGTGGGCAACACACAGGTGCCCAAAAACACACATAAGGGGTAAAGAGTGTACACTCACCCATGGTTGCAATAGGAGTATCCCATGGGTGTTGTTCACCAAAAGATAAAATGAAGAGCTGCACTGCCAGAGGTCCAGGCTGGACCTCAGTGGCAGAAAACATACGGAAAACACACATAGAGAAGTGATAGGACAAGGACTGGAGGCCCTGTCCCTCCTTAAAGCATTTCCAGCATCACATGCATGTTGAAAGAACCTGGATCCTGGACGTGAACTTTATTTCTACGGGTATGGAGGAAACACTTGGAGAGTATTATTAGACAGGGAGAGCCCATAGATCTGATAGACCTTAGTGCTTTGGTCTGGTTAGCCACTGTTGGGGGTGGGGAGGAGAGGAAGGAGGATATAATGAGGTTAAAGCGGCGAGGTAAGACATTGTTTTGTTAGGATTAAGTGATAACAGCTAGCCTTGTAGTTGCCGTTTGGAGATTTGGTTGTGTAGTGTAAGGTGGTCGATCTAGAGGGGTGTTGGTTAGTGATGGGGCTTACAAGAGCAGCGCCTGATATTGTCACGACTCGCTCCCTTCGCTCCCGTTCCCACCACTTGGGGGCATGATTTGGGGTTTATTCCCTACTGGACTTTTCCTCCGAACCTTATGCTACAGTGCTGTGATGAATTGGGAGCGCTAAATCCCTATTTTCCAGGCTACTTCCCTTCCGGATCCATTCCAGGTTTTTGGCAGCCAGCATGCTTCTTTAACCAAATGACTATGCTTCCCAGAATGCCTGGCCCACTGCTTCACCTCCACCCTTGCAGGACAAGGTTGGGTGGAGGATAGGCAACAGCTGTGGCTGCAGGTGCAGCAATCAGCACACCTGAGGCGTGTGCTCGTTAAGCAGCTTTAAAAGCCTCAGTCTTACTTCAGTCCAGCGCTGGTCATCGTTTGCAGTGTTCCTGTTGTGACTAGTCCCTTGTTCCTTGTTCCTTGCCTTTGTACCTAGTTCCTAGTTCCTGTTTTCTTGTTCCTCCGCCCTGAATCTCGGATTCATGCGCTAATTGATTTCTGCTCCCTTGATTCCCTTTTTGTCTTCCTCTGTTTGCAGGCAGCATTTCTCAGTGCTTTCCCCTTTTAGATGCAGCCCAGTTTGTCTGTGTTCTATATTTCTTTGACTCTGTCCTTTGCTGCTGTAAACCCGTATGCCTTAGCCTTCCTCTTAGATTAGCTTCCTGTCTTTTCCTTGGAGGGGTAGGGAGAAGTTTGCATTGGTTATTTCGTTTTTCCCTGCTCCTGATCCTTACTTTCTATTGAGATCCATTCCATGTTTTCCATTGCACTTCTGCATTTATTTCCCATTTGATTATTAGGTGTGGTGTGCGGTTGTAGCTAGCTCCTGTGTGAATGCTTATGTTTTCCTCACTAATTTGTAATCACTATTCCAATTTAGGTATTTAGTTTTCCTCCCATTGCTGTTCTAGCCTTTCGGGATCCCAGTTTCATCAACAGGATTCGTGGGCTAGCTGACATTCAAGAGGTTTATCTCGTCCTCGTGAGTACAGTTCTTTAGTTCCCTTATTTAATACCATCAAGAGTGTTAGTTCACAGATCCTGTCATTGCTTGCCCTCCACGTGGGTTTAGCGCTGTCAGTACCTGTAACAGCAATTGGGGGTAAGGCGCTTGCCGACTTTCCTCGCGGTCAGGTGCTTACCCCACATCCCTTTTCATATATTGGTTTTGATGCAACACTCTATTTGCACTCCTGGGTTCTAGCATACATGAGTCGTTGTTCCTGTGTCCACATTTCCCTTGCCATATTCGCTGCCTTTGTACTTGCCTGACTAATCCTGACAGATATCTTCCCTGCACGCCTACCATTGGCCTTTTGTATAAGAGTCTGTTTCACGTTCTCATTGCCACCGTCAATCACTTTCTCGCACAGACATTGTTCCCCATCTGCAACAAACATCTGTGACTTGGGAGTTGACGTAAGGGGCAGTCCTGATACTCCATTCAATACCATTAGCTACATGTACGTTTTGGGGAGGCAAGAACCTTTTTCAGCGAAAAGGGTTGCTTTAAATGTGACAGTCACCCATTCAACCTTCGTCATTATATTGGTTGGCAGCCTGAGAGCTTCTTCAAACTTCGCACTAACTGTCATGAACCGCCGTCTGCGTCCCTTCTGGACTTCGTGGTCCCTGACACATAGGGGATTGTACTCAGTAATCCTTCGGACATGGCCGCTTGATGCGGAATGCTGCTTACCAGTCTTTGCGTTACACGCTCTACGTTCTACAAAACAGACACGCCCCCGCGGCTCTGCACATCTCAACGCTACTGCTCGCCGTAGCTGGACATGTGCTGCCGGAGTTCGCTCAGGGCTATTTTCCTGATCTCTATTCCTGGTTTCTTGAGTCCTCCTCCTTTTCCTTTCATCCCTCAACTTACCCAAACCTTCCTGGATTTTCGCCTGCGCTCGAGCCACGGGTTCCGTGCCTCCACGCGCGGACATTGTTCCTTCCTGGTTCCGTCCTGGACAATCTGAACGAAGCACACTGGAATCCGATGACCCACGCACAGGCTTATACAAATCCCAGACCGTGCAGAAGAAGTCATAAAAGAAGGTTGCAAGTAAACAGGAAAGACAGGCGAGAAGGGGAGAGACTTGTGACAGATTGAGACGCCTAAAAATCGATATGGATACAGGGATGCAAGCCGCGGTTCAAGACCTCATGCGAGGCATGCAGGAACTCACCACAGAAGTTCAAAACCTTAAGGCTGAGAACGCTGCCTTAATGCAGCTGGTATTGTCTTGTGATTCTGCTACCAAGGAAAGTGTGTTATTGGGAGGCGTGGTGGACAAATATGAGGGCTCTCCAAAGACCCTTCGTGCCTTCCTTGATTCTTGCTTGGTGCATTTCACCTTCAGATTGTTCTAAGTATTTCTGTAGACTACCCTTCTTTTTGCATTTTATATTGATTTAGCTGGTCAGGCTATTTCAAGCTCTTTTATCAGAAGTCATAATCCAATCTTTTTCTATCACTTTCCTTTTGGCCTGATCCCGGATTTTCACACAAGAGTTCTACGGATACCTCATTCTGCTCCAATATGCATTCACACTGTTGCTTAAATTCTGCCAGAGGGCCCAACTCATTGCCATGTTCCATTTCGTTTAATAATGTATTATAAACCAAATCTTCTGCACTGACCACTATTTTATGGAATAGTAAAACAGTCCACAACTTGGTGATGGCCAGAAGGGAAGTCAACCCAAACTCAAAGCGTATTATTGTTATAGGAACTGTGAGAAATTTGAAGGTGTCTCCCTGGCTAGTCCCCGGGGATCTGTCATCCAGGTGACCAGGACACGGCCATTGCTATTGGATCCAGTTCCTGGGGCTGGACCAGTGAGGGAGGATCTCCAGGATGGAGGGTCCTCGGGAGTGGGATGGGGACACAGATGGTTGAGACGCGGTATCCCCCATCTTTCAACACCTTTTCCCATCCTAGTGCCCCCCCCACCCCATCCGACACAAACACCTTTGCACAACACACCAGAGAACGGACTAACACCAGAGCAGTTTCCCTGACATGTCACAAAACATGAGTCAGGTAAAGTCAGGCAATTCATCAGAATCACACACAACTGACGGCCCTTTCCCTTCCCCACAGGGATAAAAGGTGGAGCATGGGAGCACAGTCCGAGCAAGGCAGACCGCACAACGAGACAGCTATCCAGACCCAGCAGTTCAAGAGGGGGAGAAATGCGTGAATATCGAGAGGCCTGCAAGGAGAGACACGACCTTGCCCTTTCTGACGGAGACCCACGAAACCTCCGCAGAGGGAATTGTAAGACCGAAGACAATAGCCCAAGTGTGCTGCAACTGATGTCAACGGTACATGGAGCATGTTGAAGCTGATAAGTGGGAGCGAGAGACACTCCTGTCACTGTGGTACCGGCCTTGACTCCAGCGAAAAAGAAAACCAAGTGGTTCATCACAGCCTGTGAGTCAAGGGGAGAGCCGATAAGAACAGGCTGTGATGAATGAAAGTCACAAAGTGGCAAAGTGAGAAAGTTCAAGGAACTGTAAAAGTGTAAAGGGGAGACCAGCTGCAGAGGGGCACCGGCACCACGTGGGTGCTGCTCCAAGAAACTCTGGTTGATCCCCACTTGAGTCAAACTACAGAAACCAGAAGGCCGTAGGAGAGCCGCCAAGTTAGGTCAAAGTGGTCATACAGGAGGTCAAGCAAAATCCCTGTGCAGTCGAAAGCCTTTGACCTACGAACTTGAGAAAGCAAGGGAAGTGAATCCCACAAACAATTATGAATGTGAAGTTGCCAAGAGTGAACCCGACCGAGGGATGCTGACGATAAGGGGGCAAGTCTAAAGTCCCAAGCTACAGTGTGTTGACAAAGATGAATCCAGCCGAGGGATGTCCACTAGAAATGTTTCAAGAGACATTAAGATTTATAAGTGAAGCTAAAAGTAAAGAGGGGTCAGTGCCGGAAGAGGGGTACCCAGGAGTGAGGAATCCTCACCAAAAGCAAAACCAGGAAACAAACTTTCATTTCATTGAAGGAACATTTATTTTGTTGTTGAATACTTCAGGCCCTCGAAGGCAAGAGACTTTCAAGAGAAACAAAACTTGGCCATCAACGGTCCTGATAGCTGCAAGTGGAACTGTCAACTCGTGCTGGGAAAGCTTGAGTGTGTGCTGTGCTCCAAGATCCCATCTTACCCCATGCTCAAAATGTGAGGAAGTGAGATCCAAGCTACTGCATCCTGGCATATTATTTGTGGACACTTCTTTCTTTTCTTGAAAACCATCCCACACCCTTTTTGTATTAGTTGTTAGGTTTGGCAATAGGTTTCTTAGTATATGCCCTTTTTATTTGACACAACGCCACTAGCACTGCCTTACTTTCATTTGATGGTCGACGCTTGCTTCCCATCTTAGATTAGGCATTTTTCCAGCCTGCATACAGTTTAATAAACACCCTTGAACTGTGATCACTTGTTTCTGTCTTTACTGTTGCCACCATGCCTTCCTTACATATGGTGTCAGCAGGAGTGGGATGTGACTAAATTGAAACAATTTGGGGGATCCTACAATTTCAAAAACTTAGTCAGAGAGCCTCTAACCCTTCCATCACCACCAAGGAATCAATAGGGTTTGATATCTGTAGCAGTAGGGAAGTTATTATACCCCCTGGAAAAAGAGGAATGATTCCTACAGAAGTGGTCTTGATACCCCCTCTGGGGTGCTATATAAGATTAGCCCCAAAATCTGGCTTAGCATGGAAGTTCGGGATAGACGTCTCAGCAGGCATTATTGACCCAGATTTCTGGGGAGATGTGAAGGTTCTCTTACAGAATCATGACAAAGTCCCTTTTGAGGTACGCCGGGGAGTCCATATTGCGCAGGGAATTCTGAAAAGGGCTCCGTTCCCTCAATTCAAAGAAAGCAAACCAGATAAAACAGAAAGGGGTGACTTATGCTTTGGGGAAGCTGATAAATCTCTTAACATTAAAGATAAGAAAGGAGAAGAACCCACCATCTATCTTGACCATCCTTTGCCCAGCAAAATGATCCAGCCCTCGCTGAAGCTTTCTTACAAGCAATTCCAGAAGAGGAAGGCATAGAGAAGGGAAGTCCCCTTTTCTTCTTAAAACTTGGGTTACTTTACCGATCAGAAACATCCCCAGAAGGTTTTATAAAAACCCAACTGGTAATAACAAAAAGCCACCGAAAGGTCATGCTAGAGATCGTACATTCCCATCTCACAGGAGGGCATTTAGGACACGTTAAAACTCAGGCGCATATTAGTGGAAAGTTTTGCTGGCCAGGTATCCACACCAATATAAAAACTTTCATACAAACCTGCAAAATATGTAAAAAGACCATCCCCCACATCCCAGTGTATGCCCCTCTGAACCTGTTGCCGATCATAGAAGTCCCATTTCCTAGAATTGGTATGGACGTAGTAGGACCTTTAGAAACATCTAAATTGTGCAACAAGTATGTCCTGGTGATCATAGATTATGCAACCTGATATCCCGAGGCATTCCCTATGCGAAATAATAACACTCAGCAGACCCTAAAACATCTTTTACCGTATTTCTCTAGGGTCGGTTTTCCCCAAAAAATACTAACCGACCAAGGTTCAAATTTTATGAGTAAGCTTATGGCCGAAGTCAAAGAGCTACTACACATTACCACCTGGTGAACTTCTGTGCACCATCCTCAAACCAATGGTCTAGTAGACAGATTCAATAAGACCTTGAAAATAATTCTACGGAAACTGGTAGACAAGGACGGGAAAGACTGGGATCCAAAGATCCCATGGGTACTATTAACCCCCCAAGCTTCCACAGGTTTCTCTCCCTTTGAGCTACTCTATGGAAGAACAACGAGAGATGTCTTTGACATGCTCTGGGAAACCTGGGAAGAATGAGAGGAGGCTCCCATTCCAATATCACAAACCGCCACTAGAATACAAGAACACACGAAGTAGGTTTGGGACTTAGTTTGTACTCATATGGGAAAGGCCCGGAGTCAACAAAAAAATGCCAACTATGATAAAAAAGTAAATGTAAGATCTTTTTCTATTGGACAGAAAGTACTAGTCCTTTTACCCACCTCAGAGAACAAACTTGTTTCCAAGTGGCATGGACCGTACGAGGTAATAGAACGAACGGGAACATGCACATATAAAATACAAAAAAGGTAGCAGGCGCCCCTCTCTCGAAAGAACACGGCATGATAACCTGTTCAGTGGTTATTAACCACTTTGAGAGTTCACAGCCATTTGATTTTTGCTCACTGTACCTTTCACAGATGTGAAATATCCATTTGCATATCAGTCTTTATCCCGCCCACATGGGCAGTCCAGCACCGAAATGCTATGGTAATTCCTTTCTGAACAAGAGTACCAATAGCAACCCCATACACGTGTTTCAGCCTTGTTGGGCCTCATCAGTGAGGTGAAGCTGTGCCTCTCTGAGCACAGTGAGCAGGGAGTTCACGTCTGGTTGCCCCTAGGTAACTTAGGGTGACCAACCCCAAGTTCCTTCCAAAAATACAAGAAAGGTAGCAGACGCCCCTCTCTCGAAAGAACAGAGCATGATAACCTGTTCAGTGGTTATTAACCACTTTGAGAGTTCGCAGCCATCTGCTTTTTGCTCACTGTACCTTTCACAGATGGGAAATACCCATTTGCATATCAGTCTCTGTCCCGCCCACATGGGCAGTCCAGCACCGAAATGCTATGGCAATTCCTTTCTGAACAAGAGTACCAACAGCAACCCCATACACGTCTTTCAGCCTTGTTGGGCCTCATCAGTGAGGTGAAGCTGTGACTCTCTGAGCACAGTGAGCAGGGAGTCCACGTCTGGTTGCCCTCAGGTAACTTAGGGTTACCAACCCCAATACAACGTATAAAATAGCCCAACCAGACCAAAACAGAAAGTCCACTTATATCACATCAACCTCTTAAAAGAGTGGAAGGAGAACCTGTCATCCACCCATGACAAAATACTAGCCTGCCTGGTTCCCGAAGATATAGATACATTTAATTTAATTCCCTCCGAATTATCTAGCCAACAACAAGAAGATCTAAAAGATGTAGTGGTCTAGTTCCCTGATGTATTCTCTGAAAAACCAGGAAGAATAAAAGGTACATACCCTTATATTCAACCCTTAAAGGCAAAGTCGTCCATTTTAAACCCTATTGTCTACCCGAGGCACGAAAACAGATAGTGATCGAAGAGGTCAACAAGATGTTGAAGGCTAATATCATTGAACCCTCCTCAAGTCCATGGTCCTCTCCTATCGTGTTGGTCACTAAACCAGACCATTCCTGGAGATTCTGCATGGACTTCCATCAAGTTAATGCCATATCAGACTTCGATGCTATCCCATGCCACGCATCGATGACCTAATTGATAAACTCGGAACAGGCTCCTTTCTGTCCTCCCTAGATTTAACAAAGGGGTACTGGCAAGTCCCCGTATATGGGCCAGATAAGGAAAAAAATGTGTTTTCAACGCCCCTGGGATTATTCCAGTTTAAAGTCCTCCCTTTCGGCCTACACAGTGCACCAGTTACGTTCCAACGCCTTATGGATAACATTCTACATCCTTATTCTGATTCCTGTGGAGCTTACATTGACAATATTGTCATTTATAGTAGAATTTGGGAGGACTATCTCTTCCATCTTTATACCATCATGAAAGTCCTCAGGAATGCTGGCCGAACTGCTAATCCAGCTAAATGCAGATTGGGCCAATCAGCCGTGAAATACCTTGGCTTTTTCGTAGGGAATAGGAATGTACAACCACAACATGAAAAGGTAAAGGCATTCCTGCATATTCCAACTCTCAAGACCAAAAGAGATCTTAATGCTTTTCTTGGTCTAATAGGATATTACTGTAGGTATATCCCTAACTATTCGGATAAAACAGCCCCGCTAACAGAAAAATGTAAACATACCAAACCCCAGAAACTCAATTGGAACGATGATGACGAGATATGCTATAACATGTTAAAAGAGACATTATGCCAAAATCCAATCCAAAAAGTAGTCAACTTCTTGAAAGAGTTTGTGCTTCAGACGGACGCCTCTCTTACAGGGTTAGGAGCGGTCCTGTCCCAAATTTGCGACACACTAGAACATCCCATATTATACACCAGTCGCAAGTTAAACGACTCCATGGTAGAACTAGAAGCCCTAGCCATCAAGTGGGCCATTATCCATCTTAGATATTACCTAGTGGGACGAAAGTTTACACTGGTTACCAACCACTCACCCTTAGTTTGGATTAGCCAACGTAAAGAGTCCAACCTACGGGTCATACAATGGTTTATAGACTTACAAGCCTATTGTTTCACAGTGGAAAACCACAAGGGAAAAGACCAGGGAAATGTGGATTTTCTTTCCCAGTTCCCCAGTGAAGCAAATGTGGCTACATCGCATGGGGGAAGGGCATGTGAGAAACCTGAAGGTGTCTCCCTGGCAACTCCCCAGGGATATGTCATCCAGGTGGCCAGGACACGGCCATCGCTATTGGATCCAGTTCTTGGGGGTGGACCAGTGAGGGAGGATCATCTGGATAGAGGGTCCTCTGGGAGTCGGAGGGGAACACAGATGGGTGAGGTGCAGTATCACCCTTCTTTCAACACCTTTTTCCTATCTTACCACGTAGTACATTCAAAACCACTGCCCCCCCTCTTTTCCGACACAAACACTTCGCGCAACACACCAGAGAATGGACTAACACCAGGGCCGTTTACCTGACATGTCCCACTACAAGAGTCAGGCAAAACCAGGCATTTGATCAGAATCACACACACACAGCCTTTTCCCTTCCGCACAAGGATAAAAGGTGGAGCAAGAGAGCACAGTACGAGCAAGGTAGACCGCACGATGAGACAGCTATCCAGACCCGGCAGTTCAAGAGGAGGAGGAAGGCGGCTAATATCGAGAGGCTGACAAGGAGAGACACAACCTTGCCCTTTCCAACGCAGACCTGCAAAACCTCCGCACAGAGAGAATCGTAAGACCGAGGACAATAGCCCAAGTGTGCTGCAACAGATGTCAACGGTACACAGAGCTAGTTGGCGCTGATAAGTGGGAGCGAGGGAAACTCCTATTACCATGGTACCGGCCTTGACTCCAGCAAAGAAGAAAGCCAAATGGTTCATCACAACCAGTGAGTCTTGTGGAGAGCCGATGAGAACCGGCCTGTGATGAATGAAAGTCGCAAAGTGTCAGGAATCAGGGTAAGGACACCCACTCACAAGGGAACGTCTGTGCTAAGCGTCGTTATCGAGCTAAAACACCAATCTTAGACCCGTTGGAAACTATACACGTTCTTTACTCTCAAGACGCTCTCCATTCCTGTCTCAGTGCAGGTCGTCATGGCAACAGGGTACGCTTGCTCAGCTGCGGCATTCACCCAGAAGTGGTTCAACAGCCGGGGTGCGTTACAGAGACGCACACGCCGGGTTACTTTAACCCATCCCCAACAGCTGATGGGCGCTTCTGATTGAATTACAGACCCGTCTTGCTTCTCGCTACGTGAATCATCTTAGTGCGGGAAGCAACTTAGTCTAAGTTCTGTTCTCCCTTGCCTGGTTGTTACTACATCCTCATTTCCTGATTTACATATCCCATCCCTTCTACCTCCTTGCCTCCCGTTTTGGTTTCCTTGACCCTTTTGCCCTTCCCCTTTTTGAAGTGGGCTTCCTCCGTTTGTTTCTGCTTACCTGTCCTGCTCTGCCCGCATGTTGCCAGACCTGGAAATCCTCACGGACTCCCTCTGGTTATTCGTTTGGATATTGACTCTGCTCGCACGTTGCCAGACTTGGAAAGCCTCACAGACTCCCTCCTGCTAACCATTTAGCTATTGACTCTGCTCGCACGTTGCCAGACACGAAGAGCCTCATGGACTCCATCCTGTTCTCCCAACACAGGATAAAACTCACCGTACACCCACCTGGTATTTCCCCTGTTTAGGACTTAACTAGCACCTGGACTAGAGACGCTTGCTGCCGGTGCTACCTAGGAGTCCTCGTTCCGTCAGAAGTTTTCTCACCTGTGTTGTTAAAATTATTGGTTCTGTTTTGTTTAGTTTATTAACTACCTTTATCATTTGCCTTAGAATCCAGTATTGGAGACCCTGGGGACATACCATCTTCGCCCTATCTTGACCGGCTTCCATTTCTGTACTCCATCCAGGTTGGTCTTCATACATTGGGGCCATGGGGTTTCAGCATATAATCTTAGGATACTGATTGTGTTTCATTTGTATTTTCTACAGCCGGTGAGACATGGGCGTGTCTCCTCTTGTGACTGCTAGACCTCTGTCTTTTTCTTGTCTCTAACAGCAGTGAGTTACAACAGTAGGAAGAATTCTTCGGCTACTGTTTGGGCTATCTGCAGCCGCATGACGGACGGTGGCAAAGCTATGCGAGCAGTGAGATGCCCAGTGCAGGAACGAGCCAGAAGGACCGGACATTGAGCCAGCAGTGCAGTCGTGAAGGTGCAGCAGCCGGCAAGGCCGTGTCCAAAGATAGAGGCAGAGTGGTAGTGGGCTGCTTGAGTGCAGTGAGACACCCGCTGCTGGAGACCGCCAGAGATAGGAGTGGCGGGGAGAGGAGCCACTGCCCACCCCCAACCCCGGATCCCCCAGACAGTAACAGCCAGGCGACCAAGGCTGAATCAAGAGCCTCAAGCCTGAGAAGGCAGCGCGGGGGAGGTCCTTGCCCCGAACCTGTATGAGCAGAGGAGCAGCCAGGCATGGAGGAAAGGAGAACCGAGGCAGACCAGAGAGGACCTGCTGGAGCATGAGGAAGAGAAAGTAAGTGCCACCCCACCTCCCCGTCATGTCCCCACAGGCATAGGGGGATAGAGGTTCGGAGAAGGGGGAAGGTGCCTAGCAGCAGTAAGGGCAAGCACAGCCCACAACAAGGGAGAGGAGTCCCAGGAGATGTAGTAGGCCGCCGGAGTGCAGTGTGACACCTGTGTGTGACCGCCAGAGACCAGAGCGGCAGGGGGGAGCAGCAGCAGCCAAGTGTAACAGTAAGGGCGAGCACGGCCCATGACAAGGGAAAGGAACCCCAGGAGGTGCAGTGGCCTGCAGGGAGGCAAATTGAACAGGGACCTGAAGCCAGAGGCCTAACCTGTAGGGGGCCCGATTGAGCGGCTTCACCCCCACCCCTCCGAGTAGTACATGGAGGTAGTCAGGGTGAGAAGCTGCTACACACCGATGAGAGCAGCGCTGGCCTGTGAGGCACACCACACGCAGACCCACTGACATACAGCTACAGCCCAAAGCAACAATGGCGGCGGGAGGTATCCAAACACTGTTGCAGGATGTACAGGCTATCCTCCTGGAGTTCAAAGCATTCAGAACAGAGGTGCAGACCTCCCTGGGAGCTATTGTGTACAGGGTCTCAAAGGTGGAAGATCGGCTGGAGACTTTGGAACACAACCAAAGGTCGTCTGACATCGCTGATGTGCAAGTGGAGGTGAGGGTCAAGGAACTGGAACGCAGGCAGAGGGAAGCAAAGGCCAAGTTAGACGATGTGGAAAATAGGGAGAGACGGAATAATCTAAGGATATGGGGACTCTCCAGTACAGGGACTGAGACCCCAAAATAATTGGAACTTCTGTTGGCCCGCCTGCTGATACATCTGCTGGGGTCGGAGGCAGTCATGGCAATCCGCTTTGACAGGGTCCACAGAGGAATCGGGATGGGGAGATCCAAAAACAACGATACAGAAGTGCTAAGTGTGTGGGTTTATTATGTATTCACACAGGACATGGTAGATAACTTCACAATTTAATTTACATTACTTCCGATAAGCACGAAAGTTAAGTTGAAGAGGACGGACAGGGTTGGTTTATGCAGTAGTGACACAAGTGGGTGTAGGCCTCTGAAGTATAGAGGTCGGCACTACACTAGGATACATGTTGCCTCATAAATCGAGGGGGTATAGGAACCCGCAGTTACACAAAACACAAAAAGCACACAACAATCTTTGAATTTCAGCGGGTGCAAGTAGTGATACAGTTGTGATAGGAAGTTCGACACAGGGAGTGACACAGGGTGTGTTTCGGCCAAAGAAAGTGGCTTGGTTGTAGCCGTCTTTGTGCTGGCCTTCGTCAGGAAAAAGGGGGCACCAGTAGTGGTGCTGTCCGTACTGTCTGTGGGTGAAACAGAGTAATTAGGATCTCGGATAGTTGTTCGTTCAGTACTATAAGTATTAAATACGGGCCTAATTGTTGCCCACGTTGTACACCATGTGGTGTTTCTAAAAGACAGCTTACCTGCCGTGCAGGGAATCGGGTGGGTGCTGTCGGGGAAGCCGCGAAAAGTGCGGACCGTCCGGTGCTGGGATTAGCACTGGTGAAAGGCTTTAGTTTCCTAGGGGCTGGCGTGGTTCAAAGTCTCACGGAGCCGGAGTTGGGCGTAATTGGACCCCAGTCTGAAATGGAAATTAAAATTAAAAACCGGTATAGGTAACCTGTGAGGGTCAAATGCGCCAGGGAGTATGTCCGCGTAGGAATCAAGTGGAACTTACTGTTGTCTGGGTGGTACGCTGCCGTGCTGGACGTGGACTGCTGAGAGCCGGATGAGTCGGACAGCGAGGGAGCCGTGTTGGACTTTATAAAGGACAGCCAGTGGCTGGGGACCGGCGAATGGGAACCCACGATTCAAGGGTGGCACCCAGCTTGGGCCAATCAGATGGCTGTGCGCCGTGTCCCAATGAAAAGGCGGTACTCCGTGTGTGATGTTGGGTAATGTAGTCCAATGTGGTGTATGGGGACTCCTGCTCATGGGTACTTGCACAACATAACAGGTAGGATACATGGTTGTAAACAAAGGTCATTCACGTGCGCCATGTGGATGGGCGAATGCCGGTGAAGCAAAATAGACTCTCGTATACAATAGTGTTCACAAGGTGGAGGATAGATGTCCAGTGTATACAAGAGAAGTTAGTGCCAGTGTAACAATGCTCACAAAGGTGAACAACATTGGTTTCTAATGTGTGTCAGGACACAAGTTCATACTCAATGGTCGAGCGCAGTGGCCACTTGGAGGAGTACTCTAGAAGTGTTTCCATTCGACGGTTACATTTAGGCCGTCTTGCACAGAGTTCAATTTGTGGACCCATTTTTGTTCGAGTTTGGTGAGGGCAATGTTTATGTCGCCTCCTCGTCTTTGTGGCTGGAGTTGTTGGACCACGGTCCATGTGAATTGTTCGTGGGTATGCTTCTTCTTAGTGAAGTGTTCGACCAAGGGTTTGTCCTCGACTTGGTTTTTGATGCATGATCTGTGTTCATTAATCCTTTGTTTGACAGGTCTAATGGTTTTGCCAATATAGACCAGATCACAGGGACACTTAATGGCGTAGATCACGTGTTTGCTCTCGCAGTTGGTGTGGCTGTTCTGTTTCCATACCACGTTCTTGTGGATGAAAGTTTTGCTGTTGGTGGTAAAGCGGCAGGCTACGCATTTACCACAGCTGAAGTGGCCAACTACTGGTGGAAGGTTCCATAGTGTGGTGACTGGTTTGGTGGGTTCTAGGAAGGTGTGGACTAGGGAATCTTTTAGATTTCTATTCTTTTTGAAGGCAAACAGTGGTTTCTTGGCGAGGGTGCCTTCATTTTTAATCAGATGCCAGTGTTTGTTGATGGTATTTTTGATGAGGTTGCTGACTGGACTGTATGTGGTGACGCAAACAGTTCTATTGTTCGGGTCTCTTTCTTTGGTCGTTAGGCAAATTGTGCGGTCGGTGTTGGCTGCTCTTTTCTTGGCTGTCTTGATGGACTTCCTGGGGTAGCCTCTCTCTCCAAGGCGTGTTTGTAGTAGTCGTGCATGGTGGTTGAATTTTTCTCTGTCTGAACAGTTTCTCCGGATACGTAGAAACTGACCATATGGGAGATTGTATTTTAATCCTTGTGGATGGTAACTAGTGAAGTGGAGAAGGGTGTTCCTGTCAGTGGGTTTCCTGAAGAGTTCCGTCTTCAGTGTCTCTCCGGACCGATAGATGTGTAGGTCGAGGAAATTGATTTTTTGATGGTCCCATTCAATGGTGAACTTGATGTGTTCGTTCCGTGCATTGAGCCATTGGTGGAAGGCTAGTAATCCTTCAGCGCTTCCTTCCCAAATGAGTAATACGTCATCGATGTATCGACGCCAGACTTTGATGTGTGGTCTGTATGGGTTATCATCGTGGTAGATGTGATCATCTTCGTATTGTGCCATGTAGAGGTTGGCGACGTCTGGGGCGAACGTGGCGCCCATACTGACTCCTTTGATTTGCTGGTATATCTGTTGGCCGAATAGAAAGAAATTCTCGCCCATGGCGATCCGGATGCACTCGACCAAAAAGTTGGTGGGTATGGTGGAGGTGTTGGCTCGTTTTTCAAGGCATGTGGCCAGAGCCTGTAGGCCCTCTGCCTGGGGGATGGAGGTATACAGTGCCTCAACGTCCATGGTGACCAAAATGGACTCATCAGTCAGATGTATGGAGTCTAAGATCTTAATGGTTTCTGTGCTATCTCTTAGGTAAGAAGCCATTTTGCCCACAAAAGGTTTCATGAAAAAGTCTGTGTACAAGGAGAGGGGTTCCAACAGTGAATCACAAGCGGAAACAATGGGTCTGCCCGGGGGTTTCGTGGGGTGCTTGTGGATTTTAGGTAAAATGTAGAATGCCGGAGTCCTCGGGTGTGTTTTGTTGAGGAAGATCCTTTCTTCTTGACAAATCCACCCTTGTTCTTCGGCATGCTTCGTAAGGTTGATGATCTCTTCTTGCAGCCGTGGTGTCGGGTCTCTGTTCAGCATCTTGTAAGAGGTTTTATCATTGAGGAGTCGCAAGCATTCCTGGTTGTAATCTGTGGTGTTCATGATAACAATGCCGCCTCCTTTGTCTGCTGGTTTTATAGTAATAGTAGTGTCCAGATTGAGGTCCTTTAGGGATTGTCTCTCCGTTGGTAGTAGGTTGTCTTGGTAGAAGTTTTTTTGTTTGATTCCGTCGGTGATTGTTTTCATCACGATTTTTTCAAAAGTCTCAAATTCACTGGGGATCGTGTGGGGAGGGGGTACGAAGGTAGATTTGGGTTTGAAACCTGTGATGTTCTCTTTGCTCCTCTCTGGTCCCTGGTTGGCTGAATCTTGTTTGCTGGGTATGTATACTTCGAAAAAGTATTTTAGCCTTAAAGTGCGGAAAAACCGTCTAAGTTCTGCTTCCGTATTGAAGGGGTCTGCTTTGGTAGCTGGAACAAAGGACAGGCCCCTCTCGAGCAGTGTTTGTTCGGCTTGGGCTAGTGGCCTGGAGGACAAATTGAAGATAGGAATGGTTTCTAGGGCTGGTTCGAGTACCACTGGCGCGTCCTCATATATTGTCCGGATTGTTGAGTGCGCCTTCTCGGGCGGCCCCGTTGTCCCCCTCTCTGAAAAAACGGATGTTGTGGTGGTTGGTTCTGATTTCTGCCATTTCCGGGAGAGCCTACAGTACTCTCGCTTGATGTGTCTGAACTGCCTGAGAAGTTGACTATCCGATTGCGCCTGTTGTAGTTCGTTTTCTGTTGTTGCTGGAGTTCCTCGTAATAAGTTTCTTTTAGGTAGGGATATGTTTTCTCCTCTACATAGTTGTTAAGATCTTTTCTGAATTTTTGTACCTTACGCTCTACTGTGAGTTGGTTAAACTTGGTAACCTCTTCTTCTAGTTTTTCTAGTTTTTGTTTGGCGTCATTGATGGTTTTGTCATCTAAGAATTTCTTTTCCAGGGTCGCCAGATCATCTCCCTGTTTTTTGCATTCTTCCTGGGCAGTGTCGATTATAAGGATTATCCAGTCGCGGCTGCATTTGTTGCCCACGCCGCTAAAATTAGCTTTGAATTTAGGATTGTCGGTGAAGACCCTCGGAATATTCCTGACTTGTAGGCCTTCGGGGATGATTCCTGCTTTCAAGTATTCTAGCATGGACATACTCCCTGGCGCATTTGACCCTCACAGGTTACCTATACCGGTTTTTAATTTTTTTAATTTTAATTTTAATTTTAATTTCCATTTCAGACTGGGGTCCAATTACGCCCAACTCCGGCTCCGTGAGACTTTGAACCACGCCAGCCCCTAGGAAACTAAAGCCTTTCACCAGTGCTAATCCCAGCACCGGACGGTCCGCACTTTTTGCGGCTTCCCCGACAGCACCCACCCGATTCCCTGCACGGCAGGTAAGCTGTCTTTTAGAAACACCACATGGTGTACAACGTGGGCAACAATTAGGCCCGTATTTAATACTTATAGTACTGAACGAACAACTATCCGAGATCCTAATTACTCTGTTTCACCCACAGACAGTACGGACAGCACCACTACTGGTGCCCCCTTTTTCCTGACGAAGGCCAGCACAAAGACGGCTACAACCAAGCCACTTTCTTTGGCCGAAACACACCCTGTGTCACTCCCTGTGTCGAACTTCCTATCACAACTGTATCACTACTTGCACCCGCTGAAATTCAAAGATTGTTGTGTGCTTTTTGTGTTTTGTGTAACTGCGGGTTCCTATACCCCCTCGATTTATGAGGCAACATGTATCCTAGTGTAGTGCCGACCTCTATACTTCAGAGGCCTACACCCACTTGTGTCACTACTGCATAAACCAACCCTGTCCGTCCTCTTCAACTTAACTTTCGTGCTTATCGGAAGTAATGTAAATTAAATTGTGAAGTTATCTACCATGTCCTGTGTGAATACATAATAAACCCACACACTTAGCACTTCTGTATCGTTGTTTTTGGATCTCCCCATCCCGATTCTTTTGTTTATACTACGCATACCCACCTGGGTAAATCGGGACCTAGCCAGGTGCCCTAAGATTGAAATATATTGAGCACAACCCACGGTTGAAGGGCCACTCAAAAACATAGGAGTAGTCATCCGGACATCCTCCTATCTCTAACAAACATGGACAAAGTCAATATCGTGTCTTACACGGATGAATATTTTCGGAAATTAATGGGCATAACCACCACCCTAGGCTCGGAAGGTGGACCCATCGCCCAGGGCGCCAACAGAGATGAACTGGACACCATCCTACAGAAAAGGAAGAAACTCGTGAGAACAGAGATGCATGGAACTTTCATGCTAGAATACTTGAAAGCAGGAATCATCCCCGAAGGCCTACAAGTCAGGAATATTCCGAGGGTCTTCACCGACAATCCTAAATTCAAAGCTAATTTTAGCGGCGTGGGCAACAAATGCAGCCGCGACTGGATAATCCTTATAATCGACACTGCCCAGGAAGAATGCAAAAAACAGGGAGATGATCTGGCGACCCTGGAAAAGAAATTCTTAGATGACAAAACCATCAATGACGCCAAACAAAAACTAGAAAAACTAGAAGAAGAGGTTACCAAGTTTAACCAACTCACAGTAGAGCGTAAGGTACAAAAATTCAGAAAAGATCTTAACAACTACGTAAAGGAGAAAACATATCCCTACCTAAAAGAAACTTATTACGAGGAACTCCAGCAACAACAGAAAATGAACTACAACAGGCGCAATCGGATAGTCAACTTCTCAGGCAGTTCAGACACATCAAGCGAGAGTACTGTAGGCTCTCCCGGAAATGGCAGAAATCAGAACCAACCACCACAACATCCGTTTTTTCAGAGAGGGGGACAACGGGGCCGCCCGAGAAGGCGCACTCAACAATCCGGACAATATATGAGGACGCGCCAGTGGTACTCGAACCAGCCCTAGAAACCATTCCTATCTTCAATTTGTCCTCCAGGCCACTAGCCCAAGCCGAACAAACACTGCTCGAGAGGGGCCTGTCCTTTGTTCCAGCTACCAAAGCAGACCCCTTCAATACGGAAGCAGAACTTAGACGGTTTTTCCGCACTTTAAGGCTAAAATACTTTTTCGAAGTATACATACCCAGCAAACAAGATTCAGCCAACCAGGGACCAGAGAGGAGCAAAGAGAACATCACAGGTTTCAAACCCAAATCTACCTTCGTACCCCCTCCCCACACGATCCCCAGTGAATTTGAGACTTTTGAAAAAATCGTGATGAAAACAATCACCGACGGAATCAAACAAAAAAACTTCTACCAAGACAACCTACTACCAACGGAGAGACAATCCCTAAAGGACCTCAATCTGGACACTACTATTACTATAAAACCAGCAGACAAAGGAGGCGGCATTGTTATCATGAACACCACAGATTACAACCAGGAATGCTTGCGACTCCTCAATGATAAAACCTCTTACAAGATGCTGAACAGAGACCCGACACCACGGCTGCAAGAAGAGATCATCAACCTTACGAAGCATGCCGAAGAACAAGGGTGGATTTGTCAAGAAGAAAGGATCTTCCTCAACAAAACACACCCGAGGACTCCGGCATTCTACATTTTACCTAAAATCCACAAGCACCCCACGAAACCCCCGGGCAGACCCATTGTTTCCGCTTGTGATTCACTGTTGGAACCCCTCTCCTTGTACACAGACTTTTTCATGAAACCTTTTGTGGGCAAAATGGCTTCTTACCTAAGAGATAGCACAGAAACCATTAAGATCTTAGACTCCATACATCTGACTGATGAGTCCATTTTGGTCACCATGGACGTTGAGGCACTGTATACCTCCATCCCCCAGGCAGAGGGCCTACAGGCTCTGGCCACATGCCTTGAAAAACGAGCCAACACCTCCACCATACCCACCAACTTTTTGGTCGAGTGCATCCGGATCGCCATGGGCGAGAATTTCTTTCTATTCGGCCAACAGATATACCAGCAAATCAAAGGAGTCAGTATGGGCGCCACGTTCGCCCCAGACGTCGCCAACCTCTACATGGCACAATACGAAGATGATCACATCTACCACGATGATAACCCATACAGACCACACATCAAAGTCTGGCGTCGATACATCGATGACGTATTACTCATTTGGGAAGGAAGCGCTGAAGGATTACTAGCCTTCCACCAATGGCTCAATGCACGGAACGAACACATCAAGTTCACCATTGAATGGGACCATCAAAAAATCAATTTCCTCGACCTACACATCTATCGGTCCGGAGAGACACTGAAGACGGAACTCTTCAGGAAACCCACTGACAGGAACACCCTTCTCCACTTCACTAGTTACCATCCACAAGGATTAAAATACAATCTCCCATATGGTCAGTTTCTACGTATCCGGAGAAACTGTTCAGACAGAGAAAAATTCAACCACCATGCACGACTACTACAAACACGCCTTGGAGAGAGAGGCTACCCCAGGAAGTCCATCAAGACAGCCAAGAAAAGAGCAGCCAACACCGACTGCACAATTTGCCTAACGACCAAAGAAAGAGACCCGAACAATAGAACTGTTTGCGTCACCACATACAGTCCAGTCAGCAACCTCATCAAAAATACCATCAACAAACACTGGCATCTGATTAAAAATGAAGGCACCCTCGCCAAGAAACCACTGTTTGCCTTCAAAAAGAATAGAAATCTAAAAGATTCCCTAGTCCACACCTTCCTAGAACCCACCAAACCAGTCACCACACTATGGAACCTTCCACCAGTAGTTGGCCACTTCAGCTGTGGTAAATGCGTAGCCTGCCGCTTTACCACCAACAGCAAAACTTTCATCCACAAGAACGTGGTATGGAAACAGAACAGCCACACCAACTGCGAGAGCAAACACGTGATCTATGCCATTAAGTGTCCCTGTGATCTGGTCTATATTGGCAAAACCATTAGACCTGTCAAACAAAGGATTAATGAACACAGATCATGCATCAAAAACCAAGTCGAGGACAAACCCTTGGTCGAACACTTCACTAAGAAGAAGCATACCCACAAACAATTCACATGGACCGTGGTCCAACAACTCCAGCCACAAAGACGAGGAGGCGACATAAACATTGCCCTCACCAAACTCGAACAAAAATGGGTCCACAAATTGAACTCTGTGCAAGACGGCCTAAATGTAACCGTCGAATGGAAACACTTCTAGAGTACTCCTCCAAGTGGCCACTGCGCTCGACCATTGAGTATGAACTTGTGTCCTGACACACATTAGAAACCAATGTTGTTCACCTTTGTGAGCATTGTTACACTGGCACTAACTTCTCTTGTATACACTGGACATCTATCCTCCACCTTGTGAACACTATTGTATACGAGAGTCTATTTTGCTTCACCGGCATTCGCCCATCCACATGGCGCACGTGAATGACCTTTGTTTGCAACCATGTATCCTACCTGTTATGTTGTGCAAGTACCCATGAGCAGGAGTCCCCGTACACCACATTGGACTACATTACCCAACATCACACACGGAGTACCGCCTTTTCATTGGGACACGGCGCACAGCCATCTGATTGGCCCAAGCTGGGTGCCGCCCTTGAATCGTGGGTTCCCATTCGCCGGTCCCCAGCCACTGGCTGTCCTTTATAAAGTCCAACACGGCTCCCTCGCTGTCCGACTCATCCGGCTCTCAGCAGTCCACGTCCAGCACGGCAGCGTACCACCCAGACAACAGTAAGTTCCACTTGATTCCTACGCGGACATACTCCCTGGCGCATTTGACCCTCACAGGTTACCTATACCGGTTTTTAATTTTAATTTCCATTTCAGACTGGGGTCCAATTACGCCCAACTCCGGCTCCGTGAGACTTTGAACCACGCCAGCCCCTAGGAAACTAAAGCCTTTCACCAGTGCTAATCCCAGCACCGGACGGTCCGCACTTTTCGCGGCTTCCCCGACAGCACCCACCCGATTCCCTGCACGGCAGGTAAGCTGTCTTTTAGAAACACCACATGGTGTACAACGTGGGCAACAATTAGGCCCGTATTTAATACTTATAGTACTGAACGAACAACTATCCGAGATCCTAATTACTCTGTTTCACCCACAGACAGTACGGACAGCACCACTACTGGTGCCCCCTTTTTCCTGACGAAGGCCAGCACAAAGACGGCTACAACCAAGCCACTTTCTTTGGCCGAAACACACCCTGTGTCACTCCCTGTGTCGAACTTCCTATCACAACTGTATCAGTACTTGCACCCGCTGAAATTCAAAGATTGTTGTGTGCTTTTTGTGTTTTGTGTAACTGCGGGTTCCTATACCCCCTCGATTTATGAGGCAACATGTATCCTAGTGTAGTGCCGACCTCTATACTTCAGAGGCCTACACCCACTTGTGTCACTACTGCATAAACCAACCCTGTCCGTCCTCTTCAACTTAACTTTCGTGCTTATCGGAAGTAATGTAAATTAAATTGTGAAGTTATCTACCATGTCCTGTGTGAATACATAATAAACCCACACACTTAGCACTTCTGTATCGTTGTTTTTGGATCTCCCCATCCCGATTCTTTTGTTTATACTACGCATACCCACCTGGGTAAATCGGGACCTAGCCAGGTGCCCTAAGATTGAAATATAGGGTCCACAGAGGTGCTGGAGCAGCGGGTGGCCCGCGCTCATTGGTAGCCAAGTGGCACTACTATAGCGATAAAGAGGCGATCCTGAAAAAAGCCTGGGAAGCGGGCAAAATAGAATGGGAGGGGGCCACAGGGACCATCTTTCAGGACCTATCATCTCACACCCTGGAACAGAGGAGGAAATGCAGATCCCTGATGAGGTGGCTCCGAGAGACGGGTGTCTGATATCGTTGGCATTTCCCCTTCACGCTGTCCTTCGACTATGATGGAGAGCACTATGAACTACTGCAGGGCGAGGAGGCCGGTCCACTGCTGCCTGACCTACAGAAGGAGGGACAGCCACAAGACCAGGAGGGTCAGCGTAAGCTAAGGGAACACTTCAACAAAGCCTTTGGTCAGCTGCGGGGTCACAAGAAAGAAGGAACTGCGAGAAAATCCAAGAAGCTGCAGTTCTCACAAGCAAAGGACCGCGGATGACACTGAGCGGTGCACCACTGATGGTGTGACACACAAGATAAGGGACGAGGGGGAGAAAAAAAGGAAAAAAAAATAAGAACAAATAAAAGTTATGGTTGGCAGTTGGTGTTCATGTTTAGGTAGGGTGGGGGGTCCCACGCTCTCCTAGAAGCCTGGACATGTCCGGGAGTCTCAGGGAGGACGTGTCACAGATGCAGGCCGGGTTAGGTAAGCCAACCATGGGGTAAGTTCAAGTTAAAGAAAGGGGGGAGAGGTGGGAATTCACGCAGTTTAGGTTCATGGGCTCAGACCAAAGTTCTCTCAGTGAGGATTGGGTGGCAGAACCGGAACCAGCCAGCGTAGGGTATGGATACATTTAAAGTGGCCACCCTGAATGTAAAAGTGCTAAACTCCCCAAATAAGAGATCCCTTACAGCCAATATGCTCCGTAAATCCAAGTTGGCGGTGTTGTTCCTACAGGAGACCCACTACCGTAAGGGAGAGGAAAGGGCCCTTAAGGGAGCTGAGGTAGCGCAAATGTACTGGGCCTCGCATGCAATCTCAAAGAAGGAGGGGGTGGGGATAGTGATGGAAAAACCCATGCGCTTGAAGGAGGTCCAAATTAAGAGGGGATTTGGGGCAGATTCATAGTGGCAAAGGGCTAGTTGGAGGGGAAAATGATCACACTAGCATCAGTCTACGCCCCCAATGTGAACCAGTTTATGTTTCTTAGAAAGGTCTGTTCCTTGCTGGAAGATTGGTGCGAAGGGACTACGATGGTGGGAGGGGATTTTAACATGATCCTAGACTCGGGGTTGGACTGGTGGTCTGTGCAAGATGACAGGAAGAGGGTGAAAGACAAGACTCATAGGGACTTTGCACAACTCCTCCAGGACTATTTCTGGGTGGACGCCTGGAGAACCACCACCCACAAAAGGAAGGCTACACCTTCTTCCCCCCCACACGAAACATACACTAGAATCAACCTCTTGTTGACACCTCAGGAGCAGGGGGACCTCGCCACTTCCCCAGGGGTTCAATCAGTGACATGGTCCGACCATGAGATTGTCACGGTGGAGTGGTCGATGGGAGGCGGTAGGGGTCACCCCGATGGCACTGTTATGATGGCCTAATGCAATATCCTATTTTCAGGGAGTTTATGGGGAAGGAAATTCTGTGCTTTTTTTCAAACAAACATCACTGGGCATACACAGATGAAATACATGTGAGAGGCAGCTAAGGCCACCTTTTGGGGCCTCTTGATAGCAGAGGGAGCGCAGAAGAAAAGAGAGGGAGCTTTGATGGAGCAATGGATACATGCAGGCCCGACTGACACAAATGGGGACTGACCGGAAGGGCTTCTGAAAGACATGAGGGATAAGCGGCACGAATTGCATTCGATTCTTATAGGGGAGGTGGTTTAGAGGCTATGGTATGCTAAGCAACAATACTATGAGAAAGGGGACTGAGCGGGAACTGAGGTGCGGGAAGCACTAGGTAGTCTTAAGCCGGGTAAAGCACCGGGAGAGGATGAGTATATCTCAGACTTTTACAAACAATTCCAGAAAATCCCCGCAGAACCATTGGCACAGGTCTTTAACTCTATTAAGGAGGACGGAAACATACCCCCTACGTTCCTAAAGGCATTGATAGCGGTCATCCCCAAACAGGACATGGATAGGGAGCAATGCTCCTCATACCGTCCCATCTCACTGCTGAACGCAGATGCCAAGATATTTGCTAGACTATGGGCTACCAGACTGGAAGTGTATCTCCCCAAGCTAGTCCGCCCGGACCAAACAGGGTTTGTGCGGAACAGGCCAGGAGCGGATAATCTATGAAAGACCTTACACATTATGACAGCGCCCGAGATGAGGCGCAGTAGGGCCCTGCTTCTGTCGCTTGATGCAGAAGAGGCCTTTGATCGGGTTAGCTGGTCTTTCATGACAGGTTTTAGGTTTTAGAGAAAGTGGGCATGGGACCCAAATGGCTGGGTTGGATTGTGGCACTATACTCGTCACCAAGGGCCAGAGTAGTGGTTAATGGGGGAATGTCGAAGGTCCTGCAGCTACAAAGGGGCACCAGACAGGGCTACCCCCCTGCCACCCTGTTATACACCCTGGTTATGGAACAATGGGCACTGGAGGCACGGGGGATGAGAATATTAAGGGGGTGCAAATTGGAAAGGTTAGCTACAAAATGAGCCTCTTTGCTGATGATGCCTTGCTCTATATCACCAACCCTAGCACATCGGTCCCATCTCTCATGCGGACTTTGGAAGAATATGGTGAGCTTTCTGGTTTTAAAATTAACTTGGACAAACCAGTAGAGTTCATGCTGGGGAGTGGAGACAACATGCAGAAGACTATGTCCGGAGCCTTCGACTCTGGATACAGCAGGAAGTGTTCAGATACCTAGGGGTAGATATTACAAGAGATGACAGGGATCTCTTTGAAAAGAACTACCTCCTCCTCTGGGACAGAATACGTCTAGACTTGCAAAGGTGGGGAAGGCTAAATCTCTCCTGGATGGCGCGCCTAAACTGCATTAAAATGATGATCCTCCCTAAACTCCTGTTCCTTTTTCAGATGCTACTGACAATTGTCCCAACCTCCTACTTTGAGACAGTGCAAAGGGCACTCATGGGTTTCCTGTGGGCGGGGCGCGGCCTAGGGTGGCCTACAATACTCTGCTCCTGCCGCAAGAAGAGGGCGAGATGAACTTACCAGACATCGAGGCATACTATAAGGCAGCACAGCTGTGAATAATGGTGGATCACCTGGACCCCAGAAAACAAAAAGAGTGGGTCCAAATGGACAACACAGGTCTGGCACCAGTAACACTGGGTGAATGGTTGTGAGTCCGACAGAGGGAGACATCCAAACTAGTGCTGCTGCATCTTATCCTGAAAGTATTCTGGTCAATATGGAAGGAGGGCAGTGCCACACGATGGCTCACATCATGGCTCTCACCATTAAGTTACATTTGGGCCCCTCACCTGAGAAACCAGATTGACGACCTGGGTCAGTTTCAACCCTGATACGAGGCAGGTTTAACCTGGGCTAGACAGATGTGGGTGGAAATAGACTTCCTGCTGCTGGAACGCTTGGAGGAATGCCTCCATGTAGGCAAACTTTCAGTATTTCGCTACCTCCAGCTTAAAGGAATGGTTCAGTCAGAAATATTATTGGCCAAAAAGATGGCCAATAATAAAACAAATACCTAAAGTATATATGCAAAGTTTCGAGCAAATGAAGCTCAAACTTTAAAATTGCAAGCACTAGGGGGCATCCATTGTGTGATTTCAGGCAGCCTCCTCAGCTCTGCCTTTGCAGCACTAAAAAAGCAGCAAAAGCCCCCTACTGGGAGCTTTTGCTTACTGCAGCCTAAGCAGAGCTGAGGAGGCGGCCTTCACTTTCATTTTATGTTTTCTGTGCTCTCTAAGCCTAGGGAAGCACATAAAACGTAAAATGAAGGCAAAAAGCCGAGGCGCACCAATTAAAAAATATCACAAATACAACAACATTGTTATTCTGACTGCGGCAGCTTTCGCTGGGAGTCTCCTGGGCTCCCCCAACCCTGAGGGAGTCCAGGAGACTCTCAGCGAAAGCTGCAGCATTCAGAATAACAACGTTTTTGGATTTGTAAATACTACGGCATTTACAAATACAAAAACGTTGTATTTCTACACACCGCGGCACGGAAACACAACCGCATTGTGTTTCTGCCTACAGCAGCTTTCACTTTGGGGCTCTCAGGCTCCCCGGGAGCCCAAAGTGAAAGCTGCTGTAGGCAGAAACACTGCAGCATTTCTAAACACCCGCGTTGTGTTTCTGCCTACAGCAGCTTTCACTTTGGAGCTCTCGGGATCCCCGAGAGCTCCAAAGTGAAAGCTGCTGTAGGCAGAAACCCCGCGGCATGGAACCACAACCACATTGTGTTTCTGCCAAAGTGATAGCCACGGCAGGCAGAAACACAACGCGGTTGTGTTTCAAAAATGCTGCGTTTTTTTTTAAAAAAAATAAGCACTAGCTGCAGTTTTTTTTCTAAGTTTTCCGGCTTGGAGGAGCGCGAGAAACTTAGAAAGAAAAACCGCAGCATTTTTGAAACACAACCACATTGTATTTATGTTTGCGGTAGCTTCAGCTTGGAGCTGAAGCTACCGCAAACATAAATGCAACATTTTGAAAGCTGCAGTTTTATTTCTAAGTTTTCCGGGCTCCTCCAGCCTGGAAAACTTAGAAAAAAAACTGCAGCTAGTGCTTATTTTTTTTAAAAAAATAGGACTTACCAAGATGCAGCTGCAGCTTTCCTGCCTGTAGTCTCCGGAGCAGGACATTTCGGCGTGGCCGGTTTGGCGCAGGAGCTGGTTCGGCACAGCAGCCTGCGCCAAACTGCCCACACAGAAATGTCCTGCTCTGAAATGGAGACCCGCGGCAGCCTGCGCCGAACTCGCCACACAGAAATGTCCTGCTTCAAAATGGAGACCTCAGGGAGAGCAACTATGAAGCAGGCACTTTGCACATGTTGTTCGCAGTAATTGTGTGACCCCTGTGGGCGGCTCGGCATGGAATTTCTGTTTCCCTGCATTTGGCTTTCGGGAGACAATTTTTGCCAGGTTCTGAATTCGTCACGAAGCACAACTGCAGCATTCACTTTCTGTTTGTCCGTGTCTCAAGTCTGTTGCTCGGGAGATCTGGACACAGGACGTCGCCAGGGTGGGCACTGATGCTGCCAATAACTCCCACGAGTGAAAGGCACAGATCTATTGAGCTTCCAGAGAGGCGATTGTGTAACTTGTGCTAACTGACGTGTTGGCACCCTTCGTGCTTGAAATGCTACAAGAGGCATGTCCCTATGCCCGCTGGATGGTGATGCCATTGCACAAGGCTGTGCTGCAACCTCACAAGTGTGCGGCGCGACAAAACATCCCAGCGCCAAAACATCCTGTCGCCGAACTGGCCGCGGCAAACTGGCCACGCTGCATCGGCCCGCGCCGAACCGGCAGCGCCGAAACGGGGTGTACCGATAGTCTCTGTTCCCCGTCCTCCGAGTCCGGCACCAATGAAGCAAAAGCCACCCAGTGGTAGCTTTTGTTTACTACAGCTGGCTGGCTTTTGCTTCATTAGTGCTGCAAACGCAAGCACAGGCGGCATCCATTTCACAAAATGGATGCCCCCTAGTGCTTGCAATTTTAAAGTTTGAGCTTCATTTGCTCGAAACTTTGCATAGGGACTTAAAAAATATATATATTTTAGGTATTTGGTTTATTATTGGCCATCTTTTTGGCCAATAATATTTGTGACCGAACCATTCCTTTAAAGAAGTCTTGATGGAACAGAGATGGGGAAACAACTTTAGGCGTGAACTCACAACATTTGAGAAGGCATTACTGCAGGGGACCGATACAAAAGGGCGTATTGCTAGGTTGTATGGGGAGATTAGGCACAATAATGTGGGTGGAGTCCTACCAGTGAAAGCCAAATGGGTGAAAGACCTGAATAGGGAAATCACAGATCAATTATGGTCCACAATATGCAGAGGAGCCAAGTTGTCTACAGTGTCGCCACAGTATAGGATGCAGGCTATCAAACGTATTCACCGCTGGCACTACGCCCCAAATGTCCTAACTAAGATGTACCCAGGAGCAGACTCAAAGTACCTACTAACACCTGTGGTGGGAATGTTCCACTGTACAGCAGCACGAATGGCTTGAGGGATTAGATGGGATACAGAGGAAGTTATCCCCCCTTCTGCTATTGTCTGGATAGAGGAGGAGGAGGGTGCGGGAGAGGGAGGGGGGCACTATGCACCCTGATGATTGCGGCCAGAAGCAGAATAGCACAGGCTTGGAAGAGAAACACTGCCCCCACGGAAAAGGAGTGGGTCCTGAAAATCTGGGACATATACGACATGGAGTCCTTGACACACTCGATGGATGAGACATAAACAAGTATTGAGGGTGCCTGGCTTTGGGTTTTTTGAGAAATATGGACACTGAATAACCTCGAGAGACATACCATAGTATATATGTTTTTGAAATTAGAAGTGACCCCATACTGAACTTGAACGGGAAGGCTTGAGGGTGAGGGCAGGGTTGGGATGAATAATCAGCATATTTCACTGAAAGCATGGTTGTAATTTTGTTATGTGTTTAAAGTGAACTAAGAGAAAATGATAATAAAACTCAATTAAAAAAATTATTTATAAGTGAGGCTAAAATTAAAGACGGGTCAACGCCCGCAAGAGAGGGACCCAGGGGTGAAGAATCCTCACCTAAAGCAAAAACAGGAAACAAACTTTAATTTTGTTGAAGGAACATTTGTTTTGTTGTTGAATACATCAGGCCCTCGAAGGGAAGAGACTTGGGCGTCAGTGGTCCTGGTAGCTTCAAGTGGAACTGTCGACTCGTGCTGGGAAAGCTTGAGTGTATGCTGTGCTCCAAGATCCCATCTTACCCCGTGCTCAAAACGTGGGGAAGGGATATCCAAGCTATCGCATCTTGACATATTATTTGTGGACACTTCTTTCTTTTCTTGAAAACCATCCCACACCCTTTGTGGGTTAGTTTTAAGGTTTGGCAATAGGTTTCTTAGTATAGGCCCTTTTTATTTAACACAGCGCCACTAGGACTGCCTTATTTTCATTTGATGGTTCATTTGATGGCCGTTGCTTGCTCCAATCTTAGATTTAGGTTTAGATTATGCATTTTTCCAAACTGCATACAGTTCAATAAACACCCTTGAACTGTGATCACTTGTGTCTGTCTTTACTGTTGCCACCATGAGTTCCTTACAGAACACAGTTGGGTCATTTTAGCACTTTTCTCCATAACCATGGTTCAAGTTTTTCCAATTCAAGATTGTCAAGTCTGGGGTAAATGTCTAGCCCATACATCAAAACAGGGATGGCTTTAGAGCAATAGAATTGTATGAGCGGCATGCTTGAGAAGCGACAGTATTTCTTTGTAATGTACAACATTTGAGCCGCTAATTGTCGCCCCTTTGCCCATAGAGCCTCTTCATAAACCTTTATTTCCTTTGGTCTTGTTAGTGAGAAGCCTAGATATTAAACATTTTTCACATCCGGAAGTTGTTCACCATTCATTACTCATCTTTCGCCTTTATAATTCATAATGCATGATTTCTTTGGGTTGATTGTTTGGCTATTTAATTTGGCATATTCTTCGAATCTCTTTAGAGTAGAATGTCATCAGTGTATGTAATGCAGAAACATATCTCATCTTCTAATTTGGGTGAGATAAAGGAGGCACTTCCCAAGAATTCCCACAAGTCAGGCAGATACAAATTGAAAAGGCATGCCGCCAACATGCATCCCTGTTTTAGCGGACAATAGGAATCTTTTGGGGCTGATACATCACCTCAGTTATTCAATCTTACTTTAATTTACGTATCTTTATGTAGGTGGATAAGAATGTCCAAGATGTGTTTTGGGATGCCCCAATCTGCTGTCAAACTATGCGTCTTGTTTGCTTGGAATGTCCCAACTTCCCCCCTCCTCCTCCTCCTCACCTGTGTTGTCAAGTCTTCGTCCACTGGGCTGAGGGATCTTTGGGCTCTGTAGTCCTTTTCTTTTTTTGTCTGTGGCTTGTGCCTCACACGGGAGGAAACCACAATGAAGGCTACTGAAAGAAGCACTCCACAGTGACCCCTTTCCCGGGAGGGACCAAAAAGGGGAAAAAGCCGAAAATGGCAGAAAAAACCCCTGTGGATTTAAGGTCACAGCAGGACTCCTCTTGGAAACTGGGCTTGTAGTAGTAGTAAGATTGCAATGGAATATGCAGATTCCGTGGAACAAGGAATCAATGAATCCAAAAGTAGAAGCAGAATAAACAGCAAGTTAGATAAATGGCAAGCCAACGGGGCCCAGCAAGAAGAAAAGAGGAGGAGTCAAGAGCGAGAGAGTAGGAAGAAAGGAGGAGAGAGAGAGCACCGAACGGGGGAAAATCCCGAACGGTTAATAAGGGCGGAGAAAGTAGAAGAGAGGGCTCAAGAATGAAGAGGGGAAGCAGAAAGCAGAAAAAGCTCTGAAAACTGAAACGGAGAGAAAGAAACGCGTAGCGTAACAGCGGCAGCGAAGAGGCCCAGCTGACCGTAGGGGTTGCAACGCGAGTTGCAGAAGGGAGGCGTGGCTAAAGAAGACCTACGTACATCCAAAGTGGAAAAGAACTAGACCGCTGGATGTATGTAGAGTACTGAACAGGATGGGAATCAGGAAATGTGAAAAAGAACTCGGGGCAACAGGCGCCAAGATCGAAGACGGCGCATGACAGTGTGCCCCCCTCTCAGTCTGAAGCCCCCCGGTTTGCCTGGATGAGCCCTGTGAGACTTCCTAAGAAGGATGGGGGTATGAATATGCGAAATGGGTTACCAGGAATCCTCTGCATGAGAGAATCCCTTCCAATGCACAAGGTATTCCAACCAACCTTTTCGGTATCTGGAATCTCTCAGTTGCGAGACCTCATATTCAGGCACTCTGGAAGGGTGAGACAGTACAGGGAGAGGTCGAAGAATGCGTGACTGATCAGCACTCCTCAAAAGTGAGGAACGAAAGACAGGGTGGATGCGCTTTAAGGCAGAAGGTAGTTTGAGGCAGAATGCCACTGGGTTAATTTTGGCAGTAAAAGGATAGGGCCCAATGAACCGTGGTGACAGCTTAGACGGATGGGACCACTGTGGTAGATATTTAGTGGAAAGCCTTACTTTGGAGCCCACTTTACAGTCAGGAACATCCTGGCGATGCTTGTCAGCCTGCTGTTTATATGCCTTGAGGCTCTCTGCCAGATTGAGTTTAGCCATTTATTGGCCCTCTTTATAATGGGATAACACCTTTTCCACGGCAGGAAGAGATGATTGAATGGGACCCTTTACGACCCTTAAAAATCTAACCGATAACTGATATCAAATCCCAAATATGGGCAACCCCAGTGTCATGATCCGTCGATCACGCCCTTTCTGGTCTTCCTGGTCCCTGGCACATCGGGGGTTACTCGCTGTAGTACACCCAACATGGCCGTATACACGGAACGCGGTCTATCGACCTTTACGTCCTATGCAGCACGTTCTATAAATTAGCCACTCCCCTGCGGTTCCGCGCGTCTCAACGCTACCGATAGCTGTGGCCTGATGTGCTCCGTAGTTCGTTCTCCTGAACTGTGTTGCTTCCTGGTTCCCGGACCTTCCTCCTTCTCCTTTCCTTGTACCTTCCTTGATCCTGTTTCTTCCGCGTTCCGCGCAGACCGCCTCCGTGTGCTGCCTCCATTCCAAGCTTCCTGGAGTTTCCTAAGATCCCGGACGAAGAAGCTGAACGAATCCTGGAATCCGAAGACGGCCGAGCGGGCTTGTACAAGACCCGAACTGCTCGGAAGAAAACCCCGACAAAGGACTCAGCAAAACAGAGAAAACAGGTGAGAAAAGGGGAAACCTGTGACACCCCAGGTAAACACTCACCTGGGCAGACAGCAATATCCAGTGGAGGAAGCAGATGCAGAAATAAAAGATCTCCCGGACAGTCCTGCCCCTCCCTCTCCTGGGAATGGAACAACCAGCGAGAGAAAGGGCATGACCCCCAGGGAAACCCTCCAGGGGGAAAAAACCCTGTGTAGAAGCAGGCAACAGGACTTCGGAACCAGGTCTTGAGAATGGTCGCTGCCCGCTGGTTTATGGAAGGCTTGATGGCTGGGATGGATTCTCTAAGGATGAGAGACAGAAAATGTAAGTATCTCCTAAAGAGTAAGCAAGAATGAATGAAATGTAGGAAGGTGGGAAAGCTAACCCTCACTTACGGGTCAGTAACGACCATGGCTATATTGCATGAGCAGACTCTAATCCCCATAAGCAAGAGTGTCCGTAGCCAGAAGTTCTAGGAAGAAAATAGCCCTATAAGTAGAGAGAGAGGGATTAACTTCTAAAGAAAGCGCACAGAGGCAAAATAGAAGGACTGCTACCTGATGGTAGGGAAATGAAGACTCACATTCAAGAGGAGGACGGGCGAGTTATAATATGCTATACTGGGGATTGACGGATTGGAATCGCTTAGCAGAATGCGGGCGGAAGACGTAAGCCGCCTTGGAATTTCGGCAGAGGGAGTGAAACGCTGGGAAATCCTAAATGTTGAAAAACACAGACAAGAAAGTTCAGAAATAAGAAAAGCCAGGACATTAGAGGACACAAGGCTAAATCCTAGGAGCGAATTTACGGAGCGCCGGTATAGACAGTAGCGACGCATTTGATTGCTGTTCTTTGGTCTGTATATGGAATCACGTGACCAGTAGGTAGCGTCCCTTGAGGACGTAAAACGACTCTACCGCTGTCTCCTGCACCGTCAAGTTGGCCGTCGGCCATATCGGATGTACTCCTCCGTATTGCTCCACATAGCCGTCTGCGCTGCCAAAGTGACCAGCGCCTGAAAGCTGTTATGTTATGTTATTTCAACTTATAAAGCGCACGGTCGCCCAAAGGCATCATGGCGCTAGAGAGGAAGACTGCTCGGTAGAGGAGAAACTAATGGAAGAGTCAGGGACTAAAATAGATTAGTTTTCAAAGCTCTTCTAAAGCACAGGTCGTTAGAAGTGGCTTTAAGTAGCGGAGGGAGATTGTTCCAAAGTTTGGCCGGGGCAATAGAGAAGGCTCTGCCGCCATGCCTTTCCCGGTTCAATCTAGGAATGATAAGTAGATTAGAGGTGGCAGAGCAGAGATCCCGATCCGGGGAGTATCGGGAAAATTTAGACTGCAGAAATTCAGCTCCATAACCGTGGATTGCCCGATGGACGATACACAGTGACCTAAAATGAATTCGCTGAGTCACCGGAAGCCAGTGAAGTTGGCGAATCACTGGTGAAATGTGGGCACCATAGGGCGAGCCAGTGGCTAACCTAGCTGCAAGGTTCTGCATACGCTGGAATCGGTGTAAAAGACCGATTGGTTGTGACAGATACAGCGAGTTGCAATAGTCCAACCGAGAGAGGACTAGCGCAGCCACCACAGGGGGGTGGAAGGCTTTAGGGATCATAGGCATGACCCTCTTAAAGACCCAGATCTGATGGTGGGTGGACTGGCAGACGGCCGTAACCTGGTTAGCCATAGACAGGGAGGCAGAGAGAATAACCCCTAGGTTCTTCACTTTGCTAACTGGACCAGGTAAAGGGCCAAGGGAGGAGGGCCAAAAGGCAGGGGTCCACAATAAAGGGTTGGGGGGACATCCTACCAACAGTACCTCCGTCTTATCACCATTTAGCTTTAGCCAATTCTGGTCCATCCAGATCCCGACTGCCTTTAGGCAGTCATGGAGGCAGGCTGAGACCTCAGTTTGATCCTGATCCAAATGGATCAGGATTTGTGTGTCATCCGCATATGAGTAACAATTAAGCCCATAAGCGCGGATGAGACAGACCAAGGCCCAGATGTATATGTTAAACAAAATCGGCGAAAGAGAGGATCCCTGAGGAACACCGCAGGTAAGAGGACAAGAGGAAGAAAGAAAGGGTGGCATGGCGATGGTCTGTGTGCGATCTGAAAGAAAAGAGGTAAACCAGGCAAGAACAGAGCCAGATATCCCGATCTGTGATAGGCGAGAGAGGAGGATGGGATGGTCAACCGTGTCGAATGTGGCAGATAGATCTAACAAGATCCGAGCCCCAACTCCGCCCGCATCGACTAGTCTGGACATGTTGTCCTGTCCAGAGACAAGCACACTTTCCGTACCTCTCCCTGGCCTAAAACCAGCTTGGGCATGATTAAAGATTTTTGAGGATTCCAGGAAAGAAGACAGAAGAGGTGTAACCAAAGATTCCAAAAGTTTAGACAGTAAGGGGAGCAAAGAAATGGGACGAAAATTAGCAGGAATAGCGGGTTCCAGGGAAGGCTTCTTAATGAGGGGAATGACCCTTGCAGATTTCAACTCCGGGGGAACCAGTCCGGACTGGCAGGAATTATTTATAGCCATCGTGATATCAGTCAAGATGTCAGGGGCAATCGTCTTCATAATAGCGGCAGGAATGGCATCCTCAGGGGAGGAAGATTTTGGGCCTCATTACACGGTAGGCGGTGGACGAAGGTGCTATTAGCACCTTGGTCCATGCCAGTAAAATACTGGCACCGCCTTGGAGGAAAGGGGAATTACCACCCTATTCCAAGGTTGGTGGGGCTGTAATTCCCCCTTCCCCCATTGCCCTTCCCCATTCCCATTTTTTGCCCCATAGGGCTCTATGGGAATGGGGAAGGCGCTAATTAGGCGCTAATTACGGTGCCGCAAATTGCGGTACCGTAATGAGCACCCTGGTCCCTTTCCGGGTTGGTTTTTAACGCCTGCTAAACAGCAGGCATTAAAGTACCAACCCGCAAAGGGACCTCATAGTAAGGCGGTAAAGGTTTACCGGTACCGGTGCCCTTACCGGTACCGGTAAACCCTTACCGCACTACGTGTAATGAGGCCCTTTATCTTTATAAATGGCTGCCAAAACTTCTACTTCGGTGAATAGTGGAAAAGTGGACCAGCTAGCAAGGGGGTCAGTAGAACAGGCGGGCACAAAGCTAGGGGTATCGCGAAACAGTATCACAGGAGATTTAGCGATGTTAGCTCAAATGGCATCAATTTTTGTGATAAAGAAGGAGGCAAGGTCATTGCACAGTTCTTGTGAGGGCTTAACCATAGAGGTAAGAGTCTCCGAAGAGGATAGCGAGTGCACGATGGAGAAAAGAGTTTTAGGCTTGCACAGGGCATTTTCAATTTTCTGAGCAAAGAAGGTGGATTTTGCCAGTTTGACGCTGGCCAGATAGGTGGACAGATTAAGTTTGTATAGATCTCTAAGCGCGGGGTTGTAACTAATTCGCCATTTACGCTCAGCTTGTGTGAGCTGTAGGCAAGCAGTGGAAATGCGCTGTCCTGGGCTACTCCATTGGTTACCAGTGGTAACCCCATTCTTCAGGATTTTGCCAGATTCCAGAATCAACCTAAGCAGACTTTTGAACGGCCAGAGTTATCCTTTACCGCCTGTGAGGATTTATTAGACGCCAAACAAGGCTCCCTTGATGTTCTGTCGTATATCTCCACCTTCAAGACGTTGGCAGCTGGAGCCGGTTGGCCAGAAACAGCACAATACACCATCTTTAGGAGAGGTTTGAAGGAGGAGATCAAAGATGAATTAGCTAGATTCCCTCGTTCATCCACTTTTACCAATCTGCTCGCTGCTGCTCTTCACATCGAGTATCGACTCCAAGAGAGAAGATCCGAGCGGCGTAAACAAAGAGGCTATCCCTCGGAATCTTTTACACACTCCTCTCCTAGTCGCTCTGCCACTACTCCTCCTGATGAACCGATGCAGATCGGCACCACTAGAGCGCCCCTGTCTGCCACAGAAAGACGCCGAAGACGCGAGAAGGGACTTTGTGCATACTGCGGTTCAGATCAATATCTTCTCAAGGACTGCACCGAATTGCCAGGCAAGAGCTCGAGAAACGGACACCCTCGGCACCAGTAGGGACATGTGACCGAGGGTCTCCAAACTTTCCTCATCGTCCCTATGTCTCTCTCTCTGTCTCTTCCCCCGAATCTACGGAATACTCCAGACTTATGGTGATCCCAGTGCGTCTAAACCTCGAGGACAGACAGGTCAAGACCATGGCTCTACTTGATTGCGGAGCAGCAGGAGATTTCGTGGACACCCTGAGGGCAGACAAGGTGGGTCTTCGCAGAGTTGCCAGAAAAGAAGGTCAGAAAGTAGAAGGAGTGGATGGTTCGCCATTGTCATCTGGTCCCATCACCCAAACTACAGAGGAGCTCTCTTTGACGATCCATCATCACACGGAGGTCTTGCAGTTCGACATCATCAGGGCTGCCCACTTCCCCATCATACTAGGCATCATATGGCTTCGGAGACACAATCCACGGATAAATTGGACTGAAAATCAGCTGAGCTTCACTTCCCCATATTGTATCACCAACTGTTTTCCATTGGAGGACCGGGGAGATTTGCAACCCGTGAAGGTCCTCTCTGAGAATCATATTGGAGTTCATGCCTTACCCAGCTATTGTTCCGGGTTCTCGGAGGTGTTTCAAGAAAGTCCTTACGCTAAACTGCCGCCTCATCGGCCCGAGGACTGTTCCACCGACCTGGAACCAGATGCCCTAGTTCCTTTCGGGAGGATGTTCTCTCTCATTCAGACGTAGAAGCAGGTCCTGCAAAAATACTTAGATGTAAATCTGGAGAACGGACTCAGTCAACCATCGAAATCACTCGCCGGAGCTCCCCTATTTTTCATCAAGAAGAGAGACACCACGGAGCTCCGACCCTGTATAGATTACCGGGGCCTCAATAAGGTTAGTATCCGAGATCGGTATCCCATGCCTCTCATCTCCGACATTATCGAGGCTGTACAGGGTGCCAGAGTGTTCACCAAACTCGATCTCTGGAATGCATACCACCTGCTTCGAATTGACAGAGGAGACGATTGGAAAACAGCTTTTCGCACCCCTTTCGGCTTATATGAATGCTGAGTAATGCCGTTTGGCCTGGTAAATGCGCCAGCGGTGTTCCAGAGATTCATGGACAGAATGTTTTCGGACATGCTTTCAATATCAGTCATCATTAATCTTGATGATATTTTGATTTTTTCACCCAACATGAAGGTACACATCGAGCAGGTCAGGCAGGTCTTAAATCGCCTTCAGAAGAACAATCTATTGGTTAAGGCGGAGAAGTGCAGATTCGCTGTTCCCAAGGTACACTACCTGGGTTATGTCCTGTCAGAAGAAGGGATCGCCATGGACAAAGACAAAGTCCACGCCATTCTGAATTGGCGAGCCCCTACCTCTGTCCGGGAGGTCCAGTGGTTTCTAGGTCTCTCAAATTACTACAGGAGGTTTATTCAAAATTTCTCGGAGGTAGTGTATCCTATAACTCGGCTACTCAAGAAAGAAGCTCTCCCGTTCTTCTGGACTGTGGAGGCGGAAGAGAGTTTTTGTCGTCTTAAGAGTCTTTTCTGCTCAGAGCCAATTTTACAGCATCCAGAGCAGACCCTGCCATTTATTCTGGAAACGGACGCTTCAGCCATCGCCATTGGGGCCGTACTGCTGCAGACTATTCAGGGGGTGGAACACCCAGTGGCCTACTTATCTAAAACACTTTCTTCCAGTAAACTGAACTATTCTGTCCTAGAAAAAGAATCGCTTGCCATGAAGCTGGCATGCGAGGAATGGCAACACCTCCTCATGGGGGCCCGGCACAAATTCTTAATCCGCACGGATCACAAGAACCTCAAGGTCTTACAAGACATGGAATGTTCCAACTCCAGACAAGCAAGATGGGCCTACCTCTTCTCGCAGTACGATTTCCAGATCACATACATTCCTGGATCGCTAAATCGGCTAGCTGATGCATTGTCTCGCAAGGACTCCCATAAAGAAAGAGCATTGGTCAAGGCTGAGCCCATGTTCCACCGGAACCAAATCCTGGCGGTAGTGGGTTCCTTTCTTCAAGACGTGAAGACCGCTACAGCGAAAGATCTACTACGGATCTCTTCCCATCCCATTTCTCACTTCCGAGTAAAAGACGGCTGGGTCTTCTATCAGAAGAAGTTGTTCATCCCAGAAGGACCACTCCGTAAAAAGATCCTAAATTGGGGACATGACTCGCGCATGGCGGGTCATAGATGCGGAGACAAGACCCTAGAACTCCTCTCAAGGTCCTTCCTTTGGCCAGGAATGAGAAAAGAGGTGTATCAGTATGTGAAGGCTTGTCCGATCTGCGCCAGAGCCAAATATGCGTCAGGGAAGCCCCTAGGTCTGATGACTCAAGTGGAAATACTGACTCGTCTGTGGGGACTCATAGCCACGGATTTCATTGTGGATCTTCCATTTTCTGAATCATGCACCTGTATCATGGTGACAGTGGACGCTTTTTCGAAGCTAGCACTTTTCTCCCCCCTTGCGGGGCTCCCCACAGCAACCAAGATGGCTGAGATCTTTGCACGAGATATTCTCAAACTACATGGCCTACCTGACAAGATAATCTCTGATCGGGGTAGTCAATATATCTCCAAATTCTGGACAGCATTGTGCTCCAGATTGGGAATAGAGAGAGCTCTTTCTTCAGGATTCCACCCACAAACCAATGGGCAGACACAAAGACTTAATGCCACTCTAGAACAATATTTAAGATGTTTCATCACTCAACATCAAGACAATTGGGTCTCTCTACTTCCCACAGCAGAGTTCTCCTATAATAACTCAAAGCATAAGGGCGGACCACGGCTGGGATACCCGGCAAGAAGAGGAGTGAGCGACTATGTATCCGGCCCATACCGGAATATCTGGGTCGCGGCGTATGCGGAGAGGGACCCTGCAGATGGCAGCGTTCGGAAAGTGAAGCTCATTATAAACGTGAGCAGGATCATGCGGCGAAGCTAGGAGCCCCCCAAGGCATGGATGCCAAGCGCCCAGAAATTGGGTAGAATACAGTGGCCACATGCGCCGTGATGCGCTGCGGCATATAAGAGGACTGAGCGGCCGTGCACATTGAAAGGAAACTGGAGGGCGGGTGCGAAAAGGATATGCGGCTGTAGCAGGACTGAGCGAAACGGACGTGGGAAATGAAACTTTGTAACACTAGGTAATGATGGCCCGGGAACATGACGGAGGCAGTTTCTGAACAAATTGGTCACCGAGCGGGCGTGTAGAGCCTGTTGTGAGGACAGCTGCGACAGGGGAAAGGGTGAGTGCACACGAGGACGGACGTTGGCTGGCACACCCAGATGTGCAGCGGAGTGGGCGGCTGAGCATCGCCTCCTGTGCCGAAGGCACCCTGGGACGTAAGCGACCCAGCGGAAAGCGGGGAAAGGGGTACAAAACCCCGCGAGAGTGCGCGTGTGATTGCGCTGAGGAGCCCGAGGCCCCCGAAGATTGGATGCTAAGCGCCCGAAAAAGGGGCTGATCGCAGCGGACATATGTGTAGCAAGTAGCTGATACACCCAGGGAAGAATATACGAATGAGCGGCCACGGAAGGTGAAGGAGAGCTGGGAGACATGGAAAACACTGCAGGACTACATCACTAAGTGACTGCAAGGCAGCTAAAATAAACTATTGCCCAGCAAAACTGTACGATTATTGGCAAACACAACACACGTGGCCTCCCTACATATAAGGAGGAGCTGCCAATACACAAGAAATACAAGGACCCCGCTACATTGTATCAGTGGCAGGAGGGCGGCACGCTGGCCTGGCCTTTTGCAGTGCACAAATTGACTGGGACACGGAATGGGCGGACCCGAAATGAAAGGGCACCCAGCTTGAGCAGTGGGTGGGTGTGAGTGGATTTGGTGGTTACGGCAGACTGATCCGGATGTGCATAGGGAGAGGCCGGTTGAGCTGGTGTGGCGCTGATGCCTCTAAGCCTGGAAAGGCCTAAGATATTGAAACTGAGTGTGTGCCCCCCCCACTGGTGGAACATAAGAGGTGGGTTCAACCACATTATACGGCTGCAGCGTCATGTCTAACAAGCCTTCAAGATTGAAAGTGAAGCAACCCATGCTGGACGAATTTGCCAGGACACCGCCAGGCCTGGAAAGCGCCAAGAGCAAAGACAAGCCCCCCGCAGGTGGCATGGCTGCCTCGGGCATGAATCAGGAGGTCCTGGCTGTGATAGCAGACTTGAAAGCGGCCTGGGAGGCCAAGCTCGAAATAGTGGTGTCTGAACTGAAAACTGCGTTGGACCTTAAGGTCAGTGAAGTGCAGGAAGAAGTGAATCTACTCAGTCAGGACGTAAGGTCTCTAGCGGAGCGCACAGAGAACCTTGAGAAGGAAGCGAGCTCGAATACAGAGGATTGTGCCTCACACAAGTCGGAACTGCATAGCCTGGTACAGAGAGTGGGCAACCTGGAGATTAGGGCGGAGGAAGCGGAAGGACGCGCCCGAAGGAACAACATCCGTATTGTGGGCTTGCCTGAGGGGACGGAGGGTCATAACCCCACGGAGTTTGTGGAAAACATGTTGCTGCAGGAGATACCTGGAGGAGCCCTGTCCCAGGGATTCACTGTGGAACGAGCGCATAGGGCTCTAACGAGGAGGCCGCCGCCAGGCAACCCACCTAGGCCAGTTATTGCCAAGATCCTTAACTACCGGGATCGGGAGAGGATACTGGAACACTTCCGCAAAGGTGGAACAATTAAGCGAGGGGAGGCAAACATAACGGCCTACCCAGACTATACCCTGATGGTGCAGCGGAGCCGAATGAACTGTGGGGCTGTTAAAAGGAGACTGAGGGAAGGAAGCAGGCCATAAGTACATGCTACTTTACCCGGCGAAACTGAAAGTTTTTCACAGAAACAAGACTTTGTTTTTTGACACTCCGGAGGGAAGGAAGCAGGCCATAAGTACATGCTACTTTACCCGGCGAAACTGAAAGTTTTTCACAGAAACAAGACTTTGTTTTTTGACACTCCAGAGGATGCCATGGGATGGCTTGACATGCAGGGTTCCCCCCAGGAGCCTGATATCCAGACGGGAGAAGGAGACGGACGAGATAAGTAATGAGTAACGAGAACACTGGGAGAGGGAGCGGTTTAAGGCTATGGGACTTGACTATAGTCACTGATATGACCTATTAGCGGATGAGACAAGACAAAGATAGATAATGTTTTGTGCGCACTGAGACTGGTGCTTTATTAAGGAGCCTTGTAGAGCTAGTCTTAACACCCCCATTTAGTATTAATAGTTAAGTGGCCATTAGGACGACTTCACCCTACTGAGCTCTGAGTATATTAGTCGGGGCTAGATGTGGGGGTGCCTGAGATCCAGGGATGGAGCTGGGCAACAGTTGGGAAGGGTGTTGTTGGGGAAGGGATGGGAGGGGGGAGGGAAGGGAGGCGGGGAGTGTGATATGTATATAGTTTTGAGGAGTTTGAGTTCTAGTTCGAACATGAGCCTATATAGCAGAATAGTATGGTTGAATCTGTGTCGCGTAGGAGGGTGGGATTTGCTGGAGGTAGGAAAGGAGGACGGGAATGAGCTATGGGGGATCTTAAAATAATTACGTGGAATGTCAGGGGACTTAACAGCTACTTGAAAAGGAACAAGGTCATGCACTGTTGCAGGAAATGCACCTGACACGGGAGAAGATGGAGCTGATTGTTAAGAAATGGAAAGGGGTGGTGGTGGGGTCGACATGCTCTGCGTATGCTAGGGGAGTACTAATCTGGGTGGCGCCGCATGTTTCGTTCCAACCATTGCAGGAGATGGCGGAGACGGATGGGAGGATGGTCATGCTGAGAGTACTGGTGGAGAATAAAGAGATAGCATTGTAAATACATATGCCCCCAATCGGGATACAGCGGCATATTTCAGGACTCTGAGTGCCAACCTCGGCATATGTATGGGTAGCGCAGTGATTTGGGGTGGTGATTTTAACTGTGTACTGAATCCTAACGTGGACAGATCGGATGGCAGGGTTGAGAGGCCTTCCCCAGCGGCGAAAGCATTGCGGACACTGCTAGATGACTTTCATCTGGCGGACGTGTGGAGAACTAGATACCCCCAAGAAAGGCAGTACTCTCATTATTCCGCCCCTCATCAGCTACATACAAGGCTGGACTATGTCTTTGCCACATCGGATGTGATGGTAGAGGTTACCCAGGTAGTATATAAGGCGAGGGTCCTCTCTGATCACTTGCCATTGGTTCTGGGGTGGCAGTACCGCCCCCCGAGGGCACGGATCCCAACATCGTGCTTCGTGCTGAAGCGCTCAAGAATCCAGTCTTCAGAGAGGATGTAAGGGAGGAGATCGCAAATTATTTTGAGGAGAATACGGGCAGCGTTGACTCGGCAGGTACATTATGGGAAGCCTTTAAGGTAGTGATGCGAGGGGTTGCGATAGCAAAATCGAAGGGCCTGCAGGGCGGGGTGCTAACTGACCTACGACGGACAGAAGAGGAACTGGAGGGAATATTGAAGGGTGGATGCGAAGATATAGAGAAGGTACTGGGGCTGCAACAGAAATGTGCGGAACACTGGGAGAGGCTCAGCAACCTTAATTATAAGAAGTACATCGAGAGACAGCATGCGGGAGGGGATAAGACAGGACGGTTGTTAGCGTGGCTATACAAGAGCGAGGCTCCCAGACCCCCGATCAGAACAATAATGAGGGAAGATGGTAGCGCAGTGGACACCCAAGAGGGTGTCAATGAGGAGTTTGCAAAATATTATAAAGCGCTGTATGCTGACGAGATGGGGGGTAGCCGAGAGGAAATATTGGAAACATTAGGAGATATAGGATTACCCATGATAAGTGAGGAGGAAAGGGAGGAGCTAGATGCACCGATCACCCTGGAGGAGTTAGAAGAAGTGGTGAGGCAACTACCTACCTGCAAGACCCCATGGGCGGATGGGTTCCCGAGTGAATTCTATAAGACATACAAGGCAGAGATGCTCCCCCCGATGTTGAATATGCTCAACGAAGCGTTTGAGGTGGGACGGTTGCCGGAATCACTCAGAGAGGCGGTCATAATACCGCTTCCCAAGCCTAATAAACCTGCACACAACTGCGGCTCCTACAGACCTCTCTCAATGTTAAACCAGGACAGCAAGATATTGACGGCTGTCCTGGCAAACAGATTACAGAGAGTGATTAATAAGCTGATACACCCAGATGAGACGGGCTATGTTCCGATTAGGAATATAACCCATAATCATAGGCGACTCCGACGGGTGATTGAATGGGGTAGTACGGCTGAGGGCGACATGGCGATCGTGTCCCTGGATGCGGTCAAGGCTTTCGACTCGGTCAAATGGCCATGGTTGTTGGCGGCCTTGGAGAAGTATGGCATGGGGCCCGGTTATATGAGGTGGGTGACGATGCTATATAGTGAGCCACTGACCAGAGTTAGAACGGGTGCAGTAATATCTGAGAGGTGGCAACTGGGCAGAGGCACTAGGCAGGGGAGCCCTTGGTCCCCGATGCTCTATATATTAGCCCTGGAGCCCCTAGCGATATACCTTAGACAACAATACGACACGATAGGTATTGAAGTGGGAGGAGAACGACATCTGATCTCCTTATACGCAGATGACTTGTTGCTATACTTAAGATACCCAGAAGAAAATCTCCAGTACATACTGGAGGTGATGGCGAGGTACGCAGAACTGTCTGGTATAGCGGTGAAACCCCAAGAATCCAGCATGTTTCCGCTAGGCGACTATAAGGGAACCCCTGAGACGCGGTTACCGGTGTTACAAATACCGTGGGAGGTCAGTTCTTTCCGGTATCTTGGGATAGATGTGTACCATACGGTGGAGGAGGAGCACAAGCATAACACCGAGGTGGCACTCCGGAAAATTGAGAAGTGTATGCAGTTTTGGGTCAAGTTGCCCTTAGCAATGATGCGACGGGGTGCAATGCTAAAAATGGTGGTCCTGCCTAGGCTTTTGCATTGTTTTAGCAATGTCCCATACATGATACCCAAGGGGTTCTTTGCTAAGCTTAACAGTATGTGCAGGGATTTCTTGTGGCATGGTACCCGGAATAGAGTGGCGCTGTGGAAGCTGCAGAACTTTTACGAAAAAGGGAGGATAAAACTGCCCAATTTTGAGGTGTATTATGTAGCGAGTCAGCTGCAATATGTGGCTCAGTGGCTTTCGGACGAGACGACCCCTGAATTTAGGTTATTTGGACATGACTGTACCCCATTTCACTTGAGGGAGATGATCTGGTTGCCCAAGTCCGAAATGAAAGAGCGCCCCAGGATGATGATGCTTGGTTGGCAGATGTGGCGTAGGGCGTGCCAGATGATGGAGAACCCACTTCCTTGCTCCCCGCAGGTACCGCTGGTCGCGTTGGCAGGGGGAGATATCCAGTTGAGAGCTATACTCAGGACCCATTGGGAATCTGTGGGGCTAGTAACGTTAGGGGACGTCTGGCGGATGGGGGCCATTTTGGATTTTGAGGTCCTTGGGGTGGAGACAGGATTGCATGCGGGCCAGTACATCACATACCACAGAATTGTACAGAGAATCCGGGAGACGTGGCCTGAAACTGTGTTAGGAGAAGAACCAGATGCCATCATAGAAATAATATATGATATATCGGATGGAGGGCATGAGATTTCCAGGCTGTATGAGATGGTGATGACCAAGGTTAGGAAAGACCTGACGCAGCTGAGGCTAGATTGGGAGGCGGAGGTGGGAACCCCGATGGAGGATGGGATGTGGGAACGGGCACTTGGACACCATAAGAAGGTGTCAAGGAATGCTAGACTAAAACAAATACAACTATATGTAACGCACAGAGCATATATGACGCCCATGAAAATATCCAAGTTTGAAAACGCTGGACGACAAGCATGTTGCAAATGCGACGAGGAGAACGCTGATATGACACATATGTTTTGGTCATGCCCAGTAAGTGAGGGTTTCTGGGGAGAAGTGGCTCAAAAGCTAGCTGAGAAAGGGGTCACGTTGATTATAGACACAGCTTGGGCCTGTTTGCTGGGAGGGTTCCCCAGATCATCAAAACTTAAGCATGTTAATAAACTGAAAGACCTAGCATATGTGCTTGCTAAACGGAGGATCGCCATGGGATGGAAGACTTGTCACAGGCCATGGGTGGAGGTATGGTGGAAGGAGTTACAGAAATGGGCAGAGGCAGAAACAATGGTATGGCAAGAGTCGAACACTGTAGGGGGGGAGAAGAGATAGGGACCCTGATGGCATGGAAATCACTACTAGCTGAATTGTTTGGAGCAATACAAGATCTGACCGAATCTACAGGAAGCGCAACCCCGCCGCATGCGGCGGACACGGAGAACGATGAACAGAAAGGCTCATGAAGGGGAGTGGTAAGGGGGGAAGCAGTGACCAAGATTAAAGAATTAATGTGATTATGTTGATGCAAAATGCGCTGCTTGTTTGGCTGTATTTTGGTTTTGTTTTGTTTGATTAAAATTAATAAAATTAATTTAAAAAAAAAAAACCTAGTTCCCTCCTTCTCTTCCTTTTTTCTGGAGTAAGGGATCGACGAGTTGCACAGATCTGCATGGGTTCATCGAATCGTTTGACAGTAGACGGTGGAGGAGAGGGGTTCCTTGTGAAAGAAGGACGTGTCTTATGTCCCTCATGACGCCTTTCTTGCATTCTGAATTCCATTTGCAGTGCGGCAGTCAGCAATTCCGGCAGGGAGGCAGGTCGTGGAAAGTGTGCCAATTCATCCTTTAGTTCTTCTCTGAGGCCGCGCCGAAACAAAATGAACTGGGATTGTTCAGACCAGCCTGTTTCCATAGCCAATCTTTTAAATGAGGAGATATATGACAGTACATCAGCTTGACCTGGCGGACATCTAACAGGTCTTCCCCTGCTGCCATAGCAATTTCGGGTCTCTCAAAAGTGCGTTTTAGGAGATCCACAAAAGCCCCACAATTCTGGAGTACGGGATCAGTACCGGTCGCTAAAGGGGTGGCCCAGGCCAGGGCATTACCCGACATGTTAGAGATAAGGAAACCTACTTTGGCATGATCTGAGGCATAGGTGCGGGCTCTAAACGTAAAGTACACCCTGCAGGCACCCAGGAATTCGTTTAATTTCTTGGGAGACCCGTCAAACTTGCCCGAGGACAGTGTCATTGGGGGTAGGACTGTGGTTGGTGGTTCACGAGCTGCCACCATCTGATTCAATAAGTTGTTCTCAGCCTTCATGTTTTGCATTTCTAAGGAGAGATTTTGAAATGCGGCTATTAATTCCTGCACTTGTTCAGCAGTAGCCATTTTGGGACTGCGCGTTGCAAACTGTCAAACTCTGTGTCTTGTTTGCTTGGAATGTCCCAACTTCCCTGCTCCTCCTCCTCACCTGTGTTTTCAAAGTCTTCGTCCACTGGGCTGAGGGATCTTCGGGCTCTGTAGTCCTTTTCTTTTTTTGTCTGCGGCTTGTGTCTCACACGGGAGGAAGCCACAATGAAGGCTATTGAAAGAAGCACTCCACAGTGACCCCTTTCCCGGGAGGGACCAAAAAGGGGAAAAAGCTGAAAATGGCAGAAAAAAATCCTGTGGATTTAAGGTCATGGCAGGACTCCTCTTGGAAACTGGGCTCATAGTAGTAGTAAGATTGCAAAGGAATATGCAAGGTATAACAATCAGATTCCATGGAACAAGGAATCAATGAATCCAAAAGTAGAAGCAGAATAAACAGCAAGTTAGATAAATGGCAAGCCAGTGGGGCCCAGCAAGAAGAAAAGAGGAGGAGTCAAGAGCGAGAGAGTAGGAAGAAAGGAGGAGAGAGAGAGCACCGAACGGGGGAAAATCCCGAATGGTTAAGGGTGGAGAAAGTAGAAGAGAGGGAACAAGAATGAAGAGGGGAAGCAGAAAGCAGAAAAAGCTCCGTAAAACTGAAACGGAGTGAAAGAAATGCGTAGCGCAACAGCGGCAGCGAAGAGGCACAGCTCACCGTAGGGGTTGCAACGCGAGTTGCAGAAGGGGGGCCTGGCTAAAGAAGACCTACGTACATCCGAAGCAGAAAAGAACTAGACCGCTGGATGTATGTAGAGTACTGAACGGGATGAGAATCAGGAACTGTGAAAAAGAACTCGGGGCAACAGGCGCCAAGATCGAAGACGGCTCATGACATCTGCACGCTTTCTCCAGAGTCTTGTTCTATTGATGGAGTTGAATGCAAGACTCAGATCTATGCTGGCTACATAGATCAGGTCTTCTCTGGCCTTGCAGGCCTGGTTAATAGAGATTGAAGCAGCAGGCCACTTGTGTCAGTCCCCGTTTCACGCCTAAAGCTCGTCTGAAATTTTGACAAAATACGTTTGTCTCTTGACCATTCTTCTATATCTTTAAGTAGGCAGCGTGAGAACCTTATTCTTTCTTTCTATAAGGGCTATAGGGCGATAATTTGTTGGATCTTTTTGATCTCCTTTTGATCAGCACAATGGGCCTCATTACAACCTTGCTGGTCCGGATTCAACAGGGCCGGTAGCACTGTACTGGCACCGTTTTCTGGTCTGGCACATTCTGACCCGCGATGGCGGAAACACTGTCACCGCAAAGTGACCCCCATGGTGCTACCGCACCCGGAAGTACCGTGACTGCAAACAGCGTGACAAGTCGCCGGACACCGCTGAATTACCAGCACAGCGGTATAACGGGTACATTAGTAGTTCCACCTACACAGGAAAACTGCCATAAAAATGGTGGTAACACCGTGACCACCGCACATGTAACACTGCCACCGTGGACCAGGTGTTAAACAGTGCCAGGTGAGCTGCAACAGGCCACTGGTGTACAAAATTAACCCAGCTGCACACCTTTGGCCACTGGGAATGTACAGAAGGACCACACCAGCACCCAATCCAACTCCCAACACAACCATGCTGGCAGTCGGTCTAGAAGCAATTGGACTGGGGAACCTGCAAGCAACTATTGAGGCAGAAGCAGCACTTTGACAGAGGAGGAGGCGTTGGCCCAGAAGGCAAATGAGGAACCAGGTGGCAATCCCAAACGTCATTGTGCAGCAGGTACCACCCCGCAGGCAGCCACCATACCCTGCATCAGGGCCTCGCCCTGGAACCTGACCCGAAGCCAAATCTACACCTTATACAGGCTTGACAGGGACACCATCATATCAATAGCCACCCTCATCAAATACGACATCTGCAGCATGACAAACATCCGGACTGCAATTCCACCCTTTCTGAAGGTAGTGTTGGTACTGCACTTCCTTGCAACCGGCACATACAAGCACAGCGTCGCTGAGCTGCATGGGTTGTCACAACCCTGTTTTTCAAGGATAATGTTCCAGCTACTGGATGCGCTGCTGTGCCATCTGTCAGACCACATTGTCCTACCCCGAACCCCTGTACAGGTCAATGCCACCAAAGTGGCCTTCCATGCCCTTGCCGGCATGCCCAATTGCATTGGTGCTTTAGATTGCACCTATGTGGAGTTGGTTCCCAGACATGACATTGAGGTGGTGTATAGAAATCGGAAACAATTCCACTCCCTCAATGTGCAGATGGCCTGTGATGCAGAACAACTCATCACCCATTACTGTGCATGTTTTCTGGGATCCACACACGACTCAATGATTTTGCGGAACTCCACGTTGCCAGGGTACATGGCACGTTACATCGGAGAGAGCACCTGGCTGTTGGTTGAGTAGAATGACCAATGCCTGACCTCTGTGTATTGGGGGGCAAATAGACACTCACCAGAGTGCTCCTGGCTGTTAGGTTATTAGAATGGCCAATGCATGACCTCTGTGTAATGGGGTGGGACAAAAAGACACTCACCAGAGTGCTCCTGGCTGTTGAGTGAGTAGAATGACCAATGCATGACCTCTTTGTAGTGGGGCGTGGGGGCAAATAGACACTCACCAGAGTTCACCCAGATTACTGCTGCAATTGGTCCATGACAGTTTGCCATGTCACGGGAATCCATATACTGCATAATGGAAATACCCCCTAACCATGGAGTGGCACACCATGCAATGGTGACATGTGAATGGGAGTATTGGCACCAGTGAGAAAGTAGCAGGTGCTCCCACGTGCATAATGCCTATTCCTCCCGCTCCGCACAGCAGTAGTGTCTTCACTCTTGTGCGCTGCGGGTGCATGACGCAGATTTTGTCAGCACCATACAAGACATGAGGCACCTAGTATGCAGAAACACCCCATGGTTAACATTGAAAAGAATAAGAGATGTAGTTGCCTAGAAGACCATTGCATGCAGACATTGAGCAAGCCAGTAACAGTAGGAATGAGTGAGCCAAGGGTGGAATATTGAAAACTTGAGCCAAGACAATTCAGCAAAATGCATTCTAAAATCTGTGGCATGTACCATGTTGTGTGCTAACAAAATACTAAGACTGTGTGCATGCTATCATGGCCAACACCAAATTCCCACCATAAACATCCAATCACCTTTCTGTCACCCCCATGCAGGTGATGCCGGATACCCCCTTGCATAGATCATGACACCTGTCAGACGGTCACGGAACAGGCATGAGGAGGCCTACAACTGGGCACACATACGTACACGGGGCGTCATATAGCAGACTTTTGGATTGCTGAAGGCCAGGTTCTGCTGCCTCAGCAGATCCGGCGGGGCATTGATGTATAGCCCCATAAAGGTTGGCAAAATTGTGCTGGTATGTGCCATGCTGCACAATATGTATATACGCCGGAACATTGCACTGCCCTCGGACATGGACCCAGCAGATGAGGAGGATGAGGATGACAACAATTATGATGGGATGGGCGTGCAACCAGGGTGGGTGCCATGGATGGACAACATGCACGCAAAGCACTTATTCAAAAGAAATTCTGAACAATCCTCACAAGCACATGGAGCACATTATCACACACGTAATTTGTAACACTTGCATTAAATATTTCAGACACACACAGAATAAGATTGTCCACTCGTTATTCAGATTAACAACCCAGTGTACTATGATGACAAAATTAAACCAGTGCAACAACAAAACCCGCCCAAACGTACCCACCCACCTGCCAGGCCCCAACTAGCTATCCCAACTATGGTCCCCCTGCCCCCCTCCCAAACGTACCCACCCACCTCCCAGGCCACAACTAGCTATCCCAACTATGGACCCTTCATCTCCCTCCCAAACGTACCCACCCACCTCCCAGGCCCCAACTAGCTGTCCCAACTATGGATTCTCCCTCCCCCTCCCAAACGTACCCACCCACCTTGCAGCCTAAAAAATGTCAACATGTGCAATAAGTGTCAGTCAATCACGACTACTTCTTGCCACGCTTGGCTGCATGTTTGTCCCTCAGAGACGGCCCAGACAGGCGCATGGACCTTCTCTGAAGGCTTGCTTTCTAGGAGCTCATAGGTGTAGTGCTGGTGGAGGGAATTGGGGGGTTATGCAGCGGTAGTCGTGTCATGATGGCCTGTAGGGCTAGCACCATTGTTTCTGCCTTGTTGGACTGGACAATGTTGCCGTCACAGACCCTCTGTGACATCAACATGTTTGCTGTGGCGGAACCTCCAATGGCACGGTCAACCCAGCGCCCAATGGCCTGGTTGCTTTCCCGTTGTAGCCTTGACTCCTCCAGGTGCTGCTGAACCAGTGCAGCCAGTATGTCCTGCCGTTCCTCCATCCATTAGATACGGCTGATAATTTCCTACAATGATGGGGGGGGGCGAGCGGATGGGACTCATGGGTCTCATGGGGCTGAATGTGCCCAGTACTTTAGGGGTGTTCAAGTTCTCCTCACTGCCGATTCCGGCTGCGTCAACGGCCACTTCCTCTGCACTTCTGTCTGTGCCATGGGACTGGGCCTGGTGGGGTGGTGGTGCACATCCCTCTGGGATTGCACTTTCGGCAGGGATGTTAGCCTGAAGGGCTTCCTGTGTTCCAGGGGCAGCAGGGATGTTAGCCTGAGGGGCTTGCTGTGTCCCAGGGGCAGCAGGGATGTTAGCCTGAGGGCCTTGCTGTGTCCCATGGAAGCAGGGGTGTCGGTGTCCTCGGCGTGGTGTACCTGGGCTGTCGTGACTTCCCGGATGTCTTAGGTGCCAGCAGCAGATGTTGAGGGATGGTGTGCTGTGCGACATGCACGTCCGGTCTCCCTCGACGTCCCAGGGTGTCCGCCATCGATGTCAGATGATGTTCCTGTAGGTGAATGGAAGGCATGCTATTAGTGGACAGAGAGGATGAGTACAGTGCAATTAAATGTAACAAAGTCATCAAGCTAGTTCACATTGTGGGTGCAGGCATTGATGCATGTTATGTGCATGTCAAGCATGGGTTGCCTTGAGTGAACTGCAGGCAATGTGCAGACGGCACATGTGACACAGCTGTGCTGAGTATGCTCACATGTACACCCAAATTGGACTGTGGCTAGTGCCATGCATGTCTGCCCGTGTACAGTAATTTGGGATGTGTGTCAACGTTGGGGGGTGGCGGGGAGGGCATGCCTGGAGTCGATGTGTGACCTGCTTGACTGGGCAGGTTGTGTGTGGTATGTTCATGGTAGGGCTGCCTGGTTCATATGAGTAACATGCACCCCACAATCAGTGTGTGCCCATGTCTCCATGCAGGTGGGTGTGTACCAGTATTATGGTGTGCTGCAATGTGCAGGTGACACTCATTATGGGTCATGCATTGACCATGGCAGTGCTACCAGCACCTTGCTACTGGAGCCATTCCCAATGTACATATGCTGACATTACAGTTGTACTCGGATGTACCCAGTACCGGACACAGGAGGTCAGGTGGCAGGATGTTCTTGATTCACATTTGTGTGGAGTCCTATACTGTCACATTTGTGTGGGTAGGCATGTGCAGTGTCAACACTGTTGACAGTGGCAGTGATGACATGGCAACTCTGCATGGCAGGGTTGCAGCACCCACCACAGATGTTCAGGTTGGCTGCAGCAGCCATGGCAGCCACTGTAATGGGCGATCCTCATTTGTTTGCTGGACCTGTCACATGTGTGGTGGTCTACTTACACGTAAGTGTATGGTTACACGCGTTGATGTGTGCTGCATTGTCATGTGGGTGTGTGTGAGTCATACTTGGGGCCAGGGCATCTGACTGACTTTGCACTGTATTTTGTGAGGGGGGGCCATGGGAGGACTGGGTGTGGTCGGGGGATGTGTGCTGTGATATGGGCATTTCTGTGCATGGATGGTGGAGGGGGGCAGGATTAGCTTGATTCAGCTTCTTAATTGTGCACTTTCTGTACTCACCAGCCTCGCCAGGTGTCCCAGCTCCTGCCTCTGCTGCAACGACTTCCTTGATGCCCTTGTCCTCCCATGGGAGCAGCTTTAGGGGTGAGTGTGATCCGCCACCTGTTGCAGTGCATTTATGCCTGTGGACTGCTAGAATGTTCTGCACCCTTAGGTGGAGGTCATACCAGCGCTTGTGGCAGTCCTTGCCGGCATGGGCTGTGACACGCACCGCTGTCAACTTCTGAGCAGCCTCAGCCCATATGGCCTTGTGCCTCTGCTGCAAGCTGCTCCGCTGGTGAGCGGAGAATAGCTCCCCTGCATTTTCCACAATATGGTCCACCAGCATGTTGAGTTCTGCTTCACTGAAGCATGGCTTGTGCATGCAGTTTTGTGGTATCCTTGCAGCCATGTCCCTGTCTGTTGGCACACTCAGTGTTGCTGGATGGCTTGTGGTACAGGGGGATTGCAGGGGATTGTGATTTTTGTAATTGCTGCCGCTCTCTTTCCGTTTCCGGCGATCACGCTATTTCCGGTTCTGGTGTTTCCAGCTCTGCATACGCGGTGCCGCTATGTCTGGTATGCACGCGACGGATGCAACGCCAACATTTGTGACAATACATCTGTCTCCGCCAGTGTTACTGCGATGTTGGTGGCACCGGTCCCGTGCATTATTAATGGTGCGGCGGGCAAGCCTGTAATTCTACCTTGTTTCCGGCACCACGCAGTGGCGGAAACGGTCGGACCGCCATCACGGTAACACCAGATTTTTACTGCCATACCTGTAATGAGGCCCAATTTGTTTTATTGTCAAATTTTGTTGCAAGTCAATTTAAATCGCCAGGATACCTCTTTGATCATTAGATATCATGCTTCCAGTGATGCCTATTCCCTGTTTGATAAATACGCAAAGACCTCCAGACAGAGGGCCTGCACTGGATTTATCGCCCATTTGTTGAAAACATGTGTGTCCGTCCCATATTAAGTCTTCTATCACACGTCTCCTGTAGGCATACTATAGAATAGGAAATTCTTGTAATTGGTCTGTTAGATGTGTGCTAGTTGTTAATTTACCAAAGCCCCTGATGTTAAAATGCACCAATGAGACGGACTGCTGATAAGCGTCGGGTTCCAAGGTGGTATAGCTAGGGAGTAACGTTATCCCCTCTCCGTTTCTGGCCAAGTGCTTCAGTTACTCTGATCCAATCAATTTGATTAGCTTCTTTCAGTGAGGCATACCCTTTTGAATTGAACTTATTTACTTTTCTTTCACCTCCCACGGATTCCCACTTTTGGATATTCTCAAAGACAATTAACGATACCACAACCCCATGGTTCCACAGCCTCTCTCTTTTGAAAATAATCAGCTCCAGTACCAAGTCAGAGTTGAAATGCACTACCAAACAATTACAATGCTTTTCGTCCAGGAACTCCACTCTCAATATGTCTCTTGTGCATATCACTATCAGGCTTGGTATTTGTGCTAGTAGAAGCAAAATATTGCCTCTATTTAGACAGATGCTTTTATTCTTCCCCAAACGTATGAGTAATCATCAGCTGGGAGCACTTTTCATGATAACTCTTGGCCTTCGAGCAGGTAGATCCGGATTAACTCTTTCTTCCATCACCCTTCTTTCTCTTCGCTGTTCCTCCCTTTTATATGTCTGATTTTGATAACAATGTGCCTCAGAGTTGGGCCTGTTTATTCCGGCCACAGCAGTTGGTATGTACATTTGTTTAATTAAATCTCATACATTTGTTGTTCTACGCAGACTATGAGATTTTTCAATTTGGGAATTTCTTTGCAATCTTTCTACCCATTTTTGAACTCCTGGGAGATCATCTTTCGTCTCTAGCACTGGTTGCCTTCTTGTTTGTCCTGACCATCTATTTTCATTTTTGTCAAAAAGGCCTTCCCAAATGATATGCTTTCTATCTCTTTCCGTAGATTCCGCTCTCCCCACTCTTTCATTCCTTACTCTTTGATTATGCCTGTCAGCATCTCTTTCTCGCCTCACCTCATCCTGGGTCTACTGCCTTGGGCCCTCCCACTCTCTCTTTCTTACATTCGTTGATTCAGTTCTCACATCATACTGTTCCGACCATCGTGTATCTGTTTCTTTGTTTAGCATACATACTTTATGTGAAATAGCTGGATTTCTCTCCTCACTGCCATTTTCCGCTCTTGGTTCCATATTCTTATGGTTTTGAAACAACACAGTTTGGACAGTATTTTAGGGGCGGAGGAAGAACGACCTCTTGGGCCGGACAAGCCCCAAAGGTCAAGACCTGTTTGGGTCGACATAGACACTGTCATCCTCGTTTGAGGATTACTAATCAAGTCATCATTATGTCTTTCTTTAGTAATTTCAGCCTGTGGACGCTTTATGCATTCATTCAGTATCGCTGTTGGCCGGGCAGGGTCCTCCTTCTCCTGGTCAGAGTCTTTGTGAGATGTATTTGGTACCTTATTGTGTTGTAATGGTGGTTCTTCACTAATCATTGTTTGTTCAGTTGCTACTGTTCTCTGATAATCTGGTTTCCTCTCAGATCTATCATCTTTTGCACTTCCCTTAAAGGCCACTAAAGACAGAAAGAAGGATAGTGTCAGTGCATTCTTTGGTTTGCTGCTTTTACATTTTTTGGTTGCCTTGTAATTCCCCCTCCATTTGAATAACCTTTATTCTTTTTAAAAGGTTCCTTAACGCAATTTCTGCCCACAAACTGAGAAACTTCGTTGATCATCAGGGGTTTGTATTGACTCAAATCTTTAATGATACGTTTGAAGGGACTGTTACTCACTGCAACTTCTTCTACCCCTTCCCTGGTGTTGGACATCTGTAGTGGGGTTGCTTTTTTTGTTCACACCCAAACGCCGGATTCTTCTCCTGTGTCTTGTGTAGTCCCCTGGAGGGGGCATTGCAGCATGGTTAGCTCATCTACCCTCGCACTGATGTTTGCCTGCATGATAGAGTCAACATGCACCTAACCCCAGATGTTATCATAGAGGGTCACAAAGGAACTCAGAACATATTTAGAGCTGACAAGGTTGGTGATGTCAGTCATATTCGATCGTCCACGTCTCTGAGGGTATGATGCATATTTGAAGACTTCTATTTCTGGATTCTGTCGTTCTTGTTTGTTCACAGTTGGTTTATCTCTATCTCTATTTTCTATTAAATCTATAAGGTCAGACGATGAACATTGCATTGATGGATCCCAAGTTTTATTTATTAATTGTATTCCTAATCTTTTAGGTAAGTCGTCGGGTAGGGATGGTAGCAATTTCATAGGTTCTATTGGGCTGAGATCGTGGACTTCGTTCATATGCGTTTTATCTATGCAGGCCGTTGTTTTGACCCCCACCACTTTTCTCACAGTAGGTATGGTATTAAAAAACTCCCTAATTGTTTTGCCTGCAATAGGTCCTGGTAGTAAGTGGGGGGAGGAACTATGCGCACGGAACCTTTCTACAGGCACCGATCCCTTTCTCAATTTGGGGCGCGTTCCAACCCTTTCACTTTCGGTTTGAGTTATGTGAACTACTGTTGTGCTTGATGAGGTTAAGTGGGGTCTTTCGAGATACCTGTGGGTGCTCCCTTAGATGTCAAATTCGGTATGTCTGCTGGGTGTCCAAGTACTGGCACATTTTCATTAACTGTGTTAGTCAGCTCTCTGTTTGCTTTAATGGCTATCGAAGGACCAGGCTCAGCCTGTTCTCCGTGCGTATGCTGCATGGCTTCTCCAAACACTCCTGTTTTACTGGGTAGTCCCATGCGCGCTGCCATTCCACTTGTCAGACAGTGTCTGTAATGAAGTTAGGCGCACTTGAGTTATAAAACGTCTGCTAAAAGTGCTATGCAATTAGAATTACGAAGAATGTCCGGTTTAGCTAGAGGCAGAGTTGAGTTTCCCCCAAATTACCCAAACAGCCGACAGAGGGGAGGGGAAGTGGCTGATTTAGCAAATGCCTATAAGCATTTATATAATGATGTCAAAAGGCTTATAGGACACAGCCCGGAGTCGCTTTAATGCTTACTGCTTGATTACAGACCACTGCTCACGAGATCGAATTAGTCCACCAACGGCCGACGCACCGCATGCCACAGGTTTTTTCATGTGGATTTTAAGGTTTGTAGCTAAATAACCCACGAAAACACTTCGCCCTAAATTATTTAAAAAGGCTTTACTTCGTATGTAAAGCAGACTCTGTGTTTCTGCTGCAGAGGTAGCGGGCGAAAAGCAATAACATCTTTATTGCATTGACGCGGTTACTCGATTTCACTCACGCTTGTGGGTGGTGAATCAAAGGGACGGATCCCCACAGTCTCTGCCCACACTGCGCGCTTTCGGGAGCTAGTGAGATTAATGCCGACAGTCAGTGCTTTAAGTGGGGTAAGAAATTGAGGGGGGGCCCTCATTTGGGGGCGTGGCATCCGCTGTGGGCGTGGCCTAAAAGTGCACAAAATATAGTAGGGTGCGCAAACAAATATATAAATGTAGTAGAGCATTTATATATTTGTATGCGTACTAGTATGGTTTGTGTATTTTTCAAGCCTTCTTTTATAAACATTGCAATGTTACATATTTCTATGTTTATAAAAGGTGGCTTGAAAGTGTACAAACCATAGTAAGTTGCGCACACTTGTGTGCTTACCTTACTACGGTTTGTGTACTTTTCAAACCACCTTTTATAAACATAGACATTTGTAACATATTTCTGTGTTCATAAAAGATGGCTTGAAACGTACAAGCCATCTTTTATAAAGCGTTGAGGACGGACAAAACCCAAGGTGGTTTTGTCCGTCGACAAAGCTTTATAAAAGATGCCTTGAATTGTGTACGTTTCAAGCCGTCTGTTATAAACGTAGAAATATTTCTACGTTTATAAAAGATGGCTTGAAACGTACACAATTCAAGGCATCTTTTATAAAGATGTGCCAAAGGAGACAGGCACCTCGGGCTCAGTGATCTCTGCTCTGAGCAGAGATCACAGAGCCCAAGGCGTCTTTCACCCTCTGGGAACCCACGGGCTCCGTGATTTAATCTACATATTAAATCATGGAGCCTGCGGGTTCACAGAGGGTCAGTGACCTGGCGATGGCCAACAAAGGAACTGTAACTTCCCTGATGACCCCTCAGATGGGGGGGTCATCAGGGAAGTTACAGTGACTGACAGAAGTGCCAGCCAGCCTCAGCGACGCTGTGGCTGGCTGGCACTTCTGTCCACTTGCCGAACGTTACACTGGCGGGCGCATCTCCCGTCGCGGCTGCGGCCGTGGCGGGATAATGCGTCCTGCCATGGCGTGGTGCGATTGGGGGGCCCCGGCAGGGCCCTGGCTCAGCCCCACTTTTTGGAGACTGGCGGGGCCCGGCCCCGGCAGGCCCCGGCCCACTTAAAGCACTGCTGACAGTGAGTATTAGGAAAGCCAGTCTGGAAACAACTTGAAAGGTTATGCACAGCCAGAGGCATAGCCAGGATTGTCTAGCAAATGGGGCCTGATGTTAATGTAGTTGGGCGCACTGCACTGACAAAAATATCTGTAAATACCCACACAACGCTGCTGAGTGGGCATTTACATATTTTGGGTGGGCCTTGCCCCTCAGGCCTTACCCTGCCTACGCCTCCGTACACAGCCAGGAGTTCGAGGTCTGCGTTGGCCAGATACAGATGACGGTGTGCGACCAGGTGTAGGGGCCACTTCCTGTTTGGTTCTCTTCCCCAGGTAGGAGTGTGGTCGTAGAGCCGCCAACAATGCAAAACCCACGCCATCGGCAAAGTGATGAGGCCACGTGCTAGCTGTGCAGGGCGACACTGGCGACAGGCTGTCCGGTCCTCGCCATTTCCTCAATCTTGGCATCACTGACCTGCACCATTGCATAACACGCTGTGTCGGTGTGAGGCACACTAGGCTGTCAGAGGTATCTCGGTATTGGGTCAGTCAGGGCGCACTCGAGGAAGCACCCTTGCACTTGGTTGTTCCTGTCATACCGAATTGCAGAGGGACACCCCTGGGCTTGTGCAGATCTCTGTCTTCGGCTGGGGCCTCCCTCTGGAACAGCCTCCCTGCCTCCCTGAAACTTGAGGAGAACCAGCTCCAGTTCCGGAAGCACCTCAAGACCTTCCTCTTTGCTTTTGCCTTCTCTCCTCCTCTCCCCTGTTGATCTGTTCTGTCTCAGCATCGTGCACCTGGTCTACCTCTGTCTTTAGGGCCAAGGTACCTGCTCACCCTGTCACACAATCGCACTGCCTCTGGGCAATCCCTTGCATGTAACCCTACAGCTCCCCTCTTTCCTTTTCTGCACTTATTCAGACACACTCTGTCGCCGTATTCCTAGCACTTGCCACTTGCTGGCTGCACTACCACTGTTTGTTGCATTTTGTTATTTATTTATCTATTCATGTTTTATTTACTTATTTCTATTTTTGCTCAGCACTTTCCACCTCTCCCCTTCTACCTTGCACTTACCCTGCTCCCTCGCCAATGCACTTGCTCGTTCTCAATGTCACTGGCCTAGTAAGATCGTTGTTTTTGTTCTCCCCTGTACCGCTGCCTGTACCCCTGCCTTGCCTCATCGAGCTCTGAAACACTTGTGTACGAGCGCGATACAAATAAAATATCAATATCCTTATTTCTTTTCCTGCAGTCTTCTGACTGCGAGCCACCGTCCTGTTCAATGGCATGGTTTATTGGTGCCGGCAGCAGGACGCCTGACATTCGTTTGTCCCAGTTTACTGCCATGTGGGGTATACCTTTCCTGGTTTGACGCTCCATGGAACGCAGCTAGACTGACAAACGTTCAGGAGTCGCACACGTTACACCACCTCTCTGGCCGGGACCTCGCCAGGGTTTACCTCTGCTCAGCCCGGATCCCTGAACACTCAGATGCTCACCGTCGGAGGTCCAGATCTCCCAACATAGCTGCGGGCCACTGTTGGCGTTGCGCCCACGGCAGCTCGAGCAGACAGCCACCTACGTTCCCTGCCTGCTGCCCAATCCTGGAACGCTGGTCATGGGTCCCATCTTTGTGATATAATGTGGGACAGGCAGCTGGACACTGCTGTCAGTGCCTCTAGGCTGTGCCATCCACATTCACTCCATCTTAAGTGCTCACCAACGGGCCTGCAACGCAGCACCCAGTTCCAGCATTGCAGCATTTTCCCCTGATCTATCAAAGGGGTGCTCCTATCTCTGGGCATACACCCACACGGCCATTGTACCACTTACTCTTCTGCCACAGAGCCGTGTCTTGGGAGTGATTGCCCCCATTGTCCATCTTGACTCCTGGACAGGCACATTGCCAGTCACCATCGGCTGGCCCGGGACTCTGCTAAGGGCCATTTGCCTCCAATTCGCCTCTGCACTGGTATGAAGCAAGTTGCTTTCCTTTTGGATGTGCTGCTGGCACTCTGCTTCTTTGACACATGCCTGCTTGAGGTGCAAGCGCAGAGTCCTTTCGTTTCCACTTCTCCGACATGGAGCACAAATGTCACTTACACTGCCGGCAGGGCCCGGGGTCTGACATCATTGCTCAGATGATAAGAGCACCTTCTCCGCCTTGCCCAGATGGTTTTTCATTACCGCTACTTGGGGCACTATGTAACTCATCGCCGGGCCCAGGATCTGTAGAGGGCCCTGTATACAGTCATTTACTCTCAGACGTTGAGCATAATGACACTGCCACTTGGCCCGGGGTCTTTGCTGGGGCCTCCACTTTCCTCTTTGCCCCGGCACCGAGCACTGCATTTTACAGCGCCAGAGGCCCGGGATAATAAAGGAGCACTGGCATGGATGCTCCGTCTTTATTTCTTTATTCGACAGCTCCGACCCCAGAGCTTTATTTCACTGCCCACAGCCTCTTTCCTTCTCCAGCTCGCTAACTGGAGCATTGCACTCTCACCGTCAATGTCCCGGGAATACACAGAGAGTCATTTTCTCTGTGTTAATCGTACTCTGACGTGGAGTGCTTCTGGGCAATGCCGCAGGGCCGCCCAAGGCAAGGGAGGGTAACTGCTGTTACCATCCGGCAGGCTATGGAGAGGGGCAGCTCCCACCCACACAGAGACACGCAGTCTCTTCCCACACAAAGCACAGGAAGGGTGAGGTGTGAACAATCACCTCACCCTTCCACAAAGCAATAGGGTGCTAAGCACCTAGGAGAACCAACAGTCAGGCAGGGCTCAGGTTCAAAGACCTGCCTCCCCTCAGGGGGCCAGACAGTTGGCTACACCGGCCTGGGGGTTGGACTACAGCCCCCACTACGCACATCAAAGACCCAGGGCTGCTGTAACGCTCACCTGACTCCCACGGAGACGCTGACCAGGCCTGGGCTGCTGCGGTCTCTTCTAAAGTGATGCGCAGGACTTGGAACACCGACTGGGCCGGACCCCCAAACCTCGCCTGTCTGATGCGTAGGAAGATCTTTCTGTAGATGGGGAAAAGGATTTTAATCACCTGCGGAGTGACGAGTCAAACCCCTCCTTTCCCCTTTTACTCTCTCTTCAAACCACCTCTGAACCTTCCCGTTAATTCTCACCTTAAGATTTGAAATGACGAGCTCTCCATCCTGCTTCTGGTGCAGGGGTGCGGTAGAATCCAGTTACTTCACTGGTTATCGGACGGGCATTCAGGTCCAGTTGCTTCACTGGTTTTTTGGATGAATAAGGCGCTTTCGTAAGTATATGACTTATTAAGTTCAAGGGTTGTTCTTCCTTCCTTTTTGGCCTTTATTTTCAATGGACTGCTTTTAGTCTTTTAGCGCAGGTGCAGAGCGAAGATTCCACGTAGAGAAGACAATTCGCTGTGGATAATTCAGGTGAGCTTATGTTGGGGTGGTTTTTCTAATGTCTGTATGTTCACCCACTAATGCGCGTGTTCTTTTTTCCCCATAGGGGCAGGGGCGCGGTACTGCCAAAAGGCGTGCCGACCTGAGATGAGGAAGGATTCTTCCCCACCAATCGCCAGGTAAGCTTTCTGGCAAATCAGTTTTTTCCCAATGTTTTCTCTGGCTCACCTTTTGTTCTTCTCTTTTCCTTCCTAGGTGCTGGAATGCAGCGGAACGTGCGGATGGTCGTAGGAGTACGGAATTCCTTGTGGACAGGTGAGTTGAGCGCAGCGCTGCAACGCGCAACGCGAGGAATCCAAAAATAATGTCTTTTCCTTTAGGATCGTCGGTGTGTTGGCTCCGGATCCCATGCAATATCAGGTAATGTCCTTTATTCACTTTCTCTTCCTCTCTTCTTCCTTTTAGGTGTTCCAGGACTGAAGCAGGCGTGGCGGGAGTCAGGATGCAGGAGCAGACACTGTGAGCGTCCAGCTGCTAGGAGCAGAGCAACGCGAAGCGTGAGCTGCTGTCTGGGCGTGGCTTAAATAGCCTCCAAAGAAGTCCCAGGTATGTATCCTTCCCCAATCAGGTATGTATCCTTCCCTGACCACGCCCGAGTGGCAAAATAGTCCCACAGGTAAAGTAGTTCCTTTCAGGCCTCAAAGAGGTCTGGATCTGGCAGCATGGTCTGCATCAGGTAAGTCCACCAAAAGCACTCCCTTTATAAGCCTGGCGCCTATGGCGCCAGGACTGATGTCCAAAATGAGCCTGGCGCCTACGGCGCCAGGACTGTGTCCAAAGGGCCCCTATTTGGGGTTGCTGGACCTTCCCTTGGGTACCTGATGTGTGCTTCCGGGGCTGCCGGTCTTGGACTGGCTCTCCGGGAGTATGCATCATGACAGCACTCCCCCCCAAGGCCCCTCCCAAGATCGTTCTCTCCGGGGGTCTCGGTTTGTTTGGGAAATTCCGGTGGAACCTTTTGACTAATCGAGGTGCGTGCACATGGTCACTAGGCTCCCAGGATCTTTCTTGAGGCCTGTATCCTTTCCAATCTATTAAATAGTACAATTTGGACTTTGACACCTTGGAATCCAAAATGTTCTTCACCTCGAACTCGGGTTCTCCATTTATTCGGATAGGTTCTGGTGGCTTGATTAGTCGGGTTCCAGGTTGCACCGGTTTCAAAAGTGATACATGAAAAACAGGATGAATACACATATTAGCTGGTAGGTCGAGTTTGACGGCCACCGCGTTGATGATGGCCGTAACTGAGTAGGGCCCCACATATCTTGAGTTAAAGGTTCGAGTTCCCTTGAGCGATAAGTGTCTGGTAGCTAACCATACTTGGTCTCCTACTTGGTATTGAGGTGCTTCACTTCGATGTAGATCAGCATTCTGCTTGTACTTTCTCTTGGCTTGCAGTAAATGCGCAGTTGCTTCCTTGAAGGCTTGAGTTATTGTAGAATGTAGATGGTTTACGGCGGGCATTTCGAGGCTTTGAGGTGAATCAAGGTCTGAGGTCCGAGGATGATGTCCATATATGGTATAAAAAAGGGCTTTGTCCAGTTCCCGAGTGTATCGAATTATTGTATGCGTATTCAGCAATCCAAAGGATATCTTTCCAATTACTTTCAGATTGATGCAACATACACCGTAGATATTGTTCAAGGGTTTGATTTGTTCTCTCAGTTTGACCATCGGTCTGAGGATGGTGACTAGTCGACAATCTTACGTCAATCTGCGCCAGCTGACAGCACTTTCTCCAAAAATGGGAAATGAATTGGCTTCCTCGGTCAGAGACTAGTAAGGATGGGAATCCATGTAAGCGAACAATGTTTTCCAGAAATTCCTTAGCTAGGACTGAAGCTGAAGGCAAGCCTTTTAATGGAATGAAGTGGGCCATTTTAGAAAATAAATCCACTATAACAAGGATAGAGTTATATCCACAGCAAGGAGGCAGGTCCGTAATAAAATCCAGTGACAAGGTGTGCCAAGGGGCTGGTGGAATGTCTAAGGGTTGAAGAAGACCAGCTGGTCTCCTCTTTTGTCCTTTGTTTTGGGCGCAAATACCACATGACATCACAAAAGATTTAATGTCCTTTCGCCAAGAGGGCCACCAGAATTGTCGTTTTACCTTTTCTTCCGTTTTGGCAATCCCTGGGTGTCCTTCTATCAGGGTATCATGATAACGAGAAATAACTAGTTCTTGTAGTTCTTTGTGTGGCAAAAATAGGCGTCCTTGGAAGTAAGGTAGGTCATCCTTAACAGTAAAGTTAGATCCCTTTAAAATCCAATCTTGCAAGGCTGTAGGGTCCAGGAGTTGCTTAACTCTAGTTTGAATGTCCTCCAGAGTTTGTAAGGTAATCATAACCAGAATTTTTTGTTCGGGAATTATTGGTACTGGTTCTGCGCTTGTATCTATTTCACCCATTCCTATTCGGGAAAGGGCATCAGCTTTACCGTTCTTGCTGCCAGGACGATATGTGATTACAAAATCGAATTCAGCAAAGAACAAAGCCCATCGGAGCTGACGTGATGACTGAGCTTTGGCAGTTTTCAAATATTGCAAGTTCCGGTGGTCTGTGATCACCGTGATGGTATGTCTAGCGCCAAGAAGATAGTGCCTCCAAGCCTTAAAAGCAGATTTAATGGCCAGTAACTCCTTATCGGTGATTGCATAGTTAACTTCAGGTGCTGAGAATTTTCTGGACCAAAAGGCTACGGGGTGTAGTTGATTAGATTCGGGATCTCTTTGAGACAGAACAGCTCCCATGGCTAAACTGGATGCGTCGGTCTCAAGTATGTATGGAAGATCCGGGCGCGGGTGTTTCAGTACTGGTGCGGAGGTAAATTTGGCTTTCAGCTCCTGAAAAGCCTGTTCGGCTTCCCCAGAACATTCGAAGCGTTTATTTTTCTTCAAGAGTGCAGTGATGGGTTGAACGATCCGCGAAAATTCTGGGATAAATCTGCGGTAACAGTTGGCAAAGCCAAGCATGCTTTGTACGCCTTTCACAGAGCTAGGCGATGGCCATTGGAGGATGGCATCCACTTTTCGTGAATCCATTCGGACTCCTTTAGGTGTCAGGATGAAACCAAGAAACTCGACTTCTGTGGTATGGAAAACACACTTTTCAATTTTCGCAAATAGTTTGTGTTGGCGCAGTTTCTCGAGAACTGCCTTAACATGCCTTATTTGCTCAGATTCCGAAGAGGAGTATATCAGAATGTCATCGATATATACGACGACACAAACATCTAGGAGTTCTCGAAGGACATTGTTCATTAAGTTTTGGAAGGCAGCAGGGGCGTTGCACAATCCAAAAGGCATTACTTGGTACTCGAATAGTCCATATTTGGTACGGAAGGCGGTCTTCCATTCGTCGCCTTCTTTTATTCGCACCAGATGGTAAGCCCCCCGGAGATCTAACTTGGTATATATGCAGGCCTCCTTTACTTGGTCAAGAAGTTCGGGGATCAGGGGCAGAGGGTAACGGTTTTTGACAGTTATCTGGTTCAATGCGCGATAGTCGATACAAGTTCTGAGGTCGCCTTCTTTTTTTGGCACGAAGAACAGGGCCGAGGATGCAGGAGACTTTGACGGGTGAATGAAACCATTGGCTAGGTACTGATCTAAATATTGTCGCAAATGAAGATTTTCAGGTTCCGTAAGAGCATAAATTCTGCTACACGGGGGTTGCTCACCCGGCATCAGATCAATTTGGCAATCGTATGACCTGTGAGGGGGTAGCGTGTTGGCCTGTTCCTTCTGGAAGACGTCTTGAAACTCCATGTACTCCGGCTGTAGCTGTAAAGTGACAGGGGTTACTGTAGCCAGGCCTATCTTTGGATAACAGGTTTGTGCGCAATCAGGAAAGGTTATCCTCTTCGCTCGCCAATCAATTCGAGGATTGTGTTTCTAACCAAGGGATTCCTAGAATTACTTGAAACTGCGGGGCCTTGATTACGTCAAACACAACAGCCTACCGATGCCCGTCCTGACCTACTAGTGTCACCTCTGCAGTGGAATGTGTTACTGGCCCAAAGGCAATTTCGGATCCATCGACTGTGGTGATGACTTCTTTAGTAGTTTTTGGACGAAGAGGGAGGTTGATCCTAGAAGCCAATTCATGATCCACATAGTTCCCAATAGCTCCACTGTCGATGTATGCCTTTATAGCATGCAACTGTCCAGGCTGTTCCAGATTCACAAGGATCATTGGCATGACGAAGTGCGAGGTCTGAGAGTCCGTTTTCAGGCTCGACAAGTGGACCTCTACGCTTGTCGGGCGTGGTCTTTTCCCGAATCCGGTTCCTTATGATTCTTATCCGCGGCTCCTACCGTTTTCTTGGGTGGTTTCACTGGGCAATCTCGTAAAAAGTGTCCAGAAGCCCCACAATAAAGACACAATTGCATCTGTCGTCTTCTTTCACGTTCCTATTGAGATGACGGTCCTTTAACCCCTCCAATTTGCATAGGTTCGGTAACATCGGCATTCTTGGGGTTAACGTGGGTCTTGACTAACACGCAAGTCTCAAACTTGGACCGATCTGATTTTCTATTTTGAAGCCTATGGTCTAATTGGACCACTAAGTCTATATACATGCCATACAGTCTTGGGGTGGATTTACAACTTGGGCTAGAACATCTTTAAGTTCCCCACGTAGACCTCGATGAATAACATGATTCTCTTATCCTCTGGCCATCCAGTCTCCACTATCAACCTATTGAAGGTTGCGATATAGGCTAATAGATCCTGGTTACCTTGTCGTAAGGACAGAAGTTCGTTGTCCAGGGCCTGTCCCTGAGAGTGCCGAGCAAATAATCTTTCCATGCGTGTCTGAAAACCTTGAAAGTCTCGGAGTATCGGGTCGTCTTGAGTGACCAGTGGAACCGACCAATCTGCAGCGCAGCCGCTGAGATATGATAATACGAAGGGTACTTTGGTTTGGTCGTTAGGAAAGGCCCCCGGTCTGCAAAGGAAGTGTAATCGGCATTGATTCATGAATACAGCAAATCTTCTGGGGTCCCCCGCAAAACATTCAGGTGGGGCCAATGGCATATTTCCCGGTAGATTAATTTGCACAGGGTTGCTTGAACCCATTGGGGCGGGAATACCCCCCGAACCTGGTAGAGGAGTTTGTCCAGCTTGACCTTGCAACAACTGCCTGGCAAGGTCATCAGTTTGTTCCTTAGATACAATTAGTTCCCTCCTGAGAGCGTTTGTCTCTTGACGTGCGGAATGCACTTCGGCCCGTAATTCCCCCAATAGGTGGGCCAGCTGATCGGTTTCGGAAGTCTCCATAGCGTCCGGGTGGGAAATTGTAGGAAGGCTTTGCGTTCTGTAACGCTCACCTGACTCCCACGGAGACGCTGACCAGGCCTGGGCTGCTGCGGCCTCTTCTAAGGTGATGCGCAGGACTCGGAACACCGACTGGGCCGGACCCCCAAACCTCGCCTGTCTGATGCGTAGGAAGATCTTTCTGTAGATGGGGAAAAGGATTTTAAACACCTGCGGAGTGACGAGTCGAACCCCTCCTTTCCCCTTTTACTCTCTCTTCAAACCACCTCTGAACCTTCCCGTTAATTCTCACCTTAAGATTTGAAATGACGAGCTCTCCATCCTGCTTCTGGTGCAGGGGTGCGGTAGAATCCAGTTACTTCACTGGTTATCGGACGGGCATTCAGGTCCAGTTGCTTCACTGGTTTTTTGGATGAATAAGGCGCTTTCGTAAGTATATGACTTTTAGCGCAGGTGCAGAGCGAAGATTCCACGTAGAGAAGACAATTCGCTGTGGATAATTCAGGTGAGCTTATGTTGGGGTGGTTTTTCTAATGCCTGTATGTTCACCCACTAATGCGCGTGTTCTTTTTTCCCCATAGGGGCCGGGGCGCGGTACTGCCAAAAGGCGTGCCGACCCGAGATGAGGAAGGATTCTCCCCCACCAATCGCCAGGTAAGCCTTCTGGCAAATCAGTTTTTTCCCAATGTTTTCTCTGGCTCACCTTTTGTTCTTCTCTTTTCCTTCCTAGGTGCTGGAATGCAGCGGAACGTGCAGATGGTCGTAGGAGTACGGAATTCCTTGTGGACAGGTGAGTTGAGCGCAGCACTGCAACGAGCAACGCGAGGAATCCAAAAATAATGTCTTTTCCTTTAGGATCGTCGGCGTGTTGGCTCCGGATCCCATGCAATATCATGTAATGTCCTTTATTCACTTTCTCTTCCTCTCTTCTTCCTTTTAGGTGTTCCAGGACTGAAGCAGGCATGGCTGGAGTCAGGATGCAGGAGCAGACACGGTGAGCGTCCAGCTGCTAGGAGCAGAGCAACGCGAAGCGTGAGCTGCTTTCTGGGCGTGGCTTAAATCGCCTCCAAAGAAGTCCCAGGTATGTATCCTTCCCAAATCAGGTATGTATCCTTCCCTGACCACGCCCGAGTGGCAAAATAGTCCCACAGGTAAAGTAGTTCCTTTCAGGCCTCAAAGAGGTCTGGATCTGGCAGCATGGTCTGCATCAGGTAAGTCCACCAAAAGCACTCCCTTTATGAGCCTGGCACCTACGGCGCCAGGACTGATGTCCAAAATGAGCCTGGCGCCTACGGCGCCAGGACTATGTTCAAAGGGCCCCTATTTGGGGTTGCTGGACCTTCCCTTGGGTACCTGATGTGTGCTTCCGGGGCTGCCGGTCTTGGACTGGCTCTCCGGGAGTATGCATCATGACAGCTGCCCTGGGTCTTATAAATAAGATCAGCAAGCTCTTAGAAAATACAATCTGTTTGTGGACCCTGAACGGGGGTTCACTCAGTGTCCTCCACTCTTTGCTTCTTTTGAGAAAGAGGCCACCCACGCAACACCCAAAAATAACAAAAATTCACAGGGCCCCAGATTTTCAGAAAATGAAAAACACAAAAAGGGTGAACAGCCCTTTCGGAAGAATCAGCCATGGGCGGCTAAGTCTAATGCCCATAGGCAGAACAAAAACCACTCCCCCAAAGCCAATATCCCATGCAGGAATTTTGGAAAAAACCTGTGCACCTGGGGGAAGGAATGCTGGTATAAACACACTTGCACAAACTGCAAAGGCGATCATGCAGCAAGCAATTGCACCAGACTTCCAGCCAAAAATGCAAAAGATTAGCACCAACCCCGCCCTTCCAATCCCACTTTTAACACCAGGCAGAACCCCCATCAATCCAAACAATTTTATGGAAGCACTGTTGAATTACCCAGACAGAGAAACCAGCGAGGCAATCCTGTTTCATCATCCCTTTCAAGGGAACAGGGACACAGAATATCCCAAAAAACCTGAAGTTAGCCAGGGACAACCCACAAATGGTGGAGAGCAAAATTGAGAAGGAATTGCTACTAGGCAGGATTGCAGGACCCTGGGACTCCATGCCTTTCACGGATTACATAATATCCCCCCTAGGATTGGTCCCCAGAAAAGAACCTGGGAAAATGAGGCTAATTCATCATTTCTCCTACCCCAAAGGCCAATCCCTGATTGACGGCATCCCGCACACTGAATCTGCGGTATCTTACACACACTTCCAGGAAGCAGTAAGACTCATACAGGAATGTGGTTGGAATGCCCTGATAGCCAAACTAGACATTGAGGCCCTCATTACAAGTCAGGCGTTGGACCATGGTGCTATTAGCACCATGGTCCATGCCGGATTCCGCCATGGTGGATGGCGGAATTACCGCCCCATTCCAAGGTGAGTGGGGCAGTAATTCCCCATTCACCATTTGCCCTTCCCCATTCCCATTTTTGCCCCATAGGGCATAATGGGGATGGGGAAGGCGCTAATTACGGCACCGTAAATTACGGTGCCGTAATTAGCACCAAGATCGCTTTGCGCCTTGGACTTTAACGCCTGCAAAAAGCAGGTGTTAAAGTGTGAATCAGGCGTTAAGGGTTAACAGCGCCGACGGCGCCGTTAAACCCTTAACGCCTGACTTTAATGAGGGCCTGAGTCTCCTTTCAGACTATTACCAGTCCACCCAGACTCTCAGCAATGGCTAGGGTTTACTTTCAGAAACAAATTCTATGTCGACAGATGCCTCCAAATGGGATGCACAGTATCCTGCGCCCTATTCGAGTAGTTCAGCTCTTTTTTCCAATGGTCATTCCAAAAACAGAGACCAGGGGCCAAACCAAAATAGTACACTACCTCGATGACTTCATGGTAATGGGACCAGCAATGTCCGAAGAATGGAGTAGAGCACTGGCCAAGTTAGAAAGGATGGCCGCACTGTGGGGCATCCCCCTAGCAACAGAGAAGACGACCAAACCAGCCACCAATATAATCTTTCTGGGTATTTAGATAGATTCTGCAGGGGGCTTATGCAGAATCCCAAAAACAAAGATAGCAGAACTCCTGGAAAAAATACAAGACCTAACCAAAAAAAGACAAGGGCACAGTAAAAGAAATCCAGTCACTGGTGGGAAGTCTCAACTTTGCAGCCAGGATCATCCCCCAGGGGAAGGTATTCTCCAGAAGTCTAGAAATAAAAATCAAATTATAGACCAAACCCCACCTACACATCCGGCTAGGCATAGAGGTGAAACAAGATCTGGAAATTTGGGGGAATTTCCTCAGAAACTTCAACGGGACTTCACTATGGCACACGCCATTGAATACATGGACAAAAAGGGTCCTCTTCACTGATGCAGCTGGGAGCAGGGGTTTGGGAGCCATACTAGACTCGGAATGGGTGGCAGGACACTGGTCCAAATCATGGCAGTCTGCAGGGTGGACAAAAAACATCACCCTCCTACGAATATTTCCCATTTGGCTAACCCTACACATCTGGGGCAGACAGCTAGCTAACACGGAACTCTTGGTCTTGTGTGACAACATGGCCGTGGTAGGCTCCATAAACAGAAGATCTACCAAATGACATTTAGTGCTGAAAGTCCTACGAGCCATTACTGCAGTCACGCTACAACAAAACATTGTGGCAAAACAAAACACACCTCTGGAGCAGATAATAATATTGCAGATGATTTATCTCGCTCTCAGTGGCCAAGATTCCGGGAGCTAGCACCACACGCCTGGGTATAGATGACGGCAATATCAGCGGAATGCTGGTCAATAATGGGAAACTAAGAATAACGGCATCAACGCCAGCACCAGAGAGCCTATGCCGGGATGCCCAACAAGAACCAGGCACCTAAAAATGGGTGCCAACAACACACTGCCCACAGAGAACACGAACCCTGGCTCGGGGTTCCTATCAGAGATGGCAGAGAAGGCACTGACAAGCACCACCGCAGCTTAATACAGTAAGTGCTTACAAACAGTATTTAAAGCCACAGGTTTAAACCATGTAGAATTAATAACAATTAAAGACATAGAAATATGTTTTAAATGGGCGCATGAACAGGGTTTTAAGAGAGACTGGGCAAAAAGACACCTAGTAGCAATTTAATATTTTTCTAAAATACGGGGGGGGGCTCAGACCCCACCCAGAACGTCCTGATCTCCTATGCCAGGAAAGGCTGGGGCAGAATGGAGGGACCTCAGGTAGGCACCCGCCACCCCCTAGATTTCAACAAGCTAGTAAAGATAGGAGACCAGCTGGAGGCCATATTCTGGCATCCATATGAGACAATGCTATTTAAAACAGCACCTTTTCTGGCTTATTTCGGGGCTTTTCGGGTAGAAGAACTCGCCGTCTCCAGCACCAAAGCCAACAACGGGTTAGGCATCATGGAGGCCAGGGTCAGAAAGGACAGCGTCAGCATAGACATCCAACAGTCCAAAACGGGAGCCAAAAGAACCATCAACATTTGCTGCATTGATGATGCAACCAACTGCCCCGTGTGTGTCACCAACCAGTATTACGCACAAAGGCCCAAAGTGGGGAGGGGGGTTTCTAATCCACAAGGATGCCCGGGCATTATGCCGCTACCAATTTAAAGGGGTGCTGATGAAAGCAATCAGCAAAGCGGGATGGGATTCGAAGGAGTTTGGCACCCACTCCTTTAGAATCGGGGCTGCTACCTCAGCATGGCAAGGAGGTCTGGCACCACAACAGCATAAAAACATAGGGGGATGGAAGTCAGACTGCTATAAAAGACACATCAGACCACAGCTAATATAGCCCCCCAACACCCTTTTTTCTCTTCACCCCTTCAGAAACAAGAGACGGAGGGAAGACCCCACTCCGATCAGCATGGATAGTTGGACACTCATTTGTCTTCAGGACAGGTCGATGGGCAGAAGAAACCAAAGAGGGCCCACCTTTTAGGAACACCATTGCCTCCTGGTGGGGATACAGAGGCCTCCTTTGGGCCGACATCCACGATAAGCTAGCAGAGCTGGTCGCATACAGAGACCCGCCAGAATTCCTGATAGTGCACCTAGGGGGCAACGACCTGGTGACCACAGGAAGGAGAAAACTATTTGAAGAAATTTTCTCCTCCTTAGCTGGCATTAAACACACCTGGAGGGACACAGAAATATACTTCTCGGCCATCCTGCCCAGAAAGAAATGGCAGGGGGCTATCTGTTACAAATCAATAGACATTTCCAGAAGGAAGCTGAATAGGGGGCTAGAGAAATTCTGTATAGCAAGAGGCCTGGGCTTCATAAAACACCCGGCCATTACTTTGGGTGACCCAGACTTTTTTCTCAAAGACGGCACCCACCTATCAAACCAGGGCATGGAACATTTCCTTGGGAAATTTCGGCAACCTTAGCCTCCAGGGGTTGCCAATAAGATATACTTTCGGGGGAACACGGTCAGCCGGCAAACCTGCCCGTGTGTGGCTGCACGGGCCAGAGGGGGTAACCTCAGGACCCGGTGCCCAAAAGTATGATATTATTATGATATGTGATTATTGTTATTCTCATAACCATATCTGCACAATAAAATCCTACGGCCTTTTTATTGCCAACACTTGACAAACTTTGTGCTCCAACTTATTCACTGGTGAGAGTAAGGGTTCGGCCAATGTAAGTTGCATGCATATGGGTTCAGCAGTTATAGGCAATGCCACAGGGCGGCCCAAGGTGAAGCAGGGTAACTGCTGTTACCATCCGGCAGGCTATGGAGAGGGGCAGCCCCCACTCCCAAGCCTGCTCCCTCTCCCCCACGGACACAGAGACACGCAGTCTCTGCCCACACAAAGCACAGGAAGGGTGAGGTGTGAACAATCACCTCACCCTTCCACAAAGCAATAGGGTGCTAAGCACCTACGAGAACCAACAGTCAGGCAGGGCGCAGGTTCAAAAACCTGCCTCCCCTCAGGGGGCCAGACAGTCGCATACACCGGCATGGGGGTTGCACTACAGCCCCCACTACGCGCATCAAAGACCCAGGGTTCCCCTGGGTCTCATAAATAAGAGCAGCAAGCTCTAAGAAAATACAATCTGTTTGTGGACCCTGAACGGGGACCCAAACAAACAGGAGGTTCGCTGTTCACTCAGCGTCCTCCACTCTTTGCTTCTTTACCACAAAACCCTCCCACCCTACAAAAGAAGGGAGAAGAACAAAGAAAAGACAAAGAAGGACACTGGACGGTGACTACTACAAGTCGTGGGACAAGAAGGCGGCACGGGCCAGAGGGGGTAACCTCAGGACCCGGTGCCCAATGTATGATATTATTATGATATGTGATTATTGTTATTTCCATAACCATATCTGCACAATAAAGTCCTACAGCCTTTTTATTGCCAACACTTGACTAACTTTGTACTCCAACTTATTCACTGGTGAGGGTAAGGGTTTGGCCAATGTAAGTTGCATGCATATGGGTTCAGCAGTTATGTTACACCACCGGGTGGCCGCTTGTCAGTGGGGGTGCCCATACACATTTGTTTCACTTGTGCCGATGCGCAACTCTTCGTTTCTCCTTGAAGCTCCAAACACAGATCATGTTAACTCACCGCCACATTGGCCCGGGATCATGGCGTTTCGGGGGCTTGAGAGGGGCGTGAGAGGGGTCTCTCCTTCCATAGCCCGGCTCAAACAGCTACTTGCATCTTCACCCCCGGGCGGCCCGTGCTCATCTTGTGTGAAGCGGGGATTCCTTCTTCACAGCTTCTGATTGGAGCAGTGGCACACCAAGCGTCCTCTCCCCCAGGCAAGAGACTTCCTCCATTTATTGCAGGCGATTCCGATGAGTACCACTCCGGGCCCCAACTGCAGTCAGCCGCATCTGACTGGAACGTCAGATGGAGTGTGCCGCAGGCAGTCACATGTGGGGTGGGGTGCCGGGACAGGTAATCTCTTTCCTTTCTCCATGGCAGGCTTCTGCTTTCCCGCTGGGCTGGCAGGGCGGGCTCCCATCTCCTTCTGTGCTTAGCGGGGGCGGTGCACATGCACACTACCTCCATCTCCGGCCAGAGATGTATTTCTTCTTCTTGACAGCGGTTGCCACAGAGGCCGAGAAGCCCGCAGGGGGTTGACCCTCCCCTGGCCGCACAAGCACCCTCCTTACAGAGGGCTGCAGCCAGGGAGAGACTGCCAGCAGGGTGCTGGTCGCCCCTTTTTCTATTGTGGCTGTGGCTGCTCCATTTGTTCTTGCGGCCACTTCTTTCCTTGCCACGGTAGAGGTGGGTACTCCCCTCCATATTTCTTGCGGCACACCGCTGCCTCCGGTGGGGTGGGGGCGGGCGCTATACTTCTTTTCGCTCTGCACCGGAGCATATGTCACTCACCCTCTCTTTGCGGCGGATGCCGCAGAGGGGCTGTGGGCAAACTTCCACCCCCATCCCAATGAGTACCCCCTACAGAGGGCCAAAGCCAGGGGGAGATCGCTGGCAGGGCTTCCCCATCATTTTCTCTACCACCCTGATGGAGATTGATACCGGTCCTCCCACGCGGCGTGGCGATGGCTGCCGCACTGTGTCCCTCCCTTCCTCCTTCCAACAAACAAACAAAAAGAAGCAAAAAGAACAAGAACCCAGGAACCGCGGGGACAGGGGTTCTTCTTCCTCGCCGTCAATGTTACAGGGGCCCCGCTGTGGACACCCAGCGCGGCCCCATAGTGCTACAGACATCGGGACTATCTTGCGGCCCAGTGCCTTGGTGGTTGGGACCTGCTCTGGACATCCAGCAGGCCCATGCGGCTATGGGACACCAGCACCCTAGGGGGTGGGAGCAGCGCGAGCCATGCCCCTGACCATATGGACCTCTGCCACCATACTGGCACGAGGGTCCCACAGCATCCGTGCATGCAGGACGGTGCCCCCACGTGTAGGCCTGCAGGCCTACATAAATGAGACATGTACTCAGTCGTTCCTCTTGGGAGTCTGCAGCCGTTCTGTTGCATGTATCTGCAGAGGCTCCTTTTATTAGCTTGGGCCATGACCCAGTCATGGCCCCTGTTAAAGGGGCAATACACAGGGGAGGGACAGGGGGCAACACACTTGGGACGGTCCCACACCACAGAAACCAGTATTTAATCTGATCCAGAGAGCGGACAAAGAAAGAACAGAGATTCCTAGGGCTTGCCCCAGTATAAGGTTGATGTCTGCAAGGCTGCGGGTAATTGCTACTTGGTGTGTGTATTGCCCTACACACCACAGTTAGATTCGAACATTAGATTAATTTTACCAATCACACTGCACCATGCACCATGAATTAATATGTACAGTTGTACATCTTTTAATTACTTGACACAGACAGCCTGACACGCGTTTCGAGACTTGGCTCTTCTTCTGAGGCAGACACTTCTCTTTAAAGCTCAAGTTGCAATTAGTGAGTTCATATCAGATCCGAGCACGTAAGCATCTTATTCACTCTTCGCTGTTGCGATGTATCGTAATAATGACTAAGTGCCTCATTACACGGATAGCGGTAATGGTTAACGGTCACCGTTAATGGTAACGGTGACCGTTAATCATTACCGCCTTACTACGAGGTCCCTTAGCGGGTTGGTGCTTTAACGCCTGCTTTTTGCAGGCGTTAAAAACCAACCCGCTAAGGGACCTTGGTGCTAATTACGGCATCGCAAAATTGCCCTGCCGTAATTAGCACCTTCCCCATTCCCATTATGCCCTATGGGGCAAAAATGGGAATGGGGAAGGGCAGTGGTGGAAGGGGGAATTACTGCCCCGCCAACCTTTGAATGGGGCGGTAATTCCCCTTTCCACCAAGGCGGTGCCGGTATTTTACCGGCATGGACCAAGGTGCTAACAGCACCTTGGTCCATGTGCTAATACCGCCATCCGTGTAATGAGGGCCAAACTCTGCCTTTCGGCATTATGCTGAATATAGGGAGAGGTCCCACAGCATCCAGGCATGCAGGCCGGTGCCCCCACGTGTAGGCCTGCAGGCCTACATAAATGAGACATGGACTCAGTCATTCCTCTTGGGAGTCTGCAGCCGCTCTCTCGCAACTATCTGCAGAGGCTCCTTTTATTAGCTTGGGCCATGACCCAGTCATGGCCCCTGTTAAAAGGGCAATACACAGGGGAGGGACACATCCCCTTAAAGGGGCAACACACCACAGAAACCAGTATTTAATGTGGTTAGCCTTCCTCCAAACAATGAAGAGGGAAAAAAAGACTGCTCCAGCCAAGTTTCCACACAGCAACACACTCCAGGTCACTTTGTGTCGCTCCGCTCAGGAATGTGGTTAGCCCTCCAACAAACAATGAAGAGGGAAAAAAGACTGTTCCCTTCTAACACTAGTTACTCCACATCAGCACTTTCTAACAAGGAAGTGTTTATAGCTCTTCAGTGGGTACGTAGCGTTAAAGTTCCCTGCTGGCTAGCCGTCTCGGGATAATCAGCGCCTATTAACTATCTTCAGTATTACGATATGGAGGATGGGGTTTATAATACACGGCTGGATTGCCTGTTTCTCGCCCCACACCTGTAGATAGGATGCCATATGCACATTTCGCAGAGCCAGCCCCATGCGTTTTTGAAAAACCCACAGCAGGCCGCAGGGGTTTTGTTTGGTGACTGGGTCCAGCTAGTTATTGCAGCATCATTTTGTGGACATTTAGTAAAGTGCTTCTTTATAACTGTATACGTAACCTTAGCATTTTAAAATGCTGTAAAGTGGTTTGATGCCTCTGATGTGTGGGGCGGATAACACTAAGAATAACAGATGACGTAAGTTCTATTGTAGTAAAGTACATGTTTATAGTGCAGAAGGGCAGGAAACAACTGTTTGTAAGGATTCACCTATACAGTATGCAGGTGATTTGAAAAAAACATCAGGCAATTAGTTTAAGGATGGAGCTGATTACAGGCGTGCTCGATGTTGTCAGGGAGATTACGGGTGGGTAAATTAGACGACTTGGGTGAGAGACTGTATCACTGTGCGCTATTCTCCATTGTCAATGATTATTGTGTGCTGGCAGCGAAGGATCTCTGCACAATGAACCCAACCAAAAGGTTCAAGTAATTTAGATGCACCAAGAAACTGCGTAGAGATTGTATTCACGCTCAAGCCTAATAGCACAAAAGTTATAACAAATGATTGTTGTAATCTTCACAAGTCCAACATAATGGTTTATTCTATGTAGTTATCCTGAGACAAAAGTCAGCCGACACGTGTTTCGACCCATTCAGGTCGTTCTCAAGGCTGATTAATGGGTTCAGAAGGTTAGGGTAATTGAGATATGTACAATTGTCGGTAGGACCATCAACGTCCAAACAAAAGTAGAGAGTTACATGTAAATGCGAAAATTTGAGAGAAAATATATATATAATGCATCATAGATAAGTACAATGTGTTCCACATATCATACAAGGTGTTGCATAGAAGGGGGGCCCACATCGTAGAACATAAAGATTTTTCAAAGAAGAAAAAGAGAAAGAAAAAAAAAAAGACAAAATTCATCTTATTTAGAATTTCACCATGTATTAATAATAAATATCATTCTGTTAATCATGATTGCATGCTCATGTGTATTGCTTCCACTCCTAATATATATAACATTAGCTTCATGCCAAAACAACAGCAAATAGTCGTTCCAACCTGTGCGTGAGTCAATGACCCTTAAAATAAGGCATGCAAAAGTAAAAAACCCTTCCAAAAAGAGTACTCAAGATTCAATTCTAATATGATGTGATTGGAGATCATGCTGAATATATTATTAGTTTTAGATGTGCCCAAATCCAAAGGACTGTGATAGCTGAAGATTCACCGTTAGATGGTCAAAGGCTTACCCCGTATTTGAAATGTCTTGGTATAGTCTGTGAGGTAGATAAAATAGACAAATATAGACCGTATCCTATTAAGATTCCATCTGAGTTGATGCTTGGACTTATTCAAAGAATATGTATATAAAAAACATTACTTGTATAATTTGTACCTGTAGGAATTACTCTTTATGCTCATAAATGAATGTGTTTCACTTTCTGACAAATTGCATGGATTGTTCCATCATAAGAAGCCGGGTCTCCCTGTTAAAAGATTTGTATGTGTGTAAATGGAAAACCAGACGGTTGAAATGTTGTAATAACAAATGGCCATAAATGTCTTTGTTATATTGTTCATGATCATCTGACTTACTTGATTTAGAATATCGTGGATAATGTCCACAAAGAACCTCTCCTCTCCGAGTCTTTTAACGGGGATAAATCCCCCTGTTCAGTCTGTGCCTGTAATGGCACCTGTTCCCGAAAATACCAATGTCTCCAAACAAGGGACTATGGCATTTCGGGAACATCATTACGTGATGACGTCACGTGTAACCATGTGCGTGACGTCATTGTGTAAACAATAGCAACAACGTCATTCTCCCACGGTACGAGGTGCCTTGAGTTCTGTAACCTCAATGGATATAATAAGGAGTACCAAATGGTAATTGGTTAAGCCGATGTATGTCCATAACATGGACAAAAAAATACGAACAGATGTATAAAAATTTGTTCAATGCAAAAAAATATCTATGGCACTTAAATGTGTTCAACAAAATTCTGTATTGCTTCTGAGTGTATAAGAGATTTGCAATTAGATATGTGTAATTACTTTAGAATCCTATTGTTAATGACTGTGGGTGATCGTATATTATGGAGTGAAAACGGGTATAGCTTCAGTGTTACAACATCTCAATGTAATATATGGATTCCATAAACAAATTATGTGGTTATAATGAATTGGATTTATATACAGGGTTGGCCCGATATTGCGGATGAATGGCAATGGCAATGAAACTGACACTTGATAGTTACATAAGTCGCCCTGTGCATTGTTAGCAGAATCATCTGCATGTTCTAAAATCTATAAAAAGACATACATTTCATGATCTGTGTTGAAGCCTTCCTCTGTGGCCCGTAAATGACAAATAAATTTCGATTCCATTTGACGCAATTTCAACTGGATATTTCCTCCTCTTTTGCTCTCCTTCACTCTCATCAGGCCCACAAAATGCAAGTCTTCTTGGTTGCTCATCTGATGTTTTGATTGCCAATGTATGGCTAATGGTACTTTGGGTTCAGAATTTCTTAGACTAGTTAAATGTTCACGAATGCATACCCTTAGTTGTCTGATAGTGTCTGATAGTGCTGCCAATATAACTTTTTCCACAAACACATATGATAGCATAGACTACATACCTGGATTTACAGCTGATGAACGCTGTAATTTTGATTTGTTTTCCTGTCTGATCAGTAAAAAATGTACAATTATCTAACGCATGACAGCATTGGTTACAATTTCCACATTTGTAAAAACCAGCGCTTGCCTGTAACCAATTTGTACCTTTTTTCTGCAATGGTACATTGAGAAAGGAAGGACATCATTTCTGCTTGATTGTGGGAGCTCTGGTGAAAATAAATCTAGGGTGTTCTGTCAAAAAAGGTGCACGATCTTTGTCTAACTTGAGGATATGCCAATGCTTGGATGCCAATTTATAAAGTAAATTTGCATCAGAAGAATAACGTGTAATGATGGATACTGTTTGTGGCTGGGTTAGGGTTTTATGTTTGTCCATTATTAGCTCTGATTGTTTGACATGCAGAAATGTGTCTGATGCTTTCTTAATCTCCAATCACATCATATTAGAATTGAATCTTGAGTACTCTTTTTGGAAGGGTTTTTTACTTTTGGATGCCTTATTTCAAGGGTTATTGACTCACTCACAGGGTTGGAACGACTATTTGCTGTTGTTTTGGCATGAAACTAATGTTTTATATATATAAGGGGTGGAAGCAATACACATGAGCATGCAATCATGATTAACAGAATGATATTTATTAATACATGGTGAAATTCTAAATAAGATTAATTCTTTTCTTTTTTTTTTTCCTTTCTCTTTTTCTTCTTTGAAAAATATTTATGTTCTACGATGTGGGTCCCTCTCTATGCAACACCTTGTATGGTATGTGGAACACATTGTACTTATCTATGATGCATTATATATATATTTTCTCTCAAGTTTTCGCATTTACATGTAACTCTCTACTTTTGTTTGGACGTTGATGGTCCTACCGACAATTGTACATATCTCAATTACCTTAACCTTCTGAACCAATTAATCAGCCTTGAGAATGACCTAAATGGGTCGAAACACGTCGGCTGACTTTTGTCTCAAGATAACTACATAGAATAAACCATTTTGTTGGACTTGTGAAGATTACATCAATCATTTGTAATAACTTTTGTGCTATTAGGCTTGAGCCCGAATACAATCTCTACGCAGTTTCTTGGTGATTACGGATGGGGCCTTGAACCTTGCAAACCTTGGTTCTCTTCCATTTCTTCTGGATGTACTTCATGTCCTGAAGGTGCTCAGCTTGCAATTGTAAACACATGTTTTAGATGTAGTCATTGCCTTTCCTATGCATGATGGAACGTTTCCAGTTTCCAACTCAAAGAGCTTGCAAAGCACCAGTTACCTTGCAAATATGTGATAGTTAAAGTCAGCAACACAAACCACCCATTTAAAGATTATCTTGAGATGCGAAAAAATTAGGTCGCTTTATGTAACTAGTGAAATGTTTTTAACATCAGGATTAACACCCAGCGGAGGTTTGTTACAAAGAATCAGCATATCTATGTATGTTTATTACACAACTTCTTGTATTACATGTCATGTATTACATTACATTACATGTAGAGTGGCGTTAAATACGTTTTTCAGGTTGACATTGGGCCTCATTACGACCTGTGCAGTAACCATGGCGCTAGTAGCACCATGGTTGCCGCCGGTATTTTACCGATTCCGCCATGGTGAATGGCGGAATTACCGCCCCATTCCAAGGTTGGCGGGGTGGTAATTCCCCATTCACCATTGGCCCTTCCCAATTCCCATTTTTGCCCCTATAGGGTTCAATGGAAATGGGGACGGTAGTAGTTACGGTACCGCAAATTGCGGTACCGTAATTACCTCCAAGGTCCCTTTGTGGGTCCAATCCTTAACGGCTGGTAAAACCAGCCGTTACGGTAGGGACCCGCAAACGGACCTCCTAATTAGGCGGTAAGGGGTTAATGGCGCCACCACCTTTTACGGCGCCGTTAACCCCTTACCGCCTGGGGCGTAATGATGCCCATTATCTTGCATTCTGGGACTTATACTAATTTACCATTTAGGATGTAAAAATTAAAGCCACAATGATATTCTTTTGGCTTAACATATTTCGATAAGGATTTACATCTTGTCATGTGGTTTATTGCCCCCCCTTTCCCCTCCCCCCCAGTGGATGACTAGAGGGGCAGAGGTGGGGCAGTGATGGCTTGCTGGAATTCAACTGGAAGGCTTGCATCTCCTTCTTACTTGACTTTAGTATATGCTAGCCAGTTTTCCCTCTGTTCTGCACCACACCCATAGCTCTCAACTCACACGCTTTTGGCAGTTGTCACTTGCCTTGTAAACAGCTGACTCACCCGCCAAGCCTCCAGCACGCCCATTCGTTTCAATGGGCCTCTCACCCGCAAAAAATTAAATCGGGTGTTTTTACCCGCCTTTGCGACACAAATGGTTGAGAGCTATGCACACCCCTTGCACCAAGTTGGTGACTGTGCAAATGCGGTCATATAACGAACGGTCGGTGCGGTGATGTCACTTCTCTATATTTGGGCACCCCAGGAAATTCATAAATCGGCTCCCCTGGCACTGCCTATATAAAACACACTGGGTAGTGGGAAAGGAGACAGCCACAACAGCTTCAGCTTCTTCCAAAATTTGAATTAAAAATTCCATTTGCCACTAGATTTCCCCAACAATTCGTGGGGGAAAAAGCCCCAAATCGTCCTTTTAGGTAATATTTAAATTATATCAAGTTCTGAAAATGCTAATTGGTTAATTTTGCTTAAAATGCATTAAAATTCCACAATGGGAAATTCCCCCCCGGAACCCACCCTGATCGACCCTCATTTTGATTTTGACAGGTATGTGCATTTATTGGGCCAGCATCAGTTACTGAAAGAATTAACATTCAATTCGTTTAAATTCCTTTTGTGAATATATAATCGGCAACAATAATAGTACGGCCTGTCTGACACAACTCTTAGTATCAAAATAATATTTGTAGGATTCTATTTTGTACAACAGTAAACGCAGGTAAGTAACTTGAGAGCGCCTAACCTGTCAGCATACGTAGTTTTTACGGCTGACAGTAATTTGCCATGTCTACGCCTGCGATTGGTTATTTCCTCCTAGACCAGGTGACATTTGATCTGCCTTTGGTTGGCTGGCCAAAACATGGGAATGGTGATGATCTTTTTTATGGTTGGCTGGTTTTGGAAGCTGACTGAAACGTACACATCCCTGATTGGTCAAAAAATACAGTTAGGAACTACAACTGCAAATCGTCTCTCTACCGTATGCAAAGGAAGAGACATCTTGTTCGTCCAGTTTATTGTTAATGAACCTTAATAAAAAGTAAAACAAATACAAATTTAAATCACCATTATAAATGCTTACTCTATTGTAGCATAACTTAATTTTATATCAGAATATTACCCTAATAAAAAATAAAATGTGTATTTTATTTTAGAGACACAATTTGTAAGTATTCTTAAAATAAATTATTTGTGAATAAAAATGACTTACTCTTACACTTTATTTCATAAATTGCCTGTATTTTCTGCTGAATCGTCAATACACTTCCAAACAGCTCTGTTCCAAGATGGATGCTTCCTTTGCACTCACGAAGCCGAGGGTGGGGGACGGGTGAATTTGTCAGTCAGTTACCGGCAGGAAGAGGGTTGGGACTGTGCTGTCTATGGAGAACCACCAGGCTGGCTTGAGAGTGATCCGCATATTGGTCTGAGATAGACCCAAAGCCGAGTTGGGACTTGCGAGAGACAGAGGCTTCTAGGCTTTTCGCAAGGCGATCAGATTTTGGCTGTAAGGCGGCTGGCTAGGATGTCCCCACACTCCCTGGGCACCCTGTGCCTACTCCTGATCTTCTTCATTGCCGCGGTGCTTGCAGGGTGAGTGACCCGACCACAGGTGGATGCTACCACCTCCATAGGAATGGATTTATGTATATGATACTACCTAACACTAATTTGGGATCCTAATTGTGTGTAAATGGCATGACATTATCGTTCCTCTTGACAAACGATAATTACTACTTGTTATGTTCTGGCACCTGTGTACCGCACGCTGGCATTCATTTTATTCGTAATGCCCCAAACAACTCCCTCAAGTCAGTGAGGACGGTAAGGGCAGGGTGTAGCAGGAAGAAAAGGGTAAATGTAATATGCTTGCAGCATTTTAGACCAAGGGATATACGTTCTTGAGTAAAATAGCGGTATGGTTCTTGGAGTGTTTTAGTGTTTCACAGATTGCCAAACGCTTGTCTCGGGATGGGTATTTGGAAACTGGTGAGGGGAAGCCGAGATCATGGGGGTTGAACTTTCAGTTGACTAGTCTTTTGAATGTTGCTGTCTTCCATCTTTGTTTGTAACCTGGGCAGCAGGTAAGGCAGCAAGCGGGAACAACACTGGACCCAGGGTTGTAGAAAAGAAAAACCTTTTATTCGGTTACAGGTTACATGTAGTTAAGCAGGAGCTAAAGGTAACGACAACCACCATTAAATACCTCCCATCCTGTCTCTTCCAAACGGCCAATACTGGAATCTCCAGAACTCTACATTCTGTGTTCCATTGGGCATTTATTAACACTAAACATATCCAATGAAAATGGCCGTTAGTTGGCGACATTTCTCTAAAATTGCACCCTCTAGACAATCGAACACTTTCCCCAAATATTCTAGGATTGGAGGTAATAATATATCATTATACCCTGCCTCGAACATTTAGGAAGAATTTTAGGGGTCAGGATAAAAAAAAAGTCGCCTACCTGGCGACTTTTTCACAGCAACACTATTACAAGGAACCACATCTCCATGCACACAGGGCAGACAGCCCATGGACACAAGATATCACATCTGTTAGTGCATTCCATGCACAAGGTCCCTGAATGGACAGAAGTCTAGTCCCAGTTATTACTTTCATTGGCCTGTCAATTGTAGATCATTTACGTTTCACGTTGTTACAGTTTTAAAAGTTCGGTGGTGGCTCATTGTGCCATTACAGGTGCAGGGAGATCGTAGTCTAGGTCTGGAGCATAGTGTAAGGTGCGTATGTAAAGTGTTTCCTATGCTGAAAGATAACTGTGTTTGTGCATGACCTCTGTCGCTGCGTCTTAAGCTCGCGCGTGTAGCAGGTGGGAGTTCATTGCAGCGACTGAACTGATGCAGGCAAATGTATTCCCAATTAATGTTTTAAAAGGTGCTGGTGTGGAGTATGTCTTAAGGTGGATGACAGAGGGATGTGGGATGGTCCACAAGTCATGTACCTGTGTCTCAGCATGCTATGTAGCTGCATGAACTATGCTCCCAAATTGTTCCATGTCAGGCATGAATAGTCCCAGTGCTCAAGATAAGATTTTGAGGTGGGCATATTTTACTCCTTATTTTTAGAGTTTGAGAGCAACTGCGATTTCAAGAGATGACAAAGTTTGTGACATCCAGCTGCCGTGTGCAGAAAGTTAAAACTATCGAAGTCATTATCATGCATCAGTGGGCCACATTGTGACTGAAAAACAGGTTTCTCTCACACTTAACAGACACCATCTCCCAAATAAATGGAACAGATGAGCACTAACACCACGAGCTTCCCCTGCATGAAAAGAATAGGTATAACAGCAGCATAATCTTTTTAACGCTTCACTCACCCAGAACAGGTCCGCTTGTGTAGGAGCTGTGCAGTCAGCGTACCCCCTCACTTCTCCCCTGCGACAGAAAAAGTGAATCAGGGCTACCACAATGTAAGATTTGATCATGTAGAACAGGTGGCGTGGATCAGTGGAAGCTGTAAAGCAAGGGTAAAAGATTCCCATACAGAGATCAGAAGAAAGTGTCCACGCAGTAGAAGCGCCCCTCAGATAACCGGTGCAGCATAGGCTTCCGGAGTGCTCACTCCCCTCCTAATATAGAAAAGGTGTGCAGTGGACCACTGTAGATCATTCTTTCCTCATATGGAACAGGAACTTTGTGGGTCTCAACAGTACACGATTACCACAGATAAGTTGTCAGTAGTAGTTCTGCTCACATAGAGAAGAGGCAGTATGAAATGGAGCAGTGTAAGCCCCCCCACACTGAAGAGGTAAATTAAGGGCCTCCACATTGCAAGCTATACTCACATGGAACTGGAACACACAGCAGTCCAAATTCCTGTCACAAAGAACATGCCCAGCATGGGCCTCTGCAATCCAAACTGCCCTCAAGTGGAATTGGTGGTTATATATCTTTATAACGACATATTTTGTGTATAATGCACATATACCGAAAATGTTACAATGAAAAAAATAACACATTTTTTTAAGGGGGGTGGTCCCCCTCCAAACCCCTGTTTCCCCACAAGCCACATACATTTTCAATATGTTTTTTCGTTATAAAAGTTTTGTTATATGTGTATGTCTACATATAATTTTCGTTATAAAGATTGCATACCGAATTGGTACAACTTAACCACAGCAGTGTGAGCACTGCCCACATAGAACATGCTCAGCAGTGCAAGCGCTTCACAGATGGAACTCATATAACATTGAGCATGACTAGTTCCAATACGTAGACTAACTCAAATCAGTAAAGCCCTGGGCAGGGGGGACTTCAACCCTGGAAGAACAAATAGTTTATGTACAGTTATGTATCCCTGCCACTCTAGCTGGTTCATTTACTAAAAGCATGTTGCAGATGTGGCTGTTAATATAATACAAGGGGATAAGTCTCTCAAATGATTCCTCTACGAAGGTCTGTACATTTGATCTATTCTGTATATATCTTATTTTTTTAAACACAAACAACCTGGCCAATTACTGAGTAAAGCAAACATGACTTGTATTGTGTTTTGAGGTTTGATAGCAGAATTGTCTTTTGATGATTAATGAGAATCTAGAACTAGTACTACTTAATGGTATGCAAATGTTTGATACATTAGTGCAGAGCTGTAAGGTGTCCATGCTGAATTAAGGTTGGCCGAACAGAGTTGGCATTTTATCCTTCAGAGGTCGGTAAACAGACAAACAACTGATTGTAATGCCAACCAGAGTGCTTAGAAGTTTGAGAACCGTGCAAAAAGCGCTTCATACGTAAGTTAAATACCTATCTGGGTTAACACTACAGGGACATATTTACTTTAGTTTATATTTCAATTACAAGTGTAACCATTTTATTTTTGTTTGTTTTTGGAATAGCGCTTGCATAGGCTGGAGAGTCAGGTTTGTAGTCTTGAAGATTTGAAAGAGATGGTGACCGCTGTGGTCGGTTTAATGATGATCACCCACTCTTGAGCAAGGGCCCTGTTGCCGCTGGCCATTTACCACAATGACTGAAAGTTAAGGTTGCATGGATGTACTGGGAGGCACTGAGAGACAGAGCGGTTGACACTTGTGGCTGATGGGGGGGAGAGATTTGTCAGGGATCTGGGGACCCCCCGCCCCAATTCCTGCTTGTCAATCCTTGGGCCAAGACTGGTTCTGACTTTTCTTTTAGGAAGCTTCCTGTTCAGATTGAGAAGGGCCCCTCCCACTCTTTAACCCTGACCCAGGTTATAGCAGTCCAGTCTTGTCGCTTGGTAGCATGCATCATTTTAAGAGTATTACTTTCAGTTTATAATAATTGTAACTAATATCTCTAATGAATGTCAGTTGAAGTACACAAGGTTATTTTTGTGTTTTAGGAAAGTGCTTATCGGAAAGTATTCATATAGACAATATTTGAAGAACCATGGTAGTGAGCTACCTCACTGAAGTAGTTAACAACCTCACTGTGAAGTAGTTAACGACCGTGGTCCTACTTAGCAAAACGTAGTTAATAGTAAGTGTCAGAAGTTTTCCCCTGAACTTTGATATATGGTGGACAGTATTTATCGGATCTTTTGGCTCACCTATTAGTAGAAATGGTCATGCAAATAAGGCCATGTTCTAAGGAGGGGCATGTTCACATATAGGTAGCATGTACATCATATTTCTTGTGAGCAGATAAGTCTGACATCCAAGGGAGGTCGGGGGCGGGGGGGGGGCGGTCATAAAGGCCAACTGCAGGATCACAGATGGTTTCAGAACTTACCAGCGTTTATTACATTTAGTATACTTTGAAAAGACATGCTTGGGGGGGACCCAAGAACACCCAGCTTAACCACAATGCATGTTTACTGCAGGTTGCAGCTTATTTGGTAGGTCCATTGGCTTTCTGGCCAATGGACCTTCTACTAGGTAACACATGGTTATAGGCACAGTGAAAGATCAATTTTGTAATTTACCTCATAGCTCTGCAGTGCATAGGTTCTTGCAGTTAGGGTGCTAATGGTTCCTTTGCAAGCGTTAACTGCTCCGAGATGAGCCAGATTGCTAGGGCGAGTACTGTGGAGCTGTTCAGGTTGTTTAGGGAAAACTGTCAAACATTATGGTATCCATTGACAGGTCTTCTGGAGAAACTGCCCAGCACTCTGACATTTTCCCGTTGGGAGTTTTCACGTTAAAAACCCTTTCAGGAGAGTCACAGCTCCAGCGGCACATGAGTATAGGGCATTTCTAGCAAGGCTGAATTTAAGGATTTGCATTTTAGAGTGGAGACCCCATGACTGGGCAGCACCAATTTAAGGTGCAAGCATCATAGGTAACTGTACGTTTTCCATTTGTCAATTGTGCATCCTAGTGCTTTTGTTTCTGTCTGTTTGTGGTTACTTCCGAGCAGTGATTTGAAACGGCAGTGCTTTCTAGGAGTAGAAGGTAGGAAGCTGGCATCAAGGCTGTTCCCTCTGAGACAGGGAAATGAATTCCTCCCTGTCTGATTCTGTGAGTTGCTACGCACAGCTTTGCTGTCAGTCTTGGAAGATTTCATGCCCCAGAAGGGCGTCCTCATGGCCAATCGCAAGTTCAACTTCTTCTCACAACTCTAGTTTTTCCAATTGCTAATGTTGGCACACCACTTACCTTTATGGGTACATTGGGTGAGAGTAAGAGTCCACCCAATCGGTGTTGGATGCCACATAATTACTTTGCAAGCTTGCTCCTGGGCAGCATGCTCTCCTATGTGGTTATAGCATTAAATCCTGATAAACCCTTAAAAAGGATGTGATCTGATCTGATCTTGGCCTCTGCAGCCCTTGGAATTGCCATGGTTTCGGGGAGGGGAGTGTACATGGCCACACTGTATCACAAACTTTCTTCCATATGGACAAAGCCTGTCTGTAGGACCTTGCACTGAATTTAGAAATGGGTATGACCTGAACTCTCGCCCCTATTGCTCAAAATCTGCTGCCAAACACAAGATCCGACCCCTCTGTTTACCCTATGAAGATAACTGGGTCCAGTGTGAACCCTTACCCTGGGGGACTAATGGTTCCACTCATGACACGTTGCTATTTTGTACTTTTAAGAGCTCCTAGGTTTACAGTAAGTCAAGAGAACATTTGGTGAACCAGCTGGGACAAAAGGGGAAAAGCTCGGGGATGCTGCTTGAAAGCCGCCCATTGGGTCATTTGATCCCACAGTAGTTCCACAATAATCTCAATAGTAGTGTGCAAATAGGAGAAAACTCAATACCAAATGACCCAGAAAAATGTCAGTAGACTCCTGTTGTGTAATTCCCACAGATCAATGTGCGTTCCTAATTACAGATTTAACTCTGAGGCTTACTGTTTTAAAATATTAAATTGTTCAAAAGTGAAGACATATTTTCTCAAAAGAAAGGGAGTGAGTGCATGGCAAATCATTGTTAGAATTGGTGTAGAAGCAAAGCAGTGAATGAGTTAAAAGAAAAACAAGCACACACTGAAGCAGAATCGTGGGAACACTTGGCCTGAATACACACGCTTAAAGCTGGGCACCTTGTGCCAAGAGCGTATGCCAAAATGCATTCAGCAATTCCAATCTAAAACCATCTGGTCTTAATCGACCATGTTGTGGTTGGTGCAAAAAGTAATCTACATCAACAGTTATTGGTTTCTTTCGTCGCTTACAACTGATATGCCCTTGGTTATTGCCCAACACTAGAGGAGAGCCCACAACACCTTCCATACAGAATCCCCAAACACCCCACAAACAAGCACATGGACATCTAAAGGGACGCTGTCAAAAGTATTTAGGAGAATTTCCGTCCCAAGCAGTCCTTCAGTTACCCACTTCTCGAAATCATTAAAAGAAAAATCCTTCCACCATATGCCCCCAACCACCCAAGGTAAGCCTCCCTGTGCAGCTCTGCAAACAATTCAGCCTGCTAGTCCTTACAAAACAACACAATAATTGCGTGTTCCTCCAAGATATCAATAGATTTCAATAGCCTGGTTCAGGTCTAGAAGTTTCCACTCGCCACTAACCTTTCGTTAGTGATAATTGAATAAGAATAGGTGTGCTATGTGCACGTGCCTTATTGATGTGGCTAGTGACTTTTCCTGCCTGGCCTATAGTTTGAAAGTCCAAATTTATACTGCATGGCTAGTTGGCCCATGACGTTTTAGGGCTTTAGGAATATATCTCACCTACTACTAATTCATACAATGTAACCTGTTCCTGTGTTTTCAATTACACAATATGATATGGTGATGTATGGCTTCCTGCCTGTCCCATAGACCCTTTCCAGTCCAAAGGGTAGGATTTAGATTTTGCCAGGCTCGGTAATAGAAATCTCCATTAAGTTATTAAACAATTTACCTTCTCTTGCTACCTGAACCCAACTGCATGTACTTTCTGATGAGAAGCCGAGTAGGAAAGTCCATACAGAGTAAAATGAATTTGTGTCATGGCATGTAAAAACCGGGAAACTCCAGGAAATGCATATTTATTAGCATTTGTTTACATTTTCATTATTTTGATAATAAATAAAAATAGAGACTTTATTGCCGCTGGGTGCCATTGAAAATATCCGCGTTATGCAAGCCGTAATAAAGAAAGCTCATAAGCAAATGAGACCAAGCACACCATCGCTAATGCCTGAAGAGTCACAGGGTGCTCCAGAATGGGCACAGTAGTACCCTGCAAATTAGCCACACTTCTACATTTAAAAACTAGCGTGGTTATTAACCTGGGCATTCTTAAAGTCTGGTGTTTAAGAGCCAAATCCAATCTATTTTCAGCATAGCCACACAAAATAAATGTGAATACAATGCAGCAATTGCCCCCACTCGGGGGCTGGGGGGGGGCTGTACAGGGCCGTTAAAGGCCCACCAGCCCGAGTCCAGGTAGCAAAGCAAGGGCCTCGCAGTGGGCTCGGGTCCGTTACTAGCCATGTACCCCCCTGATTGCACTCCACTCCCATGGCCTCTCGACCCCCCCCTTCCCTCCACTCCCCATGTCTCCCTATCACCATCTTTCACTCGCCTCCCAAATGCCACCATGGCCTCTCCTCATTCTCACACATCCCACTCACTCCAACCTCATGTAGCCTAGCCCAGTCCCTCTACAAAAACCTCCTCTCTCGCTAATGTTTTTAATACCGTTCACCCCAGAGACTCCTGGTGATGGCTGTCCTTGCAACCTGGATTTCACCCATCACACTAGGTGTGCCACCCTCACAGCCCTTCACACAGACTGCTTTTTTTCTCACTCCCTTCATCCTTACGAAAAAAGGTAATAGTGTTGGTCTCATGATTAGCAAGGACACACTATTGGCACTGCCGCCCCCTCTCTGATTTCACTCCCTCCTTTGAGCATTTTTGAATCCAACTCTTACCTTGCACCCTTCATTTTATCCTGCTTTTTCTACTGCCAACCTGGCACACTCAACCTTTTCATCTCTCATCTTGACCTCTTATTCCAAACTCTCCCAGCTGATGTTTCTGCCATCATAATAGGCAAACTCGACCTCTCCAATATGTCCAAGGCCCGGCAGCTCCAAATCACTCCACTCTCTGACCACTCCCTAGTCAACCTACATAACCTTGCAGCACACTCCCAAGGAAACTCTCTTGACCCTATAGCTTGGTCTCTTCTTCTCCCACAACCACCCCCCCAACCAAACACATTCATTTCACCACCCCTGTCCTCCCGCAATCTCCCATCCCTCATCTATCACCAGCTATATATTGAAGCCCCACTCCATGATCTCCTAACTTGACCAAGCCAACCCCTTGCTCCAAGCTCTCTTCCCTCTTGCCCTCTCCATTGTTCTCACTTTTACTGAATAGTACTAGGTGGGCGCTGGCAGTTTGTGGTTGACCAGCTTCTGTGAAGTTATCGTTGTACTGGGTTTCCCCAGTCAGTTGGAATTATAGACGCATCACTCCTGAATTGTTTTTATACATGTTTTAATGTACTTAAGAACATGTGTCAATTTCTGGCAACATAAGCCGACACGCGTTTCGACCGTAGTCTTTATCAAGGCAGATAGTGGTTGGAATCCCTCGACACCAGACGCACAACTAGGAAACCTCCAGATCAGCTATCCAACATGCAGCTGGCACCCTAACAGGGATGGCCGCAGATTTTTGAACTGTCATCTAAGATACCAACCACTATCTGCCTTGATAAAGACTACGGTTGAAACCTATCGGTCCCCTGCACTCCCATGCCACCTCCGGCTTTTCCTCCCGTTCCTTTTTCCTACGGAATGCCTCTTCCCCACCGCTCCAGTCATCTTTTCAGTGGAACTCTTCAAAACACGCCTCAGACTACATTTGCTAGCAATGGCAGAAGCACCTGAAATATTAGCACCCTCCTAACTGCCTACCCACCTCTCCTGCATTATTCCATCGTGACCACTTTGTAATTTGTAAATGCTGTCAAAGTAAACATATTGATATGTCTCCAGTCCCTGTCCCTGCTGTGTGTTCCCACTCTTACTCCTTCACCACTCGGTATACGTTACTCAAGCAATACTCTTAAGCAAAGGCACCTTACCCTAGTATTTCCTCTGCTCTGTTGTTGCCTACTTAATGATTCATTTCTGTTTGAAATGACACCCTGTTTTTCTTTAACCACTTAAGTGCCAAGGACGAGATTGCTCGTCCTAGATGCATGGGAATGCCCATTAGGCTCATTTTTCCTGGCAGTTTTAAATGCAATAAATCGCCTTCATGGACCTGGCCCACCACATTTAAATGCTGTTACAAAACATTTAATGGGCATTCAGGCCACGGGTCCACAAGCTGAAAAAACAAGCATGGGCAAAGACAACAGTGTTGGAATTTATGTAGACATTAGGCAGGCATTGCCAGACTCTGCCATTATGGTACTATTTATTAGAATTATTGTTCTTTGCTGGCTCTAAGGTGGGAGGTGAAACAGAAGTCGCACATTTTTTTTAGGATAGAAAGATTAGGATAGAGAAGTGGTAGCAGGGGAAGTCAAAGTCGGATTATGTGTGGGGAAGCAGGTATGTTTTGAGGCTCTTTCTGAAGGTGGTGATGGATGCTGCAGAGCAGAGGGTAAGAGGTATGGTGTCTCGTGCCCAGTGGGTAAATGCTTGCTTTTGTGTACATGTTACTTTGCAGGGTGGATTGTGTAGGGTGGATTGTGAATGAGATGCTAGCTTGCTTGTCTTTGTGTGTGATGGATTTGTGTTCGTCATGAAAGTAAAACAGGGTTTTGTGGTGAATGGCTTTGAAAACAATGCACATTCCTTAGAAGGCAATTGTCTGAGGAATGGGAAGCCAGGGGAGCCAGTGGAGCTGGCTGAGAGCTGGAGTGATGTGTGAATGTTTGGATAGGCGGAGGATGATTCTGCTGCCGGATTTCGTATGACTTAAAGATGGCAAGGGTGCTGCTGGGAAGTTAGTAAGGAGCGCATTGCTGTAGTCCAGTCTGGAGGGAACTAGTGCTTGCCTTGCTTTGCGCAAGGCATCAGGGTATCAGGAGGATGGATGTGTCGGGTCTTTAGTAGAAGATTGCATGTTTTGGTGTCAGCAGCTATGTGGTGTGTGAAAGAAAGCCGGGGGTTTATGGTGAAACAAAGGGATTTGACAGGTGTGGGGAAGGATGTGTGGCGTGTCTGTGACAAGGTCTTTGATCCAGGGGCAGTTTGGGCTTGTGTGGAGGTGCAGAAGAGGAGGTATTCTCTTTTGGAAGGGTTGGGATTCATAAAGTAGATTTCTTTCCAGGTGGTGATGGTGAAAACCATACAATATTATTTGAGAAAAACTATCGAATGAAACATGAATTTGCACCTTTTGGACAGTATTCATCATGCTGTCAAAATCGTTAGACTCCTGAAGTTCCTAACAAATAACATGATCGATGCGTCATATAACAGACTTCCTGCGTCTTGTTTTTTGACATACATTATAGTGTAGGCAGGTGCACGATTTAAAATGGTAAGCTACTAGACGAGCCTAAAAATCACTCTCCTTAGTTTTATGAATGAAGTGTGGTACAGACATGTGCGGCAGCATGCATCAAACCAAACATAAATGTATGCAGTCTGAGGGTGTGGGAGGAGGAGACAGACGGACAGGAGGCATGCTTTTGAGCAAAGACTTTTATTTTATACCGAAAGAAAGAAAGAAAGAAAGAAAGAAAGAAAGAAAGAAAGAAAGAAAGAAAGAAAGAAAGAAAGAAAGAAAGAAAGAAAGAAAGAGAAGAAAGAAAAACCGATCGATCCCTAACTCTGAGTGGGGTTTCTCTGCCTCAAATAAAACTGAGGAAGTGTCAGAATGTCCTTGGCTAAAAAGTCCACCGTCCTGTGTCAAAATCCTACTTCTAACCCTCACACTTGTAGCAAAACTAAAATGGATTTGTCCCTGCAGGATACAAAAGAGTGATCCCCTTATTCTGGATGGTATGGTTTGTAAAGTAGGGGGAATATCTCCCTTCCCTAGCCTTTCTCAGGCTTCTCTGACAGTCTACTGTGGTTCGTGGAAGGTATCCCTTCCCAGGGCCTTTCTTAGGCTTATCTTGGCAGTTCTCTGGACAGCCCTGGTGTACTCTCCTGCCAGGGTCTGCCTTTCTCAAATGTGGGTCCTTGGCTTCTTATCTGCGGATCCCAGATCCCTTCGTATTGGCTTCTCAATTGTGGGTCCCAGACCCCTTCGTATTTGCTTCTCAAGTGCGGGTCACAGACCACTTCGTATTGGTTTATTAAATGCAGGCCCCAGACCCCTTTGTACCGGTTTCTTAAGTGTCGGTCCAGACACCTTTACAATGGTTTCTCAGGTTTCACAGAGGTCCTCGGGCAGCCCCTGTACCTTCCTTCGGGGCTCCTTCTCGTGTCTCTGGTCATCTTCTTGCAGCTCTTCTCAGCTGTTTTCTGTTCTTGCACTGGTTTACGCTGCTTCGCCACTCTTCTGTGGAGCCACACGGCACATATCTGCTCGCCTGAGTCGTGTGGTGCTCTCCTGCACCCAGGGCTTTTGTCTTGCTCGTTCTCTGCATGTCACACTTCGGCGAAGCAGCTAGGGACTCCAGAACTCTCCCTGTTTCGTTCTGATCAGCAACTGCAGGCTTGGCTCTTCATGGGGTGTGCAATTACCTCAGCTCGCTGTGCCTCATAGTAGGAACTAACAATAATGTTAGTCCCTCTTCCATCTTTAAGCTACTTGTGACTCGATAACTAGACCGTTCACTCTGGTTTTCTGAGCGGTTGGTTAGGGCTCTCTGTATCTTCTTCCTCACAGTACTTTGAGGGGATGACTCAGTGGAGTTTGCACTGATCCTCCTCGTTACAGTAGTAATATCACTGCTATAACAGAAATACATAGAGGTTCCTATAGGATCTGGAGAAGGCAAAGAAGATGAGGAAAGAAAGGTTGGTGAATGTGTGTTGTACTGCATTGGTACCTGATGTCCTCCATGTATCCCAGATGGGGAATCCCTCGCCACGAGATCCACCCGCTGATTCCCACCCCCACTGGGACTATTGGGTAGCGGCCTGGCCTCATGGAAAGGGTGTCCCCATTGGGGAGCAGGGACGACATCATGAGATTCGTCACAGCAGGTATAGACTTTCCTAGCTCCGACCCTAGATGCATAAGCTTACTTGCAAAATCGAACATTGTTAAGGTTGTGGGAACATAGGAACCTTTAAGATTTTCAGTTTTTGTTTATTATAAGTTTGTTAGGATGAATGAGTATAAAGGGCTATTGATCCTGTAATAGTAGCAGTGTATAGGAGAAGGTTGGGAAAACTGCAGTAGTGCTTAGTAGCTTGGTTTCTCTGGGGCTTCCTAAGGCAATGCTCCTTCCTTTGATTTATCTTTCTAGCATGCCCTCTGGTCCTAGCTTTTTCCGAGATATGTGATGGGGTGAACGTTAAGGGGTTCTACTATACTTATGGGGGCAAGCTTTGGATAATGGTGTCAGGATGGAGACATAACAACTCCAAGTCTGATTTCGCTTTGCCGTAGCTTGCGTAAAGCTGACCGGCTTTGGAACAACTCTCACTCTTTTTCTTATCTTTCTACGCTTTCAATGCTGTATTCTTCTTTTGATTCTGCTTTACTCACTGCTAAGACATCCTACTTTTCTAACTTAGTTTTTCTATCTCACCCGTCATCTTTACCAGCTCTTACACAATATCCTTTCTCCGAAAGCTCCTAATCCTTCTTTTTTGTCTTTCCTCTTCTGACTTTGCAAACTACTTCACATCTAAAGTAGCTAATCTTCGTCTTGCTTTCACTCCCTCTCCTTCTCCTCCCTCCCTTCATTCATTATCTCACTCCTCATCGTTTTCTCCTCTTACAGACCTTGTTACTTCTGTTCTCCTAACTCATGCTCATCCTACAGCTTCTACTTCTGACCCTCTTCCTTCTTCTCTGATTCCCCCAAGTATTTCTGATTTTTCACGTTTTCTTCCCTATCTGTCTTCTCTTATGAATTCTTCTTTTCTACATTCTTGCTTTTCTGCAGCTTTTTATTCTTGATCTATCTGCAGCCGTTGATCCTGTGGACCACTGCCTTCTTATCTCTTCTCCTTCCACTTTGGGCATTTCGAGGTCTGCTCTTAATTGTTTCCGCTCCTATCTTTCACAACTGACTTTATTCTGTAACCTGGTCTGAACACTCTTCTTCTTCACTCCCTCTTCTTTATGGTGTTTCCCAAGGCTCAATACTTGGCCCTCTCCTTTTTTTCTCTCTATACTGCTCCTCTTTCTGCTCTTAGTTCTTCTTTCCATCTTTACTTTTATCTCTATGCTGATGATGATCAGATCTTTCTCTTTTTCTTCCTTTGAGTCTGTCTTACACTATACTGTTTCAACTGTTTTTTTAGCTGTCCAGAACTGGACGTCTTCCCACTTTCTACACCTCAATCCCCCCAAAACAGAGTTTCTGTTTTTTCCCTTATACTATTTCTCCAATTCCACCCCCCTCCTCTTTCGTTTCCTCCATCTACTCTTTCTTACTTTCAGCACGCAATTTGGGTGTCATCTTCGATCCTTCTCTCTTTCTCTCTCCATATTTCTTCTATTGCCCGCTCATGCTGTTTTGCTCGGTGTAACATTCGTCATGCTCATGCCTATCTTTCTTTTCAAGCTACCAAGCCTTTTCCCTTGTCTTTTCCAGAATTGACTACTGTTCATCTTTATTGCTTGGTCTCCCTGCCTGTCATCTCTTCCCTCTTCGTTCTATTTATAACTCCTCTGTTTGCCTTTTTTTTTTCCTTACCCCCTTAGGCCCCGATCACATTGTCTTTACTTTCAATCTGATTGCTTCCTTTTGAATCTCGCTTCTTGTATCTCTTTGAGTTGTTTTCAAATGTACCTATGGCTTGGCCCCGCCCTATCTTTGCTCTCTACTATTGCTCTATCTCCCTTCATGCCCCTTGCGATCTCAGAATGTATTTCTCTTGATTGTTCATAAGCCCCCTTGTGCTTTGTCTCGTTCTGTTCCTTTTCTCTTTTGGCTCCCACATATTGGAACACCCCCCCCCCTCTTTCACTTCGCTCCTCTTCATCTCTTTGTATTTGTCACACTAATCTCAAACTTTTTCTTCTTTCGTCTTTAGCCTCTGTTTCTTTGCTAATGTACACTTGTGTTCACTTGTATCAATTTGATTGTACTGTTTTATTCTTTTGCTTTTTTATTGTTCGGTGCTTTTGGCAAAAGGCACTTTACTAATTTAATAAATACAAGTGTACTGGACAAATATAAACAGAAGCTAATGTCTGAGTCCAAGTGCTGTTATCCAACATGGAGTTCCTGATGGCACTCCATGTGCTTGTTGCTTCACCCAAAGTCTAGGGCTATAGTTCCCGGAACTTTCTTGTTTCGCTCATAGTACAGGCCGGGAGGATAGCTCAGGGGCAATGCGTTTGTCTTGGTAGCAAGATGACGCTGAGCAACACAGGTTTCGAATCCCTGTCCTGCGCTTAGAGACTGGTCTCCTGTATTAAGCATGCTATAAAAGATTAACTAATTGAATTAATTATAGGGATGTAACGGTCTTGGTATCTTTTAAAAAAATATATTGTTCTTACTGGCACAAATAACAAACAGTAACAATCCTCCCGCCCCCAACTTCTTCCCCCTCCCCGTTTCCTCCTTTTTAACAACATTATCTTTAGCATTGTGCATGAACAAACAACCCAACACCCACCCTTCCTCCCACGCAGCTGCCCTACCCCCCCTCTCCCCCCTCCTCCATGTTTAGTCTTTAGTTCAATTCTACCGGGTTCCCCCTTATTCCTTCGCTCTGTTACCAATACATAAAACATGTCGACATCTGGCCCGCTACACCCCATCTCCACCCTTCCTCTCCTTACCCTCCTTTCTGGCTCCCCACCTCTTGATGTTGACACCAGCTCCACCCCTCCTGTCTTGCGCCTCCCTCCCCTTCTCCTCCTAATGGGGGCTTCAAGTCTCTCGTGGAACACCACTCATTCAGGATCTGGCTCCAATCCACAGTTATCCCCTTCCCCTGCTTGGGTCTCTATTTGCCTGCAATATGTCCAGTTCAGCCAACCTCCATCTATGAACATCTGCCCTCCACTGCTCCACAGACAGCCACTGGGTCTGTTTCCAGGCAATAGCTATTCACTGTTTGGCCAGTATCAATAAAAACGGACCCAGCTGATTCAGTGACTTATGTCGCTTCTGCCCGGATAGTATAGCCCCATATGCACACTTTCGGGTCACACTCCAGATTAGAGACCACTAGGCCATTGATCATTGATATGACCGCTCCCCAGTAGCGCGCAATAACCCTGCGCCCACAGATAATGTACAAATGCCCTGCGGGCCCCATTCCGCAGAACGGGAAATCTGGCCTAAGGGCACTCTTCATAGCATGGAGCTTTGCCTACGTTACATACACTTGGTGTACTATATTAAACTGGATCAGTTGGAACCTAGTGTTTCTCGATCTTGCGCACCTGCTCCCATATTTTTGCCCATTCCTTCGTCGATATCCTGCAGCCCCCATCCTCTTCCCATTTTGCTCTTCACCGCCAGCTCTTTCAGTGGGACCTCGTTCCTCACTGCTTGATAAATACAGAAGATTTTGGCCCTCCAACTGTCTGATCGAGTAACACCTGCATCAGTGGGCTCGCTCCCGGCACCTCTGGTATCCTCTGCCATAATTCCGCCAACCGTTTAGCTATCGCACCATGTGTTAAATGACCCCTTGAAATCCCGTATCGTGCACTCCACTCCGCATATGTCATCAATTTTCCTCCGTCAAATAGGTCCCCCAATGCCCGGCACCCCTTCTCCACCAACCACCCCACCCCTAAAGCTTCTTGGTTTCTTGATTCTTTTTCTTGGTTTCAGCCACTGGTCCAGATTGGTTTTTGAATCAGTACTAATTTATCCACTATTTAAAAAATGTGGAGGTGAAACTAATTCCCATTCCAAATGGGGGTATTTTTTGGTGAATATATTTTAACACTAAACCAGTTTTAGTTATGTAATCCATAATTGTTTGTACATAACAGGTGAAACAAATTAAAAGATGCTGTTTTTCTTTAAAGTTCCTCTTTAGATCATACAGGGTATCTAGTCAATTCATCTAAAACCATTCCATCAAAATGTTTCCATCTAAAAATGTCCATCTAATGCATGTTTTTGGGGGGTAAAGGGTTAATTTTTGTTCAGGTGTAGTTTAAAGGGGAAAAAATGGGGATTCGGGGGGGGGGGCGCCCAAAAAAGAAAAACAATGCATTAGAAATCTTTTGGATGGAAAAATGTCGATGGAATGGCATTAGATGCAATGGTTTTAGATAAAATGACCATAAACCATCATACAGTGATAATAGTAGAGGTCCTTCCTGCGGCACTGCTCTGCTGGCTGATTTGGACATATCCGTAGAGCTGTTTGAGTGGAAGCAGGGGGCAGGCTCCTATGTGTTTCCTATTGTTTTGTTGAGAGTATTCCTAGTCTTCTGGAGTATTTGCCTGTTTTTTTTGAGTGAAGGTGGCTGGTACACCACTTATCTGTACGGCTGGTTCCAACTTCAGCCCTCTGGAACTGTGAGCAACTTTCTTGCACAAAGCAAAAGGCTGCCTGCAAGAACGTTTTGGGGAATTTCACCCTTCTTCCACAAAGGTGTTAATGTGATTATTATTTTTGTTTTTAAAGGTAACATTTTTATTGATTTTCATAACATTGTTATCCACATTAGTGCATTCCTGGACTCGATATAAAACTGTTTCAAATCTCCCCTCCCCTCCCCTGTTCAGATAACACTGTTGCAGGTATAACCAGAAACCAAAGGGCAAATCACAGGGAGTGTCTTGTTGCTAGCAACTTCCTAACTGTTGTCTTGTGTCTGGTTGGAGTGGCTCTATCAAGTTCATTGCCCGCAAGCGTACTGGGCACGATAAAACATTATATTCATTTTCATGTATTCAAGAAAAGGGGACCATTACTGTCGCAAAGGTCAATGCTCTGTCTTTAAGATTTGCCGTGAGTTTTTCCATTGCCAGGATATACCAGACTTCATCCCACCAAAGGTCGATCGTGGGAGGTATCTGTTGCTTCCATCTCTGTAGTATAGTTAATTTAGTTCTCAACAGAAGATGGGGCAATGTGCTTGGATCTACCGGAGTCTACCAGGTGGCTGTGCCTCCCCAGCACTCCAACACACAGACAATGGGGTCCCTCCCTCGGGATCTCTCCCTTCACCATTGTTTTAATTTTAGACCTCACGTCGAGCCAGAAGCTCTGTATTGGTGGACAGCCCCAGAGGATGTGTAGTAAAGGGCCTTGCCCTCCGCATCCCCTCCGACATTTATCTGCCACATTCAGAATGATTAGATGTAGTCTCGCCGATGTCTGATACCACCTGGTTAGAATTTTTGTTTGGGTTTCTGCCAGATGTGACTCAAAGTATATATTTCTAGACCTGTATACTCCAACCCCCCCCCCCCCCCCCCCCCAAAACCCCCACCCTCTCACACCTCAAAAGGTACAATCCCGATTTTCAGGTGTGGTTTTACTGTGAAACACTACTTCAAACGACAGCAGGACATCTATAGCTATACCCACAAATCTCAGTGTTCCTATGTATTATACAGTCCAACCAACTCTACGGAGTTAACAAACATTTTAAATTACCTTAAACACAAGCTTGCAAGACCATAGCCTAAACCACACCTACAAAGGTAATACTGTGCTGGAACGCCCAATCCATTGCTCGATTTTACTCTTGGAGCATTGGGTATTTTGAACAACTGTACAAACGGCAATGATGTAAACAGTATGTATCACTTCATTTGTTGTGAAGGGCGACTGCATTGTGCAGCTACGAGGAATAATGTTGCTTCCCACACATGAATGTTCAGGGTCGCCCTGATCCATTACTCTACCATGAAAATGCACAGCCAAAGATTCTAAGAACCATCTCCAACTGTTTTTACTGTGGTGATTATGCCCAGGCAGAGTTCACTTGTGATTTTGCCATATTGTATTGGTGTTCTGACCCAAGGTATTGAAGGTACACTAGCTGCTTCAGGTAACTTGACTCATTTCCATTATGCCCCCTGCTAAAACCAGAGCTGTCCACGAGAAGGTGGTTGAGTTCTTTTTTTATTTTCAACATTTTTATAAAATGTGCCTATACGCCTTGCATATACTTCATATGTAAACTTTACCATGACTGGATGTAGACACTTGATGTATTCATATTACAGACCTTTCTAGGTGCTACTCATAGTGACGGTAGTCATTTTGTGAGAGAACCAGAATTTAGCACTGAAACCTAAATTCCCCGTTCCAACCATCTCTCAATTGTGTCCAGTTGGCAGATAGCTTATGTTCTTATCGCTGCCTCTAAAAGATTGTTTTCAGACCTTACAGAAAGTAGACAATTAGCAGTAACAATTACCTCTAGTGTACTCAACTGTAGAACACACTGCCTTCGCCAAATATTTTGGCAGCAGAGCTCTGCAACCTTAAAAACATCCTTATAGTGTTCTGGAGCCAAAATGGAGGACAACATGGGGTGAAGGGGTATAGTTTGGGCAACGCATTCGGAGTTTGTTGAAGGGGTAGAATCTGATGAAGGTTCAGAGTCTGGTAGAGGTGGAGTAATGTTTGGGGGGGGGGCATGCACTTATTTTGGCCTAGGGCAGCAGAAAGCCTAAATATGCCACTGGTGGTGAGCGCATTAATTGCCTTATATTATATAGCTTAGAGATCAATCCCTTAGATTCGGCAGACAGCTTGGTAGATCTCTTCAATCAAGCTACGTTTCCTAATTGCTGCTTCCCTGTTAGGGGGGGTGTAGTGCCCAATGGAGAACCTGGAGATATCGAAATCTATCCCCTTTTACTAGGCCCATCATAAGATGGGCCTAGTAAAAGGGGATAGAAGCAGGAGCTTGCATTTCCTGAAGGAACATATGTCTCCCCTGAAAATGAGATCTCCTATTTTGCTGAAACCCTTTGTGGCTCAATCAATGTATTCCCAATCAAGTGAACCCGGTTTGAAATCCTCATTATGAAGTATCGGTATAAATGCAGAGTGGTATGAAGTTGAGCCTTTCAATTTAGTGATCCCATCCCAGGCGTCGAGGGTGCCCATCGTAATCATGTTGGAGTAAAGTGCTCTCTGAGGTTTAGGTACCCAGGGTTGCTTCCATAGACGGCGGCCCGCTACCTCCTGTTCAATCTGGACCCACATTTTACCCAATTCTCTCTGAGCCCTTTGAACCATAGGTCTTGTTTGTGCCACCCAATATAGTTTAGAAGCTTCAGTAACACAAGTATCCTCTTATCCTTGGCTGCATATCCAGTCTTCCTATTAACTCTTAGCGCTCCTTCTGCCCACAGGAATTTGATCAGCATGGTTTCCCAGCTCTTGATGGTGTCCCTAGGCTCGGGGATAGGGACTGACTGAAAAAGAAAAGGCCAATGAGGAAGGATATTCATTTTATTGGCGAGTGCCCTCCCGACCCACGAGAGTCGCATGGCGCCCCATCCCCTCAGGTCCTTTGTCTCTTCCAAGACTGGGGGATAGATAGCATTACAGAAATCCCAGGGTGCAGTGTGATTTTTTTTTTTTTTTTTTAATTTTTTTTTTATCCCTAGACACCTTACCTTCCATGGTGCTCATGTATACGTAAATTGTAAATCTAGCTTGGTTTGTAATGCTGGTGGGACATTAAGGTTCAAGATTTCTGATTTTGAATAATTGATCTTGATGCCGGAGAACCTACCGAAGTGCTGTAAAATGTTCTACCACAGGGAGGGACTCATCAGGATTCATTATGAATTGGATTATATCATCTACCAAGAGGTTGATTTTTTATGGTGGGTGTTTCCAAATGTTATACCGTGAATATTTTCATGGACCTGAATTCTCACTGCCATAGGTTCCATCACCAGGGCACAGAGAATGGGTGAGAGTGGGTACCCCTGCCTGGTGCCTTTGCCCAGATAGACTAGTGCTGCTAAGTCCCCATTAATCATGAGGGTGTGAAGTTGGTTGCTTATAATTGGCCAGAATCATGGAGCACATCCAGGGCCCAAAATTACATTTCTGTATTATAGCTTCTAGGAATCCCCAGTCCTCTCTAAAACAAGCTTTTTCAGCATCTAACCCTAGAAGAATTGTGTGGGCTGGTTTTCGTTGAGCTATGTCTAACAGGTACAGTACTCTTCGGACATTGTCTGCCATCCTTCTTGCCAGGATGAACCCTGATTGGTCTGGATTAGGTAATATTGGCATACATTTGTCTATTATATTTGTGAGGATTTTGGTGAAAATCTTCACATCCGGGTTGAGGAGCGCTAATGGCCTATAAGTCGAGCACAGTCTTGGATCCTTGCCCGGCTTTAAGATGAGTTACTTGTGCCTCTGTCATAGAGTGAGGGAGTTTGCCTCCTAGCCTGATATTATTAAAAAATAGTGCCTAGCGGCACAGCCAGGATTGAGCTTGGGGCTCTATAGAATGCCTCCATCAGGACCAAGCACTTTATTACATTTTAGAGCCTTGATTGCTATTAGTACACCCCGAGGCTCTACAGGCGCATTGAGTTATAGGCTATTGTTCTGAGATAGCGTTGGTCATTTTATACCTGCTAGATATGCTGACTGCTCTATTGTGTCTATGCATTTGGCGGTGTATAAATCAGTATGGTACTTAATAAAAAGCCTCTTGTTTCTCCTGTTGGTCTCCCCGTTCCACCCCTTTATCGTCAAGTATTGTATGGGTGTATGTCCTCCCTGCTCTGGCCCTAAGCATGTTTTCATAAAAGCCCTGCTTAAATTGAAGTAGGATACGGTCTGCTCTCTGCATTCTTGGAAAATTTAACTGGCTTGTGGAGACAGCCAGTTGTCTAAATACCATCCTAGTAAGGTGTCCCGGATACGCTTGCTCATGTTGTTTAATGTCCCCTAGTAATTGTTGCTCAGTGAGCCCTCTCATACACTTCAGCTCGGCCGCATTGGATATCAAGTTTCCCCTTTCCACTGCTTTGAGTGCATTACAATATGAGCCCATTGTTGTGTCCCCTGGCAGATTTATAGAAAGATAGCCCCAGCCGTTTGCTTTAGGTCTTCAAGGCACACTTTATCCTGTAACACACCTAGGGGTATATGCCATAGGGAGAGCCTTTTGCCCTTTGTTGACTCCCGATATTTGACTACAATCATACTATGGTCGGATATAGACTTGGGCTCAATGTCTGAGCTCACCCACTGGTCCATATTGCCCGTGGGTGCGAATATAGTCAGTTCTGGATGACGACTTGTGCACATGAGAAATATGTGAGCAGTTTCTGTCTACAGCATGCTCAACCCTGCATGCTTCCACCAGATTTAATTCTAGCAACTGTTGCTTCAATGTATGTGAGGATACCCAGAGTGGTGAGGTAGGTGCTCTGGACTGATCCATTAATGCCACTATTCATTATGAGATTCATATCTCCATTAGAAATATGTCCCCCTCAGCCCATTCTCTCTAACAGGGTTCAGGAGGGTAAGCATGAATGGTTCTTGGGCTGCATTAGGAGCATTGAAGGATGTGAATGTGAGCTGTCGCCCTTCATCATGACTGTTATGCCTGTTGATTTCCCTGCCCCTACTAGAGTCAACCCTCCTGCTATGCAAAAAAGAAAACCGCTCCTGCCTTTTACCTGATGGAAATGGTTCAGGAGGTTGTCATGGCGACCCAGACTATTGTCAGGAAGCCGCGCTGTTACACTGCGGTCTAAGACTTTGCGTGGTCACGTGATAAACAATGCTGCGTTATCACGTAGAACTGCGTCCCAGCAAGATATTTAACCATCCCGATTCAGGGCTCCGATGCTTCTGATTGTTGGTTGCAGACCGAAGCACGTTGTCCTTGATTCGCTGTGACTCCACGCAGCTTGGCTGATTCCTGTGATACTTGTTGCCGACCCTGCCGATTAACAGTATTCCTTTTGTCTCCGTCCACTGTCATTGGTTTATGCTCAGTCTCCTTCTGACTTCTGCATGTATATTTGGACTCCTGAATTTCCACTGATTGTGCTTCGTCCTTGCCCACACGTTACCGACCCTGGATTTGCCTTACCAATTCCTTTATAGTGTCCCGCCTCAGGGCCGCACTTTTGTCCAGCATAAGGAATGCTTCCTGCACCTGCCCAGCGTTCCGTGTTAGGCAAATTTTTGACTCCCCTAGTGTCGGATTCTTCCGCTTCATCATATGAGCAGCTGTTTTCCTGCATACATTGTGTGGATCTACACATTACATCTCCCATCACCTTTGTTCCTTTGTTTTCCCTAATTTATTTGATACTGCACTGTACTTTCCGGACGCTCTGCTGATTATCTATTGTGCACCAACCCAATACTAGTGCGTCCCTCGTGCCGCCCGGGTATTGGTACCTCACTAACCTTCCCTTGCTCGTTTTCTCCAAACCACTTCCATAGAACTGCTGGACTAATGACTGGACTTCCACCTTAGTCATATGGTAAGAGAACTCTGTCACAGTCACCCTTGGGAAAGGGAAGGGGCACGGTGGGGGGGGGGACAGGAACCCTCTTTGTTAACATTTATATTACCTTCCTAAGGAGAGCCATGAAGGAGGTCCATTAACCATCCTAGAATAATCATATGCTCCTACATCCAGGTTAGTGAAGCATCAATAGGGGTCTAGCTATACTCTTCATTAGGACCAGTACTGACCTATGCCACTCTATTTCCAGCCTCATGATTCCCGTGGTCGCGGACTCCTCGCCCTTCCAAATTATTTGCTCTTTTATCTTTTCTTATCAGTAGCTAGTGAGTTGTACCCTTGGGAAGGTCTTTCCTTGAAGAAGAGACCCTGACGATTCTAGAGCCCAGGTCGTTCTTCACATCTAAGCAAGTAAGGTACCATTCTCCATCCAGAGGGCTCATATTCATCCCTTGTGAGTTTACCGTTATCCTTTGATTGTTGAAGTTGTGACAATGACATACCTTCCTCCCAAATCCCTCTTACTATTTAGATGCTTGAAGGCAAGATCTCTGTGAATGAGTAGGGAAACTCCTGCTCTTTTAGATTTTGCCGAGGCTTGGACCTGTATTGGGTAGACCTAACTGTGACGTCAAATTTGATCTTTGCTTAATAAATGTGTTTTTTCTAGCGTTAGGACGCTAATTTGGAGCCACCTTAATTCCCTAAATAATCTCATTCTTTTGTTGGGGGTGTTCCATGCCCTCGCATTCAGAGACCCTATATTAATCGTCATGCTAATATAGACATTGCGATCTCAATAAGATTCTGCATGTTATCTCTATCCTTTAGAGGATTAAGTACATGGAAGTGCCAGTCCCCCCTCCCCCCTGCAGTGATGGTTCCCCGAAAACAAACAAACCCTGTGATTTACTCCCCATAGTAATTTCAATAACCCAAGGGAGCACTTCCACCCTAGAGCCAACAATCAAATGATCTCCTCTGTTTTCCAGGGGATACAAATAAACCCCAACTACAGAACATCTAAACAACATAACATAAGGCAACAATAATCCCCCCCCCCTTGTCCACCCTCCACTCAGCTCAAGTATTCATTTGTACAAATCCAAGGTGGCCGACACCACCCCACAAGACCCCCACCCCCGGGACCCGGCAGCAGCCTGGGCATATTACAGTTCTACCAACCATCAAAAGGGTACCATCTTGTAGATTTTTGGGATGGTTTTGTATGCCACAGTTCTCTCTGTGGGTCTACACACGAAGTTGGCTTCAGGGTGGTTTCATTTCTTCTGTTTCAGCGTCATCCCAGAATAGTTTACCACCATTCTCTTCCACTGACAGGGTATGCACCTTGCTCCCTAATTTGAACTGTAAGCCGAAGGGATAAGTCCACCTGTAATGTATTTCCCTCTCGTGTAATTATTCAGTTATTGCCCTCATCGATCTTCTTATCAGGGTAAATTGGGACACATCCTGATAGATTTGGACCATAGAGTCCCAGATGGGTATCTTATTCTTCTTCCTCGCCTCCTTAAGGAGAAACTCTTTTACCAAATTGTCATGGAGTTTCCCAACGATGTCGCCATCATCTCTGACGGCCCCCACCCTGTGGACCCCATCTACCCATCTTCACTCGCTTGTGTGAAATGTTTGAGTGTATTTCAGTGATGTCATGAGGAGAGATGCTTGGAAGCTATGGCCTAGATGGAGGATCCGCCATCAACGTGCCATCATGTTACTTTGCTACGGTCTAGTCTTAATCTCATGCTTCCTATATCTGTCTCTTAGCCCCACCCACCGGTGCATTGCAACTTTAGTAGATTATTCCCTACTTCTGCCTGTGCGCTACGCATACTAGTGACTTCTTGCTCTTACTTCTCCCTCTCTCCGGTTTCAGCCCGGCTTTCTTTCCTGCTCCCTAGCCTCCCTTGTCTGCTTTTGTTTTCCTGTTTTCCCGTTTCTTGCTGTTAAGGTTTGTACGTCCGTGGGCCGGCCGCGAGTCCCGCCTCGCGTTCCATCTCGGCTGGTTCTCCCTATTCCTACTCTTCCCTTTCCAGTCACTACCTGCTGCTTTCACTCCTTTCTGCGGTGCTAGTATCCTTCTGCCTCCCATCCTCCACTGTACCGGCTCCCGCTCCTCCTTCTCTCTGTTTTGTTTCAGTCCTTGTCGCTGTTGGTCTTCTCGCGTATCAGCAGGCTGTAATAGCTTCCATACCGCTGCGCTCTTTTTGCGGCAGATATGCTGCGCATTGCATTTGGTGGTTTTGTCGTTTTAAGGTAATTAGTCTCCCCTTTTCCGCTTTTATTGTATTTTCAGGTGTTCTTTCTTTTTCTGGGTTTTACTTCTGTTCCCTGCACATTTACCCTCCTCCTCATTGGGTACTACCTTTGGCTCATTCTTTACTCCGCTGTCCCCATTATCAGTCGGAGTATTGGGATCCAGCATATCAACACAGAACTTGTTCTGACAGACCAGAACCTCCCTCTTTTTTCTTGCGATTAAAGAAGACCTTGGATGCACGTGTATTTGGAATTCTTTTCTCTGCGAACTATCTGCCTCGCAGAATATCATTTCCTCTGTGAACTTACCAACTTCCTAAAATACCAATATCAGTCTGTGGACTTGCCAACTTCCTAAATAACAACAAGGGTTTTTTGTGCCTACAGCTTTTTTCTCTTCCTGGGCTGCGCAGGGAGGACGCCATTCTTGTTGGTACTGTTTCAGTCCAACAACGGTGGCGAGTTCCCGGGAACAGACCCTATCTCTTCAAAAAGAAGGGATCTCCTGAAGAGACCACCGCTGACCTTTCTGAATCTGAAATTTCCTCCAGTGGCTGCGACACCGAAGCTCAGGTGAGATCATCCATTGTTGACAAGTGAAGAGTTGAGTTATGCGGTCTTCTATGTCGTTCCCCTCTGCGCCTTCTTTCAAAAAGCAAATTCTAAGATTCTCTTCTCGCCCTGTTTTCGAGATTGTCACACTTTGATTGAAGAGCTTGGATGGTTTCTTTGAGGGCCGTGATACTCTTAGTCAATTGCAGTTCCACCTGGTTCAGCCCCTTTTCGGTCTCAACTCTCCCTCCTAGGCTATCAATGGCCCTGCTGTTTTCTCCAATATCGTCTACCAATTTGTTTCTCAGCGTGGCCAGCTCAGAGCGAAGGGAGTCCATGAGTTCGACCTTCCAGAGAGCGCACCAAGAATTCCGAAGTGAGTGGGGCCAGGGCTTTCCAGGGATTCCCCACCCCGCCTCTCCTCTTCAGTGCTGCAGGGTGGTAAGCAAATCCTGCATCCCTGCGTCTTAGGGTTTGCGTGGAGGTTTTGACATTTTTGTAGTCTCAGTTCTCTGGGTTCACAGACTGCTCTGTTCAAATGTCTTCTCCAGTTAGGCTGGTAGACACCTGGGAGTAGACCCCCGCCCCCTCTTCACTCAAGCGCATATGCCCGTTGGCGATGCCTCCATTTCCCACCTTTTATTCTGGGCCCTGTCTTCTTTGTATGTCAAGTGCCTCTTGTACCAGTAGCCTTACAGGCACCTCTCTTCAGGGGGGGTACTCTCCATGTTAACCTTGCGACACCGCCTGCTTGAATCAAGATGCAGGGCTGTCCAGTAAGTGTAATGCTTTGAGCTAAAATATGGGGCTGATGCGCAGTGCATTCTGGTGCGCTCAGAGCCATAATGGACATTCGCTCCATGCAGAGGCGTTGGCAGGGTAGGGCTTGAGGGGCAAGGCCCACCCAAAATCTGTAAATGCCCACTCAGCAGCGCTGTGTGGGCATTTACAGATCTTTTTGTCAGTGCAGTGGGCCCAACTACATTAGCATCAGGCCCCATTTGCTAGACAATCCTGGCTACGCCTCTGGCTCCATGCCTCAGTGAAAGCTGCACTTGCCATGAACTGTACACCGATTTTTCCGCATCCTTAGCCTTATTTTACTGGAAAACATGTTTTCAACATTATTCGTTGCTTATGTTGGTTTGCATTGCTCATCCAAGGACACAGTGCGCGAAAAGACTGAGATCCGCAGGTGCAGGCTGGCTACCTGATAAGGTTGCTATGGACACTGTCAAAGTTGAGGATAAGTTAGAGATGTTTTCTTTGCTGTTTTGAGAAAGGGAAGAGCTCTGCTCCTTGAGGTTACCGCAGGTCACTCCAGGCGGGGGCATGCAGAGAACCACCAATGCGCAGGTTTGAGAAAATGCCACCTCACCTTTGCGGAGGGCTTAAGGGGGGGTGGGAACGCTTCGCTCCGGGCCTGTTGGCTGTTGTGGTCTCTGTGCCTGGCTGTTTTCAGGGTTGTCTGGCTGCTTTTGGCAAGATGAGGATGTTCGCTAAAGTTGCGCCAATGGTGATGTATTTTCTTTAGATTACTGTCTTTTATGTGATCTATTTCTGTTGCAGTTTATTAATTTATTTATGCCTTTTGCGAATAAATAGCTGTATAAGAGCTAACTGATCATCTGAGTGTGTATGTGTGAATAATTGCTTACATGCGATCAAAGTTTTTTCATTCAGTGTACTGTTGATAAAAAAGATGTTGTCTGTGCACTTTCTAGAAAGCAACACAGTAAGTTTCCTTGCTTTGTTGCCCTTTTTGCATCTTCTCCGGTGTTCTGTTGCCGAGCCGGTTCCCAGCTAGTCTGCTGCAGCTTCTACTATGCAGCCACAGCCTCCCTCCGTGAGCATGCCCCAGGCGCATCAGGGTCTACGGTCTGCTGGTCCCGGGCTTCCCCAACCCAACCTTGGCAGTCTGTGGTGGAAGTCTTCACTGCTGCAGGCAAGCTCCCCTTCCGTCCTGCTTCTGCCGCTCATTCTTCTCTCTCGGGGCGGTCACCTTGGCCTCCCAGCGTGCCGCCTATGGGCCCAAAGCCCTCCCCTTCGGTTGTCGGGTCTGTCAGCGGCCGTCCACCGATCCGGCCTTGGCCTTGCACTGACAGACCACTGCTGACGCTGTCACAGGACAGCTGCCAGCCCCGATTGCTCTCCCTTCGGCCCTATTGGACCGCCACACAGCTTTGCCCGTCAGCTATTTTTTGTTTTCGCTCCCACATTGAAGTGAGCACCTGCTGCTCTGGAGTACAGCTGATCCGCAGGAGGGGGTAGCTTCTGAGTCACCGGCTTTGCCAATTTTAGCCTCAGGTTAGGAGCGGGCAGCGTGGGATTTCCACCTACACCGCCATCTTAAGGTGGTTTTTGCCATCAAGAATTTCTTCCCATTTGCCAGGGTCCTTGTCAGACTGAAGTTAATATCATCCGCCAGCCAAAGGTTCTCCTCCTGGTCTTGAACCTTTTAGAAGGCTTTGTCTTTTCCTTTGTAGTCTGTGGTTACGGTCTGAAACTGGGATATGCCGTTAGTAGGCCATCCCTGTCAGCTTCTTTGTAATAGACCCAGCAGATTGATTGCAGCACCATCACCTTGTGCTCTGACCTGGATCAAGAATTGAGCCATAACAGTGTCCTGAGTCGGAGAGTTCCAGGGACTTCGCTGGGAAAGGTGTGTGGGAAAGTTTGCTTGTGAACAGCCTGCTTGCATGAAATTGATTGATTGATATTTTATTTCTATCGCGCTCGTACACAAGTGTTTCAGAGCGCGACAAGGCAAGGGAGGGGAACAGGGGAGAACAAAACAGTGATCTTACTAGGCCCAGTGACATTGAGAACGCGCAAGTGCATGGGAGGGTGGGGGGGGGGGAGTGCATGGAAGGGGGAGAGGTGGAAAGTGCAATGAAGCATGTGTTCTCTTTCTGGCTGTTTCCCCTCTGTTGAGATGTGGTTTTCTTCGGGCTCCGATCCATGCTGGGTTCCAGGTGATATTTTCTCATTTTGAAGGTCAAATGCAAAAAAGACAGATTTGCTTTTGACTGATTTTTGTGTCTTTTAAAATGCCTAAATATCACAATCTGAACCCCCCACCCTCTCCCTTTTCCTGTGCTGGCGGAATTACTAGTGAAGCAGGGGGTGGAGGAGTTTCTCCGACCATTGCTCCCCTTCCCAACTCAACACATTCTTCCTCATCCACCACCACTTGCACAAACCCACCTTTACACACTCCCCCGCCTCCTCCCTTGCCCACCACAAACATTCCCTCTCCACTCCTTCAGACGCTCACTCACATACAAACACGCACACAAAAAATTTGATACTTATCTAATTCCCGTGATTTCCCTCACCTTGTCGCGCCTGTCAGCCCCTGCACATGCTCGGGTGTGTCACAGGGAGCAGCTGTCATCCAAAGATGGCAGGTGCACTGAAGAGGAGCAGGGTTTGCGGTTTAGTTATGGTCTAGGGAGGTGGGTGAATGGATTTTGTATGATCCATTTGGAAAGACTGAATAATAAAACAGATTATTTTAAGCATTCTGCTGTCCTCCACTGAAGTCCTGTTTAGCTTGTGTATAAGTATTAGGCAAGTGCCTTTCTCATGCCTCCACAAAAGCCCAACCTGTTGTCATTGCCATTATTTGTTTACTCATACACTTGGGGCTGAATATTTTTTATGCAGGGGTGTTCTGTCATTTTATTCTTGACATGCATCAATAATGTGAATGCAAATAGGGCTGAATCATCCGAGGTCTTCAAGATTTAATTTAGTCAATTTTATTTATTTTTCTGTGGTGACCATAGTATAACCACTATCATAAAAATGATATTTGTTTGGATATATGTTACAAATGACTGCCTCTTTTCGTTTGGGTTTAAATGTGGGGGTAGACCCCCCTGAGCCCCCTTCTACTCCCCACCTTAACTATTCCCCGCCCTCCCATATATTTCTTAAAAATGTCCCCAAATTTGGAGGAATTTCTCCTTTTTTGAAATCTTTCTGACAACTTTTTCTGCGGATACCGTTTGTTTTGCTTTCTTCATTTAGAATAGGATATGATTTGTGGAGGGTAAAGTAAACATTTAGAAAGTGCCCCATCCATTAAAGCACTAGTTGTATCTAATTTGAGTCTGCGTTTGGAGATGTTGGAATGTCAGGTGCCCACCTAGAACAGAATGGAACTATTGCTGTGTTAAAATCATCATTCCTTGGAGGGGAGACCGACTGCAGTAGTTTCTCTGGAATAAAGCAACATGGCGATTGTCAATATTTTCCCACCATGATCCCACTGCACCCCGTATCCAGGCCTCAAAATATACACTTGTCCCTAGACATTTGTGAGTGATAGTTGACTCTTGGCGAGTAAGGAATGGAATGCTGTGTGCAGTAGTGAACTGAGGGGGCAAGGGACTTTTTATTCCTGGCTAGTAGCTTACAAGTTGACTTTTTCACCTCTGTTGTATCTAAATCTCTGTTGTAGTTAATGTTCGTGTGCAGTCTCAAATGTAGAGAAAGGCAACAGATATGTTTTGCTTAAGCTTGTATCCTGGAGACACAATGCTACCCATACATAGGTCATATTGGCTTAGTTTGGTGTAGGAAGCAGTGGTTTGATACGGGAATTGGAAGTGAGATACAGGTATCATTGTACCTGGTTCTATGTGGTAATTCTGTGAGGCCATATCTATTCATATGAAACAGATTCGTTACAGCATACATACACACTGGTGTGGGTTGCCTTGTGGTTTTATCTAGTTTTGCTTAATCAAATAGGATTGCTAGTTCACATGTCATCTTTTGTGGAAAGTACTTTTTTTAACGAAGGTTGTCCCATTTACCTCCTGAAGCGCAGTGGAGGTGTGGCTTATGAAGAGCATGGGTTATTCAATTTATTTTTGATAGTTAATTTTGGTTGAGTCTCATTATTTAACTATGGTAGAACTCTTGTTGTAGGTGGCTAGGGTGACACAACTCTTGTTGACAGCTTAAGCCCAATTAAGGTAGCCAGTGGACACAGATTAATTCAGTTTGTTTCTGGGAGTAGTTTGTCTGCTAGCTGTGATGGAGAACTAATAAGTAGTGCACTACACAATTTTTACCTAGTGATTTGAGGTTCCTTAACTTGTGCACCAGGGTGCAAAATCTGATTCCACAAGTCTCCAAAGCATTAATCAACCCAGGAAAATTGACTACTTTTCTGAAAACCTAGTTGGCATTGGTGTAGCATTGTGGCTTAGTTAATCTCAAGGCTATGACTTGTGTGTTAGTGAAATACTATCTTAAATAAACAGAAATCTTGTGTGTTTGGGGGCGGTGTATATTCTGGAGATATTTGTGTTTATATTTTATTCTTACAATGGCAGAGATAGACTTCCTTCTGCTTCTGCTGTTCTATCATCAGGCCATTGATCTTTCTAAACATTTGGCTCAGCTAAGAGTTTATTACCCAGAATGTTTCAGTGGAAATGGCATATCGCAGTATTTACACACTTGTGCACAGCTGCTTTTTTCAATTGAAGGAAGTTGAGAAGGATCCTATTGTTAGAATGGATTTCTAAACCCTGCTCTGGTTAACAGAAGTTTAGGAGGCCACCCTTGTTGGTGAAACCGTGAACGCTTCTTGGACGATAGCCAGACCAATTCACGGTAGCTTGGAGAGCAGTTGAGGCCAAGTGACAGGAGGAGTGGGGGTGAGCAGAGATCTTTGTGCGCACACAGTGAAACACCAAAAATTACCATTAGACAGAAGTATATGAAAATATACTATTTATTAGGCCCAAGAATAAATACAAATTAAGAATGAAAAACAATGTAAAAATACTGCACAAGCAACACACTATGTAAATAATATACAGTCACTGGAGTCCATGCGATAAAGTTCTAAACTCCACCAATACCTGTAAGGGAAAAGGGCAGGCAATATTTATAGCATAGACAGACTTCAGAAATGAAAAACCCTAACTTTTATAAGTCCAGCCTTACGATGAATGGATCCTTGTGCTCGATACGTGTGTAAAAGCACTCAGCCGTGTGTAAAGACACAAAAGGACTTCTCTAAGGAGCTGGTAAAGTTAGGGACAGGATTCTGAAGGGTGAAGACGGGTACCAAGAGTGAGGAGGGGTGAATCTGCTGCTATGAGCAAAGCTATTTCCAACTTTGGGAGGGCTTCAGGAATCGGGGGGGGCTAACCAAGCCAAGTAGGGGGCCTCAAGGGATTCTCTGTGCATGTACCAGATGAACCAGGGGCCACCGGTAAGAGGCTTCAGTACTTATCACGCCTAGCTCGGTTTGGGTCCAAACTTGGCAGGTCTGGAGGGGGTTGTCAGGGGTTCAATTTCCAGTGCTTGGTTCGGCTTCACAGTGGTCGGGCCCTGCGGGTGGAGATGCGGGTCCAGTTTGCAACAGGAGCTGTATTTCTCATCTCGGCTGAAGAACAAAGAAAACACTGATGAGCTGGTCTCGGGCACATGAAGGAACACAGGAAATCCACATTCAGGGACCGTCACTGTCGCACAGTGACGCAGGGTTACCCAACTCTCATCATGTGACGCAAAGTTTCGAGACAAACCTTGGTGCAACAATGCTCCTGCATGGGTTCCAACGTTTGAGCTGGGACCAGACTTTCCCAGCACAGCTCTTGGGTACCTACACACATGACCTGCAGTAGCTCGTGTAAGAAGCAGCATTCTCTGCCAACTGCATGCCCAAATAAGGAGGTCCCGGGGTCACGAAGACCAGGGACAAGGCCAACAGACAAAATGGCCAAAGGAGTAGACGAAAGACCTTGTGGCTCAGTAAGCGCGGTATGGCTCAGTAAAGTTATAAACATGCACAAAAAGGCCTCTGCTACCACCAGTCCACCCTAGGCACGTTGTCCAGTCACCAAAAAATCCTTAGTGGATGACTAGGGCCAGAAAACACAAGGACCCCATTGCGTGGTACTGTAATGTACATTGAGCAAAGTCGAACGACCAAGAGAAACAAAGTTTCTCAGTACTGACAGCCTGAAGGACATGTCAGTTTCCCCATAACGATGGATGAGCGAAAGCCCAGTGGAGTGCAGCTGAAGGCTGTGCTCCACTGGCAAAAGTCAGGTCTGGATGCTGAAACCAAAGCAAAACGCTTGGTGTGAACACCTACCGTTACACTCAACTTCCCACAAAAAGCTAATATTGGGATTTGTGATCATGTTCAGATTGTATTACTGCATTGCCCTTTATGGAGGAGTGTCTCAATCTTTACTAAGTAAACTACAGTGTCCCCACAATACCAGGAGCTTCTGATTTGCAGCCTGAGTAAATTCAATCATGTGTCAGCTGACAAGTCTTCATTTCATTGGTCACAGGCCCACAATAATAATTACATTTAAAATAGTTATTTAGCTTTTAAATGTATCCACAATACAGCATTTGCCTATCTGTGTATTAAAGTGGCTCAACATGTACCAGAAGAAAAACCTGCAAACCTACACTTTGTGAGACTTTTGCCGTAGCACCAAAGGTGGTAGATAGTTTGCAGATCACTCCGATCAGAATTGGAATATTCTGCCTCTCACTAGTCCCTCCAACTCCCTCATGTGGTTAAGATGGCAGTTAAAATCTCACTTGTTCACTTAGGCAGTTTGAAGCAGTGTTCTTGACTCCGCTCCCCCTTCATCCTTAGAACAAGCATTTATAAAGGCCGATCGCCATATTGGATTGTGGGTAGTTTTATGCAGGAGGATTCCTTGGTGCAGAAAATCTGTATTCCATGGCTGCTGCTCCCTCGTGATGGGATGTAATACATCTTTGAGTGTGGCTGTACGGAGATCCACGTTTGAAGACCTGCATGCTGTTTCCTCCAAGCCCTGAACTCTCCCCTCACTGTTTGCACATGCAGCCCATAATCTGCATATGAGCCAGACATTCCATACTCTTCCCCCACCACCCCCACCCCAACCCCGAAGGCGGGTTATCAAAGAGGTGCACTGTATCCTGTTTGTTAAACCTTTCTGACCCCAAAGGTTCCTTTGAAGGGACAGAGTATAAAGGGGTTCTCGTACAGCAATCTCCTGCCTCCTGTTGGTGGCATGGTGGGAGTAGCCAGGGTTCTTTCCTACACTTCCCCTGGCTCAGTCTCACATGGTTTGTAGATGCATTCAACACTGTTGGCGACCCTAATTCCCCCCCCCCCCCCCCCCCCCTACTCGATTCAGCCCCAAGTTCATGAAATGGATTTTGTCACAGATGTCAGCATATTCTATTCTCTGGGCACATGAGACTTGAATAGTTTAACATTCATCTGGCTATTCAGAAAATCATGCAGAGCTGGGGAAAGTATGATATAAGATATGGCATTTATAACGCGCCTATACACACACGTGTTTCAAGTAGCAGAGAGAGAGGTAGAAAAGCAGATACAAAAAGAGAGGGAGAAAGAAGAGGGACTTAGTGAAAGAAGGGTCGATAATGGATAGAGGGGCACAAAGGGAGAAGAAGAGAATTTCGATATGATTTGAAAAGTGAAGTGCTCAGAAAAAGTAAGAGATGTGCGAAGGAGGTGTGGCAACGGGGAGCTAGGAGACGGGACTAAATAATAGAAGTAAAGAGGAAATTGGTGCAGGTAACTATTATTTTCCCAGATTATTTTATTGATTAAGGGCAGCTGCTTTACATGGCTGAAGAAACAGCACATTTGTAGTAAGGTGTTTTTGTGTACTACCCTCTGTTCTAACAAGCTCCTGCTGATAGTCCAGTGGCAGAACAATATTCAACTCTTTGTCATTAACATAGTGTGCGACGAACCTAGCGATGCTGCCACTCCTTTCACAGGGAAAGTCCTATGTGGCCAGGGAAAGGCAGAAGCTACCTGATCTAGGGGAGGCTTTCTGAGGGAGGACCACATGAGGGGGAGACAACCCTCATGAGAGTGGGATAGACTTGCTAGGTCAAACATGGTATCCCCCTGTTACATTAGAACCTAACCGTCCTTCACCTCCCAATTCTTGTAGGGCATATTGTAGGTTGGATAAAGAATCTGTTGTTCACTGGTCACCAACCTTCTATGTATTACCCCACGCCCCCTTTAATGCTGAGATGAGAGAGAGATGGAGGAATTAAGATCACTAACCGCAGCAAGCCCACACTGTGTTCTAATCATTGGAGGATGTTAACCAGTGCTGTGACTTGCATACATCCCCCTCCCTTTAATAACATGGAAACGCGAAGTACTGGGACTTGTGTGCACCTCCCCCTGTTTATAACACTGAGACAAGGAAGAGGGATGGAGTGATGAAAATCACTAGAAGCGGCAAACCAACACTGTGTTCTAGTCCGTAAGATAGTAACCCGTGCAGGGACATTTCAAAAATGTAACACCTGAACAGAACTGGAGAGTATGTCCTCCCGATGCTGGTTGGGACACAGAAGGAAAGCAAGCTGCAGACCAGAGCGAAGAATCTGGTGAGGACAGTGTCCATGGAAGTTGTGCAGAAGAGAGTTTGCTGCGCTGCCACCCCGAGCAGTAGGAGCTGCCGAACGAAGGAGAAGGCCAGATGGGAACTGAGAAGCCGACGAGTCGCGCTCCCAGGCAGTAGACAGACAGGGGAGGAAACAGTGAGACGTGAGGGACGCCAAGCGTCCAGAGAAGACCAGTAGGCTCCGAGAAGGAGATTGGGATACCATGGCGCTGCAGGGCCGATGCTACATGCTGTTAGTAAAATGCAAAAACCCACACAAGGTAGCTGGGACAGTTGGAGAAGGGTTGGTGGCCAGACATATGAAAGATATAATTACCTGGATACAGAAGCGAGTGAAAGTTAATGAAGATTGGTACCCAGCGAGGGACAATGAGCCTCTAACTAGCAAGCTCATTGGCCCTCACCGGGTCGTTACCAGCCCAAACAAAACCTTTGTTGGGCCACTCACAGCTGCTTCCTGGCCGCCATGGAAAGGGAGAAGGGACATGTAGTCCCGTAACCCCTTTCCATGGCGACCATCTTTATTATTTTTTTTTCAGTTGTGATATCCCATATCGCAACTTAAAACGGACACTATTAGTACCTCGGTCTTACGCGCAGGGGTACTAACAGCTATAATCCCCTCGCTGGTGGGCATTAACGCTTCAGGTAATGCCCCCTGGGCCTGTAGCTATGGACCCCTGGGGCATTACCTGAAGCGTTAATGCCCACCCCACACCCCCAGTGAGGAATTACTGCTAAAGTGTGAGCCTGGGATTTTCACTCTAATATTGAGAGGACTCAAAAAGCCCTGGCATGAGAGTAAACCAGGGATTGGAGAAACTGGGCCGAGACACCCAGGAAGTGCTGAGAAAACAGGGGACGAACCCTCCTCCTCCCCTTTTTTTGAATTGTGGACCAAAAGGAAAGAACCATTCTCCTTTCTGAAAAGGGGATCAAGGGTCAGAGAAAGAACTGTACAGTGTTGTGGAGTCATAGAAATCTCAAGGGAAGGGCCACCCGCTTGGAATTGTGGAATGAAGACAAAGTGTTGTGCAAACTGAGAAAACTGAAGGGAAGAGCCATCCCCTTTGGGATTGTGGAATATATGAGAAGTGACATTTTGAATAACCAGAAAGGCACTACGGCAAGGGAAGGCCCTTCTCCAATGGAACTTTATTCATTCGTCTTTTCAGCACCTTAGAGACTTTATATTTGGAACTTTGGAAGAAAGCTGCAGGTGTTCAGCCAAGAGATATTGTGGGAGGGTCAATTTAGGATTTTGGACACCGGACAGAGAACTCTTTTTGCTTTAGACATCCTGACATGGATGTTCCTTAGTTTTGTTGAGGCATGGAAACCCATCTTGGAGTCAGGGATAGGTAGAATTTCTCCAACCCGTCTTTTTCTTTTGATAATAAAAGTCTTTGATAAACACTGAAAATGCCACTGTGTCCGAATCTTATTCTTGATCCCTTACAAGTGGTATATTTTCTGTTTAATAATACATGTGTCTCTAGCCGAACCATTCCAGGCAACATTGTGAGCCATGAACATCTTTGAAAAATCTTCATAGTTCATATAACCTCTGCTTGACTCAGTAAATTAAATCAAAGTTCCAAGCATATGATGCACTCACTTACGTAGTGAGACTGCTCTTTTCCATGGATCCTTGTTATTTGGGTAGGAGCTGGCTTATGATTTTGCACCCAGAGTCTGTTGTTTTTTATGTGAGTCTACTTCACCCGACTGCAGTATTCTAGCATGGCCAACCTGTGTATTTTAAGCTTTTTATTTCTTGACCCCATGTTCTCTTTTTAAAAAATTTTTTTTAACATTATTTTACTTTAATTCTTTTTTTTTTTTTCTTTGTATTGTGTACCAGAGCCTCTTTGAATTGAGATGCTTCTCGATCCAGTATCTGTCATTAAAAGCTGCTTATACTAAAGTTGAAGATTGATCTTGCTGCTCGCATTTTGTATCTTTCCAATTTATGCACTAGAATTTGTTGACAAAGAATGAGTCTTTCACAATGCTCTGGGCCAGAAGTGGCAGCTGCCTAAAAGATTGGGGACCCACATTCAGCCCCTTTGGCATTCTCAGAACCCTGATATGAAGATTTCTGAACTGATTTTCGATCCTCCTTTCCGATATCCAGGGCTTTGTTTCGCTTACACTTTCTCTTATCCTTTTTCTTTTCTATCGGAGATGGTTTGCTCACCTTATTAGTAGAATTAGTTTACTATTTTTAGCAATGGTCCATCCATTAAGCACTGATATGATGTTTGAAAGAGGCACTGTGAGAAACTCCTGGTGACAACAAGTAAGACGGACACAAGGGATCACAGTTCAACTGTGTTTATTGAACAATGAAAGTGATATGCGGGTTGTAAAAACGCCTAATCTAAACCTAAATCTAAGATGGGACAGGTGTCGACCATCAAATGAAAATAAGACGGTCCTAGGGGCGAGAAGTCAAAATAAAAGGGCCTGTACTAAGAAACATTGCTAAACTTCACAACTAATATCAAAAAATGGGTGTGGGATAGATCTCTTGAAAGAAACAAGTGTTCTCAAAATGATAACTCGAGATGCAGTGGCTTGGATCTCCCTTCTCCACGTTTTAGCCACAGAGTAAGATGGGAGCTTGGAGCACAGTATAGTCTCGGGCTTCTTTAGCACGAGACAACAGTTCTATTGGCAGTTCTCGGGACCGTCGATGGCTAAGTCTCCTTTTCTGTGAAAGTCTCTTGCCTTCGGGGCCTGATGTATTCAAATAGCAAAATCAAAAGTTCCATTAACAAATGAGTTTCTTTCCAAGTTCAATATGGCTGATGGTTTCACCCCTGGGTCCCCCTCTTATGGGCTGACCCTTCTTAATCATAATCCACAAATCATACTGTCTTTTACACAGTTGTTTAACACACTGTTTCTAGGGATTCGCTTCCCAGATTTTCTCTTTCTTCCAGCCAATTTACGGATCAAAGTGTTACGAATGGACAGGGCTTTTGCTCGACCCTCATGTATGACCACTTTTAGTTCCTTTGGCAGCCGTCCTGTGGCCCACTGGTTTCTGTAGTTTCTCAATATGGGGCTTGACCCGAGTCTCTTGAGTTGACACCCACGTGCTGTCGGTTTCCCTCTGCTGCTGGGTTTCCTCTTCCCACTTTTTACAGTTCAATCACAGTTCATTAGCTCTGTTTCAAAAGTTGCTACTTTGCGATTCTCACTCCACAACCCGGGTCTTTATTGGTTCTCCCCTCGACTCACTGGGTGTGACAAACCGCTTGGCTTTCGGCTTCTTTGGAGTCAAGGCCGGTACCACGGGCGCGGGAGTCTTCTGTGCTCTGCCTGTTCAGTATAGGCTTGCCCCGTGTTCCGTTGAGATCTGCAGCAGGACACTTGTGCGATTGTTCGCAGGCTTAGATTCTCATCCACAAAGGTTCCCCGCCTGGGATGAGAAGGTCACTTCTCTCCTCGCCACCCTCTCATTTCCTGTTGCCTTTCTCCTTCTCTTGAACTGAGGCATGGTAGCTCTCTCGATGTGCTGTCTGCTGTGCTCGCCGCTCTCGTACTGTGCTCTCTGGCTCCACAGTTTATCCCTGTGGGCAAGGGAAAAGGGTCATTAGGTGTGTATTGGGACATGTCGGGTAAACGACTCTAGTGGTGTTCCATTGTGTTGTGCGAATGTGTTTGCGGCAGAAATGGGCGGGGGGGTACTGGTTTGGAATGTCCTACGTGAGAGGATGGGGGGGAAAGGTGTTGAAGAGGGACACTGCGTCTCACCCGTCGGTGTCCCACTCCCCGAGGACCTCTCCCATCCAGGCGATCCTCCCTCACTGGTCCACCCCCAGGAACTGGATCCAATAGCGATGGCCGTGTCCTGGGCACCTGGATGACAGATCCCCGGGGACTAACTAGGGAGACACCTTCAGGTTTCTTACAAGGACCCTGAGACATCCTTGTCCTTTGTGGGAAGCAAGCGTCCTCTAAACGCTATACTACTACACAAAAACCTGAACTCTGTAGTGCCTGGAACACCATTACTACTTTGTCAAAGAGAGTGCATGGTTATCAACTGACCCAGCCTACAGTCTTTAACAGTGATCAGACAAAATGGATAGCAGTAAGGATTTTACTTCGGGATGTATAATTGTAATTGATTACATTTTCTCGTTTCTAAATGCAGGACTGTATGTAGTGAAAGGCAGTGTGATATGAATGTGTGAAGACACTCACTGGCTGCTCTCAGCCGATGCTCTGGGGTCCAGCGGGACTGTGTTCGCCTCTAGTGTAGGGTACGGCAGATGATCCGCAGAAGGAGGTAGCCATGGCAAGTGACAACCCAATGGCAGTAAAGGAAGTTCAGCAGGTCCTGGGCTACTTAGACGGCTGTCTGGGAGACCGGGTCCGACCACCAACGGCACAATTCCCTGTCCGGAACAATGGCAGACACAGAAGAGGGGTGAGGTTTCAGGGCAGTCTTTCGAGTCCAGGGGGAGACACCAGGGACATCAAGGCAACACCATTGGCCAGGTAGAAAGAACCCCGGGAGGAGAAGAAAAGGGGGGAGAGGGAGAGAAAAAAAAAAAAATAAGCAGTTGCTATCCTCTCCAGTTACCGCTGGTGGCCAGAGGAGAAACAGGAGGTCTTCAATTGGGCATACATACTGAATTCAAGATTGCACCAGGGGAGAGGAGAAGAGAAACATGACCTGGCTTCCTGAAGAAGGAAGCAATCAAGCCCTTGATGGGGAATTGGGCAGGTGCCTTGTTGGAAATTGGATTGAGAAAGGGATAAAGGAAAGAATAAAGGCCAATTGGCTCCTGTGCTTCTTACCATTTTTCACCGAATGACATCCAAAATAAAGCTTGTTGACCGCCTCTGACCAGATGAGAAAATCTATCCAGCTACAACAATGTGTCTGCGTCATCTTAAATCGGCGGAGCGGTATAGCTAGGTGTAAAACCAAGGTCTACTGCAGTTTACATCTTTCTACCCCATTTTGAGCAGTAATACAAAGGTTTTTCAGATGGAGTGAGAGACGTGAAGGTAAGTAAGTTTCTGCATTGTACAACCTTGTACACTTTTCAAAACATCTCAAATAATATTCAGACAGCAGTTACGTATTTTTTAAAACTGGAAATAAAGTGGTAGAATACAGGCGATTTTTGCCAATTCTCCTTTTGTATTCCATTTTGGTAAATGTGAACAATTACAAAGTAGGGACCCAACAGTACTTAAGTGTTAATGTTGGTAACCTTTTTTACAAAACGAGTTACATTGTGTTTCCAGGAAGGCGTTTCCTTACAACCAGCCATGTTCTTGGTATACAAAAAATGTAGGAGTTTATATAAAAAAAATAAAAAAAAATCTTCTTGATAGAAGAATTTGCTGCTTCAGGAAAAAATAATGCAAATATCAGAAAAAAATAAAATGCCAATAGGTAGAGCAAGATTAAAAGGCGTACAAATTTAGAAAACCATAATAGCGTTGAGTCTGAAATTTGGAACCTGTCACCAAAAAGATGGCTCGTAAAAGGGACAAGTTTCTGAAAACCTGTGTCGGGCCCATTTACTTGTGCATCCCCTGGGCTTGGCCTTATGGGATGCCTTCTGCTCGGGGTGTTGATTTTTAAGCCATGTATCACTCCTTTCTGCACTCTTTTTCTGGATGGGTGTACTCTTCATGTTAAGCACACAAGGGTCTGAGCCACAGCAAATTCTGTTTGTGGCATTGTTTACCATGCATAGGTATTCCTTTGTCTGAGCATAACGTATACCTGAAAAAAGATATTTCCAAAAATCGGGTGCAACTTACTACTGTTGGAACATCCAAGGAAGTTGCATCTGATTTACAAAAAGGCCTACTTGCGTTTTTAAAATTTGCAGTTTGTAGAGTTTCCAGAGTAAGAAGTTGCTCCATGACAAACGGGGAAACAAACCTTTTTATTTGTATTTGTTTTTTATTAGGATTTATATAGCGCTTAAATCCAAATCGCTTTATATGAGGACAAAAGAATACATAACAAGCATTAGCAACAATGAAACTAGTATCAGAAAACAGTACTTAGAACAATTTACATGAACAGTAAGGTTTTACATGACTGGAATGGGACTGAGGTGGTGGAGGTAGTAAAAATTTAGGAAGCGATGTAGGACCAATGTGAAAGAGATGGCTCAGGTATTATGATGGAGATTGGATGAGGTAAGACTTGAGAGAAGTGCAGAAGGAGTAGTAGGAGGAGATGGATCTTATGGGGAGGGGAAGACAGTTCCAGTGGAAAGGGGCAAGAAGTTGAAAAGATCTGAGGCAGGATGGGGCAGAGGGCAGGGGAGGAGAGTTGAGAAAGAAGAGATCAGCAGAACGAAGTGGACGGGGGAATGCAAGGTGAAGAGAGAGGAAAGCTAAGGTGGAGCGAGACCATAGAGGGATTTAAAGACAAGGCAGAGGAAGTTGAATTTGAGAAGGGAGTGGAAGGAGAGCCAGCTTAGAGAGGTGAGAGAAGAGGAGATGTGATCATGAGGAAAGAGCAGACAAAGCACGCGGATAGCGGAGTGGTAGATGGATTTGAAAGGGGAGATATGGGAGGAGGGGAGACCAAAGAATAGAGAGGAGCAGTAGAAGTCTAGAAAAGATGAGGGAGGAAATCGGGAGTTTAGTAGCATGGAAGGTAAGGAAGGGATGGACTTTACGAATGTTATAGAGGTGGAAGCAGCAAGAGCGGGCGGAGAGGGAGAGGTTGGAGTCGATGTGAAGGCCAAGATTGCGGGCATGGGGAGAAATGGGGAGTTGGGAAGAGGAAAAGAGAATGTGTGGAGGAGGAGAGGGGGGGTGGGGGTGGAGTGTTAGCTGGGAAGAAAAGGACTTCAGTTTTGTCGGCATTGAGGGTCAGAAAGTTGGAGGACATCCAAGATTTGACAGCGGAAAGACAGGAGGAGAGCTTGAGATGGATGTCAGGGGAGAAGGAAGAAAAGGAAAGGAATAGCTGGGTATAATTCTGTATTCCTCTTTGGGGGGAAAAAACCTTTTTTATAAATATTTTTGTATTCCTCTTCTTTCAAAATATTTTTCAAGCATCTATTGCACCTTACTCCACACATTTTAAGTACATTTTCATTCACTTTCACAACTTGCATCTAAAACAGTCATCTAGAACATTCAGGTGTAACTGCATTTACAAAAGCTTCCAACGTGGCGTTGTGACTAAAATGCAAGTTATGCTTTTATTGGCATTTACCTCTTCCCCATTCAATCACTGCCACAAAACTCCCAACACATCTCTCTGGGAAAGCCAACAGCCAAAATGTTAGTCTTTGAGCAAGTTATGCACGTGGGACAAATGTAGTACAATAGAATGTGTGACTCACTCTTTAGTTCTTTTGTACATTTGGAGTACCTTTCTCAAACGTATGTTGCTACATTTACCTGGAATAAATGAACCACACTCCTGGACAAAGCTTGGAAAGAAGGCATGATAATTATTTTTAATTATGCCAATGAACAAATGCCTGCGATTCGCCTGACTCCCAGTCGGGAATTTAAGAAACTTGGAATATAAGGAAGGAATATTTGTTATCTCTTCTGTTTTTTATATTTAACTGTGAATTGAATGGTTTGGATGATCGTTCATTTAACAAATGTGCTACAGGCCGATGCTAGATAACGTTTTGAAATTGGTACCTCTAATTTATTTTACTTTTATTTTCTGCTTTCCCTTCAGTCTGTCTAATTCTTTTTAATGCCTGGTGGTGGTTGTAATCTCCCTTTGTATGCTACAACATGCTTGGATGTTTTATAAGTTTTCAGTGTGTTATGCGATTGACCATCCGAATAACAATTAAATAAAAAAATGGACGCTAATTCCCCCAAATGGTTTCAGATGGATTTGTGTGGAACACTTTCAGTTTAAACTAACAAAATCAAGTAAGAGACAGTTTGGTGTATAATGCTAATATTGGTAGGCAAGGAAATGTATCCACCCATTCCTGACTTGATAGTTAATTTCTTTTCAATACATTTAATTATGCTTTTTGTGATTTATGTATTATGTATTTTTTAATGTGATCAATATTGTTATTTCTTTCTTTAGGCGTGATTTTTATCAAATTCTGGGTGTGCCCAGAAGTGCAACTGTGAAGGAGATCAAAAAGGCCTATCGTAAATTGGCACTGCAACTTCATCCCGATCGCAACCCCGATGACCCTCAAGCACAGGATAAGTTTCAAGACCTAGGAGCAGCTTATGAGGTCAGTGTGCATGTAAATGACATTAAGTGCTATGTGTCCCTCCTCCCTTTTGCAATAAACACTTGGAATATATGTGCCGAAAAAGGAGGAAACAGAAAACCTTTATCCACAGCATTAGAGGGTATAATTGGAACCCTAAGCAGCCAGGTAGGCTCTCCCGGCTTTCTCCAACTTTTATGTCTTACTGCTGTGGCACCCTTTGAGATCCTCTATGGGTCGGTTTTCAGCACTTTGTAGATGATACTCCACTATAGATGGGTCATTTAAAGGTTTATCTAAAACCTACACCTCATATCCACCATATATGATCTCATTTGGTAGTGGAATGCATGCCATCAAAATACAGACAGAATTAAAGTTTTTTTGTTTAACTGTGTCGCCAGTATACTTTAAAGGCTTAAAACTAAGGCTCCTAATTTGCACATGAATTGGACAAGATATATATATATATTTTTTTTAATAATTCACAAACAAGAGTTCTGCTCTACCATATTCTCTGCATTACTTATAAGGTTAACAGACCAAGTTTATGTGCCAACCACACTCTCGAGTGTTCCCAGCTTGCGATCAAATCACTTGTTCTATGGTTGCAGGGTTCAATATTAAGCTTTTTTCTGTTTGAGACCATGGGCCAAGTAGGACAGATATTTAGTTTACACTTGCGCCCTAAAGAAATTGGTCAACAAAACAGTGATGTTTCACGATTGCTTCATTACAACTAGTGATGCAGCAAAACAGGATGTGCGTTGAGAGCACAAAGCAATGACCTACTAAAAACATCACTTAATAGTTGGATTTAAAGCGTGTGCTGCAAACTCTCATCTCAGAACAGGTTATCATGCCATGTTCCTTCTGGAGAGGAGCGCCTGCTACCTTTTTTTAAAATTATTTGTAAGGAACCTGGGGTTGGTCACCCTGAGTTACCTGGGGGCAACCAGACGTGGACTCCCTGCTCACTGCTCACTGTGCTCAGAGAGGTGGAGCTTCACCTCACTGATGAGGCCCAACAAGGCTGAAACACGTGTATGGGGTTGCTGGTGGTACTCTTGTTCAGAGAGGAATTGCCATAGCATTTCGGTGCTGGACTGCCCATGTGGGCGGGACAAAAACTGATCAGAACAGGTTATCATGCCATGTTCCTTCTGGAGAGGAGTGCCTGCTACCTTTTTTTGAAACAGTTGGATTTAGTATTCTGATTTTTTCAGTCCATGGTACAACACATTTCCAGATAGAATGCAAGAAATTAGATGGCTCAAGGGAGGAGGAATGGTTGCTGGAAAGGAATGGGTCTGGAAAGAAAAGGAGAAAGAACGTAGACCTTAATTGTAGCAAAGATGAGGAAGAATGAGGGCGAGAAAAGGAGGTGACATGACATGACTAATATTCCTTTTAAATGCTACTATCTTTGTTCAACAGTGGAACAAATTTTAAGGAAGCTAGAGATTTCGTAGCATTACACAATGCACGGTCCATAAACGTGTTCCATGCTATGTTTGAAATGGAACATTTTCATTTAACATCTACTTCTCATTCTATACTATCTATAGTGTACCGGAACTACACCTCTGTTGTTTAAACTGGGCTGTCTGAGACACAGGATACAAACGCCTCACAATTCAAATCTCTGGCAACAATTTCTCTGGTTACTATAGGCTTGCTTTATTGAGGCCTGTGTTTAATGTTTAATAGGTGCCTGGAACCCCCTCTCAACCCATCACCCCCCTGCAGATCCCTTTGGGAGGGATGCTTAGTGGGTGTCTTTCCAGTTCACAGCTGTGCATAGGCCTGCCATTTTGCTGCCCAGCGAAGTGCTAATGTCATGAATATAATGAAATTGCGTGTAACCACAATCCACAGACTCCTGGGGATTGCCATTGTCGAACTGCAGAGCTGCGGACATCAAGGAATGTTGGTCAGGGCATTGTAAGCACAGAGAGTCTGCAGCAATCTGGATAGTAGAAGAATTTTCTGCAGGGCTAAAGATTCTTGCATTAAGGATCCATGAGAATTCCAGTGAAACGCTGTTTGAACGACTACTTTTGAGATACGGAGTGCCATGATTATCATCTTGACACTTTTTTGTCAAAGTCTGGTTTACTTGTTGCTATAGCGTGGTTGTGTGACAAAAAGCTTGCCTTCAACCCTTCTATTGGGGCCCTGCATCTTTACGTAACTGTTTCAATCCCACAGCGGTCATACATGGTTTTGAACTTAAAAGGGTTGGGAAAATGCCTCTGACCCTGCTCTAAAGAGAAGTTTCCCTACCAAAAACGAATGATCTGATCTGTCTGTGGCAGGATGTCGGAAATCAAAAGCCATCCTTGTGTGCAAATGTTCTATCCTGACCCTCACACTACAAACAAAATGATTAAGTGAGAAGGGGAATGTCTTTAACCTGGAATTGCAAGAAGTGTTCATACATGAAAAATAGAACAGCTACAACGTAAATGTTCTCCAGGATGAAAAGACCTGGTTCCATTGTGTGATTCCTTCCCCTAGATTCTTCAAGGGCATGACAATGTCTCTTGATCTAAGTTATTTGTGTCTTTCTTGAACCACAGCAAGCTGTCTGGCCTTGTAAGTCCTTCTTTAACACCAGTTCATTTTTTATTCTACAAACACTGTCCTTTCTTGACACTGCTTGTAGGTTTGCAATTTGCCTGGTGTACTCTCCTGTCAGGACTTCTCTTATACTTTGACCTACCTGGTATACTTCTCTTGCCAAGACTTCTCTTGTACTTTCAACTGTCTGGTATGCTTCACTTGCCAGGACTTTTCATATATTATAGTTCCTCTTTACATCAAAAAATTGCATATTCCTTTCTTGGTTCCGTATATCGATCTGGATCAATGTTTGTTTAAGCTTTAAACAATCTTCTTATTTCTGTCTCTGCTGCTTTACAATGTTCAAATTGTGTTTTGCTTGGTTGCTGAAACATCCTGGGGTCCCCACTTTGCTTCGGCTGACTCACCAGCTCTGTGTAGTGTCTTTGGTACCATTCGCACTTATGCGCCGTAGCTTTGCTCCTTACTTCCCACTCTGGGCGGCTCTGATGTTTTTCTGGCTTCCCTCGCGATTCCGCTCCTGCACACCTGCTTTCCTTCAGGTTCTGGCAAGGATAACGCTGCTTCTTCTGGCTGATGAACGCCCATGAATCCTCTTGCGGTTCCTGCCGTCTCCACGGCATGTCCTGCTCATGTAACGTTACTTTCCTTCCCTGCTGGTGAGCTCCTTTGCTCTGCCACACTGGCTCGTACCTCCAGCTTCCACATACACGTCATCTCCTGAGCCAAAACCTCTTCTCACAGTATGGTTTCCATTTTTAAATGTCTTGCACACAGGTGTTTTCACCAAGCAACTACCACGCTCATTGAGCTTGAGGCTCCTTCTCGTCATTTCCTTCCTCCTCCCTGTCTCAGTACTTGGGTGGTTGTGGGAATTGCAGTCCACTGATATCAACTGATGCACAGTACTTGGAGAATCTCTCAATGATTCCATATGAAAGACCAGTTTTATACAAAGGGGGATTAGAACTGAAAAAGGTTCTTTTGGAGCTTTTAGTCTTCAGATTGTGGATGGGAGTTTGGCCTAAAGAGTGTTTGGCAAAGGTTCCTTTATTTTTCCCTAGGGGGGGGGGACAGACCCATGGCAACAGGCCATTAGGGTATTGGGTATCAGGGGGTTCTTTCTCTTGGGCTAATGGGGGCAGCGGGGAACCGCACCTCATCTAATGAAGCCATGGCATCTTCCCGGTGCCTGTCTCCTCCCATGTGATCCTCCCTCGTATAGCCGCCCCCAGGGTCAGGATCGGGTAGCGGCTGTCGTCCCCATGCCACATGGGGAGGCGGTTACCGCCGGGGGGATCCTTGCTGACTCCATTGGATTGATCACAAACTATTCACAGCACGCATTGGTTATAAATGGTTTCCTTGAAACCTATGTAAGTTTCATTAAGACTCACATCTTTGAAACTGAATACAACACTTGTATTAGTTTACAGGTCTACTATGTTTTTAGTGGGCCCTGTGTTTTTTTGAAAAATATGTATAAAGTTTAGCGTAAAGTGAAACTTACTTTTTTTGTTTAATTTTTTATGGTGATTTGATTTTTTTCCTTTTTATTACAAGGTTCCTAGTATGTAAGTTGTACCGTGACTACATGTAGTAGTTCACGCTTTAACAGGACAGTTTTCTCTGTTCCATATGTTCCATTTAGTGTCCATTCAGAAACATAAAAAGGCACATTGACAATATTTATAATGTCCAACAATACACATTGCCTGCTTCTGCAAGAGGCCTTTTTTCTGAGATTGCCTCTGCACTACACCAGAGCGCCAGGGTCCCACTTCGGTGGTGATAGTGCACGGTATAAATATCCTTTAACATTAACAAACACCTGGGTGTGCTAGCACACGAGACTTTTCTTAGTAGCAGTAGACCACATACAATTTTAGTAGCAATGTTTGTGCCCCCAATTTCTCTACTACTTCCCACCACTATTGCATAAATGCACTATACAAATTCAATATTATACAAATTGAACATTGACCATTTACCATTGTTCTTGGTAGGACCACACCATTGGACCATTCTCACTGTGTAGAAGGAAACTCGTAGAACCCATTCAAGAAATGCTCAAACAGCACCTACGTTGACTTCAAGTCCCTCAGTCTCACATCTGCGTTGTAGCCCACAGGTGGCATCTCTGCTACTGCAGAGCCCAGCTGCTTGCAGGCCTTGTATAGGCAGACAATTCATATACACACACTATTGTCCTGCTTCATTCATTTGCTGAACCTCCACTTAGATTTTAAAAAAAGGTTCTTCTTTTGCAAAACACGAAGTTTCACAAAGGAAACATTAATGCATGTTAGATACTAAACTGCCACTGATGTTAGAAGGGATCTGGAAGCAGTGAATACGTGGAAGAGGAATGGAATAAGAAATGGTGTCTTTGCACAGAAAGGGTGGTATTTTCCCTAAACCCACACCCAGATTAAAAATACAACGCGACACTGACACACAGCGCCGCTTTGGCGAGCCTTCGGGCACCATGACGGCATAATATTAGCAGAGAAAGGTAAGGGGGGGGGCTAAGGTGGTGAAAGGCAGTGGTGCAGATCATGCACCTGCACTGGGCATGGTGGATTTTAAAATAGGGGCCCAGGGCACAAGTCCGGGTGGGAGCAAACTGAAAGGTTGGTAAAGTTATTCAAACGTATGATAAATGTTTCTGTTTATATATTAAAAAAAAAAGAGCAAGCCATTAACCATAATAACGAGTTGGTCAGTGTGAAATCAACCATTCTCAAACATGAATTGTCAAAGGTATGTGTCAATCGGACATTGACCCCTTTATTGTCTTCTATTGCCGCCGAGATAAGGGCTTGGTTATCTGCCACATGGTGCTGCGATTCTTTGTGCAGCATTTCTGATTGAGATGCTTACCCAACAACTGTACCGGATAACCTATGTTTTAAGGAGCTAGACAAATTGTGGCGGCTCATCCATGGATTTCACTTATTCTTGATATTTGTTTATCAAATTAGTCTTACAAATCCTTTTCCTTAATTGCTGTTTATGTAGCCTTAACGCCTTTTTTCTTGGCAGCTTTAGATAGTGTAACACAAGCAATCCAGTTATTTCAAGAAAAACTTTGGGAAAGGTGTTGTTGGATAATCTTTTCAGTTCTCTGCATCCCGTACATGTTCCATTAGTGATTGCTGATCTGCACAGTTCACCTTTGTTTACTTAATCATTGTCATTATTACACTTGTGTTTCACCAAATGCTCTTTGTACAAACAGAAGATCAGCTTATTGTTTGCTAATATCATTTTAGGTGCTGTCCGATGAGGAGAAGCGGAAACAGTATGATGCCTATGGGGAAGAGGGCTTAAAAGATGGACATCAGAGTTCTCACGGCGACATATTCTCACAGTAAGATGCAGAGTTCATAGTAATGTTCTTCAACCACATACCATTGTACAATATTTTGACTGGAGCAGTGCTGCATTTTGAAATTGTCAGTTAGCTGAATCGATAAATGGAAGTTCCTAAAAATATTGGTGTTTTGAGCATTCTTATCAAAACATTTTAAACTGTAATCTCCATTTAATCACCTGCAGTTTATGTATTTCCTTACTGTCATTTAGTTGTAGTGCCATCAGCTTGGGCTGGTAATAATTTTACTTGACTAACAAACTGTAATAACTCATTATAGTTGACAGTGACATCAGTGTCCACTGGCAACTAGCATTTATCACTAATGGATTGTTTGAGAGATGGTCCTTCTGCTGGGCCAGGCATTTGTCCTGGGGTTCTGCTCAAGGCAGGGGAGGGATAAAGCGCTCAATAAAGACGTGTAGCGTTGAGAGGGCACAGAAGGATATTTTTTTTAAATTGGTTTTACAAGTTTTTTAAAGACCAACACAATCTCCCCCTCACCTCAAACAAATCTAGATCTGAAACAATAGAGCTTTATGCCCAGGCGGAGTGGGGACGGACATGGCTTTAATGGTCCGCCAGCTCGAGCTTTGGTAGGTCCGAGCAAAGGTCGGTCATCAGCTAGGACTGCTAGCTGTTAAAGCCCATGTCCGCCCCCCCTCCCCTCCCGGGGCGTGAAAGCTATTCGCACCCCAGTATTTACTGGGGTGCGGATAGTTTTGCTTTTTTTTTTCTCCATCTCATGTGACATCTCAGCGCAAGCCATCTGCAGTCGGAGAATTCTTTTTATTTTATTTTGAAATGCTCATCCCTGCACCTGGGAAAGGCAGATTGTGATGACCAATCTGTCTTTCCGGGGTGCGAATAAAAAGTAAATCAAAATTACAGGAATGACCTATCAATCACATGGGGCTACATTATAAAACCAGCTGTGCCTTAGAGTTGGATTCTAGGTACCAGTTTTCTACTATTCTCCATCTTTTTGTAGGAGAGCAGTCCAAGACATACATGTGCACTGGAAAGCCAGCATTGCATAGAACAGTTACTACCACAATTACTTCCACCCTTTCCTCGCCCTACCCGTTCCTCAAACCTAGCATATGCCTGTTCCCTGTCCTCCCTTTATCCCATATCTCTCCCCTACGCTTCCTTCACTGAGTTCCCCATTTCTCTGTAAACTGGCCCCATTCTATATCAAGGGTTCCCATATCATCGTGCGACTGATATGTCAGTTTGTCCACACAATACGTTTCCTAGATCTTCGGTAACCAATCCTGTTTATCAGGCACTGACTGATTTTTATTTTTCCCCCCATTTTTGGGACACTGCCAGCCTACCCGCTCTGAACATAGCTTCCCACATACTTGGGAACTGGTGAACCTCACTTCCCTTCGGTGGTATTCACGGTGACTGCAACAGGGGATTCAGATCCATCTGTACTCTCGTCTCCTTTTTAATCCAATTTAACAATTGAGACGAACACATTTGAATAAAGGGGCACAACCTCCACACATGATGAGAGGACCCCACCTGGCCACAGGCCGAGTACACAATGGGGAGAATCCCACAAGCATTGTGGACAACTTTAGCGGGTCTCTATGCCATCCATGCAATACCTTGTTTTTGTGTACCATTGCATAGGTGCACAGGTGACCGTGGAACATGACCTTGTATATCTTTTTCCAGTGTGAATCTGGGAGTGCCTCCCCGGCCATGATATGGCAATACCTTTTGTATATTTTCCTACCCTTTAGGTCACTAGTAATAAGAACCTTGTACATTTTCGAGACTATCCTTTTCATCGAGGCCGCTTCATCCAAAAAATGTTCAGGTGCCTTGAGTTCCCTATCAAACTGTGAGACCCATTCAGGATAGTTCTATCGTATTATCGGTAATAACGCGCACTCTCGAATCTTAGCTGAAATGGTAAAGACATTTACCCTGCATACACATAAAAGATAGTGCCTTTTGGAAAGGAAAATTGTTGGTTAGTGCAACACTGGCAGTTCTTAAGGTTTTAGAGGCAGTTTCTTTGCACAGAAAGTCTTTTAAGGTCCAAAACGCAACCCTAGCTAAAGGCAGTTCAGAGAGGGATTAAAGTCTTGACCAGCATCAGAATTCAAAGGTTCCTGTGCCTACTTTACAGTCTCTTGTCTCTAAGATACAAGAGAACACAACAGAGATGTCCTTTCACCAAAATGCTAGGGGTAACAGAAGTGACATCATACGACCTGTGACCTCTGATGGCATCACAGGAAGTGATGTAATTTGACCCATCCGGAAGTGACATCACGGGAAGCGATGGAACACAACCTTTCTCCTCTTGACAAAACAGTGAGTGGCATCACATAGCATTGTTCCTAAGTACACTACCAAACATATGATTACAATATCACTGTAATGTGATATAAGAATGGATCACCATATGTATCGTTAATATCAGTGTGTATAGGCCCATGTTAAAAATTACTGTGAATGCAAGCAGACGTCCAAGGCCAAAGTATAAGGATGTGTTATTATATAGCATTTACGTTTAAGCGCGTTATACAGAACAAATATACATGCAATATCACCCAACCTGTGTTGGTACTCATTTATTGACATCAGAAGGATGGAAGGCTGAGGTGAAGTGTATAAGAACAGACTAAATCAGTGACTCGCCCCCTGAAGTGTGCCTGAAATAAACCTTTAACCAGTCTAGCAATTGTATAGAATTCCAGAAAGACAAATTGTGTTGTTCCTGTTGTTTCTTATTTAGGGTCACTGCTGAAAGAGTTACACTTGTGGAACCCCCAGTTTTTTTTTAAGAGGCCTGAACAAAAAGGCCAGCCTCTCCAGAAGTAGAGCCACATGGCACTGGCCACAGCGGGAAGCTTACATTAAAAAAGAAAAGTAGTAATGAATTTTCTTTTAGGGGTAGCAAGGGAGACCACAGGGGTAGCAACTTCGATTTCCCCCCCTCCACCCAACCCCAATGACGTCCCTGGGACACAATCAACATTGGAGACTCTGTTAAAGGACTCAGTGAAGGGACACAAGCAGCAGCTTGAGTTTGAGGTAAGAAAAGTGGGGGGGTACCCTGGAAACCTTTATGTGCACTCCAACGCTCTGGAGCAACTTCATGGATCAAAGTAAGCAATACCTTTCTCCCCACAGTACCTTAGGTTAGAAGAAAAGATTGTGACTGGATTCTCCTCACTGTGGCAGCACTGGACCCAACCTCCGGATTCCTTGGTCTGATGACGAAAGGCAGGACAATGGACGGGATCTCTCTGTAGCATTTTTTGCAGCACCAACAACGCGATTCGCTTGGTCAATCTTCTTAGCTTCTCACAGTCCTGCACTCTGTTGAGGAGGCCTGGGCGAGTTGTATCGGATCTCGAATGTCCTTGAGGGCTCAACAAAGACTTGGATGAGTTTGGCCTTTCCACAACGATGCAGTCGGAATGGGCTGCAGATCCCCTGGTATTTGGGTTCCGCAGCTCTGGAAACTCGCAGGACTTCGGGAGATGGCTCAAATCAAAGTTTGTCTTGGGATTGGTTGTTCCCACCAGTCAAAGGGAAGGAGTTGTCCTCTTCAGAGTTCCTCCGTCATACAGAAAACGGGGTCTGGGCAGCAGTGGTCTCTTCTTGTGTTGTAAAGGGCATGCAGGCGTGTCTGGTCGTCTTTTTCGGTTATTTCAGTTTCCAGTGGTCGACTTGCCTTTCACCTCGGGAGCCTCGCCTTTTATACAGTTCCAGAACACTCCTCTGCAATCTCTCTCAGCAATTTACAGAAAGGGGCGGTGGCTTATCCAATCAGGACAGCCAGCCCCCCAGTTAGAGCTGGTTCCATTCAGGCACTCTGGCAGACAAAAGGCAGGGGAGTGAAAAACTCCTCCCCCACTTCCTGCCTGCCCAGACACACTGGAGCCTAGGCGGGGACAAGCAAAACACACACAGGCCTCCCCCACCCAGTACGGTAGAAGAAGGGCTAACAAAGAACAGCCATGCTAGTAATGGCAAAAAAAGAAAGGTGCCACTTGGGTGACCTTATTGTGTATTACCAAGGCTATGGACATAGCCTGCGGTAGTAAATTCTCACAATAGTTGCTAGAACACGTCCACTGCCACCAGCCATAACCAGGAGATTGTCTGTGACATAAGTCACTGGAGCGGCGAGAAGGGGGGGGGAATACTAGGTATCCCTTGGGCACTCCACATAAGTTGGTGTGTGCTAATCTCTCAGGCTATAAAGTGTTAGGAGAGATATCCTTAAGAACTTAAGTTACTCTAGGATACAGAAAAGAATCTCAAAGGAGGACCCAAAGGGTCCGCAGCAACACAGGACCTGTGTGCTGCAATAGTTAAAATGCATATGCCTTAAGAGAGATGGAGGAAAGTCGACTCCATAGGACAGTAAATTACAAAGGAAAGATTACGTGCTGGGGTCTCACTAGGGGAGGGGATGAAGCATACAAATGATAAATGTCCATCATTTATTCTAGAAGGATTCTGAGCTCGTCTGCCCTGTAATAATTAAACCGGTCAGGAAATCAAAATCCCTGTGGTCCTTCGAGAGGGTCCGCACAGCCCTTTTTGTTTCTGAGCTTTTTTTCCCTGCCAAATATACCTATATAACATAGTCTGCTTCTCTGAAAAAGCTGTCCGGTAATGGAGAGGGGATTATATTAAAGAGAGAGCAAAGAACATTCATAAGAGGATCGTAGTTTAAAGTATGTAACTTAGTTAGGTTGTTAGTGACTTGGATATGTAATTGCCATCTTCTCCACCTTCATCCCTTGGACCCCCCTGTTGTCTGCTATACTAGACCCTTTTGTTCGGATAGGAAGACTCGACTTGGCCATGTTGATCTTTAAGCCCGCAGATTCACCATGCTTAATCATAATCCCCATCATTTCCCAGAGCAACTCTCCCCTATCCTTGAGGTACCCCGATATATCATCTGCGAAAAGTGAGATTTTAAGTTTGACCTTGTCACGTTCAGTCCCTCTGTTAGGGTTACTTCGAATGGCCACTGCAGGGGGTTCGATTGGCTAGAGGAGCAGAGACAGTGGGCACCCCTGTCTTGTGCCCCATGACAAGTTAAAGGGGTTCTTGAAACTGTAGCAGTCGGAGAGATGTACGAGGCAGCCACCCACCTTTGGCAGTTCGAGCCCAGGCCCGTCCTCTCAAGGACCGTCCCCAAGAACTGCCACTCCACACGCTCAAGCGTTCTGCAAGTCTAGAGAGACTAAACCTTCCATCAACTCCCTGTTCCTGAGCTAGGTGGATCAGGTTAGTCTGCCTAATTTTTTGGGAGCCCAGTCTACCTCGTATGAACCTGACTTGGTTCCCCTGAATAAAGGGGATAGGAGGTGGTGGGGGGAGAACACCATCCAACCTGTTCCCCATGATGTTAGAAAATATTTTAACATTACCTCGCTTTGTTCGAGCCTGCTTAGGATAAGGCTTGCGGGCCGTACCGACCATGTCCACCCCCGATGCAGGGATGATTGCCATAAACGTTTTTGATTTTAGAAATAAAATGTGTGTAACTCTTTTTCTGAAAGGGAGGCAGATTAATCGGCACACCCTTTCATAATGCTACATGCCAAATTCATGGTGCACTCATGTGTCTTTGCAGTGACAGTCTCCTGACAACTCTAGCAACTGCACTGCTGTGACGGCAGAGCTGGATCAAATGCCACATGGGCAATTATGACAACTCCTGGAACAGTTCCAACAGCCAGTGGGTGCCCTAGTTCGCTTGGTGGCAAGTTAAACTGTAAATATAAGCCATGTCGCCATGTCTTATTATGACATGGTGCCTGCTAATGTTACAGAACTATAAAGTGACAAGCATTTGGCTCGCATATTAGTGTCAGCCTGGCAAGGTTATTCAGTTATGACAGGGCTGGTGTGTATTGGCCGCCTGGTCTCGTCTGGGTGTACCCACAACAACCTACTTGGGACACCTTACTTCAGGGCACAGCAGCCCCATTCGGGAGGTCCTCTGGGAACTGATGCTTCAAAGACTGCCCTGATGTAACAAAGGAACTCTCACACCAGAGTGATGATCACTTGTTCTTTTGAAGTAGGCAGACGTGGGAAGAGGAGAATTGGAGTAGTCTGAAGGGGGTCGTGGGGAGGATACATAGTCCAATTGTTCTGAAAATATATGTGGGGGGTTGGGTAATCGTGATAATTAAGATGGGGGAAGTAGGTGGGGGGTGGGAGCTGCAGGGGATACCCCCCTGCATATATTGGCATCCAAATTGAATTAAAGAAAAAAAAGTCAACAAAATCGTATTCGACTAATTGTTTTCGATGTACATCACATAGAACTGCCTGGTGGGGAGGTTTAGGCCAAGCGAGAGGCTCCACAGTCTTGTATTCTGCTAGGGCTACCCAAACTACCTGCCCCTTCCCCACTTTGTGCTGACAAAGGACTCTGGGTATGACTTCAGTAGCCAAAGGGCACTTATTACAGCAGTCCATTTAAAAAATGATTGTCTTCTCATTTGTTCAGTCTTCTGCATCCCACTTTCCAAAAGCAAATACAGCTTGTTAGTCTTTTCTATGCTTCTGGCTCACCTATGGACAAAATCAAGTCTATGCACCAGTGTCCCCATGGTGCATACCCCTTGTTACGGCAAAGCAGCATTTATGATTTGTGATGCGTATTGATTTCCGTCCTGAATTCTTTAACTCAGATGGGCATTTGTCTTTGAACAGCTTTTTTGGTGACTTTGGATTTATGTTTGGAGGCAATCCACGCCAACAAGACCGCAACATTCCAAGAGGAAGTGACATTATTGTGGATTTGGAAGTAACTCTGGAGGAAGTGTATTCTGGCAACTTTGTGGAAGTAAGTTTGAGATAATCAGCTTTGAAATTGCTACTGTCATGCTACTTAGACGTGATCTGTATGGTTTAATCTCCAATAGTTTCTATCTGGCCCCATGTCTGCATTTTCTTCCAAAGGTCATTTAAGTTTGAAGCGTCTGGACTAATACTAGCCTATGCTATTCTCAAAGGGGCAGGATGAACACTGCCTGTCCACAAAAGACCCTTGGTCACATTCTAAAACGTACTCTTAAGAAGTTATGCCAGCGTAGGCTAAGGGCGCGGTGTTGTGCGACACAGAACCGCAGGAGATGCTGGCCGATTGATATTTAGCACGTTGCGCTATGCTCACGCAGCGTATCCTTTAATGACCTCGGATCTGACCCTCCATGGCAAAGCCTGCGTAGGCTAAGGGCACAGTGGTGTGCAACGCAGGCATTTGGCGACGAAAGGGAGTGCAAGCATGCATTGCATCCATCAACCAGCAGTGACTGTAAGGTAGGGTAGGTGCGGGTAGGGGGAGGGGAGGGCGCAGCAGTTACTGTGCTCCACTAAACTGCCTGACCTCGCGTTTACTCCTTACCAACCATTAGGTTTTCCCCTCTCCTGGGTAGCCGTACTTGTGTTTTTGTGTTTCGTTGCTGTTTCTTTGCATTTCTCGTGCATTTTTCTGCATTTTCCCTATCGGTGAGATGTTCCTGTGTGTGCCTGTCACACTGCTTATTGTTGTGTCTAGGCCTTTTTCCCATTCTAATTTGTAACTGAGCCCGGTTGGCTCCCCACTGTTTCACTCCCCACAGTTGTAGTGCCCTCTGTTGACCTGTATCCGTCTGCGCTCTTCTGTTGCTTGCTATCTCCCTCTGTTCCCCTCTACCCCTTCCCTAGACCCCTCCCTGTGTTTCCTGTGTGGTGTAGCTCTGTGCATCCTTTTCTCTCCTCCTCTCCCCTGAGCTCTCCCTCGTCTATTGCACCGTCTATGGTTCTCTCAATTTCCCCCCTCTTCTCGAAATGCTATTCCATCTCCTATCCTACACCTCCCACTAAGTCTGGCAGGAAGAAGCTTAAGAAGGATACCATTGTCTCCAACCCAGGCCTTCCCATCGCTGACACCTATGTCAGTGCCTCCGCCATACAGACTCTCACTGACATCCTCTGTCGTTCCTTCTCCCAGCCTATGGACCCTTCATATGGTTGCACTTCTCTCTCCTTTTTCCTCCTCTCCCATTAAAGGTGGCACCTGGTAGGAGGTCCTCCTGGCCTCCTTGCTGTCCTCCAGAGTCATCATTAATGTCTAATCGGCACTATGGTGGTCCAGGGCCCTCGGCCCATTCTCCTCATATTTGATAGGTGCCTCCCTCGCCTCATCATTTTCCTTCCTTCTCGTGCTACCTCCGCACTGACTCCTTTGTCACCTCCCGTTACCACCTCCTTTTTCCAACTCTCTGGCCCCTCTGCCACCCCCTCCGCCACCCCCTCCCTCCACATCGGCTCCTCTGCCACTTGTATGGCTACTTCTCTCTCCTGTACCCCTCCCTGGAAATCTTTCAAAGTGGCAACTTGCTCCACGTATCTACTCAACTCTCGCTCTGTTGTCAAACAGTCCTCCGACATCTGCCATCTCCTTGAACTCCAGGACCTAGATGTTCTCACTGTCACAGAGAAATGGTTCAAGACCAGCTCCATCACAAGTTTTGACACTCTTCTCCCTGAGGGCTACAAGATCCTCTCCGAGCCCAGGCCCAATAGGCCCGGAGGCGGAGTGGCCCTGAGCTTTCCTGAGTGGATCCCTACCTCTATCATCCCCACTCGGATCCATTGCTCCTTTGAATGCCTGGCCTGTCGGCTATCTATCTCTCCTGACTTCTCTGACCTTGGCTACAATCTCCAGGCCAACTGGCCAGGTCACCACATTCTTCTCTGAATGGGCTGACCTCAGTTCCTCTCCCCTTTCCTCTTCCGCTCAGCTTCCTCTCCCTGGGGATCTGAACATCCACCTGGACTCCCCAGACCCATCCTCTGGGCTCTTCGGCAACCTCTGCTACTCTCTCTCCCTCGCCATCCTAGCCTCTGGTCCGACACACTCAGCCGGACACACCCTGGGTGTTCTCATCTCTTCAGATATCCCCTCTTAAATACTCTTACTACACTTCTCTCTTTGACTGATCACTTTCTTCTGTTTTCTCACTTAAAACTTCCTGTCCCCCTGGAAAAGTCCAACCCAGCACTGCCACCTTCCTTCACGGTCATTCGGCCTATGAAGCGAGTGTCAGTGGACGCCTTTGCCTCCACCTTCTGTCCCCCTGCGGCTGACTCCCACTCTGACAGAGCCCTTTCCAACCTTCACCTTTCTATCTCTAACACTCTTGTTCTCCTTACCCCTTTATGAGAATCCATGAGAATCCGCCTGAAGCCTGTCACCAAGTGAAACTTTTGGTTTCACTCAGACCTGGCCACTCTGAAACGCAAGTCTAGAGTAGCTGAGTGGAAGTGGGGAGCTTCCGGCACACCCTCTGACAAACTGGCCTGTCGCCTGCTCCAAAGGCAACACAGACTCTACATCTTCTCTAAAAAGAGGGTCCATGTTCATGCCTGCATCTCTGCGGCCTCTAATAACACAGCCAAACCTTTTAAAATCTGCAAGGAGCAGGCCAATCCTACTGCAGTCTCCACCTCTTCTACTCCCACCGAGGCCCTCTGTACGGCTCCGGCTTCACCACTAAAACCCAGGATATCCTGTCTGCACTATACTCTGCTTCTCTTCTCTCTCCCTCTACCTCTCAGGTGCCCCCCCCCCTCCCTTGCCTGCCCCCTCTCCTTCTCTCCTCCCTCTATCCTATAACACCTGATGATGTTTCTAGACAAGTCCGGTCTGTGAAATTGTCATCCAAACAGGTGCCCCTTGCTGCTCCAGAACCATTAAGAACAGCATTGTTTCTCTTGTTCCAGCCTTGACCGATTTCTGTAATCCCTCCTTTGGCATTGGATCTTTCCTCTCTTGGTAAGCACTCCTGTGTGCACCCGCTATTGGAAAAGCCTTCTGCCGACCCCTCCTGTCTGGCCATTTATGGCCCGAGCTCGATCACTCCGTTCCTGGGCAAACTCCTAGAGAAGTTGGATATCTTTTTATTTTTTATTTTTTTATTTTATTGGTTTGTACAAACCTTTAAAACACATAAAATTAGTCCAGACCCAATACAAAACAAAACATAAGCATGAGATAAAGTTCCATCCTTTTGACAGGGTTTGTGTCTTTAGTGCCGAAGGAGCCTTGTCAGGGAGTGATTAGTTTGCTTCGTTTGATGACTAAGCCATGTTAAGCACTACCCTAATGTCCTTGTACTTCGGTGTCAGATATCTCAAGGCTCCTTTCAATCTCGTGCAAAAACAGGGTTAACACCCTTGTCAGTTTTGTGTTTGAACCCATGAACATCAGCTGCCACCATTCTTCGGCATTCCTCAGTGGATATTCATTTAACATTTGGCCAAGATGTTTAGTTCTTAGAGATGTAAAGAAGGGGCAGAATAAGATGAGATGTTTAAGCGTTTTGTCGCAGGCTTTATAAAACCTACATATGATATTGGACTTATCCTTTCCAGCCCAGATCTTTGTTCGATCTTTAGTTCTAATCACGTTTAGGCAGAATCTCATGTATGTGGCCCTCCTCCTGTTGTCTGGGAATAAGACCACATCATTTTGCAGTTTATTGAACGCTCTTACTTCACTAGGAGCGTCCCTCATTGTTTTGGAAGTCCTTCGGTCTTCGCTGGTTTGGATCCAATCTAATTCCCAGATCTTTTTTTTTTTTTTACCAAAAGCGGATTTTCCTGCAGCGTTTTGATGTTGGTCTCATACATGGTCAGAAGCTCTTCACATTTCTTAAACCATAAAGCTAACAGTCTGGGTTCGCATTTCCAGGTTTGCTCAGTATTTTAAATTGTGGAGCAGCGTCTGGCAGCGTAGTTTTCCTAAATAAGGCCAAGGCATTCCACGTGATCCGTGCCTCAATAGATATCAAGCCTAACTCATAACGTAGGCAGGCTGTTGAGATGCTATTTGGTAGGTGTAAAATTTTCACCCAGAAGATGTGTTCTAGGGTTGGCCAGAATTCAGCTGGATATCCAAAAGCATTTTCAGCTCCATATATGAGGGATGGGACCACCTTCTGCTGGTAAAAGGTTATCACTGGCTTAAGCGAGAACTTCCCATATCTTTTGTTTAGGATCACTGCTTGAGAAGCAAAGTGTCGGCATTTTGTTTTCCCAGTCTCCATCCAAGGGCTATCATTTATGTTTGTGTTAATTTGCATGCTGACATATCTAGTGCTTTCCACCGTGGTAAGTTTTTCTTTTCCCAGATGCCATCTAAATTTGTTGTTTTTCTGGTGGCGGCCCGTTTGCAGGTTTTGCAGCGTCAAGATTTCACTTTTTGTGTTCTTGATGTGCAGACCATTGGTTTCCACATAACGTTCCATAACGAAGTTGGATATCTCCCAGCTAACCCTTCACACTGAATCTGTTGGTTGTCTCCATGATCATCAGTATGGCTTCAGAGCAGCCAGTGGCATGGAACCGGCTCTCCTGAACACCTGTGAAGATCTGCTCTCTATCCTCGACTCCAGCACTCTTTCTGTCCTCACCTTGACCTTTCCTCTGCTTTTGACTCGGTAAACCATGCCATCCTGATTAACTGACTCCGTGAGAATCTGGGCGTCGCGGATCAGGCCCTGGCATGGCTAATCTCCTTCCTCTCTGGCCGATCCTCCCAGGTCCAGCTTGGGTTCTTTCTCTCCACCACCTCTTTCTCCACATGTAGTGTTCCCCAGGGCTCTATCCTCACCCCATGGCTCTTCGATGTCTATCTGGCCCCTTCGGCTCTACTGATCTCTACCTTCTCCTCTAACTTTGTGTTCTGCGAATTACACACAGCTCTCTTTAGGTTACCCTCAGCCTCCTCCCTGCCTCGCTCATTCCCGACTGTCTATCTGCTATTTAGGCATTGTGTGCCTCCAACGATCTCTGCCTTAATGCCAGTAAGACAGAGATCTTCCTCATTGAGACCCCTGCTCCTGCTTTTCATCTCACTCTGGACGCCCTCCTTGGGCCCTCTCCCCTCACCCTACTGTGAGGCAAAAAACCTTGGGGTCATCTTAGAGTCCACACTCCTCACATCACAGACCTTGCCAAGAAAGCCCACTTCTAGCTGCACCTCAGAGTTATTCTCCCTTTCCTCACCTTCCTCCAGAGGCTCACTGTCTCCAGAGCCCTGGTTCTCTACGCTGGGCTACTGCAACAGCCTCAGCCTCTTTCTCAATCTGCCTAACTCTACTCTTCTCCCTATGTAACTTATACAGAACAGGACTGCACAACTTATCCTTGACCTCAAGCCCAAAGACTGCATCTCTCCGGCCCTGAAATCTCTCCACTGGCCTCCAGTGGCTGCAAGGATCAAATTCAAGACCCTCTACATCATCCACAAGGCTTTATGGGGCCTTGGCCCTCACCATCTTCAACTCTCTTTTTAAATACCTTCCAGCTAGAGCCCTCTGCTCATCTACCCTGCTCATCTACCCTAACTCTCTGCGGGTCAGTCGCTTCTCCAAGCAGAGAGTGGGGGAAGATCTCTCTCCTCTGCAGGAGCCTCCGTCTGGAACGGTCTCCCTGCCTATCTCCGTGTTGAGCTGGAGCTCCATAAATTCGGGAAGCTCCTCAAGACCCTCCTTTCCTTCTGTCTCTCCCCTGCTAACCTTCCCTTGCTTCTGCTCCTCCTACTCGGCTGACTGGCTGCTTGGTGCCCCCTGAGTCTTACAGGGCACCATGCCCTGCCCCGGACCAATCCTCCTGCACTTGCCGCCTGGACTACCTTGCACTGCCACCTGGCCTACCTTGCATTTCGTGGCTGGTATTGCACCCTGTTTTCCCAGCTTCCCTTGCACTTAACTCAGAGCCTGCTGCCCTTGTTGCACCCCTCCCCCCCGCACCCCTTCCCCTGCACTTGCACGATCTGAATATCACGAGGCCTAGTAACATCGTTTGTCTTGTCTTCCCTTGTTCCCGTTCCTTGCCTTGTTGCACCTTGAAACACTTGTGTATAGCCGCATAACAAATGAATCAATCAATCAATGTGCTCTTGGGTGTGGAGTGTGTCAGACTGACAAAACACAACGCAAGAAACATAATTTTAACCATAGTTTATTCATACATTCTTGGGTATGATTTCAAAATGCCTTGGATCACCATGACACTGGAAGACTTGAAAGTCTGATCACTGCAGAGCCAAAGACAGGCTTTGTTTCAGTAAGCATTTTTAACAGAAGCACAAGCCTAGGTTTGGTCAAGTATACCAAAAGGAAAAATAATTCGAGGTTGTTCTGCTTGCTTTTTAGGGGGCTATAGCAAACTTGGCAAATTCAAATTTTTGACATACAACCCCTCTCAAATGTAATTTGGGGGCTAGGAAGTAAGTAGAAGGGATTTGACAACTGTGTTTTTCTTGGGCTTGGTTCCAACATGCCCAGGCTCACCAGGAGTTGAGAAAATTCCAGACATATTCCCTGGCTCTGCAAATGCCATTCTCCAGCTATCTCTCCTTTCAGCGCTGCACCCCATAGAACACACTTCAGTCCCATGATAAATTCAGTCCAATTGTACACATGGCTCAGCCACCTTTTCCTTGTTGTGCCTCCCTGAGCTTCTTATCTTTCCTCCACCCTCATCCCAACTATGTACTCTACTTTACTCTTCCCTACCACTACTGCATGTTCTATCATAATCCTCCTTTGTCGCTCTGACAGGCAAACTGATGCCTCGCTCCTCAAGTGGTGCTTTCCCCTAGACATTTTGCTGTGCTCTCCAGCTAAACAAGGTTTTTCTCTCTGGGAATGATGCAAGTAAAAATATGTCGGGTTGTCAAACTTTAACGTGTCAGGAGGTCTTCCGCAAGTGGCGATACTGGTTCAGATTCCCACACCCTCTCAAGGGTATTCCACACAGCCGATATCTGTTAGCCATAGGGATATAGCGGCTAGCTGCTTCTTGGTTCAAATTCACAGTCAAACAAATAGTGTCCAGATGCCTCTTTTCTTAAGTTACAACTGCATAGTCTGGAATACAGCCAAGAGAATAGTTCATGGCCAATGTATTTCTGATCTGGGGTCATAGGCCCAAACTGCACCTTTTAAAGGATACAGTACCAGTCCCACTCAGAAGTGTTATTTTGCCCTTCTTTCTCTAAAGGGATATGGTGCACTTCCCACCGGCAAGCAATCCTAGTCCCTTTACGGTGCAAAGGAGCTACGGGTCCTACAACTTCTCAGCCACTGCGATTGGGTTAGTCTGCCCAGTCGACGCTAGACCTTCAAGATCTTTCCTCTCCTGGGTCTTGGTTCCTATCCCGGGGTATTCTGGTGTGCTCCTGGGGTCTGCATCTGTCCCTCAGTGTGCTGCTGGCTCCTGAAAGACTGCTTCTTCCTCTGTATCAGTGCCTATAGTGTCTGTCAGGCAAAAACCAATGAGGCTCTAAGGGAGCGTAAAGGTAAAGTGGCGGTGGGTATGACCCCTTCGAAATCCCCTTCAAGTCTCTTTAAAAAAGAAAAAAAAGTAATTCGACGTGTTGAGATTCCTCTTGACAGAACAGATCCAAAAGAAATCTCGATCCAGGAGTCATTCATGTCACTCTTCGTCAAAGAAGAGGCATTTTAGCATTTTAGATCTCCTACAACCTCTAGTGATTCCTCTCCTGAGAAGATCACATGCCTGACCAAGTCCTCCATGCCGGCTCAGTGGGAAGAGTTTTGGAGAGAGATGCTAAAAATATTGGAGAAGGAGGCCCCAAACCCCTCGAAGAGAAGCCATGCCCCGGTCACTCGGCATAAAGACGACAAAGGGAAGTTGAAGGCTAAATCCAGTTCACCCTCGAGCCTGGGATGCAGGCCAGAATCCCATCGGGAGCCATCAAGGCCTCAAACCGATGAGAAATCGTAGAGGGCTTCGATAAGTCGAGAATCCAGCCCTTCGAGTGCATTATCAATGAAAAAGATGTTGAGAACTTTGACACTAACAAAGCCTATGGCATCAGATTCTACAACGCCTGTGTGAAGAACATAGACGTCAGGGCCGAAAGCTTCAATGTCATTGGCCTCCTAGCCGTCATCAACGGGAGGTTTGCAGCCATCGAAGCTGCCAACGGCACAAGCAAATGTTGAAAAAGCACATGTTGATAGCACTCCATCTATGGCCCAACTCCTGTTTCCAGGCCAGGTAACCTAGTGGAGAGAACGGCTGCTGAGCCACTTCATCTGTGTGTAGAATAATCAGGCTGTATGAACAACTATTTTGGTGCGTTTTCTGTGTGAAGGACCCTGAATCTGTCCTAGTTTTGTTACTGAACAGTCTCAGGAGGATTTTTATCTTTTCGACTAATGTGGTAGGAGGCTGTATGTTTTGCAGGCTTTTCTGGGTTTTGTACATTATTTTTACTCCCAACCAGTGTTAATCCAAAGCCTTACTGACAGGGTGTTTCTGTTTTTTGTGTTCGTCCTTAAGAGTCCTTAATAGGCCCAAGGAAGGGGTGTACCCCATGGTGTTCCAAAGTGTGTGCACCCCTCTGTTAGTCATTTTGCTAGGCTTTTGGTAGCTTTACTTTGTGTATTATAGCTGCAACCTCATGGAAACCATTTTACATGTCTGTGGTCCTGGTGAGTCACTCCTATATTCACAAAATGGAGGTTGACTTTGTCTCGAAGCTCCTGAGGAGTCACATGACTATTGTGGTGGTGGCCATATTTGTTAACAGTGTGCCTGCATCCCAGTACTGGGGTATAAGGCCACTGTGAATTCAGTTCTGATTAACATATGCCTATCGTGGATTCCCTTATTTTGCATGTGCAAGCCCTTTCTAAGTGCCCAGGTGTCTTTGGAAGGATGGTCAGCCACCCCTCTGTGTTTTAATGTTGTACGGCATGTGATTGGGTGCAGTGTTCACCTGCCTCCAAAGGGGAATAAAAACCAACCACCTTTCCCACTCATCTTATCTACTGCTGCCACAAGGAACGACCAACACTCTGCACCAGCACCTTTGACACTTCACCTAATCCAACAGCGAATTTCTGCCTCTCCAAAGGACCAGAAGGAACCAACTGCACCTCTGATTCAGTGGGGACAAGTGGATCACCTCTTTTTCTTGAAGGACCGTTCTCCCTGAAGCTAATGAACCCTGCCTGCATTGCTGGATCCAGAAGTGAGATCCCTTTGCTGCTGCAGCCCCGAGAACTCATTGAGCCATCTGGACCTGAGATTCTTCATGGAAGGGCACCTGGCAGGCGTCCTGGTACCATCTTCTCCCATCTGAGAATCACCAGGGACTCATGCCGACATTCGATTTTCAACCACACCAACAAACAATATCTTCAGGTCTTTTGTAGTTGGCCTTTCTCTAGTGCATCTCCATGTGTGAATCTCAAACAATTGTACTTGCCTTGGTGTCTTCGCAATGAAATCCCATCCTCAAAAGCCTGAAATTCTGAGCCTAAGGGCGACAGAGGAACCCTACATCCCGGACTACTGCTGACCACAGCTTCTTTGCCTTTCTGCTCCTCTGGCTCAGACAGGCCACGCGGGAGCCACTGAATCTTCAATAATCGCCATGGTCAAGGGTTTTGCAGTCCCTCCTGCACCTGTGACGTCGCTAGAACCTTCGGTAGTCGCCAAACACGCCTTATGACTGCCCCTGGAAACAGCAACACCTCATTGTGCAGAAATGCTTCTTGGATATTGCTCTACTGACTCTCCAGTACTGCTGTCAAGTCTGTGTTGTAAACCACGCTTTAGCTCCTGAAGCTACTCCTTGGTTTACTCTTTGGGAATAAGCACATTGTCCAAAGTAACCTGTCCTGCAAAAGCCTCCCTAACAATGCACAAACTGTTTGCCATTGGCCTCTTTACAAATACATCTTTACTGCCCTTGGTAGAAACGCATTTTGCTTGGCTGTATCTGCATTTTCCTATCTAGGAAAGATTGTTTTTGCTGAACTTTTGATAACTCCAGAAAACGTTCTACTTACATGCTACAGTTTTGCATATTTGTTTTCATCATCAAATTAGCTTTATTTCGGCACTAGGCCATACAAGCATATAGATCAAAAATATCATAAAAGGGTTAAAACACACAATAATTAGAATTGATTTACAGCTAATAAATAAACAGATTTGGCAGTATGTGTCCGCCACTGTTTGAAGTGCGATTGTTACTGTGCAGTTCAACTCATTACATAATTTTTCCCTGCAGGTCTTTGGATTGAGATATATATGAATTTTATTTACCAATAATCATTTGCCAATAATCATTTGCCAGAACACATGAGGCACATCACATTTCATGAGTTATCAGGTCTTAGGTGGGCGTGCTTTATGGCATTTCAGATTTGTTTTGTAAAGTTCATCTACCTGTTGGTGTAGTGTTTTTATTTCCTGATTTTTCTATATACAAAATATATTCATATTTGTATAAAAATATAGTGTGTAGACCGTCTGTCTTTGGGTAGTTGTGAAGAGTGCACTGTATTTCCTAACCACCAGTCTCCCATAAGAGCTAAACCTGGGCTGTTCTGCCATTTTACCCATTAGTGAGCCTACGGACACTTAAGGGAGTTCTGTTTCGGTACCCAACACAACTAACTAGGGTGCTTCTCGTTAGTTGTGAGGTTCAAATAATAGTCTGCCCTCCGTCCAAAACTAAGCAACTCTGACCCTATCGTCAATGTAAAGCAACTCAAGATCAGGAGAATGACTCCCTACTCCTGGGACTTCTTTCTAAGCAAGGTCTTCTCAATATAAGATTTTTAAATGGTTCTTGGCGATCAACTGCAACAGTTCATTCAGTACACTTTTTTAAAAAACAATTTTATTGATTTATTCAAACAAAAAAACAATACAAACCAAACACGCAGTGTATTTATCAACAGCTCAGTTGTACATTGCTTAATTTCGGTCACTGCTCCCCTTATCCCACCCCCCATTACGAGCCTATTTATTCCCATACTCTGTTTGTTTCTGCATCACGTGGTAGGGTCTCCCTTTCTGTGGGTTCTGTCAGATCTTGTATCGTTCCAAACAATTCTGCTATTAATGATTTCCATGCCATCAGGGTTCCGCCTCCTCCTCTCCCCCCTACATTGCTCGCCTCTTGCCATACCATGGTTTCTGCCTCCGCCCATTTCTGCAACTGTTTCCACCACACCTCCACCCATGGTCTGTGACATGTCTTCCATCCCATGGCAATCCTTCTTTTTTTGCAAGCACATATGCTAGATCTTTCAATTTACTTAACATGCTTTAAGTTTCTGCGATCTGGGGAACACCCCCAGCAAGCAGGCCCAGACTGTATCTATAATAATCGTGACCCCCTTTTCCGCTAGTTTCTGTGCTACTTCACCCCAGAAATGCTCAATAACCGGGCATGACCAAAACATGTGTACCATGCCAGCCTTTTCTTCATCGCATTTGGGACATGCTTGTCATCCAGCATTTTCAAACCTAGATATTCCCTGGGGTGTCATATATGCCCTGTGCGTAATATATAGTTGTATCTGTTTTAATCTCGCATTCCTCAACACCTTCTTGTGGTGCCCCAGGGCACGTTCCCACATCCCCTCCTCTATCGGGGCTCCTACTTCCGCTTCCCAGTCTAGTCTCAATTGTGTTAATTCCTTCCCAACCTTAGACATCATCATCTCGTACAGTCTAGAGATCTTGTGCCCCCCTTCCGTTATGTCATATATCGTATCTATGGTAGCATCTGGTTCTTCTTCCAGTATCGTTTCGGGCCACGTTCTCCTAATCCTCTGCACCATTCTTTGATACGTAATATATTGGCCCGTATGTAACCCTGTTTCTTCCCTCAGCACTTCAAAATCTACGATGGTCCCCTCTCGCCAGATATCCCCCATTGTTACTAACCCCACCGATTCCCAGTGGTTCCCGATTATCATCCTTAGCTGCTTATCTTCCCCCTGCCAGTGCAACTAGTGGTACCTGCTGGGAGCATGGCAATGGGTTCTCCATCAACCGGCATGCCCGGCGCCACATCTTCCACCCAAGCATCATCATTTTAGGGCGCTCTTCCATTTCTGTCTTGGGCAGCCAGATCATCTCTCCTAAGTAAAATGGAGCACAATCATGTCCAAACAACCTGGATTCGGGGGTCACTTCATCTGAGAACCATTTGGCGATATACTGCAGTTGACTCGCTACATAATAGACCTCATAATTAGGCAGTTTTATCCCCCCTTTTTCATAAAAGTTCTGCAGCTTCCATAATGCCACTCTATTCTGCGTGCCATGCCACAGGAAATCCCTACACATGCTGTTCAGTTTAGTGAAAAACTTCTTGGGTATAAGGTATGGAATATTCCCAAAATAGTGCAGGAGCCTAGGTAGGACCACTATCTTAAGCATTGCCCCACGTCCCATCATTGCTAGGGCCAACTTCACCCAGATTTTCATACAATTCTCGATTTTCTTAATGGCTACCTCAGTGTTGTGCCTGTGCTCCTCTTCCACTGTGTGGTACATGTCTATCCCAAGATAACGGAAAGTACTAAGCACCCATGGTATTTGTAACACCGGTCCGTCCCACAGGAATTCCCCTATAACTGCCTAACGGGAAAATACTAGATTTTTGAGGATTCACCGCTATACCAGACAGCCCCGCATATCTCTCCATCACTTCCAAGATGTACTGGAGATTTTCCTCCGGGTGCCTCAAGTACAGCAGCAAGTCGTTGTCATGATGCATACCCCCGGGCATCTAGACCACGTCCATCAGCCCCGGGAGCAGGCATCATGTTGCCTTGAGAAAACCCGGCAACCCCTGTTAGGTGCTGCCTGGGTTCAGTCCTGGTGCCTATGGTGCCAGGCTCATATGGGACATCAGTCCTGGCGCCATAGGTGCCAGGCTCATAGGTGCACACTTACCTGATGCAGGCCATGCTGCAAGAAGATCCAAACCCATGTGAGGCCTGGAAGGGACTACTTTACCTTAGGGACTATTTTGTTACTCGGGTGTGGTCGGATTGGGAATACCTACCTGGGACTACTTTGGAAGCTATTTAAACCACGCCCGAAGAGCAGCACATGCTTCGCATTATTCTGCATCCAGCAGCGTAACGTTCACCTTGCCAGCAGCAGCATCCAGCCTTCTGCCACACCCGCCTCGAACCTGGAGCACCTAGAAAGAAGGAAAGAAGCAAATGTTAGGACAAGAGTATTACCTGATTTCTTACCTGATTCCGGATTCATCGCATCCTCAAACCAGAGGAAAGACTTTGTTTTAAACGCGTCGCATCGCAGCAGCAGCGCCGCGCCATACTCACCGTTCCACGCAGCATTTCTTCGATCCGGCGCTGTCTCCATCTTTACATCGCCGAATCCCGGCACCTACGAGGGACAAGAAACAACAAGGTGAACAGAGAGAACAGACAGAGACAATCTCTTTAGCCGCCATATGCTTACCTGATTTTACCGCCGGAGGTATTATTCATCAGCACGCCACATCTTCTTATGCCGCACCTGTAAGAAAAGGAGAAAGCAGCAAGTTTAACCCTTGGCATTATTTACCGGACAGTGTTGGGTAACACAGACTTTTACCGGAGCGCTTTCAGCAGTCAATCTTCTTATTGGGTCAAAGTTGCAAGATAAAAGAGGAATTGGGCAGGAGTGAATTCCAGACATTTTGAACTCTTACGAACTATATACTTACGGCTCTTTGCCAGGACCTTTTGGAGTCAGGATTCGTCTACAACTCTTCCAATATCTTCAGGACAGTGAAGTAACTGGTCATCAACGCGCCCCTGCGTGCTTCGCAGGATGGAGGGCTAATCCTTCAAGAATATAAGGTGAGATTGCTGAGAGGGCACAGAGGTGATTAGTGGGGAGGACAGTGGGGGTGCTATCACTTGAATCCACAAGTGGCTAAATCCATCTCTCCACTTGTAGGAGAATATTTCTATGGGTCAAGCAGACAAGATTAGGAGGGCAGATCCAGTCAGTCATCGCTGAACTAAGCATCATGTGGGTGGAGGCCGCAACAGTCCGGGTCCGATCGACGCCCCTGTGGGAGCCAGGTGAGCGTAACAGTCGTCCGCATATAAGGAGATCAAGTGTCGTTTCCCACCCACCGCGATGCCTATAGTATCGTATTGTTGTCTAAGGTATATTGCTAGGGGCTCCAGAGCTAGTATATAGAGCATTGGGGACCATGGACATCCCTGTCTGGTGCCTCTACAAAGTTGCCATCTTCCGGATATCACTGATCCTGTTCTAACCCTGGCCAACGGTTCACTATATAGCATCTTCGCCCACCTTATATATCCAGGCCCCATTCCGTAGCCCGTCAGGCCCGCCAGCAGCCATGTCCACTTAACTGAATCGAAAGCCTTTACTACGCCCAAGGACACAATTGCCATTTAGCCCTCGTTCCTGCTCCCCAATTCAACAACCCGTTGGAGTCGTCTATGATTATGAGTTATATTCCTATTCGGGATAGCCCGTCTGGTCGGGGTGTATTAGTTTGCCAATAACTGTCCGCAGTCTGTTTGCCAAGACAGCCGTCAATATCTTGCTTTCTTGGTTCAACATCATCATCAAAGGTCTGTAGGAGCCACAGCTATGCCCAGGCCTATTGGGTTTGGGAAGCTGTATTATGATCGCTTCTCTAAGTGACTCTGGCAGCCGTCCCACCTCAAACGCTTCATTTAACATTTCTAACATTGGGGGGAGCACTTCTTCTTTGTATACTTTATAAAATTCACTTGGGAACCCGTCAGCCCCCGGAGTCTTACTAGTGGGCAACTGCCTCACCACTTCTTCCAACTCCTCTGAAGTAATCGGTGCATCCAGCTCCTCTCTTTCCTCAGCACTTATCTTAGGCAGTCCTATGTCTTCCAGTGTTTATCGTCCCATGACTACTCCCCTCCTCATCCCCATATAATAACCTATAATAATCTGCAAACTCCTCGGCTACACTACCATCTTCTCTCATTATCGTTCTAATCGTGGGTCTGGGGGTTTCGCTCTTGGATAACCATGCCAAAAGCCTTCCTGTTTTATCCCCTCCCGCATTCTGTCTCTCTATATATATTTTTTTATAGTTGAGGTTACACAGTCTTTCCCATTGCCTTGCACATTTCTACTGCAGTTTAAGTATCAGCTCCATATCTCCCTTCATGTTACTTCCACCTCTCAATGCGTTTTCCAGTTCCCTTTCTGTTTCTTGTAGGTCAGCCAAGATCCCACCTTGCAGGCCTTTAGATTTTGCGATGGCTATGCCTCTCATCCCAACCTTGAAGGCTCCCCATAATGTGCTCGCCGAGTCCACGCTACCAGTATTCATCTCAAAGTAGTTTATAATCTTCTCCCTCATATCCTCCCTAAAAAAGGGATCCTTAAGTGCCTCTGCCCCGAGGCGTCATGTCGGAATCCTTGCTTTCAGGGGGCAGTATTGCCATCCGAGGACCAGGGGTGAGTGGTCCGAAAGGGCCCTCACTTTATATTCTGCCTGTGTAATCGCTGTTATTACCGCCGATGTAGCAAAGACATAGTCCAGCCTTGTATGTAACTGCTGCGGGGTGTAATAATGCGAGTATTGCCTTTCTTGGGGGTGTCTCGTCCTCCACACATATGCCAGACCAAAGTTGTTTAGTAGTGTCTGCAACGCTTTAGCAGCTGGGGTGGGTCTATCCATCTTCCCATCTGATCTATCCACCCTAGGGTTTAATACGCAGTTAAAGTCCCCACCCTACATCACCGCGCTCCCCATACACATGGTAAGGTTAGTATGGCGTATGGATTTACAATACTTATCTCCCTATTCTCCACTAATCCCCTCATTATGACCATCCTCCCATCCGTCTCCGCCATTTCCTGCAACAGTTGAAACGGGACATGCGGCGCCACCTAGATGAGCACTCCCCTAGCATAAGCAGAATATGACGAGTCCTCCACAACCCCTTTCCATTTCTTCACAACCATCTCCATCTTTTCCCGTGTCAGGTGAGTCTCCTGCAACAGTGCAATGTCTATCTTTTGTCTGCGCAGGTACAGCATGACATTGTTACTCTTTAGATAACTATTAAGTCCCCTGACATTCCACGTAATTACTTTAAGGTCCCCCATGGCCCATTAGAGTTCCCCCTCACCCCCCACCGGTGCAGTCCAGATCCAACTTCCATCTCAGTCTATATAGGCTTGTTCCCCATTTCAAACTTCCCTTAACTACAAACACCCCAAACTCCCCTTCCCCTCTCCCTCCCACCTCCCTTCCCTTCCCCAACTTTACCCCCCCAACTGTTGCCCATCTCCATTCCGTGGAACTTAGGCACCCCCGCATCTAGCTCTTTCTGGCAATAGCCTGTACTCGAAGCTCAGCAGGGTGAGGTCGCCCTAATGGCTATACTGCTACTTCTACTATTACTTGGGGGGGGGGGGGGGGGGTTGGGCGGGCGGGAGGGGGTAAGGTGCCTGTGTTCTGCCGCTCCTTTTTGCTGCAATTCAGCCACATACTACTATTCAATTTGCTCATATATTCAATACTCTATATTCCAGTCCGTTACACATCAGCAGAATCAAGGATATCATAACCTGGCTTCAACACTACCCATCCCTACACCTCTATATGTGTCTTTATCAAGTCTCTACTGGGATACCTCGCAGTGTGGTATACCAGTATGCATAGTGTGCCTCAGTCACTTATCTTGCTCTTCTTGGGCCCGTTCCGCATCTTGTTCCGGGCAGCCCTGTAGGTCCAGCCATGTTGCAGCTTCCTTTGGGGTGTCAAAGAAGAACATTCTACTTTTGTGCAGAACTTTCAATCTTGCAGGGTACAGGAGCATATATTTGATGCCAGCCGTGCGCAGCCTCCTCTTCACCGCTACATAGCTATACCTCTGCCTCTGGACCAGCATTGTATAATCAGGATAAGCTGTAATAGTAGCCGAGGCTCTTTCAATCGTTCCCCCTTTTCTAAAGTACTCCAAAACCTTCTCGCAATCTTTATAGTTCAGTATCTTGGCAATTATTACGCGGGGAGGGGCTCCAGGCTTTGGTTTGCTCATGAGGGCTCTATGCGCTCGCTCCACTGTGAATCCTTGCGAGAGTTTATCGGGCCCTATTTCCTGCAGGATCATATTCTCCACATAATCCATAGGGTCCTGGCCGCCTCCTCCTTCCGACAGACCAACCACACAAATGTTATTCTGGCTCGCTCTTCCTTCGGCCTCCTCTGCGCGGTTCTCCAGGTTAGCCACTTGCTGCTTTAGTATGTGGACCTCCTTTGCGTTCTCACTGCTGGTGGCCGTGTTAGTTTTGACCGCACTTTCCAGGCTGCTCGTTCTGTCTGCCAGCGCCCTGACATCTTGTCGCAGCAGGTTGACTTCTATCCGCACTGCGTCTATATTAGCCTCCAAGGAGGTCCTTAGATCCGCCATTGCTCTCCCCCATGAGTCTTAGTTCCGTTATTGCTGTTAATATCTGGTGGTTTTCAGTTCCCAGGGAGCTTTCCGTGGGTACATTTGCGCCAGTGTGCGTCGACGACACTGGAGACTGCTGTGTCTTAGCAAACGCATCCATCGTGTGTTGTTTGCTTTTGCCCTTGACCACTCTCCCTGTCATCTTGTGATCTGGATCAAGTGTCCCAGGCCGCTCTGTCCGTGGCGTAGCAATTCTATTACTCTGTTTCGGCATGATGCCAGCGTGTCACTCCAGGCCTGGGCTGTTATCTTTGGAGTGCCCCGTGTGGATTTGTGTGCGCTGAGCTATATATTCGGGTGGGTTGTGTCCTCCCACGTTTCCAATTGGCCTTACTGCCTCCTGTAGATCGCTACTGGTCCCAGTTGGACCATCAATCTCTTGGGCTCCTTATATTTGACGCCTTCTATCTGTGTCCACTGGGGCCATTTCCATGCCATCTGCCACCCAGCGCAGTTTTATACCTTGTGCTCTTCCATGTCGGCACTTAATGTGCAGCCATTGCACTCTTCGGGGCCATCTGCCTTTAATTGACGCTTCAGGGATAGTGCGGCGGAGAAGCCACAGAGACATATGCCTCAGACAGAGCGGGAAGGGCTTTTCTTTCCCTTGGCCTCTGGCACTTTTATTTAGTGAGCACGATGGTATAGTTCCGTTTGTAAGAGGTGCTCAATGGGCACCCCCAATAGCTGATGGCTGCCATCGTCAGTGTTTCGCCACAGGTCCCAGGTCCCATACGTACTTATGGGCAAAGGTATCTCCAGTGGACCGCGCTAGCTCTTCTCCCTCAGCGCGGTTCCTACGTTGCTTTTACTCTGCAGAACCACCGTGTTTCCTTCCTCAGTTCTGCTTTGGCGTGCCACTCGTGTTTGCCGGAATTTCACTCAGTGTGAAACCACTCTGTGCAGCTCCCCTGGATCTCGCACCGCACGACTTGCCCCACAGCGAGCGGCCGGGGGACTCACGATATTCCTTCAGGGCTTCACCCTGGCTTTAACAGCTTCTACACCCAGCTGTTGTTCGCTGCGAGCGCCTCCCCGCCCCAATAAATCTAATATTTAGTATTGGGTGCACGGAGCCAGGGGCGATTTGTTGTGTGGCCCATGCCGTTGTGCTCCCACTTGTATGCTGGCAGCACTTCGTTCCAGCTATTCCCATCCGATCTCGCTTGCCACGTGGGAGAAGTGCCCGGCAAGCAGCGCCGGTCCCTCTCAGTTCGGTCTGGCTGCTGGTGATTATTCGAGGCAGCGAGCCTCTGTGCACCGATCTCGCTCGCACGGGTGCCTTTATATTCATAGAGCGCTTGGTGCGCGATCATGGAACCTCAGTTCCTTGTTGGTCCTGCGACCTGTAACTGTTCTCCGCACGGGTCATCCACACTCCTCAGATCCTCAAATGCAGCCCCCGTATCCAGAAGCACACTCACCCGCGGGCGGCAGGGAGCCGCAGGCTCGACAATCCTGTATAGCTGGGGGGCGCCGCACGGGCTCCAGATGCCGGTCCTCACCCTTCCGCACATGCGGTCACCGCACTCGCGACCTGGGTCCGCCTGTCACACCGGGCCCCTCACGATGGCTCTGCGCCCTCGCTGGTGGTCCCCGCTCACCGTTCCGGGCGCAAAGATCCACACGACCTCCAAGGGACAGTGTCTCCTTATCCGCTTCGCACTCGGGTCTGCAACTTTGTTCTCACTGCTGTGGCTGCACCTCTTTTGTTCTCCGCATTTTGGATACTTTGTTTCGGAGCAGCCGAATGCTTCGAAGTCAATTTCAGTTCTGTTGCTTAGTCCGATTTACTTGGCTTTTGTAGTTGTGGCAGGGGACCCATTCACACACCAGTGTCTCTATTCCTGAAGCAGCTTATCCATATTTAGTTATTTAGTGCATGTTCTCACGAATCAATGTCGGATCCACGGAGCAGCTCTCTCAGGCACGTCCTATTCCATGGCCAGTTAGCCACTCCCCCAGTTCATTCAGTACACTTACGTTATGCACACTTATAAAGCGCATCGGTCGCCCGAAGGCATCATGGAGCTACACCTAGAAAGTACAATGCCCACTCAATGCAGCCGAATCAGAACAGAAAAGTTTTCAATGCCCGACGAAACAGCAGGTGGGCCTCAATGGCACGTAAAGCCCGGGGAAGAGAATTCCAAACACGTGCAGCTACCACAGAAAAAGCATGACCCCCCACCCGAGTGTTAGGGAGAATTCTCTCTTTAGGCTGATTTTCCTAACCTAGTGAGTCCCTCAGCAGTTTTGCTGGATTTCTGGAGTTTGTTTTTTTTCTCCTGCCAAGAGTGAGACTCTTTCTCCCACTTTTGGACATGATTTATGGTGGTCCTTTGACTGTTAATGTGTTTTCTGGGCTATGGGGTCCTTTACTCCATAGGGTCTCATGTGTTTTTACTATGTGTGTTACACAGCACCCTCCGTGCAGTAACACAGAGGTGTCATAGTGACACCCAACCCTAGACTCCATACCCTGGGACTGACTACTGTCTCCCAGGGCATGTAAAGTCCCCATTGGCTTTACTAGTCCCAAATTATTAACAAAAACCAGTGCAAACCATCATATTGTGGACGTACTGGTCGGGGCAATTCGATTGCCCCGGGGTCTGTTAGTCGAGGGGGCACGTCTCCGTCCCCCCTGATCGAGTTTTGGCTGGTGGCAGTGGAAACTACTTTTTATATTCGACCGCGAATATTTCCCTATGGGATTTTCCCATTGTTCGAGGCTACCAACTTTAATTATTTAATTCTCATAGCCTCGAACATACCGCCGGTTTATTTAATTAATATTAATTCTCCGGTTGGTATTTTTTGCCAGGACTCGAAATGGCATTTGTGTTCTCTTCTGTGACTCCAACCCAAGTCGAGCCCTTTGTTCCACTTTTTGGCAGGCTTCTCCACAGAAGCCTCCAAAAGTGGTGCCACTCTGTCTGGGTACCACAGGGGGTGTGGGAGGGGTTTTGGCACCCTGGACTGAGTTACCTTGGTAACTCAAGTCGCACTCTTATGTGATTGGCCCAAGTGGTGAGCCGGCCGGCTCGCCACTTACATGTTTCATTGACAGCTAGGCTGAGTGAATGGGGGTATACTGCATAAAAGCAGGGCTTTGGGGACTGGAACTTCAGAAGTCGACACAGGACCTGAGAATCTGACGAGGGAGAAGCTGAGCCGACATACCACGACGACACCACCGGTGGAGCCCTGCGGAACCGACTCGCCACTTCCCGATGACAGAGAAGATCTCCTGGCTGGAGAGGCTTCTTCCCCTGACTGGTGGGCACAACCAGTTTACCTTCTTTTCTTCGCACCCCAGACCGGTTTGTGGTCGAACTGCCCGTGCCAAGCACCCCGGCAGCCGGATAGCCACTTACCACTGAACCGCGAATCAACGGACCGCTCCTTGTACCTGAGAAACTCCGCGGCTGGTTTCTTCCCTGGCAGTGCAACGGACTCCTGTCTTCTGCCCGACGAGATCCTCTCTTCCCCCGGACGAAGCACCGACTTGCATCCGCTGCCAGGAACAACTGCCCCCGCTGGAGTGTTCTCACCACTTTAAGGTACCGTGTCCGCCAGGCCTCCCTTTCTAAAGATTGCTACAAGGTAATAACTCCTTAACTTTCTGGACTGGGCTGGCCGCTTTGACCCTCTAACTGGTCCCTTTCTTTGGTCCAACTCTTTTTTGAACCGTTACAAGACTCTTGTGCACTGCAACTGTGTGACCTTGGACACATTTCTTTTTGTTACTCTTAAAGCGGATCCGGCCTACTGACTCTGAATTCACGGTGTTACTTTGCCTTCCTCTCTTGTTGTGTTCGTGAAAAGTGTTGGGATCTGTTTCAATTTATTCTCTGCTTTTCTCTCCCTTTTTAACACGAATTATTAGAGTGCCATCTACGTTAAGCGCTCACCGCTGTCTGAAAATAAGTGGGGCTTTACTTAAGACTTGTCTAATATTCTTTTAAGGGAGTGTATATCTTTTAGTGACCGTGTTTTTGAATTGCTTACTATTAGTGCCTGTGTGTTTTTCTAGATGTGGTTTTAAATAAATAATTATATCTCTTTTACACCACGTCCTGTTCAGTGTTTACTTGTTCTATTGTGTTCTCTTGACCTATTGTGAATACTCTGTATACTGCCTAACTCTTCTTGAGCGAAGTCTAACTGCTCAGCCACAGCTACCAAGTGAATCTGTGTGGTACAGACTGCTACCAAGTGGGTTTACTGCCAAACACCTGTAGTCCTAAATCTTTTGCAGTGGTCCCAGAGGGAACTGCACAGGTTTCTGCCCAACACCGAGAGAGCCTAATCCTAAGAATGTAAATGGTGAGAGAGTCCTGAGAGCGCAATACTCTCTAAGGACATAGGGACTGTTTTTCTCTTGCAGATATTCTGCCTCATTTTTATAAAAAGCTCTGTGAACCAAGCACAGAGACTTGAACCTCACCCGTTGCTCGACAGGAAGCCAGTGGAGCCGACGGAGAACCAGAGACATGTTGGAGCCATAGGGTGGATGAAGTATCGCACTAGCAGCCATGTTCTGCAACAATTGAAGCCGGTGCAATAAGTAATGAGTGGCCAGATAAAGCACATTGTAGTATCAGTTCCGCTGATGACTAGGGCAGAAACGACTGGCGCATGAAACTTAGTAGGTAAGTAGGATAAAACTTTACAAAGGGTGCACAATTTATAGTGACACCTTTACGGCAGGTCCTTGACACCTGCTCAGACATGGAAAGAGAGGCCATAGTCTGAATGCCTAGGTCCTTAACTGACCAAACTGGTTCAGGAAAAGGGCCAAGACTGGCAGGCCAAAACTCTGGGGTACAAAACAAAGCAGGGTTCGCTGTGCCAACCACCAGAACCTCAGTTTTCCCACTGTTCAATTTCACCCAGTTTTTGGCCATCAATTCCCCCACGACCTCAAGGCAACTCCTAAGCCAACCTGCCATCTCAGGCCGTGATAAATCGAGACGCAGTAAAATATGCATGTCGTCGGCGTCAGAGTATCGACGGAAGCCGTGCGCATGGATGATACCAGGAGAGCCTGGATTTAAACGTTAAATAAGGTGGGCGATACAGAGGCGCCTTTTGGGACTCCACATAGAAGTGGCTGGGAGAGGAATGGTGGCAGGGACATGGATTGAGTGCGTCCTGACAAGGAGGAAAACCAGGCCAGTACCTGACCTGACCTGACCTGACAAGCCAGCGGAGGAGAGGGGGGAGACCAAGGTGGGGTGGTCAATGGCATCAAAAGCCGCCGATAGGTCTAATAGAATGAGAGCCCCCACGACTCCCTGGTCCACATCCGCTCCAGGTCATCCACAACTGACACCAGGACAGATTCTGTGCCTCGGCCTGGCCGAAAGCTGTATTGAAAAGGGTCAAAAAAGGATGACGTTTCCAGAAAAGTAGTTAAGAGATGAGAGACCAGAGATTCAAGTAATTTCATAAGGAAGGGAAGCAAAGAAATGGGACGAAAGTTAGAAGGAACAGTTTGTTTAGAAGAGGAACGACAAGAGCATGCTTAAGGCCAGCAGGGATATTCAGTGAGGCAAAGAAATCATTAACTGCCATAACCAGCAGCGGAGTGATCGTGCCTGACACATCTTTCAAGATGGATAGGGTCAGAGGGAGAGAATTATTTTAAACCATAAATAGCAGCTAGGATCTCCTGGGCTGAGAAGAAAGGAAAAGTGGAGCAGTCAGCCTTGGTTCTGCTTTCCCTAAGGGTAGAGGGAGACAAGTTGGACTGGGAGCAAGCCATGTCAATCGCACAACGAATGGTGGCTATTTTTGTTTCGAAAAACAGTCTCCCAGCGCCTGAGAAGAGGGAGCGCTGGCCTGTGTTTGCACAGATAAGGACTGAACGGCCTCAAATGGGGCTTTAGGATGATTCATGGCTTGTTCAATCTTATCATTAAAGAATGATTGTTTAGCCGCTTTAATGGCTGTATGATAGTTTACCGTAGCAAGACGAGCGAGAGTTTTATCATCTGCTAAATATCCCGTTCACTGCCTGCCTGCATCGAAGTTTGAGGTCTTTGAGTTCAGCCGTAAACCAGGGTTCAGAGTGGCGATTTTTCACCAGACAAAGTTTAAGCAGAGCCAGCGACTCTGCTGCAGATTGAAGTGACTGGGACAAAGACACCAGCGTGCAATCAGGGGAATTAGCACAGCTGTTAACAATCAAAGTACTGAGATCCTGGGTACAGCCAGTATGCCAGGCACGCTTCAGAATAAACTGTCGGGTGGGGGCAGAAGGGAAAGCTCGAGCTGTACTGAAAAAAGGCACCACTATGCAATAGGACCAAGTAACAGGAAGCGCCGGTAATACAGATGCCAAGTAAGGGAGGGGAGGGGGGGGGGGCATAGATGAAATCAAGAATATTGCCCAATTGATGGGTGTCATATGCGACCTGCTGAGAGATGCCAAGGTCAAATATCGATGTCACGAAGCGGGTGGCCAGAAGACAATTTAGCTTATTAGCCGGGTGGTTAAAATCCCTGATAATGATCAAGTTTGCTATTGCAAAGCAGCCACAAGCAGAGGGAACTCGGAGCAAAAAAAAAGTCATCGCTGGAGGTTGCAGGGGGGGGGGGGGTGGGAGGTTGCGATACACCAAGAGGGCAAATAGAGTGTTTGTTTGTGGCAGAAACCGAAATATGAACATGGATACTATTTATTTTCAAAGAATGTAGGACAGGGAGGACTGATACTTTAAATTGACTATTGTAGATC